>NC_141496.1:58310665-59027475 GCF_009769465.1 Tauraco erythrolophus
TTATGCTGTTAAATGTCATCTAGAATCCAACAGATGACTAATTAAAGTCAAAGAATGCCAGTCCCATGCACTCTCAGGAAGTGATAGTGATTAAAAAGCAAATCCATTGTCACTTTTTTAAGTTTGGAAGAGGAAACATCAGTAAGACCACACTGCAGCACAATAAGGGAAGTAAGAGTAAGGTGTGGATAACAACAGAGACGTCTAAACTCAAAATCTTTGTTCTAGGCCCAGGACCAGACATTGATGGAAAGGAGCTGCCTTGGCCACTGAAGTAATATTATCTTCACTAACATAGAATCCAGCAAAGACCTTTTAAACAACATAAAGAAGCATAAAAATAATTTGTTAATGTGTGATAAGGTATTGTTACTAAGTGGGAGTAGAAGTCAAATAAACAGTTGACTTTTTTGGACAATCATAGTTTTTCCTGGGGGACTGCAGCAGTGGGTTTAAGTCCCCCACTGTTTCCTGGCCCCCTTGTGGAGATCACCACCTTTATGGCAAAGAATGCCTGGATGATGACCAGTGAAAGCACTGGGGCCACTGCTGTTTCCAGCCCATTACCATGGCAATATAAAACTTGGTCCAGGTTCAACTAGTATTCCAATTTGTGAACTGCAATGAACTGGGAGCTGTTTCACCTGGAGTTCAGATGTCACTTGCATGTCAGTGACCTCCAGGAGAGCAGGGCATACAGTTGGAAACCAAAATTGCTGTAGCCACCTAACAGCACCATCCTGTCTTCAAGAGTCAACTCCATAAAGTTGTCGTGGTAAACCATTTGTTCTGTGCACTGAAAAGAATGGTATCAGATTTGGAGACAGTGCAGAATTCCTGTTGAAGCAGCTGCATTTGGCCTTAAAATCCTTACTCACATCAGACAGAGGATGACTGAACAGATAGAGGAGGATGAAGCAGGGCTGCAGTGGAATAATAGCTCCCAGCTAAACACTGAGTTTAGCTGTCAAAAAGCTGTGCAAATTCTATCAAATATTTGGAAAGATTAAATAGATGCCTGCCAAGACATAACCTGTCAAGAAGCCTAAGGCCTGGAGAACTCAAATGATTTGTTTTTACAAATCTGCGTAGTCACTAGGCAGGTTTCTGTGAATTGCCCCAAAGCTGGAAATAAATGACTTTTTCATTACCTTCACCCATATGGAAACCTTCTATATCATGAGGAATGTTCTTTGAGAAATGCACTGATGGGACCACGATTAAAAATGTGTTTTAAATCAAATGGAAAGGAGAGCAAAAAGAGTGAAATACAGACTGTAAAGAAAGAAGATGGCATCTGAGACGATCTAGTTCAAACTTGTAGTTGCTTCACCTCTGTTCACAGTTTTAGCAAAGACCTTCAGAACTAATACCAGCCCAAAGGCTGACATATTTTTATTGTTTTAGTAATCTTTCTAGGTAATGGTTGAGACCTTCAGCATATATAAACAAAAATGTTTACACTGTATTCATGCCTGTGGGCGTAAGTACAGGTATCTAATTACCATTTTTGCACAGCTTAGGTATCTGTGAGTGAAAGTTGACTAAAACCACTGCTATTTTGTTGATGTTGTGTTTGGATTGGTTTGGGGTTTTTTTTGTGTTTGTTTTGTTTTGCTTTTAAGATGTTTGCTGTTTCAGCAGTCAGATTTCAATCTATGTACAGTAACAATCCCATAGCAAATCCACGCTGTAGGTTTGTTCTCAGTGTGCTGGAAACCGAAGACAGGAACCTACATATTGGAAAGATGTGCTTAATTATGTGTACATTTTTCCCAGATATTTTAAGGACATACCTACATGTTTGCCTGCAAACAGATGCTGCAATGCTCTGAGATGTGTCCAACACAAGAAGGACATGGAGCTGCTGGAGCGGGTCCAGAGGAGGGCCACGAAGGTGATCCAAGGGCTGGAACACCTCTGCTATGAAGACAGGCTGAGAGAGTTGGGGCTGTTCAGCCTGGAGAAGAGAAGGCTCCAGGGTGATCTTATTGCAGATTCCCAGTACCTAAAGGGGGCCTACAGGAAAGCTGGAGAGGGACTTTTTGCAAGAGTGTGTAGTGATAGGACAAGGGGCAATGGATTTAAACTGAAAGAGGGCAGATTTAGATTGGATATAAGGAAGAAATTCTTCACTCTGAGGGTGGTGAGGCACTGGAACAGGTTGCCCAGAGAAGTTGTAGATGCCCCATCCCTGGAGGTGTTCAAGGCCAGGTTGGATGAGGCTTTGGGCAACCTGGTGTAGCGGAGGGTTTCCTTGCCCATGGCAGGGGGTTAGACCTAGATGATTTTTGAGGTCCCTTCCAACCCTAACCATTCTGTGCTCCTATGATTCTATGAAACAATAGGAATATGTCTACTTGAGCTCTTATTCACGTTCCCTTTCGGTCTTAGCTGGTCTAGATGCCGCGACTTCCACCAGAAGTCTTGTAAAAGACTGTATGGTACCCTGGCTTCTGGCTCCCTCATATTCACACCAGTTCAAGTCAATGATCTGGCTGTGAACTACTGCTGCTGCTGCTGAAGGGACACACGCTGCCTTTCTTGCCGCTACTGCTTGGTAGGCGATAGGTAAGCTGAGAGTAATCGCTCTTTAATCTGTGACGTATGTCACCTAACTTTGACAATAACCACGAGCCAGAGCATTCAGCAGGGCACAGGCGCAGCACAGCATCAGTGTGTTCCTGTGGCTTCTAGAGAGGACCTGCCGTATGGCTTGCCAAGTCATGGTGGTGGGCAGAGCGAGTCCCGGACTAGTGTCACTGACCTGTGCAGATAAGGCTTGCACCTTCTATACATATTGCACATGCTTATCCCTTTATTTCTGGAGCTAGATCTAACGCATAAGGAAATCAATGCGCCTAGCTCACCTGAGAGCACAATGGCATGGCATTGCTTAGACCGACTGATGTCTCGCACATAAACAGTGGACGAAGGTGGCCAGATAAATGCCTGTACGTCCGAAAATGCTCCAGCGAAAGCAAAGCGCTCAGGCAACCCAGGCTTGATAATTTATCTGTTGCAGCAGTTTTGTTAGTAGCACTGCTCTGTGTCTCCCTGCTAGTTGTTCGTTGTCATCAATGCCTTTTTTCCATATCATCATTATTATTAGCATTAAAAAAGCCCCTTGAAGCTCCAGTCAAGCTTAGGGCTCCGCAGTCCCCAGTGCTCTAGCAATGCCACTCTGCAGCTGAGAGCCCTGTCCTGAAGAGTGGTTCAGGCTGTGGGGAACAATTCTTCCCCTGTCTAGCTTCAGCAGCACAGCAGACCAAAGAAATTCACATGTGTCTGTGTGTGCGAGAGGAAAAGACTTGGCCTGGTCACAGCCGGTCTGCTATGCTTTTTACTCCTCTTTTTTTGCCTGCTGTGTTTTAACTTGTTTTATAGGTGCAGCTGAGTTCTCAAGCAGCACTGAAGTTTCACGCCTGAAAAGATTTGTTATATGTTCATACTGAAATAATACATTTACATACTGATGTTGTTGTAAACAGCATTTGTTGTACCTTACAGAAATGTGTGAACTTACTTGCTTTATTGGCACTTGTTTTCCTTACAATAAAATCCATCTGCACTTGGAGCAAAGAGATAAGGCTTGGCTAACCACAGAAGTATTCCTCTTTGTAAATTCTTATTCTCTTTCCAGGAATCAGGAGTTGCTATTTGCCCCTGCCTATTATCTTGTCTCCATGGCCTGGATAAGTGGTTGGAACGTAAGAATTCAGTGAACACTAACTTCGTACCTCTGCTTTGCTCAGTTTAAGACTGTTACTATGGCAGCAGGAAATGAATGTTTTGAAGAAAAGTATTTGGCTCTGGAGGCTTTCTTGTAGGTTTAATATTGTTAACTTCAATAAGAAGAAAACAAATAGAGTCAACTACTTTGCTGAACCTGTCTGTACTGGAAGCCTGTTCGTGTATGTATATTTACTGTCCAATTGGATATGCAGTTGTCCACCAGATAATTGGGGTTAGACAGGTCAAGCAATGCATCGTTGTGTTCACAAATGATGCATTATCTTTTGCTATATACCAGACTTATTTTGTATCAGGATGTGTATCAATATGCAGCTAATCATATATACCTGTATAAAAAAATGCAGAAATTCACTCTTCCCCAGATATATCACGGGAGGGGATGCAGTTTCCCATGATCTCTGATAAGCCATGTTGAGCAGCAGCTAACACTGTAGCATACATGTTACAGTGAATTTCTTTTGTCACTGCAGTCCACCCTGCTCTAGATGAGGCAATGTTCATTACAGAGCAGAAAATGGACACACAGTCTGTTTCTTAGGTATCACTCTGCAGTGAATAAGACAGGATTTTCTGTCCATGGCTTATATGGGTGTTTGAGTAGCTGAAGTACTCACAGCGCTATCTATAATTCATTCAGTGATAAAAACTGTAACACTGTGCACATGAATGGCTGCTGTTCAAATACCAGGGCATCCTCAGACCGGACCACTGATAACAACAAAGATTTTTATCTTCTTCTGACAGATTCTTAAACTGAAAGAGGGAGCGAATAGCTCAACTCAAATCACACAGCAAGTCAGAAACTGTCCATGAGTGCTTAATATGTATAGTAAATACGTATGTTAAATTATGCAGGATATTATATAATATATATTTAACACTCATGGGTAGTTTCTGACTTGCTGTGTGATTCACAGCTGCGTGAATCCCTCCTTCAGTTTCTGAATATATAAATAATAAACCCATCAGTGTTTATATTTTAATATTTTGTCCTTCTGTTATTTTTTCTCATTCTATCCTCTTGCTGTTCCTTCCTGGTTGACAGTAGGCATGTACCTGGTAGCTGCCATGTTTTGAGAGGTGCTTTCTTTAGCTCTGTCAACTAATCTGTTGTGGGCACTCAGAAGCCAGCAGTCTGCTAGGAGCATTTCTGAAAATCTTAACTTTAAGTTGTACTTGAAACTGCCAGTAACTTTTGATTTGATCTGTGAATTGAATAAAACTTTTTAATCTGTTATTTAATCAAAAGCCTATGGTCCCTGACAATTGTGTGTGGCTAATATTTTATTTTGGGATACATAACAATGTAACAAGAAAGCCACTAAAATCAAACAGCTAGTAAAATGATCTGGTACTCATTCTTCCTGCAAGAATTATACCATAAATGTAAGTAGATCAGAGGATATTTAATTATTTAGGTTTAGGTGTCAGGTGAGATATATCCAAACTAAAATATGAATGCAAGAATAAATTGCTTGCTTTTCTGAAAACGAAGGCAGAAGAGTCAGGCATATACATTTATTTACCGTGCGGAGAAAATATTTGCTTCTAACTCATTTATAGACTGCTTCCCTCCCAGCGATATGGGAGCAGTTTTGTGGTCAGTGGGATCTGCTGGATGTCCTTCCCTAGTTCAAGTATTAGATATTGTACGTGAGGCATGCAGTCCTGTGTGTAATGTACTCCATCTGTTACAAGACTGAAAGGAACATTTGGTGCACATGCCTGCCAAATGAACTGCTGTGAGCTGCCAAAGTGTAACATGTTAAAAGGGAGAGAAGGTTGAGTTTCCCGATTCTCTGATGCCTGAGAATGTGGCAATTGGAAAACAAGCTCTAGTGTGGCATACTGGAATAATACAAAATTATTTGTATTCCACTCTCTCTGGTGTTTCCAGTCATTTCCCCACCTTCCACCCGTGTCCACAGTTGTCCCTCTCAGCAGAGAGCGGAGGTTTACTGCCACCGGGCATTACTCAGTCTCTCCCTGAGGTGCACAATCAGGCATCCTGTTTTTCCCTTGGAATCTCCTTGCCTTCTATTTCAAAAATATCACTTCTCTGCTAGAAGTCATGGCTACCAGCAGAGCTGGGGTTTTTTTAAGCCTAGGAACCAAACTGACGAGAAGATTCTGGGCACATGATGCATCCAGCTTGTGTTTTGTTAAAGCGATGAAGACCTGAAATAGTACCCAAGGGGGAGCTCGAGACCCCCGTTAAGGTAGGAAGCATACCCGCAGCCACAGAAAAATGCGCTGATCTGCTCTATGTCCTTCTGCTCGATGCAAGGGTAGCTGGAGGTAGACCGGAGAACATGGCACTCAGACAATTGCAGGCTGCTGATGCATTGCCAAGGAGTGTTCCTCCTGCTCAGCTAAGAGCTCTGTTCTTGCTGCTCCTCAGATTTCCTCTGTGGAGGAGTTAGTCTTTGGTCAGTGGAGGAGTGAGGGGGAGGACAGAGGATTTGAGGAGATGGCTTGGCCTCAGTGTGCTCCTGTGGCAGAAAAAGGAAACTTGCAGGGCATAAAAATGCCCCTATTTTCCCCTGCAACAATCAGGAGAGGGCAATGGAAGTCTTTTAGCTTCTGAATTACCGAGACTGGGCACTGCCTGCGTCAGCATTGTGCAGGTCTGACAACATAAGATCAAATTAAACACAGACTGACCCAAAAGCCCCATGTTGCCACGGTTTGTGGAAAAAAATTGAGTGAAAACCTGCATCTGTTCTGTTGTGGGGACATGCACCTAATGAGTGCATGTATGGTGCAAGGGACAGACCATTTGGAAATCTGAATATCTGATACTTGGAATACTTTGTTATTTGGTTCCCTGAGGATCATATGTGTGAACAGAGGACATATGGTGATGGATATAGATGCAAAAGGACAAAACACACTGATGTCAGCAAAACAGAAACAAGAAGCGAATGGGTGTACAATGAAATCTGCAACAGCCAAATCCTCTCTCTTTCCTGCTCTCCCCTCGTCTTCCATGAATAAAAGATAAGCCTGTCAAGGCTACTGTCTAGACTGTATAGTGAAGAAATTTCTGCAGAAAGAATGGGACCGCAAAGCATATTGCATTGAAGCTTGAAGGTTTTAACAGGTTTTAAATTCTAGTTTCCCTTTTGGGAATGTTTGCTTTTGGGACATTCTGCTTGAATTAGGTAGTTCCTGGTTGAAAGGGTTGAGGTTTCCCTTTGCCTGTGCAAACAAAGCTGAAAGCTCTGATTTAGACAGAACTATTGTGTGCCTTAATTTAATTGAACAAACACAATCAGCTATAATGAAAACAAAGTATTTCTGTGCTGTACTGCAGGCTGGTGTTGCACTTCTCAGGGATGGATTACGAGGTTGACAGGATCTAACCTAGCACAGTTTGGTATCATCTTTCTCTTTACCACTTCTCATGGGGATTCATGTTGAAAAAAAATTATATTACAAAAACCAGAGAAAGTAATGATGCATAAAATATAATAATAGAGTAGAATTGCATCTAACCCAGAACTCCTTCTAAAGGGTCAGTGAGGTCACTTGTGAGTAGTGGTGGCAAAGCACAGGGAATGATACAGCTTAATAGACCAGAAATTTTTGTGGGTGGTCCAGTACAAATTAAATTTTAGGTGCCTATTCTGTCCCTGACTACTCAGTTTTCTGCTTTGCTGGTAGCACGTAGTTTCCCCTGGGTCCTGTCTCCTGACTGCTTCAGGATGGAAGGCACACTGCAGGAAATGCGCATGGCTGCAGCATTACGGCAGTTCCCTGCTGCTGGGAAAGCTGCGCAGCGGCCATTGAAACTGGGTATAATTTAAGGTCAGCAGCAACGCTGGTCGATCTTGGGCAAAGAAATAGCATGGCTCCAGGGTTAGGTGGTCTCCCTCTAACTCAAGTCCTGTGACATGTACAGCATGAGTAAACCCAAGGATCCAGAGAAAACACTAGCCACTTGAGAACGTAGATATTTATTTTCAGCATCTAGTGACAAGTCCAACTTTTATGCCCGAGCTGAGAAATTTAAGGCCACGGTGTTATTAGCTCCTCTTCTTATCATAGATCTGTACATGTGTGGGAGAAGCAGGGTAACACATACTGGTGTCTCGCATAAGGACCCAATAGCAAAAATGGCAGATAAAGCAAAGAAGGAATTTTGCCATTTGATAAAACAAGGTGGTATTCACATAAGTTCAGACAGTAGCTGAAAGCATGGTTAGTTTCATAAAAGCAGACAAAATAAGAACTGGTATAAACCCAAAGATTCAGTGAAAGCCTCATAATGCAAACCCACAGGAACAGCATGAGAATTTGTCTACAGTTCGGATTGTACAAGCTCAAGCACAAGGTGTCACCTCACTTATACCATAGTCTCAACTCTTAAAAGGTTTACTGAGAACACCCAGGGGGTTCAGTGGGAGCTAACCCTCTGGATAGGTTCCTGGACCTAGATGCCAAACTTTGCACACTGATATAACTGCAATTGCCTCAGTAACCATGTGGCGTGAGACAGATCTTTCAGGATATGCTGCCTTGGGACAAGAATGATTAATACTGCAGTAAGCAGTGGTGCCATATTCTGCAGCACATCACAAAAAAAAAAAAAAAAACCAAAAAACAACCCAAGGACTTTAAAGTGAAATGGATTTCACTTTAAGCTGAAAGGAATTAGTTATGTTAGAGATTACCTGTGTAGCAGGTGACAGATGAGTTGAACAAGGTGGAAGAAAAGAGGAGACAGCCGTACAAAAGGAAAGGCTTCTTCAGTGGCAACTCCCTGAAAACCAAAGCTGTACACAGATGCCTTTGCAGATGATTGGTGCAAACAAACAGATCTCTCATTTGTCTCAGTGAAGCGTATGTGCTGAGGTGCAGAGAGGTGTACCTTTCTGGAGTTTAGAAGGCACTGAGAAGGGTGGAAAGAGAGGAGCTTTGGGCAATTAAGAATTAGGTCCCCCAGAAGCACTTCTAGATATTCTGACATTAATAAACAATCCACGATCATGGCCACTGCAAGACAGTAGTGTGAGGACGGTTAAAGCACTGAGTAGCTTCAGAAGAGTAAATTTCAGAAAGAAAAAGAGACACCAGTGAAAGAAAGCTAGAGGCAGAATCTGATTGCAAACACTTTCATTAACACCTCTATGCAGAAATCACTGGATATGGCAGCAGATCTTAAACCACTGGGAGCCACTGGCTGAGTGAGAAGGTTCTCCCGGTCAGCACTGGCTGTTGGATGTAGCTTGCTTCCTGCATCCCACTCCCTTTCCCCACGGACGATGAGCTCACAGCAGATACTCTTCCACTTGGCTGTGTGCCACATGCTGAAGTGGATTCAGAATGTGATCTGTATAAGCAACAAACTCGTGCTATACTGGGGCGGTTCTTAGTATATTGCTTTTGCTGTAATGCCCCTCATATAATGATGATTTAACCGAGACACAGTCATTCAGGCTAACCTAGGGCTGCATTATCTCATGCTTTTCTGTGGGCAGGCTTTACTCAGCCTGTTTGGCAACAGTCTCAGCAACAGGCCATGGTAGGATTCTTCTTCTGTTTGTTTGTAAACATTATTTTCCTGCCTGATAGTGTAACATTACACATGGTTCTCAAAAGGTCACTAGTAGCCTTTTTGACCTGAAGTTTCTGTAATTCTACCTTCTTCCATCTCAAGCAACACTGAAGCACACGTATCTCCCTTGCAGCTAACTGCATACTGCCCAAAACCTGTAATTATTTCCTTGCCTGGTGGTAAATACCTTTTCTCTTTCAAAATGGTGTTGCAGGTACCGGAGATAAAATATAGACTGAAAGAACAACTGAGATGCAATGAAGAGAAAGAAAAATGCAAAGTAAGTTCACTCATTATTCCACAGGAAAATACTTTGCACATTATAGAAAGCTGCAGGTGTGATGGTCCTGGGGCCAGGGTGTTGGCTCTTATGATACTTCAATGGCTCGCAAACATGAACGTGGTCTCACTCCTGTTCCCACGCTTGGGCTGCAGCAAAGATTGTAGAGGCTCTGAAGGCAACAGGTGCACATGTGAAAAATTATAATTTTAAGAGCAGCAATGGTTGACGAGGGAAATTATAATTAAATAATAATAACTTTGAAAATTATATAAAATTTAAATAAAATATAATTTTATTTAAATTATATTTAATTTTAAAATTTAAAATTAAATAACTTTAAATCTTAATAAAATTTGTATTTTTATTTAAATTATATTTAATATAATAACATTAAATAGAATTTTATATAATTATATAAAAATGATATATAAAATATCATTTTAAAAATCATAATTATAATTTTAAGAGCAGCAATGGTTGATGAGGGAAGGGCTGTGGATGTAGTTTTCCTTGACCTCAGTAAAGCCTTTGATACAGTTTCTCATAGTGTTCTGGTTGCGAAACTGGTAACTGCTGGCCTGGATAGGCACACCCTCCTTTGGGTTAAAAACTGGCTGGATGGCCAGGTCCAAAGAGTGGTGGCAAATGGGGCTAAATCCGGCTGGAGGCTGGTCACCAGTGGGGTTCCCCAGGGCTCAGTGCTGGGTCCAGTTCTGTTTAACATCTTTATCAATGACCTGGATGAGGGAATTGAATGTACCCTCAGTAAATTTGCGGACGACACCAAGCTGGGAGGCTGTGTCGATCTGCTCGAGGGTAGGGAGGCCCTTCAGAGGGATTTGAACAGACTGGATCATTGGGCTGAGGCCAATGGCATGAGCTTTAATAAGGCCAAGTGCAGAGTCCTTCACTTGGGGTATAAAAACCCCAAGCATCGCTATAGTTTTCCTTGGGGAAAGAGTGGCTGGAGAGCTGCCTGGCGGAGAAGGACCTGGGGGTGTTGGTTGACTACCGGCTTGATATGAGCCAGCAGTGTGCCCAGGTGGCCAAAAAGGCCAATGGGATACTGGCATGTATCAAGAATAGTGTGACCAGCAGGAAGAGGGAAGTGATCCTGCCCCTGTACTCGGCACTGGTGAGGCCGCACCTGGAATATTGTGTCCAGTTTTGGGCCCCTCGCTTTAAGAGAGATATTGAGCTCCTGGAGCGAGTCCAAAGAAGGGCGACTAAACTGGTCAAGGGGCTGGAAAATAAAACTTATGAGGAGCGGCTGAGGGAGTTGGGGCTGTTTAGCCTGGAGAAGAGGAGGCTGAGGGGAGACCTGATTACAGCCTACAAATACTTGAGAAGGGATGGTGGGGAGGTGGAGGAAGGGCTCTTGACATTAGTGATGGGAGATAGGACAAGAGGAAATGGGTATAAGCTTAGTCAGGGGAGATTCATGTTGGATGTTAGGAACTATTTCTTCTCTGAAAGGGTTGTCAGCCACAGGAACAGGCTGCCCAGGGAGGTGGTTGAGTCCCCATCCCTGGATGTGTTTAGGAATAGGGTGGATGAACTACTTAGGGATATGGTTTAATGGGGATTAGGGACGGTTGGACTGGATGATCTCTAAGGTCTTTTCCAACCTAGAAATCTATGAAATCTATGAAATCTATGAAATCTATGAAATCTATGAAATCTATGAAATGTTTCCCAGCCCCACCAATTTGAGATGAGCAGTAATCACTGCTGGCTACATTTGTAAGATGGACAGGGACAGATCCTATCCGTGCCTGTGGTTACAGTTGTATAGGTACACAAATGCGACTGCAGATGTTTACTCTCCACTTGGAAAGCTGTTGGCAAGAGTGGGATTGTTATAAAGTAGTCTGTGAGATGCACTTTGTGCATAGATTGCTGCTGCCAACTTAGCGGAGTAAGTGCTGAGTGGTGCTGAAAATGCCTCCTGATCAATATTACAGGGGTAATGCAGTGGCACATTTGCCCTCATCTTCAAGAGTGTATGAAATAAACTTCGGTACAGCCAGCGAGAACAAATGAGTAATGCAGGTGTAGATTAGAGACTTTGTTGAAGCAATAACCTGTGACAATCTGGGCTGCATCAGCAAAGCCACAAATGGCAGTGTAGAAACCACTGATTTTATATTGGCTGCAGTGGTAAATAATAGGAGAAATCTTCCTGTGTTCTCGCCACAACATTAATTTCCATCCAAGATTAAATTTTGTCCTCTGCTTTTCTGATTACATAAATGAGGATCTCCAAGCAAAGTCATTTTACACAGCTATGGATTTGCTACGTGCAACAAGGTTCAAGGACAGTCAGTGTAGGTAATAACATCTCATGCTCTAGTCCCAGCGCAGTGGTGAACTGCAAAGCAGAAAAAGGTAGAATCATAGAATGATTTGGGTTGGAAGGGACCTTAAAGATCATCTAGTTCCAACCCTGCTCCCATGGACAGGGACAGGTTCCACTAGATCAGGTTGCTCAAAGTTTCATCCAACCTGGCCTTGAACACTTCCAGGGATGAGACAGCCACAGCTTCTCTGGGCAACCTGTTCCAGTGTTTCATCGCCCTCATTGTAAAAAATATCTTCCTTATATCTAATCTAAATCTAACCTCTTTCATTTTAAATCCATTGCCTCTTGTCCTATTGCTACACGCCCTTGTAAAAAGTCCCTCTCCAGCTTTCCTGTAGGCCCCCTTTAGGTACTGGAAGGCTGCAAAAAGGTCTCCCCAGAGCCTTCTCTTCTCCAGGCTGAACTACTCCAACTCTCTCAGCCCATCTTCATAGGAGGGGTGCTCCAGCCCTTGGATCATATTTGTGGCCCTCCTCTGGACCCACTCCAACAATTCCATGTCCTTCTTATGTTGGGGTCCTCAGAGCTGAACACAGTACTGCAGGTGGGGTCTCACGAGAACAGAGTAGAGGGGCAGAATCACCTCCCTCAACTTGTTGTCCACACTTCTTTGGATGCAGCCCAGGATACAGCTGACTTTCTAGGCTGCAAACACACATTGCCAGGTCATGTTGATCTTCTCATCAACCTACGCCCCTAAGTCCTTCTCCTTAGGGCTGGTTTTGATCCATTCTCTGCCCAGCCTGTACTTGTGCTTGGAATTGCCCTCACTTATGTGCAGGACCTTGCGCTTGGCCTTGTTGAACTTCATTAGATTCTCACAGGCCCACCTCTCCAGCCTGTTGAGGTCCCTCTGGATGACATCCCTTCCCTCCAGTGTGTCCACCACACCACACAGCTTGGTGTTGTCTGCAAACTTGCTGAAAGTGCACTCGATCCCACTGTCCATGTCGCTGACAAAGATGTTAAACAGCACTGGCCCCAGTACTGACCGCTGAGGAACACCACTTGTAACTGATCTCCACTTGGACATCGAGCAGTTGACCTCAACTCTTTGAATGCAGTAGACCAGGAGGAGATGTATTGTCATTTGCTATGACATATTGCTATTTGCTATTAAAGGGGTAAGGAAACCACAATTTTAGGAAATCTTGTCAAAGGAAAGTTCCAGAAACTGCATTAATTTTCTAGAGAATTTTTTCAAATATGTTGCTTCCCTTCATACCAAATGTCTTTGACAAGTACATACTCTTTTTTTCTAGATCATTTAACACAGAACAGGGAGAAAAATAAGATATATTTTTTATAATTCACAAGAGCTAGTTTTCTGACTGGTCCTTTCTGGTCCTTAAGTTTTGTTTCATTTGTCTCAAGTTCTCAGGAGATGGATGGGAAGTATGTTGCCATCAGGGGGACTTAAACTTTTGTGAGGTTTTTTTTGTAGATTAACTAGAAAAGAGGCTTCCACCAGTCTCACTGAGTCAAATGTCGCCTTTTTGACAGTGAGGACAAATTTCCAGAAAACAGTTAATATTTCAACACATCAGCTTAAGTTATTGTAGTGGGCCCAGGGCTTTGAGCTTGAGGAATACACAAGACAGTTTTTCAATTAATGCAATAAGCATGAGTCATTGATCACAGAAGATCTTGGATATGGCCACCATATTAGCTTTTTTTGATTTATTAATTTCTTCCTCATTGGGATTCCCCAGGTCTGTCTTTGTATTTTTCCTATCATTCCTTTTTTTTTTTTTTTTTGTCATTTCTCGAACATATTACTGGAAAAGGCAGTCGTAACAAGAGAAAGAGGAGAAGAGGACTATTCACAGTTAAGCTTGTCTTATAATTTCTAATCAGCATTAGATAAACTAGCAATATTCTTGCAGGCTGCAGTGGGACTGAATCTTATTTCTTCTGTTTATTCTTTGTCATTTAGAAGTACATATACTTCTCAAGCAGTACTGAATCTTAAGTATACAAGACAGTAAATAAAACCAGAGCATGTCAGGACTTTACAATGAAATTAAATCTTCTCACACCAAATGTATACAACTGGAAGTAAAAAGAGCAGAGGAGGGAATGGGGGAACGTCTTAATAGAGAAACATTTTAATAACTGTTTGAGAGATGCACAGCACAAGGTTTTTGACTTAGAAGAGCCAGATTTGAGGAGGTCATGACTGGCATATGACTTAGAAGAGCACGAAGGGACAGTTAGAAGTGGTGTGAACACGAAAAGAGAAACTTGATGCTCCAGATACTTTTTGTTCAGAATGTCAATGGGCAGAGTGAAGGGGAAGAGGAAAGACCAACATAAAAATGTGGTTATAGGGCCAAGGGAGACATCTAGACACTGTAAAATGAAAAATCTGAAAATGGATGAAATGTCACATGGAGCAGGATGGAGACAAGCAGGGATATAGAAGTAAGACTTGAGTGGGGAACTGTGGAAAAGCAGAAATAATAACAAGATAGGGAACAGTACCAAGATCAAGCAAGACAAATGGCAAGCAGGAAGCAAGAAAAACTTTCTTTAAATAGATAAGGAGAGCAGGAAAGATGGTGGAAACACAATGCTGTGAGAAAGAAAGCAAGAGGTTTGAACAGGCACAAGGCAAGGAGGAGGAAGGGAAAAGACAGAGGACAAAAGTGCGAACCATTAGGAGGAAGAAGGAGGAGGTGAAGTGGAACGAGTATGGTGAGACAGTGGAGAAGTGATGCCAAACAAGCACTGAATCACTGGGGGAAGAATCAATAGCACAGGGGAGTTATCACCAAAGAGAGGTGGCAAACAGTCAGGCTGTAGGAAGCCTGGACGTACAGCTCATGGGTGAGTCACTGAGGTGGTGCAGAGCATCAGGTTCATAAGCAAGACAGAGCAGAGGGACAGACTGCTTTGTCTGTGGCTGTCCCTGCGAGTCTGACGGGTGTCAGCCAAAAAGCAGGGTCTCAGCAAGCCTCTCATCAGTGCTTGCATGAACAATACAGAGGGTGGCTGTGTGCAAATACTTTTGAGAGTGTGGGCTAAACTGATCTGATTTTGATGTTAGGAATGAGCGAAGTGTGGGGAAAATCAAGGAGGGAGAAGGGAGAGCTGTCTTTTCAACTGTTTCTGAGTCCCTGGTGTTGGAAGCTCTGGGAGTGCGAGGTGGGTAGGCTGGTAACAGAGGCTGCTTGAGGACTATGCTGCTATGCTGAATCACTAGAAGACAGCAGTCTTCAGCTGTGCGCTCTTGTTCCCCTTTTCCACGTTCCTCTGTTGGAAACAAGGAGCCCAAAGTGAGTTCCATTGTGATTCTCTGAGGAATGACAATCTTTATCTTCTTGCCTAGGGCAGCTTTCTTTTAGTATTTCACTTGTGTAGAGATCCCACATTTCTAGTCTCAAAATGGTTTCACTTTCAGTAGCAGTGCAACATGAGCAAGTGATTGAAAAGAAGATTTGACTGAAGCAGTGGTTATTTAGACGTAACCCCGGCTTTAAGTTAGCCTGCAAACTAGTTGCACTTACTTATCAGCACAAAACATCAAATTAGGGATTCATTTACCTTCATCAGGATGTTTATGGAAACTTGATTAGAAAGGATGGCTGCAAAATGCAAATATTAATTTTGAAATCTCATAACATGCACCTAATATCCTTCTGAATTATTCAGTGGGACACTGCAGTATCAGTAGATGATACTTAAATTATTAACAGCATAGCTTTCCATTTCATAGGCAAGACAGTTTTTACGGGAACCTTCCCATTTAATGTGATCACACTGATTGCATTTGTTAAGAATTCCAATCAGTACACTATAGTACAGTGTGTACTGCTAACAACAACAAAAAAAAAAAGTGATATACAGAGGTGTTATTCCACAATTTATACAGAATGTTCTATTTCCTAGGTTTTAAATTTTTTTAAAGAAATCAAACAGTACTTGTGCCATAATTTTTGTGTGATTTTTCTTTGTTTCAGTTAGTTAGTGGTTATTGCCTGAAGTGTGTTACTTACACAGTGCCATAAATGCATACAGCGCTTTACAGAGAAGCGTGCCAGATCCTATGCTGAAGGATGTGTCATTCAACCAACAGATAGGCGTAATGTTGTTCATTTCAAAATTCACATATCTGTCTGCCTGCCTCTGTTTAGTTACTCAATCCACCATACACATTTTTAATGCTTATGACTGTAGTATCTGGCCAGCCTACAAATTGATGAAATTCTACATTTCTTTATAATTTTAGACCCAAAATAGATCAGGCCCTGTAACTGTAGTGATGATCAGTGTTGGACAACATGCCAGCTCTATTACAGAGCTCAGAGCTGGATGCTTCATCCTGCTTTTCACAGCAAATGCCAGTTCCAGCAGAAAACATCCTACCTCACCTTCCAGGCACTTCTCCCAAGAGTCCTCGGGAGCAGAGTCAGTATTTGCCATCAAGATGGGCTGCAAAGTTATGTCATCTGCTGGGTAATTTTTTTCAGATACAGACCCCAAGAGCCAGACAGCTGACTGGCGCGAAGTACAGGCTGGTATGGTAAGGTGCTCCACCAGGCACTGCTCAGTGCCCCACTTGCATGGCATCAGCAAGAAGCTTTACATGGTTCTCTGTCACTTACCGTAGACCAATGCCACATCTTCCCCAGTGCATGCTGCGAGATGGCTTCACTGGGTTAAAATTACAGCTTCAAATACAGTTGGAGTCACCAGTGACAGAAAGCCCCGCAGAGTTGGACAGCCACTGGGTAATCTGAAGAAAGCTAAGTTTCATTCCCTTCCCAGCAGGAAGTGTTTCCTGCTGTAAGATCTGCCCTCAGCACTTTGTCAGCTGCCTGCTTGGAAATGGCAGATGTGAGACCAGAAGTTAAGGCTCTGGGCCTGAAAATATCTCCTGATTCAAATATTCCCACCGAGGTAATTTCTGTGAGGTTTTTCTGGTCAGGCATGTATTGGCCCAGGGCCTGAGATGCTAGAGATGGTCCTTCCAGCTTTTTTTTACATTTGAGAGGGGAAGGTTGAGCAACCTGTGTGGCTTTTGCCCTTCTGGGTCTGAGCAATGGCTTTCAGCCAATGACATTAACAGTTGATAGTAACAAATTCATTTGAAACCCTTGATTTGTTCCCATTCACTGTGCCTTTAACAAAATCAAACCCATTGTGTCAAGTAGGATGGCGCATAAATAAATAAATAACTCATAGCAGCTGTGAAGCCAGTGCTTGCCAGAACTGTATATAGCAGTTCCCAGAGACCACTGGGAAGTTGCAGAGGAAAAACAGTTTTAAAATAACATTTTTAAGTACAATTTTTAAGCCAACTAATAATTTAGAATGTCACTGCATCTGTGGATTTGTTTAAGTAGAATAAAACTGGAATAAATGGAATATTGACATCAAGCAAATATTTAAAAGGATTGATCAGAAATATGCTCTTCCTCCACACTATCCATCTTTTAAGCCCTACAGATTTGGGGAAGTGATTCAGACATCATCCTGCATCTTGAAATTTGATACAAATTCATTTCCACCCCATTCCTGATTTATAACCTAAAGGATTATGAGTCAAAGGATCACAAGCCTTGCTAAAGCAAGAGAAAATGTAGACTCCTGAGTACTGTGTACCTGAACTTTTGAAGAAAGTGAAAAGTATGTAATATTAAGTGCATTCAATTCCTATTGCAATAACCAGTTTAGTACCGTTCTTTTTTTTTTTTTTTTTTAAATGCTCATTGCTTAGCAGTTCCTATTGTGACACCAATGACTGGACTCACAAGGACTTTGTGATTGATGTATACGGCTTTTCTGAAAATCTGGCCTCCATTATAGGAATTAAGAAGTTTTGAAAATCTGTCCCTTATTTTAATTCTTAAACTCGGCTTATAATTGAAGGCGAGTTACAGATCTCCTTGACATTACAATGAGATATTGAAGAACTCTTGCCCTGTCCTCTTAGTCAAGCCTTGTGCACATGGAAGAATCTCCAGTTGAAACTGTAAGCTTTGGAAAAGTTTCCTTTTAGGTTACATGGCACAGTTCCAATATGGGGTGACTTTTACTTTTGAGTGTTGAAAAAGCTATGAGATATACTGCCTTGTTCTCTGCCTGCAAGAGTGCTTTGCACCCAAATGCTTGGTTTGAATCGACCTCGGACAGGCTCTTGATCATCTATTTTGCACTTATACATCCAAAATATCCATATAAACAACTCATAGTTGTGGACGTGCCTACTTCTGTATGCTAGTTTAAGCTGAGTTTAATAGCCTTTTTTCAATAAATGTACACATTTCGTTGTTGCAAGAAGGAACAGTAACATTCTGTCAAAAAAGGTGATCTGACTTTTTCTGTATCAGGTGGATCAGCTTGGATCAGATCAAGATGATCAGCTTTAAGATTCTGATTCTTCATTAGACTGGGCTTAGAAGCTGAAAGCTCCAACTTTAATGGCTGGCATGAAAGCAACAACTTGGGGTGGGTATTGCTGGCTATTAGAAATACAGAACTGGATAGATAACACTAGTAGCGTCCAGTTTTCATCCAACGGAAACTGGTGAAAGAGAAATTGATTTTAAATTATATTGAACATCAAATAAAATAGCAGACATGGTTATAAAAAGATAACGATTTGATTTTCCAAAAGCGACTGACGAGTCTGAGTTGTGGATTCAAACTTTGGGTACCAAACCTTGGGTACTGTTAAAGAGATCTTTTCAGAGATCGAGGTCTTAGTGCATCTAAACTTGATGACTAAAAATGTAGTCAAATTTGAAAATCTGTACCACTTCATTTAGTGGAGCTGTACAGAAAATGCTCATGAAAAGACAAGGCATTAGATTAATATGGATATGTTTCATTAAAGACAAAAATAATTCTAAATTATACTAACAATTTGCCTGTATGAAATTTACAGTCCACAGGATACATAGCCATTAATGTGATATAGGATGCTTCTGAAACTAAGAAAATCCTGTTGCAAAGAGACATACCTTGTATTATAAGAAATCAGTGACTAAGTAGGAGACCTCAGGTTAGTACATAAAGATACAAGAGTTCATGGAAGGGACTAATAGTAACAGGTAAATGATCTCATGTTTTCTGTTTTTCTTGGTAGTATACAAATTAATTGAATACAAAAATATTTTGATTCATTGCATCAAATTATAGTATGAGTTATAATCATGCAGTTCCTGATTATAATTACACAGCTCCTCAGATTAGCTGATGTGATGGAGAACAGAAATGACCTGTAGTTTCTGATTCAACGGTCCTGTTTTTAGTATGAGTGAAGGCTCAGGGTCTGAATTAGTTGTTACATTACTCATGAGATAAACTATAGATGTGCTTTTCATTAGCACTGTAGAACATTAGTTATTCAGTACATTCTGTTATGTGTACTAGTCATTCCTTAGTGACTAATTACATTGATGATTCCTGTGATATTTGAAATACTGATCACTTTGTTCGTTGTTGCCATGAAATGCGGGTAACTTCATGCACAGGCTGTATGATGGTATTGCGTGCTACTTGATTTAAACTTATATTAGCTTGTAAACTTGTCTAGGATGATGGCTTTTAGACTAAGTTGGTAAGATCACACTATGCCACTCCAGCCAATAATACACACATCATTATTTGTTTTGTATATGCTAAGCACTTAACTGAGAGATAATTTACAATTTGTTGAAGATTTTTAAAAATAATAATTTCATTTATTTTTTGCATCAGTCAGGCATCAGTCAAGCAGTTGTGTAAGAGATCGTTCTAGGTAAAATAAAATTGTAATTAATGACAGTAAAATACCTACAAAATTATTTTTTAAAATTCTCTACATAATAACATTTCAGCCTTTACTAGCCTCCAAGTGGGTGTTGAGTGTATCACTACATATATATGGGACTCTTTTTTTCTGATACTCTTCATTCCAGTGTCTTTGAGATACTTGTCTGTAAATCTCTCCTTGCTTATCAATGAATATTCCTCAACTCCCTCGCATCCATGGGCCTTGATGGGCCCCATTGGAGGGGGCCAGTCACGGAATTCAGCAGTGATGTTTCTAAGTCACATCTGCACAGATGCTGAGCTGACTCAGACACACCCCTTAAACTGCCTCCCTCAAATCTTAGGTGTCTCAAAGATTTACTTAGAAGATTGTTTAGACAGAGGTCATGAGGCTTGCATATTTTGCCTGAAGCTCTGGTTATGCCTTACTTCAGAGATCTAAAATGGGTCTGAATCATAGGCTTGGATCTGTAACATGAAGGCTGTGAGCAGACTGCGGCATCTTTATGGGGACAAGGGTCTGGGATGTCTGCCATCGTCAGACTCATGGCTTTAAACTAGTAGATGACTTGTGAGTCTCTGATGGGAAGGGTTAAGGTTAAATATTAGCTTAATGCTAGCTCTAGTTAGACCCCATCCTATGGACTAAAGTGATGGTCCAGAGCAGATCCTCCTCTCCCACGAAGATGAGTTTCACCCACAGGGAGTGGGAACTCACAAGGACTGAGATACTGTGCAGTGGCATTACTCATTTTCAAATGTGAACTAAGACCAACATCTCTCCTTTGCTAAACAACGAAAGAAGGCTATTTCTAGTGAATCTGAGGATGAATCAAATGCCATGAGCACAAATCAAATAAATAGTAATAAAAAAGATAGGAATTTTATACATTTAAAACAAGGAATAAGGAGAAACTAGTCAGAGATTTCTGATACACTCCATATTCTTCTGGGTTTTGTTGTTGTTTAGGAGGTGACATTTACTCACAAGTTTACACAAATGGAAACGTGACATTCATGATTCATTGATCTTAATGTAGTACAAGGAATGAAAACCTAATGCTTCTTGGCACTTATCTTCAGGTAAGAAAGCAGATTAGCCAAGGACATGGTTCAATTTGTCTTTGAACAAGCATTAATAGGGAAAATGGTAATGCAGAAACTAAGCAAATATGATAAAAGACATACACAGTGAAATACAGATCATAAAACGCTACTATTTTGGAATTACTGCGTAACACCAAAGACCTAGCCAGTGGGCTGCAGATCAGGCATGTGACATTTCAGAAAAAACATGCGATGGAATGACACAGGAAAAACAGAAAAAAACTCTTATATCCAAACATTCCACAGTCTGTACAAGACAGGATGTTCACAAGGCCCTTCTGGGCTGGTCAGAAAGAAAAGGACTCCTCTATCCACTATCTCATATGCCCACAGCTGTATAGTGTATTCTGTCTGTGGTCATGCCTGAGAGCACTAACTGGTAGCTCCCTTTACTTTTTTATGGTGGTTGCATCACTTGTGGATTCATTTGCCAGACCCACTCTTTGTGTAGACCATTGCTCTGAACTAGTTTGTGCTTTGGGCAGAAGGAGCCAAAGTGGAAGGAAACAGGTGAAACTTTCTACATCTTGCTCTTCCTTGCTCAGAAGAATTGCAGACACACGGATCTTGAATCCTACGGCTTTATCTATGTCATGCTTTGTGAGTAGTGTCAGGAAAAACTGTGAACGTCACTGTTAGGGTTGACTTCCTAAGCCACACAACTGCTGCACTGGCTGCCTACAGACAGCCCATGGGGAGCCTGTCTCGTATAAGGTGCGTATTGGGATGTCCTGTAGCTCACTAAGGTATTGGACATGCCTGCACATGTGTTATGCTTCACAAAGTGGCCTCTGGCTGCACTTGGGGCTGTACTTTCTGTCTGAACTGTACATTTGGTCTTGAACCTTGCCTGGGGGATCCTTCACAAACGCAAGACAGATGTATCCTGTGTACCTGCAGATGGAATGGAGGGACCTTTGCCACAGAGCAGCACAGGTCTGCTTTTTGCACAGCTGTATTTTATATAAATGTATAAATATAGGCAAGATATAATTTGAAGCTGGCATATTCTTCATGAAGAATACTTAAAATCCTGTAGAGGTTTTTTTCTGTCCCATAAGTAATATAGTGGAAGAAATCAGAATCTAATATGAAAAGCCCATGTGATCACAATTGCTTAAGATGATCTATAGCTCTTTTGTGGTATGGAAATACATTATTTATACTCCCTTTTTGTTTTTCCTCTTTTTTTTTGTTATAGTGTTCTTAACTGACTGTATCTTGGCCCAGGATCAGTGTTTCTAGTACATCCAGAATTACATATTTGTGGAACTTAAGTACTAAAGATGTACAATTTGTTCTTTACAATTTGTCTCCTCTTGTAATCTTCACTTATAAACCCAGATAAATAAAAGAACACATGCCTGGCTGAAATGCACAGCCCTTGCAGTTCTGCCTAATTGCTTCCTCATCGCAGTCCTCTTTCAACCCTTTCCCCTCCAGTTTTGTTTCAAGACTGCGAAGACATTTCTTCCTGGCTTCATGTTTGGCAGATGATTAAAGGCAATTGCTAGATAAACTTGGTCACCCTTCAGGGGGCCCTATAAGACAACGGCTACCCAGCCTGCTGCACAATGCCAAGCCCCAAACTTGGCCACAGTAAATCTTGTTCCACTTAAGCCTAATCTTTTATATGGAATGTTTTCGATAAGTCAGCAGAAAAAATTACTTTTGTGTATTAAATAACATGCTCAAAGTACCCTGAACAAGAACCCAGGGAGTAATTTGTTTTAGCACAAATGACAGGCTCGTGCAGGTAGGCTAGCATGCTTACAAGAGAGGAAAATGCTGAAGCAGCAGTTACATACACTGCCAGCAGTGGGGTATGCCAGCAGTGGGGCTATTTTTGTATGCAGATATATGGCAACTATCAAACCCTCCCAAGAGATGTGACTCAGTCTTATTAACTATCAGAGAACATGGCCGATTGGTTTCTTACAGTTTTGATTTACTAATTTTCACTCTGAAGATTACAAACCTGAGCAAGCAACGTGTTCAGGTTGCTTATATGTTAGCATTTCCTACGCAGTAAATAATATATATCCTAATTGCATTTGAAGGACAATGAATATCTCCTTCAAAAGGTCATGCCTTGGCCATGCCAAAAGAATTTTACTTGGATGACAACTTCAGAAATATGCACAGGTTATCCAATTGAACTGAAAGGTGCTTTTTAAAACATAAAAGTCTAGAAAATTTTACAAGACAATGTTAATCTTTAACCTCTGTATGCATAAAGAGTGCTTTACTGGAATGAAAAGTCACAGGTGTTGTATATTAATGCTACAGTTATAAAGGCAAAGATTTGCAATGTATATATATAGCAAAGACACTGTGGCCTCCCACTCACCTGCCCCTAGGGGAAACAAGTTATGCTTTAGAAAAAATGTTGTTTTTCCTGTAAGGTCTTTTGTCAATACACCTGTGTTGGGTAGGTCTTCATACTTTTCATACCTTCATACTCTTCCCAAGCAAATTGCTTATAATATAAGCCTATATGAGTACGGGAGTTTTACTTGCAATATCTGCTATCTGCACTTGGAGGTCATTTACTTGTGTCGTACCTTTCTGGGACATACTTCCTCCTAGTTTCCTAGCAAATAAAAGGTTTGATCCAAATTGCCTTCTGAAGTGCTCTATTCGAGGTGATTCATCTTCTTAGTACCTTCGTGTAGTTAATTCCAAATTTTCTAGAAGATTCCTACCACAAATTATATCATATTGTGAAGAAGAGCTGCCTACAATATTTCATGAATATAATATGATTCATCATCTGTTCGTTATTGCATTGATTACTATACAATTGCCTGCTAGAATGAAGCCTTGGCTGTTTCCAGTAGTCTGTCTCATCACTTCTGTGAAATTTTACCTGTGTGCTGAGTTCTGCACAATGACATGGTACAGGGAAGGAGAAATCCAGGTTGGGATCTGAAACAAAGCTCTTTGGCAAACCTCTGAAGTATGGCAGAAGTGAGAGGTGGAGATTTCTGTACAGTACATCGTACTCAAGGCAAGCTAGCTCTTTTTATGCTAGCAAACAGGCCAAAGTCTTGACCCAAGTGCTGGAGTGCAGTTCCTGTGCTGCCTAGCTGTTAGGAGACTCCTTGACACAACTTTAGCTTTGGTGAATGTTGGCTTTCCTTGACAACTTCTGGGAGCAGTCCAGGAGCTGTTCCAAGTGCACAATATGACTGGGACCAACCTTTTTAAAGGGGTGGAGGAGGACAAAGGACGAGGAAGAGCTCTGCACCGAATTATTTGCAGTAGAGGTAATCAGTACTAGTTTCATCTAGGGAAGATGGGAGCAAAGACATTTTATTGCCTAAAGGACTCTGACTGATAGTAATGTTTTATGTCTCCTGAGGAGATCAGATGGCGCTCTGCCTGAGGAAGACATTTGTATTCACTGCTGTTCCGCTTGCAGACTCATGGCACATGATCAGCATGTCTCTGCTAGCAGAATTGGGTAGAGCAGACCTGTTCTAAGTGGCACTTCAACCTAGAATTTTTTGTTCAGTGAATGATGTCTTGGATGTATGTGCTGGTAGCACAAGCCAGTCAACTTGCTGAGTAACCATGACTGGTGCCTGCCAGAGTGAGTTTTGGGGAAAGGCAGATAAAAGTCACTGCCAGTGTGGCAGGGATGGGGGTGGCAAAGTTAGCTCCCTGCTCCTGGTTCTCTTGGCCTGAACTGCAAGCTCTGCAAAGTTGTTCTAATCCTCAAGGCAACAACTAAATTTTGTTCTGCCTAATTGCCTGAAAAAATGTGAACTGGGTCTGGTCAGAAGAGAAGCTGGGCGTGGTGGGTAGTGTAGCATGCTTTGAACCCAATGAAGTTTATCTACAATTTCATGTGTTTTGCTTCCTGGTTGGTATAATTTTGGTGAGGATAGATGATAAAATCAAAGTGACATAGACAAGTGAGCTTAAAACTGGTTAGAGAGCCTTTGTGTAGAAATGCTAACTTCATTAAAAAAATAAGTTTAGGCAGGTCCTCTGGAGATCATCTAATCCAACCTCGTACCCAGCTTGGATCAGGTGGCTCAGGGCCTGGCCCAGCTGAGGACAAGACACTTCCAAGGATGGAGATTTCATGTCTTCTTGGGGCACCTGTGCTGCTGATTAACCACTCCCACAGTGAACATTTTTTCCTTATATCCAGTTAGAATTTCTTCTGCTGCAAGCTGTGACAGTTGCCTCTTGTCTCTTCACTGTGCATCTGAGATAAGCCTGTCTTCATATTTTCTATAATCCCCTCTATTTTAATGATGAAAATTCTCCGTAAATGACTATGCTGGTTTAGTCTAGCCGTTCCCAGGATGCAGGTTATCAGTTATGCAGCTTCAACAGCAGATTTGCCCACCGTGGCTGTAGTTTTTCTACAGCTTTTGCAATTGAAGGGATGGCAAAATCAGAGCTCAATAGAACGCAACTTAGCTCATACTGTCTCCAGCTTATCCAGTCTGACCTTAAGTCACTCTGATGATGTCATGAATATTTCTATAAGGCAAATACACTTTCATTGCTCCAGTAGAGAGGTCACCTCTGTGAAGTGAGTATTACTTTGAGTGTCGCTCACCAGCCTGGGCTGCGGCACCAGGAACACTGTTGCATCCTCCGCAGCCAGGAGGAAATGGCCTGCCTCTTGTAGGCAGGATAGGTACCTTGAGTTGAGTAGTTAATTAGTTCATTATCTCAACTCAGTCCAGCTGGGTAAGAATGATTGGTGCCATAATTCCCCCTTTTTGTTTTAGTATTTTTGTTTTCACAAAGGCTTTATGGGTGAGCAGAGACCCGGTCCATTCATTCAACTCCAGCACGCTTCCCTCCCACGAATACCATGTCAGGGCTTGCGGCTTTACCTTCTTCTCCGAAGGACTCTCGCTCAAGCTCCCGGCTCCGGCTCTGGCTCCTTTGACTCGGGCTCTCGGCTCAGCGAGGGAGTCGGGGCTTCCCAGGGTCTCACCGATGTATCACGTCGGGGTCACCAGTTGTCACTCACCAGCCTGGGCTGCGGCACCAAGGACGCTGTTGCATCCTCCGCAGCCAGGAGGAAATGGCCTGCCTCTTGTAGGCAGGATAGGTACCTTGAGTTGAGTAGTTAATTAGTTCATTATCTCAACTCAGTCCAGCTGGGTAAGAATGATTGGTGCCATAATTCCCCCTTTTTGTTTTAGTATTTTTGTTTTCACAAAGGCTTTATGGGTGAGCAGAGACCCGGTCCATTCATCCAACTCCAGCACACTTCCCTCCCGCGAATACCACGTCGGGGCTTGCGGTTTTACCTTCTTCTCCGAAGGACTCTCGCTCGAGCTCCCGGCTCCAGCTCTGGCTCCGGCTCTTTTGGCTCGGGCTCCTTTGGCTCGGGCTCTCGGCTCGGCGAGGGAGTCGGGGCTTCCCAGGGTCTCACCGATGTATCACGTCGGGGTCACCAGTTGTCGCTCACCAGCCTGGGCTGCGGCACCAAGGACGCTGTTGCATCCTCCGCAGCCAGGAGGAAATGGCCTGCCTCTTGCAGGCAGGATAGGTACCTTGAGTTGATTAGTAATTAGTTCATTATCTCAACTCAGTCCAGCTGGGTAAGAATGATTGGTGCCATACTTTGAGCTGATACTGCACTGCCAAACCTGTCTATTATGTGCCTTTGTCCTCTTTCCAGTTTCCTCTTCATGTTGATGGTTCTCCGTAAGATCTCACGTATGTCTGGACAGAAATGGGGCAGGTTTGGGAAGGAGCCGCTTTGTTCAACAGTTTCCTTGCAAAACCTAGTGGAAGCCAATACCATACCTCTGCAAGGCTTCTTAGAACATATTATGTTGTGTGATTTCCTTATGGAAAATGTATGTCTGGAAAGGAGAAATTGGACAGGCTGCAGAATGTCTTGTGGTTGAACCTCTATAATGCAAAGAATTCTGGAGTCTGGTTTCTTCACATATCTCCATATTCACTCTTCAAAAGAAAATCATCAGAAAGGAGAGGCTACAGAAACCTTCACTAGTGATAGGTAAATAGTGATGCTGAGAAGAAAATTTGACTGTACGTGATGCACTCCACTCCTTTGCACACTGTAGTTCCTAATGGTACTCCTAGCAGGCTTTAGTGATTTTGTTTGGGTTACGAGACTATATCCCAACATCGCAGCCTTTTCTAATATCCTAGGAGTTTCAGTATTTTTTTATTTTGTAATTTTTTTTTTTAAAAAGTGATATCATGACATGCAGCTCAGAAAAGATGACACTTTCATTTATTGATTATTAATGCTGTACATAGAGGTCACAAAGGATTGAAGGGAGAAGCACTGGAATAATTAATCTTCCAGTTAAATTACTTTTATGATACTGATAATGTTTGAAAGTTGAAATGAACATTTGGACTTGGTTTACACTCTATGAATTTTTCTACAAATCCTTAATTCTTTACCCTAGGAAACTCAAATTTTTCTAAGAGTATGACTGACATTTACAAACAGCAAATAATATGATTTCAAAATGCAGTCTCCAAGGAGAAGTACATACTTGGATTAGTAGGATATTATAATTCTTTCCCAGTCATTCTGTGTTTTGGCAAGATATCTCCTTGGATGTTGGTAACCAGCAACTGCAGATGGGCTGAAACAGCTGAAGAGGGAATGTCTGAAGTGATTTTTACACGTAGATGGAAGCCACTCTTCTGTTTTAAATTAGTAAAATCTAAAACATCATGGTAGCAGATGTACGTCTCTGAGGCTAAACATTTCAGAATGGAAATCTTCCTCTTTGTGTTTCTTTCTCTGCATATAAAATATTAACAACACATAAACATAACTTGTCATTCTGAGAAATGTTTTCACCTACAATGAGTTGCTGGCTTATTTAGAGGAAAGTTAATAATATTAACAGGGTTAATAATCCTCTTGTGCCTGAGTGCAGTAACTACTAAGGCCTAGGCATACATCTGACAGAGAGACAAAAGATTCACTCTTTATCTTTTTGTTTTGCTATCCATGCTCATTACTTTTTTAAATTAGAGGGACATAGAGGATCATGACTTCTCCTTTGGACAAAAGAAAACCTAGGTTTCCCAAAATGTGGGCCATGCTGGCAGGAGAAGGAAAAGCAAATGCTGGAAGATACATACATTAAAATAATTAGGATTTCAACTTGACATCTATTGCAGAGATGATATTTTCCCAAAGAACTTTCAAAGGTTCAAAAGGTATTGATTGTTAGATTATCGAAGAAGACAACTTTTATTTCAACAACACTCAATACATTTCTTTTATAAATGAGTTGTCTTTCTTCATTTATCTTTGGCATTGAAAACAATCTCTTAATCCATCTGCCAAACCTAACATATTTTGTGTAGGATCAGATAAAAATACTCTGAGTTTCCAAAAGAAGTTTCTACTCCCCTCAGGTAAGGTGAGTTTAGAGTGGATATTTTATTGCCAGTGCCTGGTACTGGCATTTAGTAGTGATTAAAAATGGTAAGTGAATAAACTTATCACAAGATGAAGTTTCTTCTTTGCCAATTTAGAAATTAATCAGAAACATTGATCAGACCCATGTTCTTAATTTTATCAGTCTATTCTGGAAATTCAGAACAGATCTTGTGTTTTCTAAAAATGGAGAAAGAATCTGGAAAACGTAACAGTGAAGTATACATGGATTCCTTTTTTTTTTTTTTCCAAAATAAACATTTTAAATATGTCAGTTTTATTATTTACATTAAAGAATACAAAAATTTATCATACTTCAGAAGAATGACTGTCTTAAAACTGAGGGTTGGGAGAGTTAACTTCAGACAGAGGTCTGAAAAACAGGTGTAGACTCACAGACCTTTATCTTGCTTGCACTAAAGGCAGCATTCATCAGCAAGAACTGCCCGAGTGGAGTAAGATACTTTTGAGGAGACCCAACAACTAGTGTTAGCTTGCTCTTCCCCTTTCAACCCAGGTATTTAGTTGGTGAGTGGAATCCTGAAGATTGCTGGTGGCAAAAGAGATGCCCTCAGTAAGTTACATGCTTAGAAACTTTTTTTTTTTTAAATTAGAACAAGATGTTCAAGTTCTGTGTCTCTGAATATACAAGAAAGAGAGGCAAGTCAGAGAATTTCATCCATGAAGTAGCATTCATTCTTAGGGGCTTGTGGGTGTTTTTCTCTCTCTGAATACCTTTTTTTACTTTTTTTTTGGCATTTTGTCCACTTTTTTTGTCTCCTCTAAGACTAGAAGAATTGCACTGGAGACTGAGTCCCTCTATCTCTTTTCCAGTTCTCTCCAGCTATGTATAAGTGTCTTTGAGTCATTCCAGTAGGAGTCTGGCAGTGTCATGCATCCCATTGCCTTCTCTTCCATTCCTGTGAGGATCCCCTTCAGAAACAGGCCCACATTTTTGATCCTGGCAGACAACCCACTCTCCCATTCTCTGAATCTGCTCTGGGGACAGCCCATCACTAAGGAGTCAAGTAAATCTACTTCTGCTGTTCATATGAAATTCCTCCCCTGCATGTTCTTCCTTCTGTTTGCATATCATTCTGTATTTGGCCCTCTTTCTCATGATTTTCTGTCTATCATCCTTATGCCACCTTCTGTTTCATCTCTTGCCTATTTTCATAATTTCTTCTTCTCCACCCTCTTTTGGGAAGAGCTGCTTTATCTTTCTCATTCTCTGTTTCTGTTTAGTGCAGTCAATCTCTTCCTCAGTGATACCTTTCCTCTGGTAGCTTTCTTTCCCTCTTTCTTCTGTCCTTGCATTCTTCCAGAGGTAGTCTGTCTAAGCCAGGAATTGTTCTGCTCCTCTTGTCTAGCAGGTACCTCTCAGTCTGGGGTTACCTACCCATTTTCTGCTCCATCACCGTGACAAATATCTATTGAACTCTGTTATTCTCTCCAGCTGCATTTAAGTCTTGGGTCTCATCACTGGTTACATTAGTCAGGCCAAGCTGCTCACAGTAACAGTTTGTGGCAGATACCTCTGCAGAGACAGTGGATATTCCTCTGCCTTTGCACCCTCTCATTTTCGTTGTGCCAGTCCTCAGAGCATTTCCACTTCTCTCTGTGTTTTGCCACTGCTGACTTCTTCCTTTTCATTCACCTTAAAAAGAAAGGATAAAATCCCCAACCTTTCCTTCATGCTCTTCACTTTATTAGTTACATTTCATAAAATGGAGAATGAATGTCATAATTATAAAAGTTATGCTTCTTTCCTCATGCGTAACAAAAGTGGCTGAACTCGTGCTTTAAATGCACAATTCGACTCTGTATTAACTGCAGAAACTCAAGCTGTATAATTAGTTGGCAACTTTTGCAAAATTAAAAGTGAATATATGGGATGGTATGCAAATGTCAGTTACTAGCATTTGATTCAATATTATACAGTAGGGGAACAAAAGGAGAAGGACGGATTCAGGAAGATCCTCAGCTAGCTACTACTGATCAATACAACTCCATTGCTAGGGAAACTTTCCTCTACTCAGGACATTACCAGTAGAACTGGAAAGATTTTTTGAGAAACAGCACTTTTGGTCACCAGATATATCTGAATGTCGTCAAATGAAAACAGCTGTGTCCAATAAATCAATGAGACAGAAGAATATGAACTGGATAATCTACAATTTTCAAGAAGTTCCAGCTTCTGCCATTTAAGCACCAAATAAAGTTTAGATTTTGGGGAGGCACATCCATACTCCGCATCCCACAGTCAACCCTAGCTCCCAGTCACAAGACACTGCTTAGTCTCTGCTGAATCTGAGTGACAGAGGTTGCATAACAGGCCAGACAGAAACTGAAGTTCCAGAAACGATACTTTCACCACAAACTTATGTATCAATGTCTGGTTTGGTGAAAACCAAAGGCCTAGATTTTTGCATAGTTCCTGTGTTTTGAAAGTAACCTCAAAATGGTAATTTAGAGAGTCACTCCTCATAATGCTAGTTCTAAATTTTAAACCAGATAATCCAAAAATGATCACTCTTGGAAGGCAACTGAAGTATCTATTTTTTCCTGTTAAGTATCATATTTCGTCTGCATGATTTGTTTCAAATAACCAGTTCTACAAATGCATAATAAAAGCAGCATTTACAACAGATGCATTTGCTAAACCTCATTCTGCCCCTCAACAAACACATTTTTGCACTCCTCTTATTGAACCTTGTGCAGCTTATTGCTTTGAAAATTATCTTGTTTCAACTCTATTGCAGTGAGATATGAGGCCCTCTTTGTAGGAAGTATAGTATTTGCACTTTTATGACTGAAGATGAAAATTCTTTTCACCCTCTATTTTGCCTTACTTTTGCCTTTTTTCTTACTGAGCAATCTGCTTTTGCTGCTGCAGGGAGCTCTGCGTAGCAGCTTTGTATTTGACCTTTCTGATTGTGCAGGTTACCCATGCCAATTAGGAGTGCTTCTAAGAATGGCACTTTGTGTGGCCATTTAAACTGTAAATTAATTCTGCTTCTTGAATCATCATTAAAGCATCTTTCAATGATTCCTCCACTGATGAAAGAGGAGGTATACATTTGCCAGTGAGTAAGCACCACGATAAAACTCCTGAGCTAGCAGTGCTGCTCATGGGAAGAAGATGTGGTGTTGCAGGATGAGGTGCTGACCTGGGTGATTACCCATAATTTTCAGATCAGGTTTCTAGCAGATCATGTGATTGCTCCTTCCTTCCCTTTTCTAGCATTTCCATCCCTTTTGTCCAGGGAAGAAATTCAGACAGTTTTCTGGGTTGCTACTCAAGGACATTTATATTTATTTTCTTCTCTTCCGTGAGCTTCTTCCTTTGGAATAGTTTTGAGGGGAATTCAGAGGAGAGAGGCCTGCTGTCAAGCAAGGTACTAATTGCCATGAGCACTGATGACAGAACCAGGTCTTTCAATGAGGTTTCTGGTTTGTTCAATCACAGAGTCTTAAACTCCATAGCAGAGTAATACAGAAATTCTCTTGGTTTCATGGATGTTACAGATGGAAAAGTCATATGTGGTCATCTGGTTCATCCTTCTGAGAGCACAGGGTTATTCAGCAGGACATGTTTGTAATATTTTGTCTAACTTATTTTTATAGGCTAGATGATGAGTCATGGGGCTTACACCATCCCCAAAGGGACAATATTCTATGGCTAACGAAATTTCAATGCTGGGAAGATTTTTTTCCTGCTATAGATTTTCCATTTCTTAACTTTATTTCATTACACTTGCTTATCACTTCCTCTCAGGTTTTGTATTTAAGCTCTTCAGCTGTATCTCTGCTCCTATCAGATCACGGTATTTTAAAGAGGGCAAGTTGTTGAAGTCTATCTTTATTTTTGTCTGGAATGTTGCCTTATAAAACCCTGTGTTCATTAGTGTATCATTTAATCTTTTTTTTTTTTTTTTTTTTTTTAACATTCATACTTAAACATTTCGGAAAGTTCAGCTGTATCTGAGAACTGTACAAGGCAAAAATACTCATGTTCCCCTCCATGTTAATATAAGCAACACAATCATTCAGTGGAAGCTCTGCACGCCCATGCTTTGAAGCAAGGCTGTGAAATTTGGCAGGAAGGGTGGGTGCTTACAACCAAAATGTGCCTTTGCCATCACTGCAAAATGTATTTTAGAGAAATTATAAATCTAGAACAGAAGTCAGTTCTCGGGAGCTCAGTAGGGACTTGTCAGAGTTTGGCTGTTGGCTTTCCAGAGCGGAAGATGCTCTGTCCATCCAAGGCTGCTGCACAGTGAGTGGAGTGCAGATGCTCCAGCTGTCGGCCCAGGCAGTGTGCCAAGGAACCCCTCCGGCAGGCAGCCACCCACCTCGCCTGCGGACAGCTGGCACCCTGCCTAATGCTGGCAGGATGAGGACACCAGGAAAGTGGGAGAAGAAAGGAAGAAGAAATGGGTGAATGGGGGAGAAGGGAGAATAAAGGCCAGGGGAAGGTGATCAAAAGCAGGAAGAAGGAATACATTGACAGAAAGATGGATAGACCAGAAGAGAAAGAGAAGAAGAAAGTGAGATATGAGCAAGGAAGGAGAAGAGATAAGAGCAGTCAAGGAAAACAGTCTAGGCTAGGCATAGGGAGGAGTACAAAACTCCATGTTATACAGTCCCCTCCAGAATCTGGCATATGATAACCTTTAGAAAGTCATGTTCTTATGTATTCTATGTAGATGAGCACCTGTATTTTGCAATCCTAGTTCTACAGACCTAGTTTTTAGTTTCAGACTTTATTCAACTGTCCTCTAAGTAGCTTCATTCCTGCCTTTCACCTCCTTTCTCATATTCTCCCAAACGTCTTTCTACCCTAAGGCAGCTCCCTGTTTCCCCGTTCTAGTTCCCATTCTGTCTCTGTAATCTGTACTTATATGTTACCTCCACTCCAGCTTGTATTCCTTTTCCCTTCCACGGCAACAAATTGTGTATGTCAAGAAATTTAGGGCTGTGTTCTTTTATTAAGAATTATGAAAAGTCCAGAGTGACTGATTTGTACGTAGTGATAGGAATCATGACTACTATTATTTCAGTTGCTGTTAACATAGCATGAAGAATCTCTCAACAGAAATATTGTCTAACACTTCTCATTTCAATGGCCATTTCAGTATGGCATTTCATAGTAGTTCTGGTTTTGATAAAATCATAGAATCATAGAATGGTTAGAGTTGGAAGGGACCTCAAAGATCAGCTAGTTCCAAACCCCCTGCCATGGGCAGGGAAACCCTCCACTACACCAGGTTGCCCAAAGCCTCATCCAACCCGGCCTTGAACACTTCCAGGGATGGGGCATCCACAACTTCTCTGGGCAACCTGTTCCACTGCCTCACCACCCTCTGAGTGAAAAATTTCTTCCTTAGACCTAATTTAAATCTCCCCTCTTTCTGTTTAAATCCATTGCCCCTTGTCCTATCACTACACGCCCTTGTAAAAAGTCCCTCTCCAGCTTTCCTGTAGGCCCCCTTTAGGTACTGGAGAGCTGCAATAAGATCACCCAGGAGTCTTCTCTTCTCCAGGCTGAACAGCCCCAACTCTCTCAGCCTGTCTTCATAGCAGAGGTGCTCCAGCCCTTGGATCATCTTCATGGCCCTCCTCTGGACCTGCTCCTGTAGCTCCATGTCCTTCTTTTGTTGGGGACTCCAGAGATGAACACAGTACTACAGGTGAGGTCTCATGAGAGCAGAGTAGAGGGGCAGAATCACCTCCCTCAAGAGGTAATTTATCAAGAGATAAAATCAAGATTTTATTTAAAAAGATAAACAAACAGTTCTCTTGATCTAGGTGAGAAGAAGCAAAAATGAACATTGCTATTATGCTTTGAAGGAAAAAAACCAATTTGCTGTAGTAGTGCCCTGTTTGTAAAGAAGGTAAGCAAGTCAGTGCCTTGTCTCCAGGGATTCACCTTCAGTACAGGCTAAAAGGCTGCCAATTACCGAGGGTAAAGTTGTGAATTACAGTGCTGGAGTATCTTTCACTCCCTGGAATGCCACAGTGCCAGACATAAAACAATATAAAGTTGTGTTTATTAGTCTCCTTGCTGTCAGTTTTAAAGCTGCTTTTTAAGATCATGACTTGAGAACTGAGATCACTGTAAATGCAGCTGTTGTGTCATAAAGAAACCTTTTATTGTTGTACTGGGGATGTTTATGCTACTGCAATAGGAATGACTTGTAGGGAAATACGCTTGATGTTTTTGGATTTCTTATTGGTTTATCATCTAATTCCTTGCGTATGATTTTATTCTGTGTTTGATTTCTTTTGCAATACTTGTATTCTTTGGTTCCTTTGCAAGCAGTCATTTCAACGAACGAATATTGCTACATCACTGATAGAAAAGAAAAGAAAAACCAGTTGCTAGTGGTTACCCAGTTCCCAAATCCAAGCCATTGTATTTCCTTGGGTATGACTTCTTTTTGTTTTCTGAACATATTCCTAGATTTGGAGTCTTTTTAATGAATGAATAGAAGACCTCTCCTTTGCAGCAATTATTGTATTTAACCAGCTGTGTTTCAGGATTTAATGTGCCAGGATTTATTATGACCTATCACTAAGCTAGTTGGGATTGTATCAAATGCAAAGTCTGCATTTAAAAAAATCTGTGCAGTGATCTGATGGTAAGGAATAACTGAAATCCTTTAAAATATCAGAAATTATTCTGTTCAAGATGTATTTGTTAGTAAGAAAATATTAAGAAAACTATTATCACCAAAATTTCTTTTCAATGTCTATTTGTAAACAGTAAAGCTTTTAAATTAAACTCTCAAAACCACATTTGTCAAAAACCTTACTATATTATCAGTTATCTTTGTGAGTTTCTTTTGCTATTGCAATAGATTATTTAGCTACCATTCTATTAGTGTTGAGGAAATAAATAAATTTTATAAAGGATTAATTAATTGTATGACATATATGAGAACTAGATAAATTTGTTCTTGCTGAAATTAGAAGCAGATAAACTCTTTTCATCTGTGTTCACCCTTGACTGCATTGAAAATATTGCAGCTAATTGTCATCTCTATCACATGCACACCAACACACATTGTACTCTTTCATTTACTGAAGTAATCTAATATTCAAGTGTGTGTATAAATACAAGAGAGACTTCTACTTGGAGGTGGAATATAGACTGGTAATTCCTTCCTCACGCAGCCCAGCAATCTCTGAAGCATGGTAGTGCCAGCTTTTCTTGCTTTGAGTCAGTACTGTGGGAAGGGTGCTGAAAGCTCTGTCCTGAGGAATAAACTGGGCAGAGTGCATGAGTGAATTACTCATTCCTGTGGGCACAAAGATTCCCAGGAAAGGCTGCAGCTTCTTGAAGCAAACTTTCCTCGGTGCTCCTCCTGTGTACTCCCCCTTACATAGAGTAATGACATGAAAGCTACCATCTAATCCTAATTACACAGGCTGAGTCATTGCAACCGCACAATCCTACCCACGGCTTTCGTGTCTTTCCTCCCAGTTCTCCCTGCCTGTGATTTGCTTGAAGTGCATGACACGCACCTTTGGACAAAGACTGCCTGCTGCTCTGTATTATTTCATTACTTAGTGCAATATGGTTGAGTCTTGATTTGGGGTGCAGGTCAGGACTGGAATGCTACTGGTAAACTAAAGAGAGAACATTGGTTTTAAAGGAAACAGTTTCCGTGAAAGAAGTCTAGCAAAAGAATATGCCACTGCCAGCATGCCTGCATTAGATTGCAGGGTATGTGGTCTGAGACTGGTCAAATTATAAACTGCTGTGTTGGAAAATACGATTTGGCTAACAAACTGATGGGGGATAAATAGACATCTGCATACTTCTCTGATTATTTCATAGAATCATAGAATCATAGAATCATAGAATCATAGAATCATAGAATCATAGAATTGTTTGGGTTGGAAGGGACCTCAAAGATCAGCTAGTTCCAACCCCCCGTCATGGGCAGGGACACCCTCCACTACACCAGGTTGTTCAAAGCCTCATCCAGCCTGGCCTTGAGCACTTCCAGGGATGGGGCATCTACAACTTCTCTGGGCAACCTGTTCCAGTGCCTCACCACCCTCAGTGTAAAAAATTTCTTCCTTAGATCTAATTTAAATCTCCCTTCTTTCAGTTTAAAGCCATTGCCCCTTGTCCTATCACTATATACCCTTATTATATTTGTATATACCTTTATATTTTGGGAGTGTTCCTTTGCTTCTGAAACATTAAGACTGTCCAGAATAAACTCTTTTTGTCACTACATCCTTCTTGCATAGGAAAGAGAAAACATCAGGAAAAGTACTTGTTTCATCTAAGGGTTAAGCAGGGATAGCATCATGCCTTTTCAGCTCTGGTGATCTCTCATTCCTGTGGAAGGACGACAGAACCTGGAGCTGGCTGTAGTGCAAAGGAAGATATTTCCAAACCTGGATTTGTAGAGTGCCGCCTGAAAGAAGAGATATCACCTTGTTTTGATATCACGTGTTAGAGGGGATAAGAAAGTCTAGAAGCCAAGACTGGAGAAAAGGAAGCAGAAGACTCTGGAAGATGATTAAGAGACATTCATAGGAGAGTCAAGATCTTTTCCGACTCAGGAAGCATGAAAGCTGCTAGAATCCCAGGACTTGGGACCAGAAAAGCTACCTTGGGCTTACTCTTGGTGGGAAGGCCAGATGGAACAGTAACAAGACTATTCAGTTATTTTTTTTCATCAGAACTGACAATGAATCTTTACTAATTATTCTTCAGTCCAAAAATCCTGCAAAAGATCAGGTGACTTCAGGGCAGCTGGGGAAAAATGTAGGCACGCAAATTCTATAGGCCCTCCTCTGTTGGTATCTCACTGTTGTAGCTACCATAGTCTGCCACCTTGGAGTTCTCCTCTTCGTAACAGTTGGCCTCTCTACAGGTCCACAGGATCCTCACATTTGTCAGGTCAGAGGAACTTGGTGCCCAGCTTGTACCTACAACTTTTTCGGATTTGTGAATGAATTAGTCTGTCTAAGCCTCCTGAGGTCCTGCTCCGAAGGATGCTTGAGAACACATTTCTCCCGCACAGACCAGTGCCCAAACACAATTAGCTTACACAGAGACAGCAACATACAGGAGAGCTGCCCTGTAGCATATTCTAACCGAAGCTGCCCAGAAATTGAATCTGAACAGAGACAAAATGGACACTTTTTGACTGAGATATCGCATTCACTGATGAGAAATTGTTTGGAAATGCTGAAAATTTGAGTGACTGAATAAGGACATTCATTCTGAGCTTGATATCTCTAACAGCAAAGGAAGAACAGATTGTGAAGGCATTTAGTGTCATGAGTACTGTGCCTCTGGACCGAGGAGGAGCTGCATCCTAGAAGACTATCAGGCTTTCTGTTAAAAGTGCTAAATTATTGGCACAATGCTAATCAGCTTCTTTTGGTGATTTGAACAAATGTGGCATTTAACACATCAGTTAATATGTAATCAAGATACAGATAAACCAAACCACCTAGTAACTGACTAATATGCAAACAAGTAGTATTTTTGAAGTCTCTGCTACCTCAGGTTTCCTGCCATATTCTCCAGCTGCTACTTAAAAAATTTTGCTTGTGTTATTACCAAATTGCGTATTTTAAAAAGTCATCATGCAAAAGCTGACTGATTAAAAGCAAGTTACTCATCAAACTCATTACAGCTTTCATGAGTATCTGTCTCATAGCTGCCGGAAGAGTTATTTTGCTATAGTGGCATTTTCATTAAATCTTCTATTTTAGTTTCTGTTTATCAAGCCTCATTTCTCCAAGGATTAGTTGTCTTACAAATGTATCCAGCATCCTTTTCATTTTACCAGCCAATTTCCTTGAGTGAGGAGGTCTGGCCTGAAAACTGAGCTCAAAACATCAACTCTTCCCTTTAAAACTCATATTTAATTTCTCTGTTCTTGCTGCACATAGTTGCATTCTTTCTGATCAATGAAACCTCCTTTTTGTACTTGTTCTAACTACCCATTACTTCCTTAAGCAAAACTCAATTCAATCCACTCCTGCTTATATTTGTATCTTCTAATGTCTTCAGAGCAAGCTGCATTTGATGGTTCCTTAGTTGGGCTGTTGCTGGTTTTTTTCAGCTCATAAATTACATAACTGTTAAGATAATTCCACAGAGCTCGTATTGGAGTGCATTAGTTTTCCTTCTGTTGAATTCAGGCTTTTCCTTGACTATAGCACTGAAGCTGTGCCAGTGATATAACAGCAATGGTAAATTTAAGCTCCCAGTTCTGTTTTCAGCTTCTTTTCCTCATCATCTCCAGACAAATTCTCATGGGTTTCCTGCTTATCCAGTGAGAGAAAGGCATCATCATTTTTGGCTTTTAAAAAATGTTCTAAACCGCTTTTTTTTTTTTTTTGGCAGTTTCTTTGTTTCTATGGCAACATTTTTAATATATATATATTAAAAAAAAAAAAAAGGCAAAATGGTGTAAGAATGCTTTTTGTTTCCAGGGAACTCCAGCTAAGTGGCTTGAAAAAGTGCCAAAGTTCACTTACTCACCTGACAAGGAATATGAATTAGTTTGTTTTTTCTATTACGAGTACTTAGCTGAAAAAGCTAAAATGGGTTCTTGGCCATGTCTTGGAGGCAACATCAGAATTTCAGGAGACACTGGTTTTACAAGTGTCTGGTCCTGACAAGAGTTTCACCATCAATGCTGGCAACACTTGCATTGAGGACTATCCTCTTTCATTTGCATGCATATTATATTTCTGAGGACTTCTGGCATAAACTGTGCCATTTAGAAGTAGTTATATTTATGTGACTGCCATCATCTAGGGCACCAGTGGTGACAGGACGATGAAAGTTTGCAGATGTTGAGTGTAGATAAACTTATAGTTTGGTGTCAAGTAGAGGGGAATGTAACTCTTAGTGCTGAAAATCAGATATCTCTGACCCAGAAAGCTGCAGCAGTGGCATAAGAATGAAGAGAAAAGAAAAAGAAAAGAAAGCATGGCTTAGAAGATCTGGATGCTGAAACTGCTTCTGCTGGAAAGAGTAGAACTAATTTTAAACAATATAGTGAAGGCAAACACATTTAAGCTTGCTCTGTGAAAGACAAGAACAATTTGCCATCAGTTTCTTTCTTAAAACAGCCCTCTCTTTAACCACCCATAGATGAAACAAGCAGTAACCTCACACACAGAAAAAGGATTTTCCACAAAGTTTCAAGAAGTTTCATAATTCTACTACTGTTAGAGGAGGATAAAGGGGTGCTATGGTAACATCAAAGCAAAGAGCAAAGCTTAGCATGTGACAGGAAGCCAGAGCAATTCCTTCTCTCAAAATGCATTGCTATTTCTCTTTTTTTTTTTCTGTTCCACTTATCTATTATTATGGAAAAGCTTTCATGGTTCTGTAAGAAAGAATATTGCAGTGTTGGTTTGTGAAGTCAACATTCAGAACTTCCATGCTTATTCTTTAGGATTAAACACATCACAAAGATCTCTCTATCATCCCTGCCATGTTAATTGTGAAAGGTTCAGTCCAGTTTGGGGACTTCAGAAGCCTTTTGAAACCTCAGGTACAAATGACACTTTCTTTTTTTTCCTGAAAATTCTCAGTCAATGAAGGAACAGAAAATTGCTTTGCTGCAGCTCCAGAATGAGTTCTTCTTAACATTAGTAACATGAAGTACATTTAGATTTTCGTAACATCTATAAAATTAAACTCCTATCAACTCGAATTGGCAGCTTTGTGTTTTGAACAAAAATGCTATCATCTTTCCAGAGAAGAATGGCACAATGATGTCAAAACTTTATCCAACAGTGAGATATGTAATGTGTTCATTATGAGTGTTATTAAGATTGATGACCCTATAAGTGATCACAATAATTTAAAATATTACTTAGCATTTAGCTTTTTATAAAAGTCTTTGAGCAACAAATAAGAAGCTTATTAGCAAACAAGTCTAATGTGTATGTCAGGATGGCACTGGGACAGACTGTTTGAAGTTACCTGTGGTTATAACTTCAGTAATGTTGTTCCACCTTCCTTTTGAGCTTTTCTAAACAATAAATTTTTCTGTAAAACTGAACTCATTTTAAGAATCTGTGAGGGATTGTTTTCAACTGGAAAATAATGTTGTGTACCTCTAGTAAAATCAGCCAACTGTGAGTCTAGAAGTGAAACAACCATCCTCCAAGAAGAAGACCTGGACACAATAAAAGCCCTGATAGCAACTGGGGAAATATTTTCACTCCAAAATGTTTTCCTTTCCAGATTATTAGGAAAAGCGGTCAACATCTAATATCCCTGTAGGAACTAGAAATGCACTGTCATGAAGGGAATCCACCTTTTTGCTTAAAACAACACTCTGGATATCGACGATACAGTGACATTTTGAGTTTTCTAAGCAAGCTAACAAGAAGCTAAGAAAAGCTATCCGCCACTACCACATAGCTGCCTACATTTGGGATCCCTGGCAGCCAGAGTTCAAGCGAGATAAAGATGAAGAAACAGCTCTTTTAGATTATTTTCATCTTTCTATAGAAAAAAGAAAGTGTATTCATTATTTGTATGTTGGGCCTCCCTTACACATGGCAAACCTGTTCCTCAGTCCTTCTCCATTGCCATCAGACTGTGGGACACAGTGAAAGTGCTGGAATAGCATAGGTCTTTGAATTCAAGTGGGGCAAGAATAAACAGACATACAAAACCGTGCTATTTCCCTTCAAGTATGAATGCTGAGTCCTCTGTCATGCAGTCTTCTCCATCACAGAGATCATGGTCACTACAGATATGCTGGGAGAGCTACTGTGGCAAGGTCAGAAAACAGCAATATGAATAATATATAGCTCTACCAATGACAAAATATACTGTATACATTCAATTCAGTCCAAACAAAGGCAGTGGTGTCGGGAACATCGAAAGTGCTTCTGAATTTCTGGCACTAATAATTTCTCACATTATTAGTCATATCTACCTTCTGATGACTTAACAAAAATAATACAAAATGAAAACAATGCCCAACTTCTATTCATTCAGTGGCAGACCTGGCTCCTGTTATCACAAGATACATTTATCATCTCTAGCCAACTGCTTATGGCTTCTCATTGACCCTGGCTGTCATCCCAGACCATGATATATTGCAAGTATATTTCAGTGAACATAATGCAACAAATGCAAAACTGGTGGAAGAGAGAAAACAGTTGGCCATTGTTTCCAGTAATAAAGTTATGGACTTTGATAAAGCTAGTATGAAATGCAACAGCTGGTTTTCTTTGCAGCAAAAATCATTGTGATTAATTTATGCCGGTGTTTTATTTTCTGTTTGCTATTTTGTATTCTCTTCCTTTTGAAAATAATGGTTGTGTAGAGTAATGTTTTCAGTTGTTTCATGGGATTAATAATTACAAATAGGCCCTGACAGAGATGTTTTGCAACAACTGCAGTATACTTGATCAATAAAATAAGGTAGGCTTGAAAGTGGTGAAGGCACAACTTCCATAGCAGCTGAATGTGTACTAGATTACTCATTTCCAAACCAAAAATGGCTCAGATTTTCTCATACAAATAAATGTAAAGGGTTTTTTTTAACTGTCCCCCAAAATTATTTTTCAGATTCAAAACCTCATCTCCAACAAACATAGACAATACAGTAAACATAAAGGGAAATAATCAAGATAGTCTCTACTCATTCAGGGAAAAACAGGAAAGAGAGACTGAAAAAGAGACTCTTATGGTCATTTATATTTTTAATACTTTGAAGGTGTACAAACAGGTATCTCATGAAATACATTAGATTGTCTGGATGATAAAACCAGCTATGGTTATTTGGCAGACAGTAGGAAAACTAGATACACTTAAAAAGCTATTCTGTTCTGGAAATTGATAATAGGGGACCTTTCACTGTCAATGTGTTCTTATGTAATGCAAAAAAAATAAATACAATGTTAGTCATTAAAGTGAACTAAAACCATTCAGAACAGGTATGCCAGAGAATACAGCTACTTCAGTTAGACTCGATAGATAGAAATTTGGAGAATTTCCAGGTAATTTCTGCAAAAACTTTTAAGACTTCTTTCTATTGCTCTCTTTTCTTTGTTTGTTCGTTGGATTTTTGTGTGTCTGTGTGTGCAGTCAACCTACGTCTGTATAAAATGTAGTAAATTGCTGCCCATAAAAGAAACAAAGAATCCCAGATTCAAACTCGAGGCTCCTCTTCTTCACTGAAACAAGGTTACCAAGCATCAGACTAATTTCATCATATCTCAGTTTGCATTTTGGCTGTTATGTTGCTTTTATGCCTTTACTAAGATTGATCTCTTCAATCGAAGTATGCAACTCATGAAACATTTTTAGTCAATAGAGCTCCAGCATGAAGGAAATGTGGATGCTTTTCTCTAGCTCGATCTTTCCAAATGGGTCCCCGAATGCAGGTAACCTGTGCTCAGAAGGAAATGATATCCAATGTCCCAGAACAGTAAAATAACTAAACTCTTCTGTCTGACAAGCATATCTCAAAATCTCTCCCATTCACAACTTCCTCATCATCTTTTTACAGTGGCACTGGGACCATTTTATCTGGAACAAATTTTGTCTGTGTCTTAGAACTGGTTCTGGACTTAAATCTATCCAGATCAAGCCAACAAGCTGCTGTGCCTATGAGTATGCCTATGCATATGCCTATGCCTATGAGTATGCCTATGATTATGTCCCACACGACATCCTTGTCTCTAAACTGGAAAGACATGGATTTGATGGATGGACCACTCGGTGGATAAGGAATTGGCTGGATGGTCGCACTCAAAGAGTTGTGGTCAACGGTTCAATGTCCACGTGGAGGCCAGTGACGAGTGGTGTTCCTCAGGGGTCAGTACTGGGGCCAGTGCTATTTAACATCTTTGTTGGAGACGTGGACAGTGGGATCGAGAGCACCCTCAGCAAGTTTGCAGATGACACCAAGCTGTGTGGTATGGTGGACACGCTGGAGGGAAGGGATGCCATCCAGAGGGACCTTGACAGGCTGGAGAGGTGGGCCTGTGTGAACCTCATGAAGTTCAACAAGGCCAAGTGCAAGGTCCTGCACGTGGGTCAGGGCAATCCCAAGCATAAGTACAGGCTGGGCGTACAATGGATCTAGAGCAGCCCTGAGGAAAAGGACTTAGGAGTGCTGGTGGATGAGAAGCTCAACATGAGCCGCCAATGTGTGCTGGCACCCCAGAAAGCAAATCGTATCCTGAGCTGTATCAGAAGAAGTCTGGCCAGCAGGTCAAGGGAGGTGATTCTGCCCCTCTACTCTGCTCTTGTGAGACCCCACCTAGAATACTGTGTTCATCTCTGCAGTCCCCAACATAAGAAGGACATGGAGCTACTGGAACAAGTTCAGAGGACGGCCACCAAGATGATTCGAGGGCTGGAGCACCTCTGCTATGAAGACAGGCTGAGAGAGTTGGGGCTGTTCAGCCCAGAGAAGAGAAGGCTCTGGGGTGATCTTATAGCAGCTTTCCAGTACCTGAAGGGGGCCTACAGGAAAGCTGGGGAGGGACTTTTTGCAAGAGTGTGTAGTGATAGGAAAAGGGGCAATGGATTTAAACTGAAAGAGGGGAGATTTAGATTAGATATAAGGAGGAAATTTTTTACATTGAGGGTGGTGAGGCAGTGGAACAGAGAAGTTGTGGATGCCCCATCCCTGGAAGTGTTCAAGGCCAGGTTGGATGAGGCTTTGGGCAACCTGGTGTAGTGGAGGGTGTCCCTGCCCGTGGCAGGGGGGTTGGAACTAGATGATCTTGGAGGTCCCTTCCAACCCTAACCATTCTATGATTCTATGATTCTATGCTGTGTTTCCATGGGAAGTGCTGTTTCAAAGCCAGCTACAGGTATATGCGAAAAAGGAGGTAACTTGCATGGGGAAGCTGAAAGCCCAGGGCCCTGCTGCCTTGTCTGTGTCAGGGCTCTAGAAGGGTCGGCCACTTGCTGCCGATGTGCAGGAGTGGTTCTGCAGCTCCTATGATGACCAGCAGCCCTGCTCTGCTCTGGCAAGCCAAGGCAACCGGACAGCGCTTGGCTCTCCCACTCCCAACCTGTGTCCTGGACAGAGCTCTGCTCTGCCCCACAGTCAGCTGGCAAAATAAATTTTTATCTTCACTGCTGAGAAGTCTTGTGATAGCTTTGCCATAATTTAACCCAGAATTTGTGTACAGGAGCACAGGAGATTTGGGAAGATTTATCCGCTATCCTTAACTAATCCGACCTATAATGAAATAGTGTGAAACTAATTATCTGTAGCTGTATTTAGGTAGCATTACATTCACCTGCAGAGCCTTGAGGTCTTTGAGCTACAGAAAAAAAGCAGCAAGAAATATTTTAGATATTAAATAATAGCTCTTAAGTAACTTAGTAAGTAAAAAAAGTGAGACTGAAAGAAGAAAAGAAAGCAGGTAAAATAATTATAAAAACACTGCATGGAATAGTTGTATTCCAGAAAAACAGTATTTTTTTCTTGCTATCTTTTGTGATTTTTGACATTAGTCTCACAATACTTTGTGTTTTCCTTACAGGTCCAGTTGCTGGGGTCGATGTAACATTTTTTTCATAAGGTGTCTTTTAAGGAAGAAGATATGGAGGGTACACAAATGAAGAGTATACATGAGGTTCAGAAATTGTCTGCTAGTGTATTTACAGCCTGAAAAAGATCACCCCGTGGAATAGAATTTTGTTTTCTCAAGGAATCCAAGTCTTCAGTTCACAAGTCAAAACTGAGATATAGCATTTCTTTTTTATTGTTTCAAAATGAAACTTTGCTATCTGTGTTTAGGGAGCCACTTAGAAAGCACCAACTAGAGAGAATAATGGAAAACTCCTTGAGTCCTCTTGACCAAACTTAGTTCCAAATACAGCTTATCTTCCCAGACCTTCTGTGTGTATTTCATTCACACGGGAAGTACAATCACACATCAAATTAATTTTACCATTGAAAAATATAGAGAGAGCAATTTTATTTCAGTTTATATATCCTTGTTCCTTCTATGAGATATTTAGCAAGTACTTTTGGGGCACAGTCATTCTGGGCTTAGTCCCAACTGTAGTCAATGCAATGAGACCCTAAGTGCTACTAGTTTTCTGATTAGGGGCATTTCTTCATTTAACAGCAAAAATCACATAAATTTATTTGTTATGTACTGTGTAACATTAAGATTTTGCCTTGTAATCAAAGCATCACAGTTGTTGTGAGGTGAAGTGATGTGCCCTTTCTTATAAAAAAAAAAAATTGTTGGCAGATTGTTGTGGTCATAAGTAGAGGCTAAAAAAGCATTACAATATGTCTTGTTACAAAAAAAAATGAATATAGGTGAACAATTCTTCTAAAGGACACTCTTTAGTGCAGTGTTTGCAAAGGGGTGATCTGTATCTTTGTGCTGTCTGCTGTTTTTCAGCAAGGTGTCACTTTTTTTTTGCCACAGTACTGCCTGGACAACAGGAGATACAGTTTAAGAGATTAAATTAATTAATTTACTAATTTATCAGTGCCTTACTTTAAAACATTCATACAGTAAGCAATATGATAGTATGATTTTCAGAATTGAACACTGCAAAATGTACACTTGACATGTGATTCAGTTCACAGCCATGTTTCTTTTTCACATTAGGAGGTACCTAATAAAGGAAAAGAATATTTTATTCTCCTATTGAACCAGATGTTGTTATAACTCTCCCTGGCTTCATGAATAGGCATTCAGGATTTCACTAAAAAGGTTCTAATTATTCCATCTGCACTTACACTTATATAACCTTCATTTGTAATTAAAATCTATTTTTGTCCTAATTGTGGACTTGATTTTCTTAACTGATGATATCAATGCAAATGCTATTTTATGCACTCATAGCCACATGTTGTTAGAACTATACATGCATACATGACTAAGCACTCGTAACCACAAATCAGCAGAAGTTAAGTTTGGTATGGTATTTTTTGTTATAAGTTCAAGACAATCTTATGCAAAACTCTCTGAATCCATTTTCTATTTTCTGATAGTATATTTGCAATTGCTGGTCTTAAAGATTCATCAGATGCCATCGGACACATGGTTTGATGTAATTTCAGCAAAAAATAATTCATGGTGGGAAAAAAAAGCATATTGAGACATATTTTGTGTCCCTTCAAAAATCTAGAATGTAATTTTGAAAATAACTTCGCAGAATGTAAATTAACCAGTTAACTAGTCTTACCCAAAAGTTTAATCATTTCAGTTCATCCATCACTTGACAAGATTACCTTTAGGATGGCTAACACGTGAACACAGAATGTGCCACTTAGCCAGTGCATTTACATTTCTTTGGTGACAGTGTTGAATAAAAGGAGCTTGATGGACTGGGTCAAGTGTCTGATGAGAATGCTAGTAATTAATGTGCTGTAGATCTGGCACAAAAGTTATTTTGAAAGAATGTAGGCTTATCAAAACTTCCTGCAGTCATGCACAGCTGCACAGGTGATTCTTCAATTTGCTCTTTTGTTCCACCACAAAGTTTGACACACATTTGCTCTTCACCCTTTCAGTGAACAAACTTTTTCTAATATCCAATCTAAACTTGCCCTGGTGCAACGTGAGGCTGTTTCCTCTCATCATATCACTTGTTACAGGAGAGAAGAGACTGACACCCACCTCACTACAACCTCCTTTCAGGTAGTTGTAGAGAGTGGTAAGGTCTCCCCTCAGCCTTCTTTTCTCCAGGCTAAACAAGCCCAGTTTCCTCAGCCGCTCCTCATAAGACTCAATCTCCAGACCCTTCACCAGCTTCATTGCCTGTCTTTGGACACTCTCCAGCACCTCAATGTCTTTCTAGTATCAAACACAGTATTTGAGGTGCACCCTCACCAGTGCCTAGTACAGAGAGACGATCAGTTCCCTAGTCCTACTGGCCACACTTTTTCTGATACAAGTCAGGATGTTATTGGCTGCCTTCTTCACCCTGATGCACCTGCTGGTGCACAGCAGCTGAGAAAGCCCATTCTCTTGAGCCAGTTTTCATCTTAACCATTATTAATGCTCTCCACTGTTGAGTGAACCTCACAACTGACCACCTAGTAGACCTACGCCACTGCTAGCACTAGCAGTTGGCTTTCCAACTGCAAAGTGACGAGCTAGGAGCATGTACTTATTCGGGTTGTCCAGCTTCAGAAAACAGTAACAAGCTGTCCGGAGGATTTTTACCTCTCTCATTTGCGCATCGTGGCACTGAAGGACCAGGTTGAGCTTTTCCTATGGAAGCTTTTCAGCTATTGTTCATAGATTCAGATCTTTAGAGAGCATGATTTTCTCCCCACTCTGATTCCAAAGAACTAGTTGTATTGGTTACATTAGTCTATGTCATTTTGAAATGAGGATATGGCTGTGCTGTACACCTGGGGACCAGCCTTACAAGTCATACCACAGCATGAGGCTGCCTTATCATGTCAGCAGCCACTCTGTCTGAGTGGTAAGTGGGTGGCCAGGTCATGCATGGGAGTCCAGATCAGGTCTCCTCTGCACTGTAGTCATACATTCAGACAAAGCTGAGAGGTTGCCCTTTTAAAGAAAAGGTTGACTGGTGTAATTAATGACTAATGCAACTGGCTTTGAATTCCAAACTGAGATGAGTTGGGTGGCAGCTATAAAACAGTAAGTCATCCATGTTTCTTGTGTCGAGGCTTAAGATAAAAAACCCCACCTTCCCACACAGTTTTCCTGACTGATATTGATCATTGGAGATGTCTTGAGGTCATTGGCGAAGAGACTAATGGTTTCCCACTTGGTTCAAAACAATGTCCCTTTGCTCAGGCTGCAGGAAAATCCATGACCTGTTAGTGCAAAACAGCTCCGAGTTGAAAAAGGTGTCAGCCTACAGCTCTTGCAAGGAGTGACTGAATGCACTAGTATTATGACTGTTGTGCTGGAAGGCACATAAGGGAGTAATCCTGAAAGTTTTGCTACTCATTTAAGCTGTAGTGTGAGCATCTTTTCCAAGTTGTGTTACTGAAATGTTTTCTTCTGTTGCAATGCTGTGTGCTGGTCCTTGCTTTTTTGGTCCCTGTTTACATGAGAGCATGACCCATGACTCAGCTTTGGAAGATCTGTTTTTAGAGAAGAACTGAAAGATATCTAGCAGTAAACTCTTCACAAAAGGAAAAGTTTTCATTTCAAGTAGCTCAGTTCTGTACAGCCAAGGAAAAAGAAAACATTTAAAAGATGTATGACCTCAGCCAATGTCTTATCCATACTTTCAGAGGCGTCCAGCTAAAATGAAAGTAAACAGTCGGTGTCTAATTCATAAATAAAACAAATATGTTTGAAAAGCCCCCCCAAGCTACTCTAGCACAATACTACAGTTGCAGACATTAAGAAACCTCTTCAAAAATACAAAGGCAATCATAGCTTTGAACACCAGAAAAATGATGCAAATGAACAAAACTTCATTTCATCACTTTAGAGCTCCCAGGAAACCAGTGATTAGTTTCCAGTTTCTTTGGTTTATTTAGAGATCTGCATGTTCTGATACTCTGATGCACTGTGTCTTTGCTTCCTAACAATTCGTTTTGTTTTTCAAACTGAAGACATTTGTGAAAATACTGCAATATTGAATAAAAATACTATTGAGAGTTTACAACATTGCATTTGGAACAAGTGCTTTTGAGAAAACAGGAAAAAGAGTGAAAGAAACAAACAAGACCAAACCTAGGTATTAATTTTCTGAGGGATCTTCGTCCTGAGGCTGTGCTGTTTCCACACCCAGATATAAAGCAGACTGCCCAGAAAACAGAAGTACAATTGGAAATTTTTGGAAACACATGGAATTTTTCAACTTCTCCTTCAAAAGTGTGCTCTGCTTCTCAAGTAATTAAACCATTTCAGAAGGGGAAAATAAACAGAGTTAAGAATAGAGTGAAAAATCTCAGTGGGGAAAAAAAGGATCACTTTATCACTCTTTCTTCAACAGTGCTCTGTAGTCCTTTCATTAAGTTCTTTGTAATATCAGCCAACATTCTGACTTTATTTTTAGACTGGACTTACAAAAGCTACACAGTCTAAGGCAAAAATAAATACGTAGCAAATGGGATTCAGTCTCCCATTCCTTCACCATTGCTGTGAGTGAGTATGTACACACTTGGGTTCACATTCTTCTCTTTTGTGAATACTTCCTCACAACCACACGCCTGGTGGCAGCAAGCAGTGCAGTGCTAGGGGTAGGATGTGAATTAGATAACCTCCTGAGGTGCCCCCTGGACCTGTTTTTCTGGATTTGTATGACTTCTATGGCTCTGTAGCACCTTGCCTCCCAGGATGGTGGCCAGGACCAAGTAAGCTCGTTCCTTGTCCTGTTTCAAGCGGGCAGTAAGGTGATGAAGAGTTCCCCTGTCCTAGTCTATGTTGCAAACGAATCAGAGCACCACCCCAGACTGCTTGTGTGAGGTCCCCTGCTACAGCTTGGATGAGTCTTGCTTCTGGTAAAACAGAAGGTTTGTTTGGTTAAATCACAGGATACAGATGATAGCTTGTGCGACAGAGTCTTCTTGGCAAATTGCTCCATCCAAGTGGGTCAGGAATTCAAAATGCTGCAGCGTGTCCAGAAAAAAAGCAAGTTTCAGCTGTCTTCTGAGATGCGGCCAGGCAGTCAGTGAGTCCCTTTGTGACTGTTAGCTCCTATCACTTTGCTTATCTCAAGGATATGCTTTAAATTTTGAACTACTTGTCAAGCCGCATTGTTTGTTTTTATGTAATCTCTTCCACTTTTCTTCCCAGTATAAATGTTATGCGTTAAGCCTGAATTACTATGTTTTCCTGGGAGAGGTTTAGATTACTTCCGCCATCAGAAATGCATCCATTTACTTTCCATGGCTTCTTGTACTACGAACTTTTACAGCTGTACCTTCTTCACCCAGCTCTGTTGTATCCTCTTCTCTTGAATTTAAGTCTTATTAGAGGGTGCTAACAACTGAATGTTATAATTAAGCTGCAGATTATTAGAAGACAAATAGAAGTCAAACATGCATTTTTACTACTTTGTCTTCTACACTGAACCAGCAAAAACAAAGGTTAGAAGAACAAACCAATTGAAATATTATTGCAAGGGACCTACTTTACCTTATTTCAAACTTAGGCACATTTGCTCCTGTTAGACATAGCTCTGAGCGAGGCTTTTTTCTCCAAACAGCACATGAAGCCCAAGATGATTCAATAACACCAAGAGGGAAGGATCATTGCAGAGTGTCTTTTGTCCTTTTCAATCTGTGGCCAATGGTTGATGCCATCTCCTCTTGTATAGCAGAAAGCTTCCCACACCAGCCCTGAGGGCTGGGGCTCCAGGTGAACAGAACGTGGAACAACTGACAAGGTGACATTTCCAGCCCTCTGCATTACAGCACAAGGTCATTTTGTGGCTGGTATTTTCGTCTATAGGAGGGATGAGAGTCTATAGCCTCTCTTCAGGTGTTGCCCATGATATCTGAAACACTGCATAAAGGCTGTGTGGTGGCACCTCTCTTGGCTAGCTTCTCCTGTGTTACTGTGTGAATATTTTGGGACAAAGCGTTCACACAAGCTGTCCAGTACAGATGACTTCTGTTTTCCTTCTCTAGCATTAAAAGAGGTGTTATGAGGCCCAGAAGAACTTCAAGTTCTGTTCATACAGAATAGAAATTTCAGCTCCTACTAAAATGTATGCATAAATCTCCCCACTGCAATCAGCTTCTCATTAGATAGTATCTTCCACAGCTACTCTTCCAGGCTCAGAGTGTACCTCTAAATAACCTGTTGAAAGTAGCAGCTCACTTCTAATCAGGAATATTTTACTGTAGTAAAGGCAGACGTGTGCCCGTCTGGTTCTGAGCCATCATAGGCAGTCACTGGCGAAGGTTTGGTCTTTACTGTCTCTTACTTAAAAAATGTGTGGCCACATTTTTTTTTGTTGTTTTTTTTCACAATCCATTTGCATGGCTGTAGCATGCTTTGGAGTAAGATCACACATATGTTATATTGGTATACATGTTTTCCTTTTACCTGTCTTGTGTGTTTGAAGTAAACAGTTTCATATTACTCCCACCACCCCAGAGCACCTTAGGAGCTTTATGAAGCTGAGTCAAATCCCTTCATGCTGCTATCCAGCAGGATCCAATTTTGCAACAGATCAGCAGAAAAACACCAACTGTGCCTGTTCAGCTGCACTGCTCAGTGTGTTGAGGAGGCAGAGCCAAGGTTTTACCCTGACCTTACACAACTGCTTTTGTGGGGAAAACAAGTGATAAGCATACAGTGCGCATTTCTTTTCAGATCCCTTAACCCAGCCTGTAGTAATTCAGGGCTTTAAATGTGATTCTTGTTTCTGTTGGCAAATAGTCCGGTTGTATCTAATTACTTAATTACACATATTGGCTGGCTAGATCTTAGGTGCATAAGATTGGTGGGGCAATAACACTGTTAATAGCTAGGCTGCAGTAAAATATTAATTTGGGAAGACCTGAAGAGGGAGGGCTGTGACATGACCTGACAGAGCCATGAAATGGTAAAATCACAGTTTTACTGATGGGAACTAAATGAGTGATGTTACAGTAATTTCTTTTCATTATGAGCCATAAACCAGGTTTTGAGTGGATCAACACAACTCAGTTCATTCAACCTGCTCAGGCTTGAAAGTCCAACATTTCCAGTCATAACCTCCAAGTAAAGGACATGTTTCAAGCAGCAATAGACTGGAATTTTTTCAGTACATGTAAGATTACTTTTTTTAGCTTAGTTTCAGCGTTTCTATTGTTAACAGTATATTCATCACCCTTGCTGTGGACAAGATCAATTTGAGTCTAAAGTAAACGGTGTCCCTCATACTCTTTGAGACAAGCTGGCCTAGTGACTAACAGTGAGGAAAGAAAGTAATTTTCTTCTGTGTGATAATTCACTGACAACACGTTCCACACTGGCAGGGGAAGATCAATGCTAAGAATGGCCAGTCAAAAAATAATCATTCTTTCCCAGAAATTGACTCTCCTCAAAAAGTTAAGCTGAAATATTTTACTGTTGGCAAGGTATTTCCTCCTGAAATGTTTCTGTTTTAAAACTCAAATACAAAAAGCCTAAAAACCAAATCCAGTTTTCAACATACAAAACCTGAGGAAAATTTTCATTTTTTTATGGTTTACTTAGAATAAAAAACTTTCAGGAATTGCTGACTAAATTAAAACATTCGCACAATCTATTCTCTCAATAACGCCCCTGCACCCATCATTTGATGGATGCCATTGACTAGCTCTGTTTTTGAGGAGGTTTTTGAGCAAAGACAAGGGGAAAAGAAAAAAGAAGGAATATAAGCATTCCTTCCAGATATATAGTAGTTATATGCTGTAATATTTAAGCCTTCTTCTATATCCATGTAAAAGTTTAGCTCCTATTTTCTTGAGCTGCAAAGAAATAGCAAAATAAGCCTTAGGCGCCGGAGACTTAGAACAAGAATATTCCTAGGACACATGCTTGCTTTTAGTAGGACTCTAAAAACTGTCAATGGGAGATATATGTCTTCTCCACAAAATATAAAAATCTGAAAGTTCTCTAAATGTTGGATTTTGGAGTGAGAATACTAATAAAAGTAAAGAAGCTTTAATACTTACAGTTTTCAGGAACTTCACTGAGATGCTTCCTCTTTCAGAGATCACTTTCTGGGAAAAACCTAGCATGCCTGAAGCTGTTCAATTCCCTAAGAGATGGTTACGTCTCCTTACCTATCCCAAGAGTGTCTCTAAATATTAATTTTATATTTAGATTCACATTTTTTTTTCCCCACTGTCAGTAACGTAAATCCCAATGAAAGATGTGCAGTGGTCTCTGCTTCCCAGGCTGCTACAGATGGTAGAAATTTAGACTTTGTCTGGATGGTGCCTTCATCAGGCAGAAAAAGTGATGCTGTGTGCCTGTGCATCAGCTGACTTGTGGTGGAGCAATAGAGAATGGATACCCTATGTTTCAGTCACGGTGTTACACACCAATGAAAGCAGCGTTGAGCCTGGAATATGGTTCAGACAGAGGATAACTGAATACCCAGGAAAGTCTTGTTTACCAAGGTAAAGAATGGAGTAGCAATTTCCCCAAAAAACCCTATAAGGATGTCCTAGTTGATACCCTGTTGCCTGGACAGTTCTTTGGAGAGTCAAGAAAGTGCCAAAATGAGCTTTTTTCTTTTTGGACAGCAACAATTACTCAGGCTGAAGGACACCTCAGTATCAGGATGCTAACCAGTAGTAAACTAGCTTGAATAGTAACCATTTCTCAATGTACACAAGCAAAGGTGCTTGTTGTACATAGCCTGGATGATCATCTCACTCCCACTGTGCGTGGCTTGCTCATAGCCTCTACAGCACACTGATCTTCAAAAATGAGAGATTCACCATAGCAACAGAGAGGTTCCATTAGGATTTGCCAAGACCATAGGGTCTCCTGATTACTCCTGTTCTTTATGGTTGGTGTTCTCTCTACTTGATTGCCAATATGAGCAGGGGAGATAACACAATGAAACCCAGGATTCAGGTTAGCCAAGAGATAGACAAGAAATAATGCAAGTACTGAAGGTGTAGGAGGCATGATGCTTCTCTGTTTAATTAAGACTTATTTTCTCCATAAAGGTTATTACAATAGCAATACAGTTGGCCTTGATCCACAAACAGAGCCTGTGGGCTATCAGAAAGCAGGGCTGGAGCCTGTGACCTGAGATTTATTTCAGGATTAGCTGTTTGAAAATGCAACATTGGGTGTTAGTGCTACAGATACAGGAATGGAGGAAGAAAATGGATATAATGAAGTCAGAGGAACGAAAAATATTGTGATAGGTCTTGTCCCTCAGCTGCACCAGTACAGCTGAAGCTGCTTCTGCCCTAAGACTCACCAAAGGCACTTTACAACACAGATCTGTAGATATTTAGGTACTTTCTGCATAAGTAGTACGAGGCAGCACTTTGGAAGATACACGTTGTTTTGCTTAAAATTAGTAAGCAGTGATTAGAGGCTTGAGATTAGGCACTTGATCCTTTTGTAAATTTATCTCAAGGTGTCTACCCTGGCACCAGGGAGCGGAGTGGGAAGGTAAGTACATAAAATTGAGTATTAGACAACCACTGCAGTGAGCTGGGAGCCTACATCCCATTTTTAAAAATGTCTAGACATTTGGGAACTTACATCTAGACTCAACACTTCTGAAGATTTTACCTAGGTCTGCCAGTAATACAACTTGTTAATTTGATGTGAGCCTACTTAGCTAGATTAAATGCAGATTCCTTGTCTGTCTTTTTTCGTTGTTGTTTTGTTTTAAAAAACTGTGTTGAGCAGTTGATTTAGTACAAAATCAACCTTGGTTGTAAATCACCAGATTTTTCAGTAGTGTGAATCATATTTAATTTCAGGAAATAAATATAAGTCAAAGTAGTCACTGTCAGATGTTTTGATAAGGCTTTCCATGCTGAATGACTGGAAACAATTAAAGCCAATTGCTTCATTTTAATAGCTATCCTTTGTTCAGCCTCACATAAATCTGAACTGGTACTGGATGGGGATTATACTTTCGTTCTATTTGATTAGGCATGACCATAGTAAGAGCAAAATATATTTTAAAGCCAATTCTAACTTCTGATTATGACTGGTTTGGCTGACACTGATGAGCAGCATTCAAACAGCATGGTTCTGTATGGCATGATATTAGCATGAGAACATTATGCAAGATCCTATTAGAATGCAAATATATCTTTAAAAGAGACAATAATGAATCTCTTACATACATACAAATACATTCACTTTACATCATCATTTACTCCTGCAGGTGCCATGGTAATTTGTCCATTTATACCTGGGTAGTGCAGCTTCAAGCCATAATAAATTTTGTGAGGCAATGTGGTGAGGCATTTTTCTAGGCTTCCCTGGAAATGACAGAAGACTTCCATTAAGGGTCACGGCTGTGCCTCAGATGTGTCCTTGAATGGATGACTCTGCCTGATATGTGGAGGTTCTCCTCATGTAACCATATATTTGAAAGACGCTCTGACAGAAAATACAAACAAGATTTCCATCACGTATTACAAATGGAGATTGTTACAAAATTCTGTTCTTATAGAGGATATGTCCCTAAACAAAATGAAAGAAACTTTTAAATTTTTATTACCAAGTTGAGAAATTGAATCTAGAGCAGTCTCACATACCTATGCCTTTACTCTGTGCCTAAGTCAGAAGAGCTGTCTACCCAGGCCTTCTGTATACTGAGTGAAAAGCCATACGCACTTCTGCTGAGAGATTTGCTCACATCTCTCATTGACTATGTACCAGTGGCTGATGTCAATAGCTGGAGATGAGTATGCTCCTGATTTAAAAAAAAAAAGTTAAGGTAAAACATATCTGTGCCAAATGAGGCATGATAACAGTCATCCCAGAAACTCATGCTATAAAGAATGCTTTTTGTTACTGGATTCAATAATTTAATTTCATTAAATTTATGGACATCATTGATACTACATGAAAATGACAGGAAGTGTGATCAGTTGGCCTGGAAGACATTGTTTGTTTTGGAACAGACTGTACTCAACGTTTTTCTTTGAATAATTGGACATTACTTCAGCTTTCTTGTTCAGTCTTTTATCAGGCTCTAGATGACTAACCTACTCCACAGCCAGGCACTTTATCAGAAAAACCCTCCACCCTTTATTTCACATTGTTGCTGAATTGGTTCGTGTCCAAAGAATTGAAATTGGGTGACTCTGGATTAAGTGAGGAAAGCTGGCAGTGATTCATGGAGCTGACAAAATTCAGAATTCCCCAGACTGGAGAGAGACTCAACTGGACTCAGATCCATTAGATGAGGCAAAAGGAGTGGAATCCAAAATGTTATTTCTTAACTGAATTTATTGTTTATGGGGGAAAAAAAGTGCACCTTAAGCTCTATATACTATGTAAGCAATGCAAACTCCCTTGTATGAGATGAACAGATTTTTGTCTTTTGTCTGTCTGCACTATTCTCACTGGTATATCTAGACAATGGAAGTAAACATGAGAGTAATTTTAAATATGTTCATGCCTTCTGTGAATGAGTTGGTCGCTGGCATAAAAGACCTTCCCTTGACTTTTTCTGTGGTTTCATTATGATGTACTCAAGAAAAATTGTCTGTTGTCAAGACTTTGTTTGAAATTATGTACTAGGATGAGTCTCACTCTGGTCTCGTAGACAAAAGCGTTCTTTAGACAGAAGTCCTCTGAATGTGTCCGGTTCCTCAGCTTTTTATTCTGAATCTGTGTAGCTCAAGGTGCAGTGGGTTGTAGTAACCAAGCAGAGCTGAGCATGAATCATGGTAGCAAGGCTTTGGTCCAAGAGGAAATGACACAGTTTTTTTGGCTTAAAGATGGAAGGAGGCATTTCTTACAACTGTTGCTATTGATGTGTTCATGTGCGGTAGCTAGCCTAACATACGCGTACTCCCTATTGGCACATAAACTAGATAAAAGGCAAGTTCAGTTTCCTGGATACCACCCTGACACTTCTTCTCTTGATGCCAGCATTAGTTCTGGCCTGTTTGAGTCAAGCTTGAGGCAGCTGCTTGATATGTACGTGCAGTCAGCCTAGTACTGGGGCAATGATTCTGACTGGGTCTGCTGTGAAGAAGTTGTTACTATTACTGATGCTATTCCAGTCTAATGCTGAATTCCTGGTAGAGTGCACCATGTTATGAAGTGCCCAGTGGATGATGCTTTGATATAACTTATGAGAGTGAAGTAAGTCCTTCAGTCTGAGTAAATGTGTATCACAAATAATACACTTTTTTTTCAGTGCAAGAGATTTCAGTCTTTTCTTCACTGCAAATGTGGAATTGCTAAATTATATACTGAGCTCTCCCACAGAGACTGTCAGATATGGAGAGTTCTGGGAACTGAACTTAATGGTTGGAAAGAAAAATGATGTGCTGTAATTTTACTCAGGATAGCAGTTAAAAGAGTGCTTGTTGTGATTTTATAGGTTTAAAGAATTTGTTTCTTTGTATGTGAAATTACAATCTGTTATAATATGTCATAGCATGATGGGCTTTTGTCTTGTAATTGTTACCTGCTGTAAATATTTTAGTGCAAACATTCTGAATAGTTCAGAAGCACTCCTGACTTTAGGCAGAAATAAGAGTTTTTCTTACTCTTGAGAAAAAAGACCGTATTAGTATGATCCACTATCATAAACTTTGCTTGCTGCTGAATTTCAATAGCAAGCTCAAGCCAGAAGAATTCTGCAAGGAAAAGAGACGGTTAATACTACAGCTGCCCTCTGATTTGATGCATTTGTTCCCATTTGCTTCCCTCACAGTATGATTCCTGGATGGCGTATCACAGGAAAAAAATTAAGGAAGAAGATTTGGGTGACATGGCCATTTATCACTCATATCACAGACACACAGAGAAGTAAGGCTTGAGAGTTGTAGGATGCAGATGGGAAGAAAGTGCTGAGCAAACTACTTTTCTTTTGGCAAGATAAAACAGCAGAGTCAACGCAGACCACTTGTGGAGTATTTTCTGAACCATCTCACTGCTGTTTGTTTGATTTGTTGACACTTCACAGTACCAGCACATTGTGGTGGAGAATTATAACTTTTCTCTGCAGGAAAGAGGTCTCAGCTTTCACAGAGCTCAAGGTGCACAAAAATAGGCAAATATAAGTACTGGTCATTTAATATTTGTGGAATTATTTGATAGCAAGTCACTAACAAAGCTTTTGACAACACTGGAATTCAATCTCCAAAGCTGTCTGCCAGCATCTTTGACCCTCTCAGTCATGCTGCAGCTAAAGTATGCTTAAGTAGCACTTAATCTACTGTATGAATGATTGCAATCCTTGAGGAACTGCAGTCACCTTCACCCCTCTGGCCATAACCAATGGCTCCCAATCAATGCAAAGAATATAATCCAGGAATGAAAAATACTCGGAACAGTTTAACATCCCATTTAGAGGCCCAGTGGGCAGCTGCTGTCAGGGTACATTAGATACGGCCCAGTCCTAGCTCTGTGTAAAGGTGAAAATTGCAGTGATTTTGATGGAACGCTAAGAAAGTCAATTTAACTAAACAAGAGACTCTGTCCTGACTGAGGAACAACAGAGGGAAAGGAGAGGCTATTCACTGAATAAGGACTACAGATTGCTTGTGGACTAGTGTTACTGTGTTAGTTGGAAGGAAAAGGGATGGAAAAGGTAGTAGAAAAGAAACAGTGCAGGGGGAAAGAGAGATTCGGTAGATGACAGAAAGGATCCAAACTAGGCTGGCTATGGACTTTGTTGAAGAAATGTACAGGAAGACTGAAAAAAATGATGGTGGAGAGAATAGGTGGTTTTTGAAAAGTAAGTAACAACACAGAAAGCAGAGGAACACCAACAAACTCTAAAAAGGAAACTGAAAGTATAACACGGAGAATGGTTAGTGGTAATCATAGAATCATAGAATGGCATAGGCTGGAAGGGACCTTAGAGATCATCTAATCCAACCTCCCTGTCATGGGCAGGGACACCTCTCAACTAGATCAGTCTACTCAAGACTCTGCCCAACTTAGCCGTGAACTCCTCCAGAGAGGGGGCATCCACAACTTCTCTGGGCAATTTATTCCAAAGTCTCACCATCCTCGTACTGAAGAATTTCTTCCTAAGATCTAATCTAAATGGTTTTCTACTTATAGCTGTAACAGTTTACATTCAAGCACAACATTAACTTTCCATCATGCAAACTTTGCCAAATTTGAGTCTTTCCTATCAAACATTATGTAAATAAAATATTTTCAGAACCCTGTTTTCTATCATATGTTCCTTAATTTAGAGCTTTCTGTAAAAAAGGTAGAAAGTCCAGTTGCTTTTCAAGTTGAGCAGCATCAGCAAAGCTGCCACATTGCATGTTTCACCTCTGTTTCCCAAAGACTGACAACAGGAACAGAAGCACTATTTATCTGTGACTGTTCTTTTGACAGATGCTACTCCTTTGTACGACCTTCTATGAGGTATTGGTGGTTTTATGTTGCTTTTGGAAACAGCATCAAGGGCAGCATTGACCTGCAGCCCCTGGGGGAAAGCCATGCAGAACCCAGGCCTGTGTGCATGGCCAAGGACAATACCCATTGACCTAAACAATCCTTTAAAATGAATCTGTGGAACCAAGTGAACTGAGAGCCTTGGATGTCAAGTTTGGACCCACAAGGGAATGTATTCAGGATCCAGTATTCCTAGCTTCTGCCCAGAGGAGTTGGGAGTCCTGCAGGTCTATCACTCAAAAAGCATAGATATGCATCCGGAGTTCTTTGAGGAAAATTCATTTTCACAGAAATTTCATTTCACATCTGGTCACTACCAACAGAGGTGAGAGTGAAACCTGTAGTATGGTAAATTATCCACAAAAATTTCATGAGTTAAGGAACACATTTTCAGCAGTTACTAAAAATGGGTTACTACCCATTTTCGATCACATTCAGGAAGTGATGTTCCCCATTCCTATCACACTAGCCTGAAAAAAGTACTTCTAAGTTGTTTCAGAGTTGTGCAGCAAAAATAGCCGACCTCTTTCCAAGTTTCCATCACTTGGAAAGTGATGAGAAAGAGTGGAGTTGTTCAAGTTGGAGAAGCGAAGGCTCTGGGGAGACCTCTTAGTACCTAAAGGGGGACTACAAGATAGCTGGAGAGAGACATTTTACCAGGGCATGTAGTGATAGGACAAGGGTCAATGGCTTTAAACTGAAAGAGGAGAGATTTAGATTAGATATAAGGAAGAAATTTTTCACTCTGAGGGTGGTGAGTCACTGGAACATGTTGCCCAGAGAAGTTGTGGATGCCCCATCCCTGGATGTGTTCAAGGCCAGGCTAGATGACGCTTTGAGCAACCTGATCTAGGGAAAGGCATCCCTTCCCATGGCAGGGGGTTTGGAACTAGAAGATCTCTGAGGTCTCTTCCAACCCAAACCACTCTATGATTCTATGATTCAATGACTCCCAAATAGCCAGGACAGGCCTACTGGTGCAAGAGCTTATCTAAGCAAGCTTAGCAGTATAATGGCCAAATTAATTCCTGAAGAAGCTCCAGCATTTTCTGAAGACCTATACCAAAAATGCATTGATTTTATGTGTTAAAAAGCATGAAAAAAAAATCAAACCCAGCTTCCCTGTTTATGAGTGATATATTTGATCCATGTTTATCTTTTTATTGTCTCCACCAGTACCCTTGTCGAAATACCAGAATCTATTTAGCCTCTGTTATGGTTTGAAGTGGGGTGGAGGTCCGGGTGGCAGAAGCTGCCCATCACACCGGACTCCGTCCCCCTCAGGGCTTGAGCCAATCGGTGCCTCTGCGAATTGCCCTATTTACGTCGGACAAAGGAACCGGAAAGGGGTGCCTCTGCCCAGGAGCAAGAAGAAGGGAGAGGGGGGCACGGCCCCCGCTCCCGGCTCCCGGCCTGGGCCGGGCCGGGCCGGGCCTGTGCCTGCTCCATGCCGGTGCCCGCCCCGTCGAGGATGGCGGCGGCGGAGCCGCTTGGGGAGCTCGGGGAGAGCCCCGCTGCCGGGGCGCCCAACAGGCCGAGTTCACCCAGTAAGGACTGAAATCTGAGAAACGGCCACACAGATAAGAGGTCAGTGAAGATGGGACGGAACAACGTGTGCCGCGGCTGAGTCCCCCTTGCCAGCAGCCCCTTTGCAAACAAGTCCTCGGTGGAGCAAGCAGAGACCCACTCGCAGCCCGTGGAGGACCCACGTCAAGAAGAGATGCCAGAGCCTGAGTACGGTACGCATCTGGAGTCCGTGGGATGACCCCCGCCGATGGGGAGGTGCTTTGTGAAAGGAGATGCCTGAGCCTGAGACTGTTGTGAATCCTGGGCACAGGTCGAGGCGCATTTACGCATTTTGCATTTACACATCTAAGTCTGTAGGAGGCGCGTTGAAGGTCGATATGACGACCCACGCCGGAGCGCATTTAAAGTCTGTATGACGACCCATGCCAGAGCGAGTGGCTACGGCTCCTTAAAGGTCCAGGACTGGTAAAGCCCGCACTTGGGCAAATCCGATGGGGTAAGGATTTGCCCCCCCAGCGGGCAGGATTCACGCTTTCGCCGTGAGTAGGGGATCCACTGGAGCAAGGGACAAGGTGTAAGGACTCCATTTCCTTTAAGAGAAGCGGGAGTAACAACATGGAATGAACTGACCTGCACTCCCCCATTCCCTGCCCCCCTGCGCCGCTGGGGGGAGGAGGTAGAGCCGGGAAGAAGAGGCAAAGGGGGGGGAGTGGTGTTGTTTTTAAGACCTGGCCTTGTTTTCTTGTTATTCTCTTAAGTAACCATTTTTGTTTGCTTTTCTCTTTGTAGGTAGCTGTTAATAAATAGTTTTGCATTAAAAAAACAGCCTCTTTTGCCCGGGACCGTGGTTGGTGGGAGCTCCTCTGTTCCTGTCTCAATCCTCAGCTCTTTTATTACGTTTTTCTCTCCTCTCCATTTTACTGGGGTGGGAGAGCTGCGTGGGTTTAGTTGCAGGATCAGCCTAACCCACGACAGCCTCTTAAACTGCAATCTCCAGTCTAAATGTATATCTATATTTCACATTTCTTCATTTCATTAGGTCTTCATATTGCTGCCTACATCCTAATTTTCTTCATCCTTACCCTATTACTGTAAAATAGGTAGCCCCTTGAATTCTGAACCCTTGCACTATTGAAATTTAAAATGGCTTCAAAATAGTTTTCAAACACTTGTGAAGAAAGGAATAATGAAAGAAAGATTGCTTGCTAGCTCTTTTCCAAAATTTTCTATGATAGGACTTAACCCAGAGCAACTTCATCAGTTGAATAATAATAACATCTTGAAAACAGGGGATAAATGGAGAAGCTGACAGGTTATGAACTGCACAGTCTGACTGAAACTGTCTGTAATTTTATATATTTTCCCAGCATGTTTGGAGTCTTGTTCTCTTTTCTCCCTAACCCAAAATGACAGGTCTGTTATACACATGTATGCTAAGTGCCTTAATGGATTTGGACAGCCTCTCCCTGATTTCTATGATGCAGTCATTAGGCGGTTCTTGGAAGCAGGTGCTATTTATGGGTTGAGCTCTGTTTCTCTGTCTCTCCCCTGCTAACCTTTTCATCTCTGCTAATGATTAACACTGATGGGGTTTGAATGACACCAGGGCAGCGGCCTCAGCCGCACTGCTGGAGAGATTTGTTTCAGACTTGCTTTTGTCTCCCCTAGGGTTTTGAAAAGAAGGGAGAGCTGTATGTTTATATAGGCATTAAGTCAATATTTACTTTCAGTTGATCTTCCACCCTCCTCACTTACAGATTTTTCTGCAGGTTAATCTCTGTGCCACCTGTCTCTCCTTGTACTCTCATGCCACTCCTGTGTCTCCCCCTGGTACGAAGGGGCCAGTGGCTGAAGCAGGAGATCTGGAGAATTCAAAAAAGTGCTATCCGCACCCATTGCTGTTAGTCATTTTCTTTGCAGCTCAGTTTATGGTATTTCTAAATGACCAAGAGTAGAGACTACTGGATAATCCCAACCTAGTGTGCAACTGATCTCACTACACCTGTAGTGTTTCCTAATACCTCTGGTTAAGGACTAGGAGAGGATGCCAGCTGTGTGCTACCTGGGGGAGTGATGCTTGGCCCTGCAAAGTGTACACTCATGCAGGGAGGACTGAGCCCTGAGAAGCCCCTGCTTTAGCCTGTCTCGAACCCATGCCTACAATGGCACCTTCTGAACAAATGGTAGGAAACGCGTCCGATGGTTCCAGGAGGTGTGGCTACAGGTCTGTCTTGGGCAGGTGTTGATGTGAGGGTACCATATGTTACCTCACTGCCTCGCAAATGAGATGCCTTGCAGCAGTCCTCCTGCACCTGACGTGGGCAAGCAGATGGCCAGATTGTATTGCTAGGTGCTGTTGCCAGCATTTGACCTTTCCTAGTGGTCAAGATTGGAGCAAGGACACAGTTTGATCCACAGCATTGGTTAACCACCGCGTGTCACTGAAGTCCATGCTCTTCTTTGTCCATTGAATTTCACCGCTTTTGAGGCTGTTCTAAGTTGCTCTCCTCAGAAGTAGCCAAATCAGAAATTAATTTTGCCCCTCCTTTTATATTCACTAATATTTTTGTAGGAAAACATTGTCCCTAGCACCAAGAAATTGATTTACACATATTAACCTTCTCTGATATTTAAAATAGACACACTGACTACTCAGTCTTGTCGTTTAACATTTCTGAAGTGAAAATAGGTAGAAGTGAAAACAGGCATGAGTGAAAATAAGTATGTTTACAATATTCCTACAGAAATAATTTACTTGTAATGCAGACATGGAGTAAATCACTAAGGCAATGAGTAGGGCAGTACATACATCAAAGGAGTAATCAAGGTGTATGGAAAATGTGGGATATCATTAGCAGAGAGATAATAGAATAAAACCTTCTTCCAGCTACCTTCATTAGAAAACTTGGTCAATAATCCTTTGCTTTTTATTTTTCATCAAGGACAATGAAGTGGCTGAGAAACATTAGGTAATAAAGATGCAAAGTCCTAGTGGTAGCAGAGGGAAGCCTGACAGGATCTGTGGGTTGCACGGTGAAGTTCCTGCATCATGTGTTTTCATTTGCTGTGTTTGTATGAGAGTTTGGGAGAACTCACTTTAATCATCAAGCTAACAGGCTTCCAGTAAAATTTGAGATGAGGAGTGCTATTGTTCAGAGGAGCATTTTATAAAGAATAGCACAGAAATCTGACCCTTGCAGCAAGACTTATGGAAAGTGTACATTCAAAGCATTGTATTACACCATAGGAGAAAGATCACATGGTTTTGCCTGTATGTCCTCCGGTATAACAACCTCATATAGCTGCTCTTACTGCTACTGTATTAGCATGAGTCTTTTAACGGGAGGCTAACATGCCTTATCATTTCCCTTCACCATCCACCACTGGTCTGAGCATTTATATCAGGAACATTGCTGTAATGGCAGCCAGGAAATGGAAAAGACTTGGAGAAATATGTATTGTTTCCCAGTTTTGGCACATAGCCATTTCACAGCAGTGTTATTGATGAGAACAGGTTTTAGAAGGAAAATATTAAACGGGAGACAGAATTAAGACCTAAGGACACAGAACATTTCAAATGAAGTATTTAACATCTTTTCTTCCCCTTAGTTATGGATGTAAACCAATCTGATTTTGTTGTTAAAGTGCACTTTGAAACACACTGGGCTCAAGAGGAAGAGCTCACAGTGAGAAGAATATATTCAAATCTGGTGGGGGATGAATTCATTTTTTCTAAAGCCTCCAAGAAAGAATGTGAAAAATGGTATCTTCCAAGTGCTTGTTGAGACAAGAAAACCAGAGGCATACCACATTAAAATGAGGGTGAATTCTGCCATCTATATCCAAAACCTTTTGCTTTAGAAAAAGCACACTGGTGCGTGCAGCAGTCTTTTTACATGTTCTGCATCTTTCTGCAGGCTGCATAATTTTTCTGTGGAGAGGCCAGTAATAATTTGGAAACATAATATTTTTCCCTACAAAGTTCATTCCTGGCAAGGACATGATAAGAAAATTTGGCCTTCTGTTTATTATGGGCTATCCTTTAGATTAAAAAAGGGATGATCAGGGCTTAGTTCTCATTGTTTGCTGCTATATGTAGTGAAAAGTGCTGTTATTTACATAGGTACATGTATCGTGTATGAGGGCCTAGTTATGCTGTATGCTATTGCAAAGAATATCCCTGATGTTTATCAGGACTTGAATATGAGGGTCCAGAGACAGCTTGAACTGAAGATGATGTTTGCTGGGAAAAAACTTGCTGAACTTTTTTTTGGTTAGAATGAGACAGTTCTAGGCTAAAGGAGTAAAGTTATGATTTGTCTACAGTCCAGATGATTCCTAGGCAAGACAACTTAGAAATATAGTAATAAAAGAGGATAGAGAGGGACCTGCGACAGTGCCCTGTGAGAAACATGGAAGGTCAGGCAAGAGAATCAGACTGCAAGAATGTCAGAGACTCACAAAGAGAAGCAGGAAAGAACCTCAAAAGTCAAGAGAAAACAAGATTTGAAGAAGAACATGGCTGACTTTTCACAAAGATTTCTGACAACTGCATGAAGATGGAAGTAAGCTCAAGTAAGGAAACCTTGGAGGTGATAGTTACCTTGTTTATTTTAGATACTGATGTGTGTGTCTGTCTAGTTAATGAAGACCAGAAATTGATTCATCTTATCCTAAAGCACACATATATCAGCTATACTGCTTACTACAGTCTACTGATGGATTTGGCCAGGACTTCATTGACTGGAGTGGGTACGTAGATGTCTAGCTTACAGGTAGATGCCTATATCAATAACATTTAAAAATAGGGGTGTGAATCCCACTCAGTTCATCCCTTGTATCTGTGCTATGTGTGTAAGAAGGTCCTGTTACAAAATCAACTTCTAGAGGAATTTTGCAAACTCACTGTAATGTGCACTGCAAAGAGAGAACAGGCAATATATGCAATATCCATGGGAATGAGCAAATGGGAATTTGCTTGCACTAGACTATACTTAGTTCTTTTCTGTCTATGAGCCTAATAAAGTATAGGGTATCCAGGGATCCAGACTGTCATCTGTGTTATGTGGAGCTATAAATTCTGATCCTTCCTATCCAGCCATTTATGGAGTTCATGCTTTTTCTTGCATTTTCTCTGATATATCATTTTTGCTGAGTGAAGACAGGAAGAACAGAGAATGATGGGTATATGCATATACACATGTTCATCTGGGTATCGTATGTGTAGTTGTATATGAATTGGCAGCTTGATTTTCTAGGACACAAAATAGCAACAGCTGAATGAGAACTTTCAAATGTTTCAAATGTCCAATTCATTTGAAAATCAAGCCACTCATTTGGGTTGCTAAGTATAATTTTAGGCCTTCTATTTTGAAATATTCACATTTCTTTTTAAGTGCCACTGAAAGAGAATGCTGTGACTATGTTTTAACTGACACATAGCAGCATTACTGCTGCCCTCAGTGTCATTAGTTCAGTGCAGAAATTAACCTGCCTCCTTCAAAATGCACAGAAAAGATATGTAGATCTCATGGTCATGATTCAGATGCATGGTTTCAGGTATCAGTGAGGTCACCCTGTTCAAGATTTTACATTATGCCCATTGCAATGATATTAGGTCATCCAAGTAGTATCTGCTTGTTCATGTCTTAAGGAAGAATTGGACTTTTTGCAGTTAACTGAATTGGAATCTGATCAAGACACTTCTCATGGAGATGAAATGGGAACTGAGTTCTCTCAGAGCATTTAAGCTGAATTTTCTACATCCAACACACTTAGATATACTTTCTTTCATCATTTACTACTTCTGGCACTCACGTGGGCCTGTGAAGTTGAAGTGTGTTAGGGTAATCTCAGCCAATTTATTTTTGTCTGGTTCTGCCCTGAGCAAATGGTGGCATTAGACATAACAATAACACACAGCGCTGTGCCTCCTACAGAGGGTAAACACAATCTGTGTAACTCATTTGTGAGGAATAATAATGGGAATTTACTCAGTACCACTAAAATCCAGGTCAGGACATTTTCAAGGTCCTGCACTGCTCCAAGACTGTATAGCTGATGCTTCTCTTGTGTACACCGTGTTGATAAGGAAGATCAGTAATTTGAATTTCCATGATAAGACTCTTATTTATCTTGTGGTACTTCATTGCAGAATAGACCCACAGAAAAGCTTCCTGTCTGTGGGCGAGTAAGAACATTAGAATCCTCCCTTTGGTTGTCAGATTTTAAAAAATTGCTTAGTCTGTGGACTACGTATATCAATAGCTTCAGCACTTAGAAGGAAATAATTTAAGTTAGCAATGGTTTTCGGCTTTCGATCCAGAAACTCTTAAAGGATGCCTCTAAGAGATCCATAAAAGGCAGTTAAGGAAAGCAAAGTTATTGTCAATAGTGTTCTGTATTTAGGAGAACCACAAACTGAGAAAAGGTCTGCAGTTACCAGAAAAAGCATTTGTATTTGTACCCTTACCTAGCACACAAATGATGGAAAATTAAGATGTACAAATTGTATGTGTCCAGAGGGCAAACACAAATTTCAACAGTGTACTGTATATAGTATAAATATTTGGTGACCAGTGAATTCCCAGGCTAAACAAACCATCATGGGCCAACCTGTAAAAAAGGTATAACCTCTGTGGCTCTTTCCACCTTGTCAGATTCAATGAAAATAGGTAGCATTATCATGACAATGAGTCCTTCCATGCCAGGCTCCAAGAGTTAACCGAAGAAGACCTGATTCAGTCCTTGTTTGGGCAAGATTCCATTTGCTCAGCAGGAGTTTGTCTGGGTGAAGAGTTCGGGATTTAACAGGCAATGTTTACGAGTTATACAGGAAAACTAGCTGAAATAGCAATCTTTGCAGCCTTTCCTAATGGACTAATAGATTTTTTCAAGCAGCTGGAAGATTTTCTATAATCCCTCCAAGCCCTTAATTTCAGGCTTACAATTACGGCTTCCAATAAATGATGGAAGTTTCTTTCAATTTGCCACTTCAACCAGGTGCCTTAATGAGCTCTGCAGGAGATCTCACACAAGTTCTAACAGGCACTGGAGGAGCAACTGCCTGCTTGAGGCACAGAACAGCTGCTCACAGGTGGTTTGTGGTGAAGAACCACTCCCAAAGCCTCTTCCCAGATAGATTCTGCATGTTGAGGACAAGGTTATCCTAGGTAGAACATTGCCCCTTTTCTTTTGCGTCTCCCTCAATATTCCCTGCCTGCCTGCCTCCTCAGTAAGGATGGGAGAGGGGCACAGACACTTCATCTGTTAAATCTGTTGGTGGGGTTGAGATGCATGGATATGTGATCCATACTGAAAAACTGTTTTAGAAATGATAGACCGAGTAGGAGATTTTCTCTTGCATAGTTTTGACCCATCTACTAGGGTAGAAGGGCAGAAGACAGTTTCATTCCTAGAATATGCCTCCATGTTTTCATTTAAAAAAAAAAAATGCAGGGTTTAAGCATATTTTAATCTAGTAAACGCTTCCGTACAGTTGAATTTGCAGTACAAAATTGCAGTTTGAAAAAGGCTCTTTCTTTCCCAGAAAAATCATGGTGTAGTATTTTTAATATCCAACCTGTAAAGTGCTGATTATCTTCCCTTCTCTGTGGCTACTGGGATAGATCATGTCTTGGTAGTATGAAGAGGTCATCGTTTTTTCAGTTAAATAGTTCCTTTTCTTTGGTATGTGTATTGACAGACTGAACCATGTACATAGTCTGTGATTCAGGTATTTCACATTTGGAAGCAGATATTAACGATATAGAAGAGAATGCTTAATGCACTTCACTTCTGTACTGCTTTATTTCAGAAAGTTATTGTGGGATAAAAAGTCACTTTTTATTTGGAACAAGTTACAATCCAGTGCAAGACATATTTCTGCCCATGTAGCAACATGAAGAGTGATGTAGGCATGTATCATTTCCAGCATCTGTTTGGCATGGAGCTCGCTGCTTCTGTCTGATTTCATGAAGGGACTGTGTGAGCTTACCAGACTTTTTTTAACTATATCAACTAGCTAATAAAAGATGCTATCTCTTGCAAAAAGTTTGGCTTTTTATAATAGATACACATAACAGAAGAGTTAAGATTGCATATAAATTTGTCTTCATGAGTCCTTTATTTTATGGACAATAGCATGAAGTTTCATAAAAGCAAAAGCTTTATACTCTGCAACGGCATTTTTGTTTCAATCAATCGTGTTGTAGCAGAAGCTTATATAAATTTTAAAAAGCAAAGAACAGAAGATAACCAAGCATTGTTTCGATTGTGTACTTCATCTGTGGATATTAACGAAGAAGAAGACAGGGAGCCCACAACACTATTTTGTCACATTAAGGATCTCCTCATCTCTTGGAACTGCCTCCCAGGGAAAGGCATGTCCTTACGCAAGACAGAAAGCATGATTTCCAGAGACACTATTAGTTTTCTTTGCAGCAAGACACTTTCAAGGCTCTCTGTGCACTGTCTTCTCTGGTGAAAAGGAATGGAGCAACACTAAACATTATTACTGCGTGTTCTGCTGATAATAATTCTGTGAGGAACAGAGGGAAGTAAAACATTTATAGGACTGCTTTACTCCTAGTCCTTGGCATCACAGAACACTAGCATTAGTGTGAAAACTTACAAAAAATTCCTGGCACTAGGGACTGCTCCACTAGGACAAGGACAAGCAACTGCTTGAGAGAGTCCAGCGCAGGGCCACAGAGATGATTAAGGGTGTGGAGCATCTCCCTTATGAGGAAAGGCTGAGGGAGCTGGGTCTCTTTATCTTGGAGAAGAGGAGACTGAGGGGGGACCTCATTAATGTTTATAAATATGTAAAGGGTGACTGTCATGAGGACGAAGCCAGGCTCTTCTCACTGGCATCCAATGATAGGACAAGGGGAAATGGATATAAGCTGGAACATAGGAGGTTCTGGTTAAACATGAGAAAGAACTTCTTCACACTAAGGGTAACAGAACACTGGAACAGGCTGCCCAGAGAGGTTGTGGAGTCTCCTTCTCTGGAGATGTTCAAAACCCATCTGGACGCATTCTTGTGTGATCCTAGGTGGTCCTGCTCAGGCAGGGGGATTGGACTAGATGACCCTTTGAGGTCCCTCCTAATCCCTAACATTCTGTGATTCTGTGATTAGCCCACTTTGCTGATTCTACATTCTACCCTCCTTTTTCTTCACTCTTAGCTGGATCTCCTGGGAGAAACTGAGGGGACCTTTTCCCGCACTGTGTGACTGCTTTACTAAAGGAGTACTTTTTACAGCTATATGCTTAAAGTTCATGTTTTCTATTTGAAGGGTCCTTGAAAATGTCTAGCTTTGATCCTGTTTAAACCATTAACTTTTACTAAGATATTATCTTCATCTGACACTTCCCATCTCTTAAGCATGTCTGGGGAAAGAGTATGATAGAGCACAGTGATCACACTATGTATTAATTTGGGAACATGAAGATTATCTTAGAGATGAAAGCACAGAAACATGATGCCTGTGCTTACATTCTGTACATCTGCCTTACTCCCCGTAAACAGCTGCAATGATTCACATGGTAGTGCAATCTTGTATAATTGCCTTTGAGTTGCTGGACTTTCAGAAAGTGCTTTTTCTTCATGTTTTACTCACATCCATTTTCTTTGTAAGTTTCCTAACTTTGATCCTGAGCTTCACATAACAAATCTGAGAGGGGAAAAAAAAAAAAAATCATATGGGTATCACTGAAAATTACTGTGATTCATTATTTGCAGCTGTTGCGTTCTTGGACATCTGCGCTTGGGCAGGACTCAACACAAGACTTTATAACAGCATCTGAATTCCCTGAATGTAATTATTCTTCCTGTAAAGCTGGATGAAAATTGTTCCCTAAGGCTCTATCCTGTCACACCTAGGATTCCCCTAGGAACCCTGGACTCCCCTTGGACCACGCAAGTCTAGTTGATACTAAACAAAGATTTGGCAGTAACTGAGAGTCTTGTTGACAGTATCAGTAGTAATATAATGAAAACTGAACACCTGGGAATGGTTTTGCTAAATCAGAGCTGAAGTCTATTGATGTGAAAACTGCTGACTTGTGTTTCTGTCTGGGGAAATGAGAGGTACCCCACCTCTTCTGAGGGGATAGCTAGAAGACAGCACATTTCATAATCACTACATTTACCTGTCTTAAAAATATTTAGGATAAGTAGGCCTCTGTTCTGTTAAATTTAAACCAGGCTGAGATCATTGCACTTCAGTCACTTCTTTTTCTTGATCAATGTGCACATTTCGATTACCTAGGGTGTATCTGAACCACTGGTTGAACTGACAAGTTCTAACATTTGTTTGCCAACTAACCAAGATGCAAAGTCCCCTCTGCAAATAACTTTATCAGGTCAAGCTTTTGATAAAAAGCTTTATTCAAAGTGCATGGCTTCTGATTAAGTCTAGCTTTCTTATCTGGTCTGAGAGTGAAGACTTTTGTTTAGCAAAACACTGGTAAGTAAAGGTAAAACCTTCACCACTTCTCACTGGTCTTGTGCTCCTGAAAGCTACGTTGTTTCTTAAGATCCAAAGCGGAAAATAAAACAAAACAATTCTTGTGGAATCACAAGCTGACATTAAATACAACTGTTCCACAGAAGTTCAGGCATTGATTCTTTCCTGGGATATAATTTAATGGAGAGAAAGAAGGAAAGAAATATTAGAATTTTAAACAAGAATGCAGATGTCAGCAGTTGTGTGTCACTGTATGATGGAAGGTTGGCAAAAATATACTCCAGGTGGGCTCTTCTTCCCTTGACTATGTTTCCATGATAATCAACTATCCAGAACTCGTTTACGAAATCTCATTGCCGACTTCTTTTACACAGGGTTATAAAATTAGCTTCAAGAGGAGAATGTGAGGAACTTTCCTATGGATGTGTGGAGTTGCTCATAAATTTTTTACTAAGATCCATTATCAAAGAGGTGCGACATACAAAGTAATGAATGATTGAATCTAACTGAAGGCAAGAGTTGGCAGTTCTGCAGTGCTTCAAAATTTAAAGCCTAATGGGGAATCATCCAGCAAGGAATCATGATAGCAGCACTGGATTCCAGGCTCTGTTGCCTAAGCTGACATTCTGATCTGGCAGCAATCCCACTGCAATCTAAAACTCTTTGCAGAGAAATTGCTTTCCACTGAATACTGGATCAGGCAGTACCATGTTAGTATTGCAGATAAGAGCACAAACTGGAAATACATTTTACAGACTACTGCTCCCTTTCTCCTCAGATACTTTTCATGAACTCTGAGAAAAAAAATCCACCAACCTCACTAGAACAGTCCAAGCAAATAATTGAAGTTGCATTCCTTGGTCTGCCTGCTTATACAGCTTACTGTATGATGCCACATACAGTAAGCTCTATAAGTAGGTATTTGATGATAGCTCTGCAACAATGGTCTTTGAAAGTTAGATGAGCTCCTGTGGTCTCCTGATCAGGGCAGTCATGTATAATAATGAAATGATGTGAGGAGCAAGGGGCCCAGTGGCAGGGAACAACTCTGCCAACCTCTTATTTGCAGCAAGTGTTGGTAAAGCACAATGAGATGAATCTCCAACTGCTGCATACAGAATAGTAAATGATCTATTTGTATTTGCTGGAAGGAAAATTCAATGGCAAAATGTTTATTTGACCCTTCTTCAAAGAAAGAGTCTCTGCACCACAGAGAAGATTTGAACAGACTGATGGAACTTAGGTCTTGATTATGCTATGTATGAGCCTCACATGCAGGTCCTGCATAAGGATCTAGACTAAGTCTAAGAAAATCTAAAGCATTTTCCTCTGTGTCATATTGTTCATTTTTAAGACTTTTCATTGCCATCTATCACAAATATAGTTTTCCAGTTAAAACCCACTGCTCAAAACTGGCAGGTGGTTTCACAGTATTGGATGTCAGCAAAGTGTCCCTGAAAACATCTAGAAGTCTTCTGATTGGGCGAAAGTCGTATTTTGTATATTTCCTCAGACACCCAAATATTTCAGTAAAGATGGAGACTCTCTATGTGGATATGTTTCTGTGTTGGAAAGAATCCCTGCAGGTCCAGAAGTCACAGATCCAGTATGAATTTTCCCTCCTGAAGCAAAAGTGCAGGGAGGGAAGCAGACAAAGTGAGATTTATTTCCCAGTGCAGAAGCTGGCAGGTGTCTCCTGTGGTCTAAACCACATTTGGGCCCCTGACTAGAAAGAGATTGAAAGTTCTGTTATTAACTCCCTGTCAGCCCCCTCACTCTGCCAAAAGACAGTGGGAGCTAGACGCCACAGACAATCTGATCCCCTGTCTGCTGGACTTCGGAGAGCAGACTTCCAGCGGGTGAATTAACACACAGCTAACGTTTCAGGTAAGCAAAACTGTTCCAATAGCAATTTTGGCCACATGAAGCCCTGCAATTGCTCTTTTGATAAAAGTATGCAGGACTTCATCTCTAGGCATGGTTCCCTCAGGCTGTCCAAATCTGTCTCTGGAGTTTCAGAGCTAGCATTTCTTGCTGGGGAGGTGAAAGAGACTGCTGCTTCCAGGCAGAGACAGAGGTCTCCATCACAGCTGCCAATATGGCTACATGCTTACAGTAGCCTGACTCTTTGATCCTTCGGATGATTTGAGTTATGAATCCCGTTGTTTTTTTTTACATGAGCAAATAAGGTGCAAATTCTCATCAGCATGCACTGCAGTGTTGTATTAATTTTATCCACTGTTTCCTCCTTACCAAAAGGTCAGTGAAATTTGACATATGCCCTTTCTGGAAATCAAATATTCAGTATCTGAGCCTTTTGCAACCAAGGGAGAATGGGCTGGGATAGCGGGATGCTGCCTGCCCAGCCTGGCACAGAGACCCTTCTTCCCCAGCTCCTCTGTTCTTCCCACTCACTACACTCACACACTTAGGATTCTCTGTGTGCTTAATTCAACCCTTCATACCAGTGGCTTTCATTAATGTACAAAAAATGTAATCAGGCCTGAAAGAAGTGGTGTGAGTAGGGGTGCAGGGTGGTGCAGATGTGTGCTACAGGGCAGCATTTCTCCTAGTAACTCTTCTGGAGTACTCCACCTGGGTACCGTATCCAGTTCTCCAGTTACCAGAACAAGAAAGACATGGGCTTGTTGAAGCAGGTCCAGAGAAGGGCCACAAAGATGGTCAGAGGGCTGGAGCACCTCTCCTATGAAGACAGGCTGAGAGAGCTGAGGTTGATCAGCCTGGAAAAGAGAAGGCTCCAGCGACACCTTAGAGCAGCCTTTCATTACTTAAAGGGGGCTCATAAAAAAGATGGAGAGGAACTTTTTACCAGGGCTTGTAGAGATAGGACAAGGGGTAACAGTTTTAAACTGAAAGAGGGTAGACTTAGATTAGATCTATGGAAGAAATTTTTTACGAGAGTGGTGAGACACTGGACCAGGTTGCCCAAAGAAGTTGTAGATGACCCATCCCTGGAAGTGTTCAAAGTCAGGTTGGATGAGGCTTTGAGCAACTTGGTCTAGTGAAAGAAGTGCCTGCCCATGGCAGAGGAGTTGGACTAGATGATCTTTAAGGCTTCTCCCAATCCAAACGCTTCTGTGATTCTATGAAAAGAGCATATTAGTGAAGCTAATGCATAAACTACATTCTCTGCCCCCTCAGGGCAGCTTAATAAGGAAAAGTGCATTTTAATTCTTTAACTGTCTCTGCATAATACTTGGGCAATACACTCACTTTGCACTATATTTTTTCATGCAAATCTGAAGGAGGTATCATTCTTTCGGAACACTGAGATCCTGTTGATTGCATCTCTGGCTGGTTCTGTTAATACAGTAGAGAAAGAAGATCCCTATTATCTTAATTTCTTCCCATTACAATGCTTTTAGATGTTCTTGAAATTATAAATCTGTCTGAATTTTGATATGCAGTCTTCTGTGGTCACTTGTTAAGGAGGTTCAGATCTAATTTGACAAAGATACTCAAATCCCTTCCTAGACAGAAAGGCTGAAGAGTAAGATATTTCTGTATTAAAAGTAAAGCCCGTTTCAGGTTATTTAGTTAATGGTCTGCAATAACTCTACTGATTAGATCTTACTCCTCAGAAACATATTTTCATCATTTTTTTTAAGGGTATTTAATTTTCCCCCAAGGAAAATTAGCTCAGTGAACCAGGGCCTCAATCTTCATCTTTCTCAGGGAATGTCTTCAGTTTCTCAGTGAATACTGAAAATGAAGTGTTACTCCGTAACTGAACTGACCTAGGAGAAAATAGACTTATGATTCCACTTCTGAAAGCTAGATCCAGCAGCCATTACTCAATGTTTTACTCCATCTATACTCAGGGTTGAGTGTTTCTTCCCTTTGGCATTTTCCCCTTCTTTCCATAAATACTGTGGTGAAAGGCCAGACTGCTACTGATGCTGCAGAGACAAACCTGCAGAGCTACACAGAGACCTATCACACTAGATTTTGAATACTAATTAAAAAAAAAAAATCCTGTAAAAAGTCCAATATGCAATGACAAAATCCCACATTTCAGCTGTGACCTTCATGCTCCTCCGTCAGAGTGAGATAAATTATCAGACTCTGTGTCGCAATATGATTTTGTCTCCCAATCTGATAGCAAGGACTACTGTACATCAAAGTACATTGTATAATAAGGCTGCCACTGAACTGGAATGAGGGCAAGCTGCCATGCTTTATTAATGCTGCTGCTGAAACTAAAATAGAAGTTTAAGAGCCAGATTCTACCCTGTATGCTCAGTCTACCCTGGCAAGCAACACGCCAGAAGGTTTATTCAGCCTATGGGTTCTGCTGCTGAAGGAATATTTAAACTTTAGCACCTTCTTCTCCAGAGGAGACTGTAGTAGAAGCATGATGAGATAGCAGGATGGGAAGGGCCTATTTTGGCTTTCCCACAGACCATGAGGTCCCTGGAGGTTCAAGACTGCAGATGCCTTATGTGGCCATTGGCCTACACGGAGCAGATATTCTTCTGTATGTGTGTTTCATGTATTTTCTTTAATATAATTACGGTTGAATCAGAATTTGGCTCACAGGTAAGAATGCCATGCATTTCAATTCTGGCATGCAAAGTCTGTGGCGCTGCAGCACATCCTGGAAGTGTGTTTGTCACAGCCCTTGACAGCTCCCAGACTATTATAGGCAGCTACAGCCTCTATGTTGTATCGTATGTGTAAGATGAAGTTCACCATGCAAATCTATAACATATTACAGCGACAGTTGTAGCTAAATAATGAGCAAAAACTAGAGTCTGCTTTCAATTACATTTGCACAGCACTTCCTTGCTTTCCCAGGATTTGTCAGGCTACAGTTGGAACAAGAATCTGACCCCAAGATCTGTGCTGTGGGAGATTTGCAGCTCTGTACTTTAGAGCAGAAATAGATATTTCCATTTCTTCTTAGTTACAGTCAAGCAGCATCTATACCAAGTACTTTTTTACTACTTCAGCTGGCAAATGCACGACATTTGATGTTTTTGCAGTTTGCATGACCGAGTTTCCAACTGAGAATTGCTTTTTCAAGATAAGCACAACAGAGGCATAGATGAGCAACTGTAAAAAGTTTACAGAAATAAAACGTCAGTCTCTGCAAACTACTTTAAATGCTTTGTGCATATGCTCAAGACTGTCAGTAAAAACATACAGATGGACCAAATCCTTGTCCCACTGAAGTAAACTCCCATTATGTTGCTAAAATGTGGTGTTGCCTATGACTTTTATCAGGACCACTTTATCAATATTTACTTGATAAAACTATACAGCAGAGAAATTTTCAAGGCACCCAGAACTCCCTTCTTCCTTCCATTAAGCCACTTAGCTTAGCTGCCATTTTAGTGATTTTTCCTAGATAGGGTTTGGCAAGATGAAAGCAGTAGTAAGTGCACCAAGAAGAATAAAAGCAGCGAATGTACAACACTATACCAGAAAAGCTGCAAAGCCAAATAAGATACTGTCCTTGTTTCGTCTGGGACACAGCTCTTTTTAGTAGCTAGAAGAGCTCTGTGTTTTGGATTTAGTATGGGATTTGTTACAAGAAAAATGTTGATAGCATGCTGATGTTTATAGCCAGCACTGAGACATCAAGGACTTTTCAGCTTCCCATGTCCAGTGTGCAGAAGCACAACAGCCTGGGTGGGAGCAAGGCCAGGACAAAGGTTCCACATCCCCTTGTGATCTAAACTTAGGATTGAGAGCCAAACTGGCCAATGGAGTATTCTGTATCATGCAATGTCATGCCCAGTATATAGGCGAGGGTTGACCAAGAAGTTTGGAATTCTTCCTCTCTTTTGTGGGACTCTCTCAGTCTCTTTTCAGACTCTCAAGAGTTCTCTTTCTCTCTTTTTGGGCCTCTCACTCATCTGGGATTGTGGTGTCAGGACTTACCTGTTTTGAGATTGCTTGCTGGGACGGGTCAGGTGTTTGTCACTAGGTGGTGAGCAATTATACTGTGCATCACTTGTTTGTATACGTTATTATCATTATATATGTTTTTCATATATTATTATTATATTATTATTATTATTATTACTTTTAATTTTATATTATCATTATCAAATTGTTCTTATCTCAAACCACGCGTTTCCTTCCCTTTTCCCCTTTAATTCTCTTCCCTGTTCCCCATGGGTGGGGAGGGTGAGTGATGTTTGATGTTTGGTTGCCAGCCCCATTAAAGCACAACAGATACTAGCTTGAAAATTTGCTGCGAATATTACAAAACTCTGTCCACTAAAGCAAGGACCATGAGATGGAAATGCTACTACAGAAATAGAAATTCTTTTCATAGACAGAAGAGTTAAACCAGGGTGTTTTGCGTTTTGCATTTATTGTTTATTTTTTTTAATGTTGCCTAGTAAGTTGTAAAGTTTTGAGAAAATTAACTTCTTTGGCAATTAGAACAGTGAATCAAGTCAAAAAAGTTCCACTTTGCTACAGAACTTTGCAGTGTATTTGATTTCCACGATTTTTAATAAGAAATTCTTAATATGATTTTGTTCTTCCTTCTATAATCTGTAAATTACTTAGCTGCCTGTATCTTTTCAGTTAATTTAATGTCTTTTTTAAAAGAATGTAGTGAATGCAATTACTTTTACCTTACTATGCAATAAAATGTATAGTACAGTGTTTGCTGTCTTATGACTGAAGAACAGCGGTTATTTAAATTCACATTTCATATCTTACGAAAAAAAAGATACTTATAAATTTTTGTTTAAATGCAAATACTATCTAACACTCCTTTATCTCTTCAGTTCGGCATTACATACCTCTGATATTCTAAAGCAAACTCTTAAATCCAGTATGTATCCAGTACTTTCAGTACATAGAGGCATGGATGTCAGAGCATAGGCACCATCACCCACAGGCCACTCTCCTGCAGGTCTGGCAGCTCCATGAGAGAAGTAGTTGACAGTGGGCCAAAAGTTACTGTTGGACATTTGGACATAATTTCTGGTTAGAAAAACAATAAACTTTCTGGAGGATTTATATGCATAACAGACGTCATTCTTCCTGTATTTGAACTAAGCCTATTCATCTGCACTTTCTGTCAAAGGCTGGGAAGTATCCTGATAGTTTGCTTCAGAAATGGAGGTGATGCTGAGCATTAAACGTGAGGCTTCATTCACACAAAAATCGTATTCCGTCAGTGAGTTACATCCTTTATTAAGCACAGATGGTAATTTTCCTAGGGGCAGTACTAACACTGAGATTAAATCCTTACTCATATACAGTCCCTTCTATATTATATCAGTTATTGGCATTCATCGGCAGCCTGGCTTCCTGACGGAGAATATTAAGCTCTTACAACTAGTGCTTCAGCTTAGGCACTTGACGTCTCAGGAAGCTATTTTGTTCTCCCAAGAGTGTTTAAACAAAGGAAACTGAAGAAGTTTAAGTGGAAGGTGTTGTGCCAATTCTCTGTGGTAGCTGCTGGGACTAAGTTGATAGGACCATGCACACAGATGCCTAGCAACAGTAGCCCCATATATGTTACTGCTCTCATTAAGCTTGTCATGGGCTTGATTGCAACCTCAAAGCAAAATAACATTGGGGTTCAGAGAATTCAAGCATTTTCAAACAGCTACAGGTCATTAATTTGGTCGCATTACAGGGACTTACACCAGGTAGACACTCGTATTTTAAGGCTTTGGTAGAGCATTAAGTAGATAAGAGATTTTTCTAACACCAAGCCATTAGATTTATTAGTATTGGACGATAAACAGATGGTCAATGCCCACCCCACAGTGACACTTAGGAGGTCGTAGTGCTGTTGCAGTGTAAAAATTATGGGGATCTTTTGGCTAGGAAAGGTCAATATCACGTAATTATACACATCAGTAACAATCATGCCATGTTGCATACTCTAGCATAGTGAATTCAAATGAAAAGTATTTGTTTTTCAAGATAGTATATTTAGCAAGAGAGACTATAGCGATACTTTCGAATTACAAAATATAATGTGTAGGTGTTTTACTCACCATTTCCTCACATTTATGGAATGCATGAACATGTTACAAGAATATCCCTTTTTGGAATGACCAAATGCTTCCATGTGAATGATGCTGAGCCAAGCACTTGGAAGGGTATAGCATAACTCTGCAGATGTTAGAGTGGGATAGCAGCATGCAACAAATGAACACATAATATGATCTTGTGAGCATGAGTTTGGGCTAGCTGTAAAAAGGGCAAATGTTGCAGTGGATGTAGCCAGATCACATGATCACATAATGCTGTTTTTGTTAAAAAATGACCCTTTTGGTCTTTGCTCTCAAGCTACTCTTCAGAAAGTGCAAGCTGCACCTCCTTGTCTTGTACAGGCAATGTGTCAAATAAGAAAGACTCGGTAGTGGGAGCTAGTGGCTAGTGTCTCCACCAGGAGAGTATTTTCTCGTGGATTCAGTAACAGCCTGTCTAGATAAGGTGGCACTGGAAATGTGCTGAATATGTATCTCTACCAACCATCTTAACTATCTTTTCTTCAAACGGTGCTGCTCGCTTTTTGAACAGTTCTGGCAACAAGTCAGCCCCACAGCACACAAGCAGTGTGTTGGCATAGCAGGTACTTACAACACCCATCTCTGGCTCTTCCCATGATGAGCCTGTTTGCCAGCAGGCATCGGCCCTGAATTGATTCTGGACACTTCTGTATTTCTCTGTCACCTAGTGCCAGCCAGAAGGTTGATGGCTGCCAATATACACCACAATGATTTTTCTCTTAGCAAAAAAAAAAAGAAAATAAAGTATCAGAGATAGTGTTTTTTATCTGCTGATATACTCATTAATTGTGGCCGCAATACAGAGTTTATATGTTGGATTGGTTTGTATGTGCTTTTCTGCTATCTTTAACTTACAATAAGGGCACAATTAGTGGTAAAATATTTTTAAAATCCCTAGTTAACAGATACTGATTAAAAATCCAGGTGTTTAGTCATGCAGACACCTCTGCCTGGAAGCTGTGCTTCACTTCACAGGGTATTTCTAAGGATGATGCTAAGTGCCATATGCAACTCCTAAGTGATGGTAGTGACTGGTGCCATACATCTTTCATATTTTTGGGTATTCATCATAGGAATGCATGCATGCTATTTATCTATCATATGTTACCAACAAAATTTTAATCTTGTCCACCTAGGAGTACGAGAGTCATTGGCTAAGAAATAAGAAAAAATAGGTTCTTTATAGTGCAGCAAAAATTAAGATCATTTCCTCTCACTTCATTTTTATTGCTATTCACCCCTGCCTTCTCACTGTTCTTGCCTCTGGTTGCTTAGTTTAGATTGGAAATAAGTGTTATGTTTCTCAGCGTCTTACAGAAAATGCTAAAGAGGAATGAAGGGTTAGATTTGTGTTGTTGCTTCTCACTTCCAGTCATGGAAAGCTACTCTGACTCTTGCCTCTGTCAGGGGTTGTTTTACCCTTTGTCTTCCAGGAGAGCATCTCAACACTCATTTGTTATGACTCAGTGAGTATTTTCTTGTATCAGGCACAGTGGGAACAGGAGAAGTGGAAGGATGCCTGCTTAGAGGTTTGTTGGGGGGAGGCTCAGACTGGACAGTGTCTGGTTGCCAGCTGGACCTGCTCTAGTCTGTGTTTACTTACTGAAGTAAGGATAGCTCCAAGAAACACACACCAACAGTTTGGCATCCCCAAACATGCCATAACATGCTGTTTGAGACATTTTCTAGGAGGGGGAAGACCAGAAAATCAAGTCTGCGTCTCCCATATCCTAACTCACTGTCAGGCTCTGCCTCTTTCACTGTGAAGTCAATGTTGAAAATATGGGTGTCTTTTATGGCATGGAAAGTACTTGCTGAGACGAGCACATATTCTTCAAAGTTTCAGGGTGACTGAAGTGCCATATATTGGTGAATAAACTCTGCTTACACAGACTGCACCCAGCTGAAGTCGTGTGTCTCTCTTGGTCTACATGGGCTTAGTTGCTCCGCTGCCTGTGAGGAAACTGTCCCCTTCCACAGGGGCCTCCTGGGACGGGAAGGTGGACAGTGCTAGGGCGCTTTATTCTGCTTTCCTCAGGATCCAACCAGCAGGACCTGCTGACCTCCATCAGTCCCAAACACATCATGCTTCCCCACAGGAACTGTGAAATGGACTTCTGCCCCTGACAGATGCCCTTCCTCCCAGAAAGCCCTGCAGATGGTGGTGGCCTTTACTCAAGTCACTCACAAATCAGTCTGCCATTCTTTCATGTACGTCTACAAATCTGGGTGTCTTGGGTGAGGGAGACGTTTTAACACTGCATGCCAGGAAAGACCTCCAGAATTAAAAAGTCTCATGTAAAGTGTGGTGACTTCTGAAATGCTTGCGCTCTTCTTTCACTCATTCCTTTTGTGTTGCTTGTTTCCCCTCCACTGCACCTTCTGCACACCTGGCAGTTAAAACCAGACACACGTAAGTGCAGATATGTTTAATGCTGTCTAGACAAGCACCCTATTAAGCTGGGCTGGGACAGCAGTTGCCATAGCGATGAACAAATAGGTCTTGTAGCTGAAAACGAGGTAGTGGGAGATTCGTACTTTCTTTACAATATCGTGGCAATGTCAGAGTGAATTTACAGTATGAGAAATGGCAACTCTGTGTTAACTATTAACAGAAGAGTCATAAATAGGAAGTGATACAGCTGGTTAAGGTCTAGACCTTTCTATTTCACAATGAAGGTGAAAAATCTGAGTTTTGAAACAGCAACCTCAAAACTGCTTCTGAATGCAAAGATGACGACTAAGTTTGCAGTACTTCTGTTTCTGTTTGGTATAAAGCATAATCTTACATTGTATGCTGCTTTTACTTTAACATTTGAAGTTTATGCTGAAGTTTTAGCTTAACAGGTGGTAGTTTTTCACTGTTAGAGGGGCCCAGAAAGCCCCTTCCAGTTTTCACACCATTTCTGATGGAAACAGCCATGCTGAGGAATTGCTGGGGCAGGCTCCGAGACAAACCACGAGATTTTTCTCACTGCAACAAAGATTCAAGTGAAAAATTTTTCTCCTTTTCATTATATTGCATAATACAAAGACAAAACCATCTCTCATTTCTTGTGGAAGAAGTTAAGCTACAACAATCCGTCTACAGGCTGCCAAGGGGAAGGGAAAGCGGCCCTGAGGCAGCCGCACGTCACGACAGCTCTCACTCCTCAGCCGCTCCCGCCGTGCTGGTGCCTGGGACACAGCACCGCTGCAGCCCCTCTGTGGCTTGCACCCCCCTCTTGCCCCACGCATGGTGGCATGGGGTCCATTATAAACCCTTTTTGGTTATAAAGGAAACCAAGCATGACGTTCACATGGCACATTTCCTATACAAATTGTTTTTATTTTCATCTGAAATTCCTGAAATATGCTTCATTGAAGAGAAAAATATTATGACATAATTGTGCTCAGAGGTAATAAAGCAAGGAAGTAGCACTTCAGATGGTATTACAACATGCTTATGAGTTCCTTTTCTCTTTATCCCGTTTTATATATCAGACTGTTATATATAGAATCATAGAATCATAGAATCGTTAGGGCTGGAAGGGACCTTCAAAGGTCATCTAGTCCAACCCCCCTGCAAGGAACAGGGATATCTCCAACTAGATCAGGTTGCTCAGGGCCTCGTCCAACCTGGCCTTGAACGTCTCCAGGGATGGAGCATCCACCACCTCTCTGGGCAACCTGTTCCAGTGTTCTACAACTCTCATGGTAAAAAATTTTTTCCTAATATCCAACCTGAATCTACCTCCCTCTATTTTAAAACCGTTACCGCTTGTCCTATCACAACAGGCTCTTCTGAACAGCCTCTCCCCATCTTTCTTGTAGGCCCCCTTGAGGTACTGGAAGACCGCTATAAGGTCACCCCGGAGCCTCCTCTTCTCCAGGCTGAACAGCCCCAACTCTTTCAGCCTGTCCTCATAGGAAAGGTCCTCCAGCCCTCTTATCATCTTCGTGGCCCTCCTCTGGACCCTCTCCAACTGGTCCATGTCCTTCTTATGTTGGGGACTCCAGATCTGGACGCAATGTTATTATATATAATGTTATATAATTTATATATCAGACTGTTAGACGTAGCTAAACTGTATATTTTAATGTTCATGTACACAAGCCTGTAAGCTGTAAGACAAAGAGAAAATATTTTCCTAATAGAACAATTTGAAAAAAAAAACAATCACCACATTTAGTCGTAGTCCCAAATTTTTCATGTATAGACTGGAACTTTTCGTTGTTTCAGAGACCGGCAGATGTGGGCCTGCAGATTTAAGGAGCAAAATGTACTGCTTGCTTATTTTAAAGAAAGGTGAATAAGTGGACCATTTATGAAAGTTTTACTTCAAAGGGGAATCACAGGGGTTATAAATCACCTGAAAATTTCAGGGAACAGACTGACAGTTAAATAGACTGGGCTAGACCATTCAGACTGAAAATTAACAAAAGTAGTGAAGATGCTTATTAGTATATATGGATAAAATACCCATGTCTTCATAACCACAAATCTAGTTTTATTAATGTTTGGTTGCCAACTGGGATGAAATGCCTACTACTGGAGACTACTGTTTCCACCCATTTCTCATGTTAAATTTTGATCAGAGTCAAAGGTTTGCTACTTTTAGTGTACATTTAAGAAGGCTTGTAGGCAAGCTGAAAAACGTAGAAAGTAGTATAGCTGGTTCAAGCAAAGGCAGCATTTTTTACTAGTATACCCTAAACCAGGTCCCTAAGGAGTACATCTTGTGTCACTGAAAAATCTTCTGCACCAGGGTAACTGAATCTGTAGAATCCTTCTGTGGCCACAGCACTGTTGATAAGGTATATTATTATATATATGCTTTCCTTGGCCCTTGCCAATGTAGTTACACAGCTAAAACTTGCTGGTGTGGCCTGCATCTCAAAAGTGGGTACGTACAAAGAGAACTGAGACTCATCACTCCTGCTCAGATACACTGCTACAAGGTCAGGCGAACTCGGAAGTTAAGAGTATTTTCCTCAGGAGTATATGTACACCAACGCACGCAGCATGGGAAAGAAACAGGATGAGCTGGAGATGCGTGCACATGAGCAGGGCTACGACCTTATTGGCATCACGGAGACGTGGTGGGACGACTCCTATGACTGGAGTGTCAACATGGAGGGGTATAAGCTTTTTAGAAAGGACAGGAAGGGGAGACAAGGAGGGGGTGTCGCTCTCTACGTCAGCAACCGGCTGGAGTGCGTGGAGCTTTGCCTGGGGTCGGAGGAGGAGCTGACAGAGAGCTTATGGGTCAAGATTAGAGGACGGGGACGGATAGGGGATCATAGAATCATAGAATCATAGAATAGTTAGGGCTGGAAGGGACCTTCAAAGGTCATCTAGTCCAACCCCCCTGCAAGGAACAGGGATATCTCCAACTAGATCAGGTTGCTCAGGGCCTCATCCAACCGGGTCTTGAACGTCTCCAGGGATGGAGCATCCACCACCTCTCTGGGCAACCTGTTCCAGTGTTCTACAACTCTCATGGTAAAAAATTTTTTCCTAATATCCAACCTGAATCTACCTCATTCTATTTTAAAACCATTACCCCTTGTCCTATCACAACTGGCCCTCCTGAACAGCCTCTCCCCATCTTTCTTGTAGGCCCCCTTGAGGTACTGGAAGACCGCTATAAGGTCACCCCGGAGCCTCCTCTTCTCCAGGCTGAACAGCCCCAACTCTTTCAGCCTGTCCTCATAGGAAAGGTGCTCCAGCCCTCTTATCATCTTCGTGGCCCTCCTCTGGACCCTCTCCAACTGGTCCATGTCCTTCTTATGTTGGGGGCTCCAGAACTGGATGCAATACTCCAAGTGAGGTCTCACGAGGGCAGAGTAGAGGGGGAGAATCACCTCCCTTGACCTGCTGGCCACGCTCCTCTTGATGCAGCCCAGGATGCGGTTGGCCTTCTGGGCCGCAAGAGCACATTGCCGGCTCATATTGAGCTTCTCGTCCACCAGTACTCCCAAGTCCTTCTCCTCAGGGCTGCTCACGATCCATTCTCCGCCCAGTCTGTATTTGTGCCTGGGATTGCCATGACCCAGATGTAGGACCTTGCACTTGGCCTGGTTAAACTTCATGAGGTTGGTACGGGCCCACCTCTCCAGCCTGTCGAGGTCCCTCTGGATGGCATCCCTCCCTTCCAGCGTGTCGACGGCACCACACAGCTTGGTGTCATCGGCGAACTTGCTGAGGGTGCACTCCATGCCACTGTCCACGTCACCGACAAAGATGTTGAAGAGGGCCGGGCCCAACACGGACCCCTGAGGGACGCCACTCGTGACCGGTCTCCACTTGGACATCGAGCCGTTGACCACTACTCTCTGAGTACGGCCATTGAGCCGATTCCTTATCCACCGAGTGGTCCATCCATCAAACCCATGCCTCTCTAGTTTAGAGAGAAGAATGTTGTGCGGGACAGTGTCAAAAGCTTTGCACAAGTCCAGGTAGATGACATCCGTTGGTCGTCCCTTGTCCACCGATGTTGTCACCCCATCATAAAAGGCCACCAAGTTGGTCAGGCATGATCTGCCTTTGGTGAAGCCATGTTGGCTGTCACCCACCACCTCCTTGCTCTCCATGTGCCTTAGCATGGTTCCCAGGAGAATCTGCTCCATGACCTTGCCAGGCACAGAGGTGAGGCTGACCGGCCTGTAGTTGCCCGGGTTCTCCTTGTTCCCCTTTTTAAAAATGGGGGTTATGTTCCCTCTCTTCCAGTCATCGGGGACCTTGGATGACCAGAGGGGATGTTACGGTAGGGGTCTGTTACAGGCCACCTGGCCAGGAGGACAGAGCAGATGAGGTGCTTTATAGCCAGATAGGAGCAGCCTTGCGGTCACAAGCCCTGGTCCTCATGGGGGACTTCAACGACCCTGACATCTGTTGGAGAGACAATACGGCAGGGCACAGGAGGTTCCTGGAATGCGTGGACGACAACTTCCTCCTGCAGGTGATAGAGGAGCCGACAAGGAGGGGTGCCATGCTCACCAACAGGGAGGGACTGGTGGGCGATGTGAAACTTAAGGACAGCCTTGGCTGCAGTGACCACGACACGGTGGAGTTCAAGATCCATGGGGCAGCAAGGAAACTATACAGCAAGCTCTGTACCCTAGACTTCAAGAAGGCGGACTTCGGCCTCTTCAAGAACCTGATGGGCAAAGTGCCGTGGGAGGCAGCCCTGGAGGGATGAGGGGCCCAGGAAAGTTGGTCCACATTTAAGGAGCACCTCCTCCAAGCTCAGCAGAGGTGCATCCCGATGAAGAACAAGTCGGGCAAAAAGACCAGGAAGCCCGCATGGATGAGCAAGGAGCTCCTGGACCAACTGAAAATGAAGAGGATAGCCTATAGAGGGTGGAAGCGGAGACAGATAGCCTGGGAGGAATACAGAGAAGCTGTACGAGTGACCAGGGATCAGGTGAGGAAGGCTAAAGCCCTGAAGGAATTGAATTTGGCAAGGGATATAAAAAGCAATAAGAAAAGCTTCTATAGGTATGTAGGGGACAAAAGGAAGTCCAAGGAGAATGGAGGCCCCCTCCGGAAGGATACTGGTGCTCTGGTTACCCGGGACATAGAGAAGGCTGAGTTACTCAATGACTTTTTTGCCTCAGTCTTCACTGCTAAAGCCTCTTGTCTTACCACCCAAGCTGTGGAAAGAACTAGCAGGGACTGTGAGGATGAACCACGGCCCACTGTACTTGAAGAGCAGGTTCGAGAACATCTGAGGAACTTGAAGGTGCACAAATCCATGGGACCTGATGAGATCCATCCGCGGGTCCTGAAGGAACTGGCGGATGAAGTTGCCAAGCCACTGGCCATTGTATTTGAGAAGTCGTGGCGGTCTGGCGAGGTCCCCGATGACTGGAAGAGAGGGAACATAACCCCCATATTTAAAAAGGGGAACAAGGAGGACCTGGGCAACTACAGGCCGGTCAGCCTCACCTCTGTGCCTGGCAAGGTCATGGAGCAGATTCTCCTGGGAACCATGCTAAGGCACATGGAGAGCAAGGAGGTGGTGGGTGACAGCCAACATGGCTTCATCAAAGGCAGATCATGCCTGACCAACTTGGTGGCCTTTTATGATGGGGTGACAGCATCGGTGGACAAGGGTCGACCAACGGATGTCATCTACCTGGACTTGTGCAAAGCTTTTGACACTGTCCCGCACGACATTTTTCTCTCTAAACTAGAGAGGCATGGGTTTGATGGATGGACCACTCGGTGGATAAGGAATCGGCTCAATGGCCGCACTCAGAGAGTAGTGGTCAACGGCTCGATGTCCAAGTGGAGACCGGTCACGAGTGGCGTCCCTCAGGGGTCCGTGTTGGGCCCGGCCCTCTTCAACATCTTTGTCGGTGACGTGGACAGTGGCATGGAGTGCACCCTCAGCAAGTTCACCGATGACACCAAGCTGTGTGGTGCCGTCGACATGCTGGAAGGGAGGGATGCCATCCAGAGGGACCTCGACAGGCTGGAGAGGTGGGCCTGTGTCAACCTCATGAAGTTCAACCAGGCCAAATGCAAGGTCCTACATCTGGGTCGTGGCAATCCCAGGCACAAATACAGACTGGGTGGTGAATGAATCGAGAGCAGCCCTGAGGAGAAGGACTTGGGAGTACTGGTGGACGAGAAGCTCAATATGAGCCGGCAATGTGCTCTTGCGGCCCAGAAGGCCAACCGCATCCTGGGCTGCATCAAGAGGAGTGTGGCCAGCAGGTTGAGAGAGGTGATTCTCCCCCTCTACTCTGCCCTCGTGAGACCTCACTTGGAGTATTGCATCCAGTTCTGGAGCCCCCAACATAAGAAGGACATGGACCAGTTGGAGAGGGTCCAGAGGAGGGCCACGAAGATGATAAGAGGGCTGGAGCACCTTTCCTATGAGGACAGGCTGAAAGAGTTGGGGCTGTTCAGCCTGGAGAAGAGGAGGCTCCGGGGTGACCTTATAGCGGTCTTCCAGTACCTCAAGGGGGCCTACAAGAAAGATGGGGAGAGGCTGTTCAGGAGGGCCAGTTGTGATAGGACAAGGGGTAATGGTTTTAAAATAGAATGAGGTAGATTCAGGTTGGATATTAGGAAAAAATTTTTTACCATGAGAGTTGTAGAACACTGGAACAGGTTGCCCAGAGAGGTGGTGGATGCTCCATCCCTGGAGACGTTCAAGGCCAGGTTGGACGAGGCCCTGAGCAACCTGATCTAGTTGGAGATATCCCTGTTCCTTGCAGGGGGGTTGGACTAGATGACCTTTGAAGGTCCCTTCCAGCCCTAACCATTCTATGATTCTATGATTCTATGAGTATGTTAAATAAATTATTGTCAGTGTTCCTATTGAACTGTAAACACCCAGGGTAGTAACTTCATAACGTACATGGACATTTTGCTGTTACTGAGGATGCATCCATCTACTCTGCAAGAATGAGTTCTTAAACACTGCAATATCTATCACTATTATTTCAAATAAATGGCCCTGTTCAAGGATTTGCTCCATCATTATGAATAGTGAACACTGGGGGGTAGATTTCTGGATTATGTATTTACAGTATATATCATACAATCACTCAAACCTTATTTTCATGGCCCCAGAAACTGATTTTTGAAGCTGTTCACAAGCTCATTTTGTGCAAAATGAGAAACAATGTCTATGTAAAGGCCTCAGTTTTGATCTATGCTAAGAATTTTCGAAACTCATAAAAACTGCTAGGTCGTTATGCATGCCCCTGATTTCACCGAGTTACTAAATTTGAATAATTTTTGACAAAGTAGTATTTTAGGTACACTTGGTTGTTATATTTGTATATATATTTCTCAGTATAAGTGCATTTACCAAAGTACTTCTGGTTTGTCAGTGTGTTTGACTTACCTTCACTAGAATTTATCAGCTTTTAAAAGATCCTTCTTTGGCTTCTAAGATTTAGATTCTAATTTATTACAGTCTAAACTTTCTAAATTGATTTGAATCTTTTCTCAGCAGAAGTGGAAATAGAAGTAACACATTTTGATTAGCCTTTTATAATACAATTACAAAAGTTCCTACATAATTTCTACAAAGTTCCTATGAAGTCTTTCTTCAAAAGTATTATCAATAAAGGAATCATTACTTTCTCCAACCTACACTATTTTCAGGTAGGTTTTGCACCTACTTGGATAACCTATTTTGGAAATCAGTGTATTTTGCTTCCAGTTCTGTAAGAGAAAAGAAGAGCTCTGTCAGGTACGTAAAACTTAATGATTGCAAAAAGTCTTATCCCAAGGTATTGAAGTCAACAAGAATCTGGCCAGTTTAAATGAGTTTCGGATTAGGTCCAAGGTGAAATGTAAATGATTCACTAACTGAAGAGGTCCACAGTTTTACTGAGTACTTTTATGCATACACCTAGGGAAGGTGCCGTAGTTTCTGTGTGTTCCTACAGTACTGGCCAGTTTATCCCAAAGCCAAGACTACTGCCAGAAATGGTATGTAACAAACTATTAAGACAATTTTTTCTGGATTGTTTCATTTAGCACTAATTGGTTCTCAGAGGAGAGGAAAAGAAACAGGAATTTACTTCAGGGCAACACAAGTATAATGTATAATTCCAAATATATAGGAGTGGCTTCACGTAAATCAATGATTATGGTTGAGACTTTGTACGCTTCCTAAAAACTCATCTGCTTTGTTTTACATAGAATTCCTTACATATCTGTTCATTGACTCTTCTGGAAAACACCTATTCTATGTGGGATTTTTGTCCTTTACTCCACTGCACAGCTGGAAATGTATTCAACCTTTTGTTCACCACTAACTCTTGGCCATTTGAGTACAACCTGTCCCTGTTTTTTGGCATTGCGGAAAGGACAGCTCAGAGTAGTGGAAAGACCGATACATTGTGAAAACTTCTCAGTTCTGGAAGGAAGGCAGTCCATGTAATAGTTGATGCCTCAGAAATACCACTCAGCAGTTGTGGCATCCTCCCCATTTTCTACAGATTGTTCTCCCACTCTCATGCTTTTATGTTCCACCCTTAAATATCTCTGTCAATTGTTAATAGGAAATAGAGAAATAACCAGTGTTCCAGCTTCCTGAAAAGTTTAAGACAAGGAGTGAAGAGAAAAATTGAGAGAAGAAGGAGCTGGGGAAAATGTCAGAGAATTGGACTTCCAGGGTTATTGAGTTTACCCTTTTGCTGTGACAGGTATCACAACATAAAATGTCTTTCAGAAATGTACCAAATTCTGTACTAAATGTTGGTGATGCTCTTTACACACTCCACTTCCGTGGAAGAGGTTGTTCCAGAAACTCGTTCATTCCTAGCATATCTGGCTACACCAGCTTGCCATTTGCCATTCCAGAGAGTGCCCCAAGCAGACCAGCTGCAAGCAGCACTTCTCCGCTGGAGAGAAAATACCGCCCTTGGATGCAAACGGCCTTCTATCTCCTGCTCTCTCTGTCTCTGCAACCTTGATTTCCAGTCTTGGCTTATCCCGAAAGGGAACTGTTCTGTTAGTAGCTACTTAGTCTTTGGAGTCACAACAGTGAGCTTTTCGAAAAATGCATTTAATCTACAGAAACAACTCTGAAAATCATCTTTCTCTTTCACCTGCTTAGAGATGGCTAATGCTATCTGTTGCAGTTAACAATGGTTCTAGCATGATGAAATTTTTTTATTTTTTATCTAGAGAAGCTCCAAAAAGATCAGCTCTCTCTCCTGACCTTTAAGCTAGTGCATATCTCTTCTGCAGTGTGATGGGTTTCTTCTTGAACTCCAGAGTCTTGGAACACCACCAGTAACTGAAAGTCCTCAAGTCAACTAAAAATGCTTCAGATGCCCACAGATCACACAGCCTTCAGATAACAAGAATTAGTATGAGCTCAATAGTAAAATTTACGGCTTGCTGTAATATGGCTTGACAAAATATTTTTTCATTTATCAGCTGATAGAAGTGTGAGTTCTGCTGCTGCCACACTGGAATTATGGTGTTGCCACTGTTGGTTCCCTTTGCCTATTGTAAAATGTGTATGTCTTAGGGCTGAGTAAACAATCAAATAAGAAGATGGCCCCAGGTTTTTCCCGGTAGTGCATGGGAATAGGATGACAGACAATGGGCATGAGTTGAAATGAGTGGTTCGGATTGGCTTTAAGAAAAAACTTCTTCCCTTGGAGGACAGCAAAGCAGTGGCAGAGCTTGCCCCGAAAGGTTGTGCAGTGTTTGTTCTTGGAGAGTTTCAAGCCTCAATTGGACAAGGCCCACAGTCATCCTGTCTAGTCTCAGATGCTGACCCTGCTTTGAACAGGAAGATGGACTAGAGACCTCCTGAGGTCCCTTCCAGCCTGAATTATTTTGCAATTATGTGATCTGAGATAAAAATAACCACAGAGGTTGCCACAATTTCACAGCTATGAAACAATCTCCTGCTATCAGCAAACAGTTCCCCTCTCCCTGCCAGGCTGGTAAGATAAGTCTTTGATTAGATGTGCCCCACACCATGCACTGATGGACACATTATGAAGGTGCTATCCAGATATGAAGTGAAGCAGTTTGCATGGCATGATCATTCTGTTATGAGCATACACAGAGTCTGTTTGTGGATATTACTCTTCTAGGAGGAAAAAGCAAACGCAACATAGTCATCATCTTGCAGGCAAGAAACATGGAGGTATGGAAGAGTTTCCAAAGGAATCAAAACTTGCAGAAGTTTAGATCTTGCAGAAGTTCAGATCTTGCAGAAATTCAGACTCATGAATTATAACATGGAAGAGGAAATACAAGTCACTGAATCTAAGAGGTAGAGAAACCCATAAGTCCACTCCAGGCAAGAGGTGAGCTGCTGTGGTAAACACTATCTGAAGCCTCCAGTTCTTTTCAAAAACTAATTAACGGCAAAATACAATGTCCAATGAGACAGAGCTGCAGAAGTGCACTAAGGTGACCATTTCTGCATAAGGCAGTCTCTTGGCTCATAAATACAGTAAAGCATTTGAAGTCACCATGGTTACCTTCAAATTCACACTATGGTTATTATTCCAGTAAAATCCTGGGTCTGCAAACCACTCTGAGATAAGAATAATGAACCCTTCATTATTTGGGCAGATATACATCACTCTACCTATCAGGTTGCATGGCTTCCATTTTATATGGGGTGAATTTGAGCTAAGCAGATTGCAGCTGAGCACCTGTTACTCTCAGGCAGTTGGAAAGCAGAGACCTCGAGTTGTTTTGCTGAAGATGAGGCTGAGGGCTTTATTGAAAGCCCCACTGAGTTCAGTTGATGCTGAATCAAGCTGCCAGACAAGAGTAATAATGAAAGTATAGCAGGCCAAACCAGCCAGTACTTTTTTCCCCAGCCATATATTTAAATCCAGATTAAATGAGGAATATGAAGGGTGCATCTGTAACAAATCAGTCTGTAATTAATCAGTATGAACTGTGATGCATTTTGAAAAAACCCTGCTCTTGGAAGATGTTACCTTACATGGTTACAACCTGTAAGAAGAAAAATCAGATGGAAAAGCTAAGAGTTCAGTTGGTTTGTTTAAAAATAAAAGTATTAAGATATTCTTTACTATTTCTTTTTTCACATTTTATTTTCTTAGATGCAGAATTCTTCAAATCAAAATTGATGGGTTTTTTTCAAATACAGCTTTGCTAGGCGACTATGAAAAATATTACCCAGAACCTCTGAGCAATCCTGGAAAGAGCCTGACTCTCAAATATCTAGCTATACTGTTACTACTTTCAAGTTAACCTTAGAAAATACACAGATTGCAACTCACTTTTAACTTGAGATCTAAAGTAATTAAATTATCATTTTGATATTGTGATAGGTTTGAAGTCTGAATGTTCCTTATCAATCTATGACTTAACACACAGTACTTTTCTTGGTCATACAAGAAACCTACCCAATCTCTCTTTTTCACCATTTTAAATTACTGTTGTGTGGGAGTACAAAGTCTAAACTTTTAGCCATTTCCAGGGCACCAGACTGTGATGATGTAAATTCAGGATTATGACTTCACCATAGTGTCAAGCAGCTGAATTTGAACAGTGATGGAAAGCACTTATTTGATAACAAATACTAGCAGTAAAAGTGAAAGAAAAACATACAATAGCACATATTCTCTGTTTAATTTAAAGTTTGGAAACCATACCCTTACTGTGATAATACCATATTTAATGATATACGTATCATATATATATACGTATATATATACGTAGAGTGACAGAAAAGGACCATGAGAGAGTCAGAATCCATTATGAAAGACAATACAAAAGCAAAAGGCACATGGTTATCTGTCCCTCCACAGTGCTGACGGAGTGTCACAACAGTGTACTGAAGGGACTTTCTCCACTGATGGGTATCGCTTTTTAGTCCACCACCTTTCTACTGTGTCAGGAAATGAGAATGCCAGTTACTCCTGACTCCTGACTTTCACACACAGTCACTGAACTAGTGTCAGATGATAGTCTGGTTAGACCCTCCATAACCTATGGTTAAGTACTGGACTTGGCTGCCTGGTTCATTTTTTTTCCTTTCTTTTCATCCTCCTTGCCTTTCAAGTGTCCTCGTTTTTCCCCAAGAGTACAGAATTTCCTTTAAAATGTGGCACTTTGGCCTTCGACATAAACATGACCAAATGCAAATGAACAGTTAATTTCACAGATTCATAGATTTCTAGGTTGGAAAAGACCTCAGAGATCATCGAGTCCAACTGTCCCTAATCCCCTAATCCCTAAGTAGATCATCCACCCTATTCTTAAACACATCCCATCCCTGGATGGGATTTCTTACAGTTCAAGTTAAGGGAAACTTGTAAATTCTTATCAATCTGTACTGATTTGCAGACCTGTACCAAATCAAAAGTCCCAGACATCACGTGGATAACTGGAGTCATTACCTACACCAGTTTTAACGTAAGATTGAAAAGTATCCAATTAAATTAATATAGAACATGTTAATCATATAAAAGGTATTGAAACAACTCACACTATTGAGTAGCAGCTCTTCAATGTCACCTTTGCATTCTGTCTTGGTGCAATATATCACAGAATGGGTACCTCCAAGGATGGAGACCCCACAACATCTCTTGGCAACCTGTACCAGTGCTCAGTCACCCTCAAAGCAAAAAAGCACTTCCTGATGTTCAGACAGAGCCTCCCGTGTTTCAGTCTGTGCCTGTTGACTCTGGTCCTGGCACTGGGCACCCGTCCTTCAGGTATCTATATGCATTGATGAGATCCTACTGAGTCTTCTCTTCTGCAGGTTGAACCGTCCCAGCTGTCTCAGCCTTTCCTCATAGGAGAGATATTCCAGTTCCTTCATCATCTTGGTGGCGCTTTGTCGCACTCTGTGCAGTATATCTTGCATTGGGGAGCCCAGCACTGGACCCAGCACTCCCACTGTGCCTCATCAGAGCTGAGTCAAGGGGAAAGATCACCTCCCTGGCCTGCTGGCAACCTTCCTCCTAATGAAGCTCAGGATACTATTCACCATCTTAGCTGCAAGGGCATGCTTTTGATTCATGTTCAACTTGGTGCCCACCAGGACCCCCAGGTGCTTTTCTGCCAAGCTGCTTTCCAGCTGGGCAGCTCCAAGCCTGTACTGATGCCTTGGGTTGTTCTTCTCCAGGTGCAGGACTTTGCACTTCCTCTTATTGAACTTCATGAGCTTCCTGTCAGCCCATTTCTCCAGCCTGTCCAGGTCTCTGGATGGCAGCACGACCCTCTGCTGTATTGATGTTCTCAGCAAACTTGCGGAGGGTGCACTCTGCTGCATCATCTAGCTCATTAAGGAAGATGATAAACAGTATAAATTACAGAATATAATATTACATGGTACTATAAATAAGTGTAACTGAATGCACTCCTTCAAACCTCAGCTTTGCCTATTCATGTTTAGTGGTTACCAGCCATTCTTTACTCCAGTAAAGGCACTGAGCCAATTCTATTCAATTCTATCGCATCAGTGTTTTATCAAAAGATCAACTTGATCAATTTGAAATACCTTTCAAAGTATTTCAGTAGTGAGTTCAGTTACCACATGCCTTCTTTGAAGAAAATAATGAAAGTGCATGAAGTCAGACAACACAAAGCAAAACATGCTACTCTAAGAGACAGGGTCATTTCACATTTATATCAATGATATTAATAGAGTGAAGCATGAGCACAGTGCCGGAACTGCACCCTTACAATAAACTGCATTACCGATGTAATTATAGAGAAAAAATGAAGGACAGTACTATTTGTAAAAATAAACATGCAAACATTTTTCAATATGATATGAAAATCTTAGTCTTCATATTGTTTCTGATACTTCTGGATTGTAGTGTCAATGAAGAGCATATCAGATAGAAATCTTTATTGTTTTTCACAGCTGGAGGTCAGACTTTAAAACAGAAGGGGAACAAAGAGAAATCAGCAATCAACAAAAAGATATGACAGGGTCCTTACTGAATAGCTAGCTCAGTGTTAAATTATAAAGGGGACTCTTCAAGATGGCATTCCAAGGTTCTAAAATCAATAAAAGGTTAGACATGGAAACAGTTGGTGCTCTAGGCACAAAAGAAAAATTATACGGATTGGTTTAAAGGAGGAAAATATAATAACAGCAGAAAGAACTACTATGATCAACCATTGGAACCTCTTATATTACACAGGCTCTAGGACTTGACTGAATTAGTGCCACATTTACATTCATAACTAGACTCCTGGACTATAACAACATGTGCACCAGGTGCTGGGACTGGGTTTGGTTAGCTGCTCTGCTGTAAGGGAGAGTGGCCTTACCAAACACATAAGGAGAGGTCAGCAGTGCTTCTTCCCCCACTCCTCCAGGTTTCCTTGCATATCCTCTCACCAACATGACAGGACAGGCTAGTGGAATGTTGCCTTCTCTTCTTTCTCTCTCCTTCAGCAGCGTGTTTATACTTTTGTGAGACACTTGCTGTGTTCTGGTAGGCATCGCGAGTTTAGCAATCCCATCAAGACCCCCTTGGTCAGCTGTACTGCAAGTTTTCTGCTTCCAATAGGTGTTGCAAGAGTAGATGGCGAGCTATCTGTGTAACCCAAGTCTGCTGGTAGCTGAGTCCTCTGAGGTGAAGTCTCTTACATCAACCCTCACGAATATTTAAAAAGAATACCCTCCAGCAGCTTGGATGCCACTAGTTTTCTGGAGACTCTCCTGACTAAGGTTTCAACAGAGCAGTGAAAGTCATTAAAGTAGCTTAATACTGTACCTCTTTGTCAACTAGAGATGTAACACCAGGGAACGATAAGGTGCAGCACCAATCGCTCTGCTTGGTTGATGCATCCCCTGCATTATGTGTCACTCCCTGCAAAATATAATAGCAGCTATTCTAGTTATAGATAATAAAATTTATGATCTATGTTAAGTACTGAAAGGCCAAGAGTCACATTGCCTTTAAGTACATACCCATTTATTTTTGGGTTTGGGATTACGTTTTGATTGCTAGAAGTTAGCTGGGGTTCCACCCAGGCTGAGGGGATTTTGAATTTCTCTCACTTTTAATCAAAACATCATGAGTGCCAAGTCAAATGCCAAACAGAAGTTGTTGCATCAACTTTGTTTGCTTTATCAGCCAAACCTGTGGTCTCAGTCAAACAACTGTATAAAGTTACCACATGCAAGATGACAGTTTACCTCTCTGGCAGTGTCAATAGACCATGAAGTGAGTGTCAGTCACGTCTGCTTTAGAAACGCATAAAGTGCCCTACTATAAATTAGAATCAGGATCTCAAATCCTTTATCAGGCACAACTGGGTCAAGATATGAACCAATTTTCAAAGACAGAAAAAAAACTTAGTTTTTAATGAAGTGAAGAAGGATGGTACGTGTTTGTTGCCTTTACAAATGAAGCTACTTTGTAGGTGTATCCCTTCAGACGCTCCCCTTGGGAAAGGTTGTCTCCACTGGTTACTTTGCTTGCGAAAATTGCTTTTCAGTCTAATCAGCGGTTACCATGTTGGCCTTTTAGCAGAGGAGCTTGTCTTGCTCTGCACAGTCCTTCAAGGAAAGGCTGGTGGCAGCCGTGCCCATTGCCTCTGCCAGTCCTCCACTGCTTCAAGTCCCTGTGTGCTGCCTGTGTCCCCTTTGGCGGCAGCACAGGAATTGAGAAAAGGCCTCTGGACATCACAGGAAAATCCACAATGACAAACTTCCACTGTTAATTGACAGCTTGCATCTCTATGGCTCTGCCTCTGCTTTTTAAAATATAAATTATGATTAAAACTAGCCATTTACAAAACCACAGAACTGAGGGGAAGCACAGCTTTGTGGAGTTCATGGAATCCACAGCTGGACTGAAAATGCTGCAGTCAATCTCTTAGTGGACATTAGTAATTGTTTTTCATGACAAGCCTGATGTTGACTACACCACCTTTTAAAAAACACCCTTGTTCTTGTTTCCCATGTGCAGTCTCTGATCCAAGATGCATTTCCCCAAGAAAGGTTGGAAATTAATTTGACAAGATGTTCTTAAGATTTAGGACTTTGAAAGGAAGTATGTTTTTCATTTCTGAGAAAGACTAATGTTTTTAAAGTTGTTCTTTTAAAGGACTTGTAGTTTTCAAATGTGTTTCTTATTAGTTCGTCACAAAAATAACACTCAGAATAACTTTAAAATTCTGGAACCCTTCACTGTTGCTGCTGGAGAGGGTTCTGCTCTGAGAGTATACATTTTTGCAAATGATGCAAACTGCATGATGTGATCATAGAGTGTTCACAAAGACTGAGTGGTCGTCAGACATGCTCTGTGTGCATGACTGAGTGGGGCCGAAGGAGGAAATTTAACATCATTAACATCCAAAATTTAACTCGAATCCTTCCTACAGCCTGTCAAATATTATTGCACAGTTCTGAGGATGTTCTTTTGCATTTCCATCCTAAACTTCCTCATAAAGGTGGCTGGGTTTTTTTCTAAGGTAGAAATTCCCTCAGCTGCATAATTTATTTTTTTTTTGGTAGTGGTAAATAATAAGCTTTGAGCACTCATCAGAGTTTAGAACGGAGGGCAGAGTACCCTTGCTGAGTTGAAAAAATACAACACCAAAAGCATGATCCTGAACAAAGCTCTTTCTAAGCAGTGCCAGATACAAACAAAGAAAGCTTCCACTTGAAATGCATTATTAACTATTTAATATCAAGTAACCATTGCCATCTGCAGAGCTGACTACACTCTGGACTGCAACATGCAGCTGCCTAGGCATAAAATGACCTTCGGCCTCCAGTCCTCCATCTCCTGCACACAGTTTAAATACCTCAGTTGCAGCTATTCAAGAGGAGGAAGTGCTGGTTTTAAGAAGAACTAACCACGATTATTCTTGATAAAAATATTATGCAGTTAAAAATAAGCCAGTAGATTGAAAGCGAGACCATAAGGTGTTTTTATGTCTATGTTATAGCATAAGAATGAAAAAAGTGATTGCAGTCTTTTGGTCTCAGATTAAAAGTCTGTTTATCCCAGGTAAAGCAGCTGCGTAGGGAAAACAATGTACGTGCAAGAAAAGCATGTATGATATCCTACATAGGATATTTGGCAGATGCCAGGTATAGTGATTGCCTCTCCAGGGCCAGGATTGAATTTTCTTTAATCTGTATAAAATATGTCATAATTGAACTCATCTGGTAAATCTAGGAAAGATTTTGTCATTAGAAATTTTTGTTGTTGCTTTGTTAAAAATGCATCATTTCTTTTTATGACATGCTGGGATTGCTGAACCCCAGGTTTCATCAAAGTGGCAAAGTAGACAGATCGAGTTTTGAGAACACACATGCACAAGTGTCTTCAAGGAAGCAACTCTGTTCGCCAGTTTAAAAGGGATCTTTTAACTTTTTCTTTAATCTTTTACCGCCTGGTTCTTTGGTCACTATTATGAGAAATACCAGGCAAAACAGAATTATTAGACGAAGAATAATGGACTGAAGCTTACTTTCTCCAAAATGAACGGGAGATATGTTGTTCATGAACAGAGTCAGGACTCTTTCCTGCAGAGTAAAACAATACAGCTTTAAGTGAAGTTCCAGATGTACCCTGCAGGCACGTGAAAGAGTAAAAAAGTAAACTACGATACAGTTTGTGACAGAAAGCATAGTGCAATGCTTTAAAAACAAAAAAAGGAAAAAAAGGCGAATTGTGAGGCAGTTAAATTCCGACCATGTCTTTCTGTAGTGAAGAAGTCATAAGCCATTACAGTTAAAGGGAAAATTTAATTTTTAGTTTTAAGTCTATGAAGCTAGCAAAAAAAATGTAATTAATTCCATACTCATCACTTCCACAGCTTCACATTTTCTTGGTATGAGTCCTGAAACACTCTAAAGGAAATGTTATGGCCTCTAATACAAGATTAAGGGGTCTCTGAGCTGCAGCGATTTCTCTTATTCTCTAGGTAAAGTTGAGTACATTGGGTGATCTTTTCCCCTTATCTATTCCCCAAACACAAACATTTCTGTTTATGTCTGACCCAAACTGTGTTTCCTTTTATGATTACTTTTACAGATTCTCCTTTCCAGGTCCGGGTGCAGAAATTTCACGGATATGTAATTGGTTTCTAATATAGTCACAACGCTGTCATTGTAATACGTGTCCAGGTCATCGAAACTGTCAGCATGATTGACAGTGGTGAAACGGAGTTGTTTCATACTTAATCTAGAACGAACTTTCCTCAGTTGAATGTATTTTCTTCCATTATAGGAAGAAAAAAAAATCAAAATCCAGAAATTTGAAAATAAGCTGACATAACTGATTCAAATCAAACTCCTATATTCTAATTACATTTTTCAAGCATTGGTGAACTTGCAACAATTAATCTCTGTTCTTGCATTCCAGTCAAATTAAATTTAACCTTAAACTCAGTTTTACAGCTAAACTTAAGCTGGGCTCGAACTCATAATTGTTGACTAAAATACTCTTGTAGGTTCTCACTAAATTGCTGAGAATAATTGAATGCATGGCCCATAATAGAAAAACTGTAGTTTACATTTTTAATTAAATGAATTCTCATGAATTTAAATGAAGAAGACTGTGTTTATTTAATTAACTTGAATAGAAAGGCTCAACTCTCGAACCATTACTTGGAACAGCATTTAACATATTGTCTTCTGTGCAACCAGTAGTGTGAATTAATGCTACTTCAGAAGTCAGTTACAGAGCTGGGCTTCAGCTCATTTCCCTTAAACAATGCAAGTACAACAATATTGCAAGTGTATGTATCAGAATGACATTCACAGAGCACCGAGTTAGGAAAGGTGTCGTGTTCGTTTGAGCAACACCTGTACTTTTCAAACTCCTCTCTGCTGTGTGATTTGGTTGACTACTTATCAACAAGAAATCCTGTGATCTGCGTTTTAACTCTTATTCTGAAGTTTGATAAGTCTAAGACTTTCTCTGCTGTCTCCCCTTTCTGCTTGCCATCTCTCTTTCCAGGGAGCAGATGCTAATTCTTTATCCTACTTGGTAGAACCAGCACTTCCCAGTCACTCTTAGTCGGAATTACATGTTCTGCCACTGTTTTCCACATTAAAGCATCTGAGTTTGCCATGAGTCAAACCCAAGCTATAATTTTTTTTTTAAGTTTCTGAATCTTTCTGTATCGTTCAAGTCATTTATCATAATTCCTTTGCAAGAAAACTAGGCAATGAAGTCCATAACATACTTTGCTCCACAGAACTTTGGTTAATGGTGTCTCTGTAACATTCAGACACTAACATGGCAATGCTCCCTCTGTCATATGACAAAGCAAGCCATGTGCTTGAGAGTGACCACACATAAGGGTCTTCCTTTGAACTCAGGAGATTCTGCGTTCCCTGCATGCAGATATTGCTTTGAATATTCTGGCAATCCAGCTGTACAACTGAAGGACACACTGATTTGATAGGAAAACACAAGGTGAATGTCAAGCAAATTACAAACATTTAGTCACGCAGTTCTTGGTTAGTATTCCTCAAAATTTAATCCACTGGCCATGAATATATCTTTTGATCTGTCAGTGTTTAGTACAAATATCTGTACGAATGGAGCTGATAACAAATAAATCAAAACGTCCCAGAAGTAAAACACATATGCTCTGAAAAGATAAATTAGGCGGTCCAACAGGTTCTAGGTTTTGTTACATGATTCACTGATTCACATAATTGTCCATTTCTGCATTTTGGGTCTGACTCTACGATACAAACCCTAACTTCCTCTAAAACCTATGGGAATTGTGAACCCTAATTAGGAAATCATTGTTCAGTTTTACTCAAACACAGGAACTAGGAGATGATCAATAGACTTGTCAGGTAGGAGACTTAAAGTAAGACATAGCGCTTTCTTGCATACAGCACAAATAGCCACAATTTTTAAGAGCTGGTCAGACAACTGCTAGAATTTAAATGTGACTGGGGCTTGCTGGAGTTAACCAAATCACAAGGCAGTATGTTTCAAGGGAGCCTCCCTGAATTAGGATCCAGGAAAAGAATATGCAGGAGAAGAGTATCAGGCAAGCAAGGCACTGTAGCGACTTTTTCCTGCTCCCTGTACTGCAAGCGCAGAGCAGGACTTTACCTGAATTCTTGGGCCCCTGTATTGGTAGTGGGGCTACTGTTTTCCAGATGCTTGACTGCAAATGGAAATCCTGAATTGCTATTAACTGAAAAGAAATTAATACAGACAGTATCTTTTTCCTCCCTTCTACAACAATTCTCTTTAGCATTCATTGTTGCTTTTGGAGTTCCACTTGCTTCACCATGTCTCAGGGCTGAAACTTCCTCCATTTTTACCTTTTTTTGGTCTATAGTCACAAATCGTGATCCCATCATACTGCTTTTCTTCTACAACATTCTCAAATTATTTCTCTGTGTGGGCTAAGGAAAAAAACCCACTTTATTCCAGTCCATAGCAAAATCTCCAAGAATTTTAGTTGATCTTGAATTTCATTTTCACTTTGATACGCTTAACCTCAGCAATATACTTAACTGTATATATGTAGACAGCTTCACTGTACTCGAGGGGACTATCTAACAGTACATGACTTGCCATAATTTTCCTTCCTTTGGCATATTTTTAAGTATTCTGCATATTTTACATCTTCTTGTCAAGTGTTCAGTATCAGTCATTGCAGATAATGGTGAATAACTGCAATAGGTGAACTAGTAATCCATTCTGGAAGTGTGAATAACTTTAGTTTGCTAAAAGTAAGTATGTTCATATAGCAGCTGACGCGTAGTTCTTCCATCCAAGTTGTCCTCTGTTGGAGAACCCATATAAAATCCTTAACATTTGGTTTATTTAACGACAAACTAATCTTAATTGGAAATCTTCCAGACAACTCGGTTCCATCAGTTATTTATGCACGGCTCATTTTGTTTGGTAATAAAAATATATGAAAACAAAATTCTTATACATTTGGAGATAAGCAGGAAAAAGAAACCCTCTGATTCAAGCCTCCAGAAAACCAAACTGGAAATACAGCCCACAGTTTGTCTCCTTAAAAATTCAGTTAATGGGTAGTCTTCCCCTCTAACTTCAATCCAGTTGCCATAAAACCATCAAACACAAATTTCTGATAGCTAATTTATAATCTACATTGCCTCCCTTATGACTACGAGAATCTGTTCAAGTTTGTTTCTGCAGCAATGCAATTACTCACTTTCTTCCTTGAGTTAATTTATTGATGGATAGAATTTAAGAGTAGGAACAGCGCAAGAGGCAGAAGAATCTGCAAGAAAGGAAAGCTGTCATATGCTGTATGGTGGCGGAGCTGCTTGGGGAACTCAGGGAGCGCCCCGCTCCTGGGTTGCCTGCTGGGCCGAGTTCACCCAGAGAGGACTGAGATCAGAGAGAAATGGCCACACCGACACCAGGTCAGTGAAGATGGAACTGGACAAGGTGTGCCGGAGCTGAGTTTTCCCCTGCAACCGGTGGCCAGGCAGCAGGCGGCCCCCCTGCAGCCAGGACAGACTCGGTGGAGCAGAGACCCACTCGCAGCCCATGGAGAAGCCCACATCGGGGAAGAGATGCCTGAGCCTGAGAGAGGTCGTGGAGCATGGGATGCACGATGAGGTAGTGAGGCATCTAGAGTCTGTGGGATGACTCACGCTGAAGCGAGTGGCCACAACTCCCTAAGAATCTGAGACTGTGGTAAAGCCCACACTGGGGCAATCCGATGGGGAAGGATTGCGTCTTGCGGGTAGGACTCACGCTGGAGAAGTTTGTGGATTTTCCTCGTGAGTAGGGGACCCACTGGAGCAAGGGAAAATAGTGTAAGGACTCCTCTTCCTTTAAGAAAGGAGTGGCAGTAACAACATGGGATGAAGTGACCTGCACTCCCCCATTCCCTGTCCCCCTGCACTGATGGGGGGGGAGGCAGAGCCGGGAAGAAAAGGAAAGAGGGGTGGGGAGGTGTTGTTTTTAAGATCTGGCTTTGTTTTCTTTTTATCCTCCCAAGTAACCGGTATTGTTGCCTTTGTCCTTTTTAAGTAACTGTTAATAAATTGTTTTGTTTTGAGAAAGCCGAGTCTGTTTTACCTGGGACCATGATTGGTGGGTGCTCCCTCTGTTTTTGTCTCAACCCTCAGTTCTTTTATTATATTTTTCTCCCCTCCACTTTACTGGAGAATGAGTGAGAGAGTGGCTGTGTGGAGTTTAGTTGCCAGATCGGCCTAAACCACGACAGTTAAATACATGACCTGGCTCCAGTTGCCCAAACCACCAGCTTCACTCAGCATCTTATGTGCCTTCCTCCCACCTTCTTATTTCAGGTGCTCCGGGTAATCCACAGCCAATTCATTACACGAGGTGGCAGCTCTCTACAGTACCTCTGTGCCAGGCTTGAAGCCGACCCATTTCCAGACCAGAGTCTAGCTAGTTTCCCTTGTTGTGCACAATGTTGGAATTGGATGGCGGTGAGAAGATGAGTGGGAATTGTGGCCCATAGTGTAGGAAACAGCTTCTCTGTTCCCTGTCAGAACTGGGAAGGACAACTTCTGAGTGTGTCGTGGTTTTAGGCTGATCCAGCAACTAAAACTCACACAGTCTCTCCTTCTCCAATAAAGTAGAGAGGAGAGGAAAAAAAAAACAAAAGGACTGAGGGTTGAGGCAAGAACAGAGGGAGCACCCACCAACCATGGTCCTGGGCAAAACAGGCAGCGCTTTTTCCTCAAAGCAAAACAGTTTATTAATGATTACTTAGAAGGACAAAGGGAAATAAAAACCGATTACTTGAGAGGACAGAAAGAAACAAAACCAGATCTTAAAACCGACACCTTCCCCCCCCACCTTCCTTTTCCTTCCGGCTCTACCTCCTCCCCCCAGCAGCACAGGGGGCAGGGACTGGGGGAGTGCAGGTCAGTTCATTCCGTGCTGTTACTGCTGCTTCTTTCTTAAAGGAGAAGGAGTCCTTACACCCTTTTCCACTGCTCCAATGGATCCCCTACCCACGAGGAAAAAATCCACAAATTTCTCCAACGTGAGTCCAGCCCACTGGAAACAATCCTTCCCCACAGATTGCTCCGGTGTGGGCTATACCACAGTCTCGGGTACTTAGGGAGCTGTAGCCACTCGCTCCGGCGTGGGTCGTCACGAAGACTCCAGATGCCTTTCTGCCTTGCCGTGCCCCCAACACGACCATCCTCGGGCTCAGGCATCTTCTCCCCACGGGCTGCGAGTGGGTCGCTGCTCCACCGAGGCCGTCCTGGTTGCAGGGGGGCAGCCTGCTATCTCACCATCAGCAGTGACTGATTCCCTGGTGACTATTTTGTGCCTATTCATTGCAAGCTATGGAGTCTCCCAGCTGCTGATTTATTAACAGTAAATCTTTGTTCTGCTGCTTTTACCTTCCCCTCAGCCGTAAGGGCCTGTTCTGTTCTGTCTGCTTTGCAAGCCCATTTTAGGCCATTTGCATATTCGTAATGCTTTGCAAGTCAAGACTTTATCAATTTTAGGATTTATAAGTCAGGTCAAAGAGAGAAAGAAGTAACAGGAAAAAAGAATCAAAGGAAACGGTCACAGGTGAGAGGTAGCAAAAGGAATAAACTTATCCTCCCCATCTAAAACAGACTGCAGAACAAAATCAGACCAGTTTAGGCAAACACAGGGTACAAAAATCAGGCTTGGGGTTAAACCTATTTTCCTGAAGACAGCAGGACAATTTACCTGCGTGCCACATTTGTAATAACGAAGTTTTGTATGAGTGATTAGAGACTAAAAGAGGGAAGGCTGGCACTGGACTCATAGTCAGGCTAAAAATCTCAGCTGCAGGTGCAAAGAGATTTCTACTTCCTCACAATCCGGCATTTTAGGAAGGGCAGTATTTATCTCTAATAAGCTGGTCACCTATTGGTGTTTCTCAGCATCCTAATGCTCTTTACCTCTTTAACAAAGAAATGATCAAAAACTGTATTCCTTTTGATATATTTCTTGACTAATAACTTCAGTAAAGTGTTTTTCAAAGATATTCTCAATTCAATCTTAACAACTTGCTTGAATTGGTTCTTAACCTTTCTCTGTTTCCACCTCACTGTCTGGGGTCAGCATCCTCCATATTAGGCTTTTGTCTCACAAACTTTTGGACCTGTAATTATATTTCCACCTCTCCGGCCCCTCAGCGGGGCCAGATTGTCTCCTTCTGCTCTCTCCTCTTCCATGCTCCCAGGCTTTTGCCCTCTTATTCCTGTTACCAGCTAAGCCTTCATTTCTGAGTTTCCACCAGAGCTGCTAATGGAAGCTGGCTAAGGGAAAGGAAATTCAAGACACTGTAGCCAAACTAAACAGTGCAGACTTTGAGCAGATCTGAGCAACTTGGCTTGTCACAGGCAACAAGCAGGTAGGACTTTCCAGATACAGTCAAGTTCAAACAGCACAGCAAACCAGGTTACTTACCTGCGGTAAGAAACTAAATCACTGGGAAGAAAATGAAGGTTTTAAAGGCTCAGATGGAAGTTCACACCTGTCCATAACCATTCTTGGTGGCTCCGGTAAGGGACTTCAGGATGTGGTTAGGTTCTCAAATAGGATGCGGGGCTGGGCAAGGGGTACATGTGGAAAAAGGACTGCATACGCTGGGCACACAGACTTTTGAGGCAGCAGAGGTGGGAGAAGTACACTGCAGCTCTAGCTGGAAGCTCATTTCTCTCCTCCTCACAACTTTTCAGCTAAACTCATGCAACATCCAACATGCTTTACACTGGCTTTGGCATGTTGAGTCCACCTCACCATTTGTGACCAATACCCCCTGCCCCCAACTGTAACTCCATTTAGTGCTGTCATCATTCTGCCAAGGATTCCAAAAAGAACCCGTCTGTCCCTTCAGTGTCGGGTGACAGCACAGTCCACTTCAGTTTCTTAAGGGCTTCATTAATGCAAGCTTCCCACCTCCTGCACAGTTATGTCTTTGGTATCTAGTTTCATTCCTCAGTGTCAAACCTCTGCAAGTGGTGAACCACTGACACTTCACCAGCTAGGAGCATAGTCCCCAGGTCAAAAGATGCACCTAAGCCAAAGGGGACTCGTTGCTCTTAGTCAAGGGTGTGCCATCAAGGGCTGCTACTTCCAGTGGGCCAGTATTTGCCATTCAGCAAAACATTAGAATGATACTCCTTCACTATTTAAAAGTGCGACCTCAAACGTGCTTCAGTCCTAACAGTTGATCAGTGACAACCTGTGGAGAAGGCAGGTAGCAGAACAGACATGCAGTAGTAACCATGTATTTCTGGGGCTAATGATCTGATCATTACGCACTAGTGCTAGAATTACTATCACAGCTTACCAGGGGTTTACATATCAGAGGCTGCTTACATCCCACTTTTCTCCATTCCAGCTGCTGAATTTTCCTTAAGCTGACAGGCTTGCAAGGCATTCTCGGCGATGTGTTAGTGGGCCAGGAAGGTGCAGAGACATGCTTGCAAGCTGATTCCACTCAACAAATGGAAATCCTATGTGGACCACAGAAAAATGCAGCTTCATGGGGAGTTAAATAAAAGTAGATTTGAAAAACACGGTTAGTTGCTCAAAAGCTAGGCCTAATAGAGAAGGCTCAATCTTCTATTAGCCCACAGCATGCATGACTTCCTACCACTTTATTCACTTTTGCCCCGGACATTTTAATCTTGAGGAAGGTAACTACACATGCTGCAGGGTAAGAGGGAATCAGTTTTTTACCACTGATTTCTTTACTTTTGGGGCATATATGCCTGTATAGCATTTTAGGGAGAGACACGGTGCAGCAGCATACTGTGCCTGTCTCTCTTCATCAACGAGCTGCCATGTACACCGCTCCGATCCCCTCGGTGCCTATGTGGCGGGAGCCTTCACGTAGCCTTTTCTGCTGCGACATCGCATTTCTCTCGGTTGTTATGCCCCTCATCATACGCCCCTACACTCAGAATTGGGGCCACTCACGGTAACGCATGAGCACACACATTGCTCCTGCAAAGCTCGTGGGAACGCTCCCTTCCAGACCGTGCTTGACCGGGCACGGATCGTCTGCGGGTGCCGCCGCGCTGCCTCTCGACCCGTCCTGCGGGTGCGCGCCGGCCACGGAGGCTCCCCTCGCCCGTGCGCACCCGCACTGCGGGCCGGCCCCGCGCTCCGTCCGCGCGCCGTGTCACCGCCTCCCGTCACCACGGGCGGTGCCTGACCCGGCCCCGCAGCGCGGCCCGGCTGCACCTGCGGGGCCGCGGGCACCGGCCGCTCCCGCCGCCCGCCGCGGTCCGCACCTCCGGCTGGCGGCGCCCGCTGCGCCCCTCCGCGCGCGCTCGGAGGACGGCGCTGGAGCGGCCGCCCGCCGCCCTCCGCGCACCTGCCCGGCGACCCGCCGGCGCTGCCGCGGGGCGCTCCTCGCCGCCGGGGGGCGAGCACCGCGCGCAGCTCCCTCCGCGCCTGCCCTCGCCGCCCCAGGCCGCTCCCCCGCCGCGGCCCCCTGCCCGCCTGTGTCACAGCGCGGCGCCCCCTCCTCCCCGCCCACCATTTTCTTCCCTCCCGGACAAGAGGCGAGGCGAAGCGGCGGGCGGCCGAGCGGCCGCCTCGGTCTCCCGCCCCTTCTCCTCAGATGCCCTTTGCTGCCGCTGCAGGGTTATTATTACAGTATGTGGCTGCTCCCTCCCCCCGCCCCTCCGCGCCGCGCCGGGCCGCGCCGCCGGCAGCTGTGCAGCGCCTTGGCCCCGCGCCGCGCCGCGCTGCTGCGCGGGAAGCCGCCGCGCTCCGCGCGCGCGGGGCGGCGCGGGGCCACCCACCAACGGCCGCGCGCCAACGGCTCCCGGCTCCGCGCCGCGCCGCGCGGCGGCCCCGCGCCCCGGGGGACGGGACGCCGCCACCCTCCCCCGCCCCCCCCTTCCCCCCTCCGCCCGGCGGGCGCTGCCCGGCGGAGCGCGGCCGGCGGCGGGGCGGTCGGTGTCCTGGCTCCCAGACAGCGGGGGGACGCGGGGCTGCGGATTATTGCAGACTAAGCAGTCTGGCGCTGCAGCAGCGGGCGGGGGGAGGCGGGCGGGAGCGGGCGGGCAGGCGGGGGGAGTGTGTATGTGTAAGGAGGGGACGGGAGGGGAGGGGGCAGAGCTGGCAGCCAGCCAGCTACCATCAGAATTAGCTCATTGTTCAATATAACCAGCACTGGCAACTAAAACCCAGCCTGAGAGAGAGGGAGAGAGAGAGAGAGACTTTCCCCCAGCCACCCCCACCCCTTTTTTCTTTTTTCTCCAAGGCTGCACTTTGGAAGAGGTGCAGTCATTCTTCCCCACACCCCCTACCCTCTCTCCACTCCCCCAACTATAAATTCCCTTCTGTAGCATGCTGCCCTTTTTTAATCCACATTTGTGTTTCAGATCATGTAGAAAGGACAGAAAGTGAGCAGGGAGCGGGGGCTTTTGTCTGTAAGTATATGCAATTCCAATCCACAGAATTTCTTTTTTTTTTTTTGTTTTAATTAATCCTCTCTCTCTCTCTGTGTCTCTCTCTCTCTCTTTGTTTCTTTTCATTTCCTTTTGTCCTTAGCTGGACTTTGCTGCAGCTTGCCTTTCCCCCTCTCGGTGCACATTTCCAAACAGGCTTTCTTAAAGAAGATGAGAAAACGTGCAGTATATGTATTTAACTATTTGTCTTTATGCTTTAAGGCTGGATTTCTAGGCTGGGGATTTTTCTGCACACATGCAAGGGGAGATGAGAAGTGATTTTCTAAAACTGTTTCCTTTTTTTTTTTGCTTTTGCACTCCACAAACACCAATATGTGTTTTGAACCTAATGCACTTAGCTTTTTTAGCATGCATGCAGGGCTCTAGGATTGGTTTTTGTCTCTTTTCTTCTCCCTTGTAAAACGAATCTCCCTCTTCTCCGCCCTGACACTGGATTCCTCTCAGGCTGCTGGGGTTTATTTTTAGAAAGCAGTCATTCTTGCAACAGCCTTCTGCATTTTTGCATGTGCAGCAGTTAAATTTTGGGTGGTTCTTTTGAGGAAAAAAAAACCCAAACAACACAAAACCAAATATATTTTGGTGGACATTCAGTGATGTGCTTTCTTTCAAACGTTTATGTGTACATTTATAGATATGAGTTTGCAGTTTTAAATCCAATATGTGTGTGTGTGTGTGTGTAAACATATGACTCATACCTAATTACATTTCATACATACACACTATAGGTAAGAAATATATAATCAATAGAAAAGAACTTTAATTTTTGTCACTATATGAGAACTGATAAAGGAGGTATGCTACTAATTCAATCAATTAGGAGAGTGGTAATTTAAGGTACCATTTAAATGAGGTAGGACCCGCTCTCTTTTTTTTTTCTTCTCCCTATATAAAATAGGGAGGTGTGTGGAACTGAGAGAGAGAGAGAAAACTGGAGGTTATGTAATGCAGTACCATTTCCAAAAATACCTACTCTCCGGGCCATTACATTGTGAAAGCCTGACACTGTTACGCCTGTTTCTTGATTGAAAAAAACCCACACTTTGTAGCGTGTCTGGGAACAATGGACCACCTTTCCAGTAAGCATAGGCTGACGGTTTTTTGTCCTCTTGACTGATTTTTAGGTGTGTTAACCATTAGTTATAGTGCTCTTCAGAGATGTACCAAGTGCTAAGAATAGCATAGGGTTCTGCAAATCCAGGTACCAGGGATTCCTTTGTCCTATATTTAAGCCTACAGACCGCTGAAGTGCAGAGAAGCATGATATATAAGCATACATGTGGTTAGAACAATTTGCATGACTTTAAGCTTGACCACTGAAGCTTATATTCAGCTCACCCACTGTTAATGCTGGCAATAAAGAACTATTAAATGTTGTGACAGTTGGAATGACTTTTTTTTTTCATTTTTAATTTTTTTAAATTGTTTTCAGATTGTTCTCCTTGTGCTACTTGAGAGAAACTGCAATCCCAAGGCTTAACAGAATCTAAAAATGGTAAGAATTAGTTGCTTTAGCAAAGAATCAGTAATTTTTGTATAAATAGAAACTTCCTTTCCCCATCCTCAAAACTTGTTTATAAATACGACCTTTATAAGACATAATTTTTGAGGCTATGCAGATTTGTCATATAATGACCGATGTACTCAAAAAAACCTCCGTATGTTGGATCTTTGATTTTCTTGCATTTTTTTTGAATAAAAATCTGAAATCCCTCTTTGTGCAGTAAGGCTTATTTAATTGAAACAAGCAGTGTTTAGGTTACTATGGAAAATACACCTCATAACACGTGTAGGAATACATGCAGACAAAACAATGTCCAATAATTTCAGCCCTGCCACCTTCCCCCAAAAAAGAAGATATAGGTCATTGCACTTAGTAAGTAAAGCAGATTTAATGATAGTCTGTCAGGTTAGTACATAAGATGCAAACTAAATTTTCTTAATATTTGGTAATTTTTTCAGAAGGTTAGCCTTTCTCTGTGATACAAATCTGTTCCAGAAAAAATGGCTAGGCCTCAGCCTAACTGAACCTACAGGCACTTAGTTGGACTGTATTTATCGAACAACATTCAACAGTGACCCATTTCCTTCAGTGCTAATTGTGTTTACATTTTTACTGATTAAAGCCTGTTTGTTATACTCTGAGATACAACTGCTGACAAATACCTTATTTTAAGGATGAAACATTATACATCTGAATATTCTTTAAATATGATATTCTCTGAGAACGGTGTGTGTCAGGATGAGCAGGACAAAGACGACTGTTTTTTACAGAAAAAGCAGGTAAAGTAGGCAGAATTAGTTTAGATGCTGTGGAACATTCTTGATTTAAGACACAGCTTTCACTGAAGCGTGTCTGAATACATGTATTGAGATAGATGTGATGTATTTTGGGTGCTACGTGATAATATCATGATCAAAGATCTGTTACTTTGTATGGGGCAATAGCTTGTCTGAAGTAGCATTGTGTGGGTGTACATAAGCATAGAATATTTTCCGAAGTGTCGTGTTGTCAAGGACATATTCTTTTTAAGATTAGGTTAAATTAATTGCATTGATTGTATTATCCTTGTCTGGTTCTTTGGGGTTGTTTTGATTTGGGGGAGGAGGGATGATGAAAGGATGTTTTAAATAAGCAAATATGTAATCTGTTATAAAGGCTTTTTTTTTATTTGGCTCCTTGTTTTATATCATTCCTATCTGCAAAAATAAACTTGGAAATCTGGAGTTTTAGTCTATTCTGGAACCTACTTTCATCAAAGTGCTTTGCTCATCTGTATATAAAGGAATAGTTGAGGGTGGGGAATTAAAAGGGAAATGATTCACTTAAACTGTGAATAGAAATAATGTTAAAATACATTTCGTTCACACAACTGTGGAATATTGGATAAGGCAACTATTTTCCTACCAACACCAAGGTGACAATCAGCCCACATTTTGAGATGGTATGCAGGCTGTTATGTGCAATATATGCCATCTACGGAACAAAAGATTATTTTAAGTTCTGTTAGGCATAAAATAGCCACTGATTTTTACCAGCAGATGGTTCTATAAATCTAGCAAGGTTCCTGTAGTAGTCAATGAAATCAGTTTTGTAAAGCCAGCCTCCAGGCCAGAACATAAAATAAAACTTAACTATCCAAATGCAGAAAATAAAATGTAGTTACCCACCTGTCTAATCCTATTGTTTGTTTCGCGGTGTAACACACATAAAAATCTCATTTGGCTATTTTTGTATTTTTTTTATTTGTTACAAAAAAGACCTAATTCCACTTTTGTGTGACAGTTGATCAGTTTCAATGTAAGAAAGACTAGGTTTTGCCCCAACTTGCAAGGTTGCTTAAGATGTGATACTTGGCAGAATCTCTTCCACCTTCACCACCCTTTTTTTCCCTTTCTTTCACTTTTGGCACAGTAACACTGAATGTAATTTGAAGTCGGACCACTGACATACATTCCTTGCAGTAGTGGACACACTTGTCTTTGGCATATTTCTTGTAATATGGAATAAACACTTGGAATAAATGTCTCTTTAGCCATTCTAAATTGCAGGAAAAATCTCCTTTACACACTTTCTGCACTGAAATACATGATTGAAAAAGTCCTTACTTTTTTATTTTTATTTTTTAAATATAACAGCATATGCAAAGGCTCTATTCTGCTTTCATTGATCAGTGAAAATTTAGCTGATACATTTCACCAGGCTGTACTAAATCTTAAAAAATGTGGAAAAATGGCCTGCTTATTCATTTGCTAAACTGAAAGTTCATTAATTGTTTAGTTAAGCCTACAGTAAAATTAGGAGTGACTAGGAAAAACTTGCTGAGTGAGAACTAGTGAATTCTTGATTTAACTTACTCTCTTACCTGCTTGATTTCTTCCTCTTCTTACTCCATTAAATGTTTCTTGAATTGCTTACAAGTAAATGCAAACAACTTAGCAGGTTAGTTTTCAGTGCTGCTTCTGCTTTTCCTAGACTCGGAATTATTATTTCCTCATACCTGGTTAATTAATCTTTCTTGGAGCTGTATAATAACATCATCAATAGTTTAAAAAGAAGTACAAAGGCAGAAAAATGTACTTCCTATTCTTCTTATAAATAACTTATGGATGTTCTGAGCCACCTTACACAAGAAGACCTGCCGTTTAAGGATCTGTCCTTACTTGTGTATAATATATTTGCTTAAGTGACCCCCTAAAGGAAGGAAGGACCTTTTATGTTTATTTGCAAAGTATAAAGTCCTGAGGTGATTTTAATTGCTATTTTTATTTGAAATGCTAGAATTTCTGTATACCATGCTGTATGTCATAACATACAAATTTAGATTTTAGTGCTAATTAAGATTTTTAAAAAGCATTCTAACTGGAAAAAAAAAATTGTTTTAAACATTAGTTTGGCCTATGTGATCCAGTCATTGAAATAAACGATCTTGTTAGAAGAGTGAGGGTAAGGAAGTATTAAGTCCACTTTTCTGTGACCTCACAGAAAACTTTTAGGAAAAACAGAAAAGGCTTTTTTTTAATGGTAAATACTTGTTTTCAAAGAAAGAAATCAAACAGGCATCTTAGACACCTGATAAAGTGATCTGTTTGTTTGCTTCTAAAGCACTCAGGTGTGTGCTTTTCCTCTGCTCACATGGCAGTTCATTTCTGGACTTCAGTTCTGAGAGTTTGCAGTAAAGGCACTAAAGAATTTAAATTAATAACACTAATAACAGTGTATATCTGTAAACAGATACCTTGTTAATAATTTAATTTTGACCTACCTGAAAATAAACAAAATACATTCTAGAGCAGCTCATTAATTTACTTCTGACTTACCACAGTTAAATGGCTTTCTTCTTAAGCACTGATTGTGTGGAATCTCTAGGCTAGGTGTTGTACAAGTATAGCTGTGTCATCCCAAAGCAAAAAGGCCCTGGAGGGGTGGCATTTGGGCTGAACACTTCCTGTAGCATATCCTTGCCTGAACTTGATCAGTTTTGAGGTTGTTCTATCGTTTGCATTCTCTGCATTTGATAGTCTTACTTGGGGAAAAAAAGAGAAAAATGGCATGATGGCTTTTTGGAGAAAAAAAGCAGTTGAGGGAATAGCTTTTCTTCATTAAGTCAGAGAGAAAGAAATGGCAATCTGCATTCGGTTGAAGAGAAAAAGAGTCTCCATCCCATTTCAGGTTTTTTTTTTTTCAATTCATAGGGAAATGTGTAACGTCATTTGAGTTAGGTGAAGAAATTTATGAGGCAAAGTTTATATTTAAGATTCCATCCCAGTTTAGCCATTACCAACCTTTTTCCAGTGAGTTATATGAAGATATCTTTACACGTTCTGTAATTTTATGTCTATAAAATGACTTCACCTTAGTTGGAACAACTGTTCATAGCTTTAGGATTACCTGTGGAGAACGGAGCCTGGGATTAGTCTGGCAGAGGCAGGCATTATTTTGAACCTTTTATATGCTCTGAGGAATAAGGACGAGACACTAGGATAAGACATTGTGTCCAGCCTAATACTAAGATACCAGTGGTCCGGTGGGAGAAAACTCATACTTCCTTGTTGACTGGTACCAAGTCTGGAATCTCCTTTATGGTAGTTCAGAACTGCACAGGAGCTGTAGGACTATATCAGATCCTCTTCTGTCCGTGTGTAGCCATGGGCAGAATTTGTTCAAGAGAAATGATAGAGAGGGATGAAAGCTGAGCACTTTTGACCATCCGAATGTGTATATTGTGCTTTTTTATTACGCTTATGTATTGGTGCATGAAGAATACATTGAGTGCAGTTTGCTCAGTGCTACTTCATTACTGAAAACTTAGGGAGAATTAAAGCCTTTCCAGCTTACACAGTAAATAAGCAGCAATACAAACTTACTTTTTGTGATACTTTTGCCAAGTCAGCTGTTCAGCTGTGCAGGAAAAACACCTTTACTTGATTATGGCTAGACAAATTTGAAGTAGAATTTTAAGAAAAATAATTTTTGTCCAAAGCTATGGATACTGTGGGTATTTCTGTGGTACTGTTCATATGCACAATAAAAGACAAGAGATCTGTATATATGTGTTTCTACCTAGTCACAAACATACATACTCTGGGTCCTAAAATTTTGTAACTACGCACTGGCATACTTTATCTGAACAGAGTTGCATTGACACATGGAATTGGAGGTTTGCATAATACGTTGTTAGGACAAATCTTTACAGAACTTTTTTCACAAAGGCTGAAATCTTGGAAAATCAGAAATAAGAATTAACATATGTCTTGTAATACTGCAGTCAGATGTTGAATTTTAAGTCTTGGGATCTAAAGCCTTCACCAACAATCTTTTCTGTCATTTTGCTTTGGAAAACTGGTGCCCCACACCTGAACTCTTATCGTTGTGTGTATGGCTAAAGAGAAGGGAGAGGGACTACACTTAATAGCCTTAGAACAACTTAATTAAAGTAATTCAGTTAGTATCATTGACTGGGACAGGATAGTTTAATAAAAATATTTTTAAATATTTGTATTTCGTTTTTATTTCAAATATTTATTCACCTCATTAAACCATATTGGCTGAGGGTGCAATCTGGAAAAGTGCAAAAATGTTCTTTTCAAATGTTTAGTGTAGAATGATACTATGAATCATTGTTTGAGTGTTACATGAACTTCAATTTAGACTGCAGGTCTGGCAAATTTGCAGTAGCACAACTGAATGGATCCTTCTGTAGATGTTCCTGGGAGCGTTCCTGATGTTTCCTTCTGTAAATACCAAATATGAAAAAACCCACCTCAGAACCGCTGCCTCAGGTGGCGTTTTCTCATCCTGCAGGAAGAAGTGTTTCTAGATTAATTTTGTTAACACTGACCTTATTGCCTGTCTACTAGCATAGCGTACCCGTGTGACAGTAAGTTGAAAAAAGTTTAAAGAAATTTGTGTATTCTCACTGAAGGTGGTATGAGCCTTGGCTTAGTATGTACATGAACTGAAAGCACTCTTGAATTCTTACAGCACTGATGCTTAGAAGGCACTACATTGGCATTGTAGGGCTGCTCAAAAGACTTAAGTTAGAGAGGAACAGAACTTCCTTCTTTGTTTCAACATGGTTGTAGCTGTGATAAATCCCCATCATGAGAGGGTATGAGATTAATTAACTATTCCTGCCGGCAGAAGAAAATCCCATGGAAATGTTGCTAAATGTCCTTACCCTTAATTTCTCAACTAAGTAATTATACAAGGCAACACGAACAAAACCCAGAAACAATACTTGGCAGGAAAAGTTCTTTTCCTGTGTTTCTCCTCATTAGATGAGTCTCAGCACTCACGGATGTTTTATTACTTTTAATATATATAACATACATGATACCGTTAGTGCTTTTGTATTTGGAGCAGCAGTTGAGCTACATTAAATGACACTAGGTGCTGGTAATAGGATTACTGCAGGTAAATGTACCATAATGCTTTGAAGCACCTGTTACAATATCGTCAGCTGTGGTCATTATATCTCTTTTGATGAGGTAAGTACTGGCTGTATAATGTGGTTCTGTCTCTCATTTCCAAGAGTACCACTGGGGCTTTTAATACTTGCCTGAAATATGCTGATGGGGCAAGAGGTTGGTACCTCACAAGGGGAAAGGCTTTCGTGGCTGGGCTCTGCAGGAAAGCAGTCAACAGAGGCAGTGAGCTTGCCACCACTTGGAGAACACATCACTTGTTGGAATTCTTGCCATCTTTCTGGTATGTGTGAGAAATTTAAACAAAATTAAACGAACAAACAAAACAGTTTTAGTCCAACGCGTTGTATTGTCTTCTGTAAGTTACAGTATTCAGGCCATTAATTTAGAAAATTTATATGAAATTGAAAAATGAAGCATGTTTTGGGATTCAGCTTGGTGTATGCATTTTGTATACTCTGAAATTGGAAGGAGGGAACTGGGAGAGCACACAGGAGAAGCATTACTTGGGACTGTCTCTGTTCTTATTCTTTCTTCAGAATTCCCTTACTGGCCACTGTTCTTGCTGGTCTTTCCCTTGAGATCAAAACTTGATGAAGCAAGGGAATTGGGCTAAATGGACTTTTTGGTCAGCTGGTGACCATGCTGCTTTTGTTCCTCCTCTGTTGCTCCAGTAATTTGTCAGCATTGGGAATGAAGCTACTGAAGATCTTGACTTTGGTCCTGAATTTTGCTGCCATGCTGTGTGTTCACCTAAGTTTGTAACAATAGACTTGCTTCTGCACCTCGTTCTGCAGTTGCTATTAGGTGTAGATACAAATGGTTACTATTTAAACTTTTTGTTACCCTAATATGCTTGAAAAGCAAATTAAAAACTCATATATTATTCTCTGAAAAACTATTTTAATTCTCAGGCTTGTTACTGTTGTTTTTCTGTGTGTGCATGTTAAGCAAAATAACAAAACTACTTTGCAAAATACGAACTACCATTGTAGTGCAGAGGCAAACCAAATGAAGTGGAAAAGGTGCTGGGTTCCACTGGGTTTTGAGTTTGGTTTTCTGGAGGGCTCATTTGGTTATTTCGATTTCTGTAGTGTTTTACGGTTTCAGAGTCAATGAACAGAAATTTACAGATGGAATAAGGTAGTTTGCAGCCATTTTATTGGTTGATGGACCTTTCCATGTAATATACATTTGTTTCTTGTTATTGTTCTGAAATAATTGCATTTTTCCTTTCAAGGAGTGTGATACTCTGATAATGAGTATCTTTGTTCAACTCGTGAATTCAGTCAGAAGTTGAATGAGCTTTTATGACAATGTTCACAATGTACCTCTTGATTTCTTTTTCTCTTACTCTTCATATGCATGGTAAATATTAACAATGCTTTGCAATGTATTTTTTATATTAGTGAAGAAGAAAAGCATTATGAAAGCACTTGTAGCACACAAGCTAGATTCATCCTGACTTGTGCAGAAAAGTGCAAATTGATCTCTCTTCCTGAATTTTCCGTTACACTCAGATGGTGTGGGGGGGATTCCTCTCCAAGGAAAAAGAAAGTATTTTCTATAACTAACCTCATTCAATCATGTATGACAGAAGACAGCTAAAGTTTCTGTTGAGGGTTCTCACCAGCTAAAGAATTTGGCAGGAGTGTGCTGACTATATGCACAAGCTAAATCAGCTTGTGTTTTCCCCCTCCTCAACACCATACTCAATCTGTTTTGGAGGCCAGGAGTCACGTAAGAGACCGTTTGGAAAACTGCACCTGCTCCAAGTGCTTAGCTTGTACTAGTATCCTTTCCTGCAGCAAGGGGCTCTGCAGCAGTAGAGCCCATTAGTCTTAAAAGCATGTCTTAGAAAATTTTGCACAGTTACTCAGATAGTTTTCTTATACATGTCATAGAATGCTGTAAGTAATATATAAAAGATGCAACCTATATGGTATGGATGAGGACAGGAATGAATTCTTTGAAGAATACAGATGATCAACGGTAGGAGGCTACATAGGAGCAGACAGTTCAGTGTAACTTGCAGAATAGAAGCTTTAAGAATGATGGAAGAAACAATGGATGACGATGGGTTTATATGACAAGTTTTGTACTTAAAATCTAGAAAAACTACTTCCAAGGTCACTTCCTTATGTTGTGTATGGAAGGAGCAGATGACATCCTATTCTGTGAAACTGACAGAAATTGAAGAAGTGATGAACAAGGACTGCTGAAAACCTCTAATGAATAAACTTGCTAATTCATGTGCAACGTGCAGAGGGGGATGCAAGGAAAAGTGTACTTGTCTCATTTAGGCTTTTTAATCTCGATGTGGTTGTGAGTTTGAGTCATCAGATGGGGAGGAATAAAAAGCATCAGTAATATTCTCCCCATGAAAAGGCAGAGCCAGCAAAGGATGCTGATGCACAGAAGTCAAAGGCAAGTTCAGGTGTGCAGTTGTCCTCCCATGTTCTGCTGAGATACTGCCATATATTAATTCTTACTGTAAGGGTAGGTAAAGTCTCACCAAAAGGCGGGCCACTTCGAGCAATCCCAGCCAGGAGGAGGATGGTCGTCTAACTCTTCATCCGTTCTCTCAAGCCACTTACCCGCCTTTATCTACTGTGTGGAATTGACCCAGTGAAATGATTGTAATTTTTTTTTTCCCCCTTACTGATTTTTGAATGTTCATGGCACTGATGTGGGAAGCAGGACTGATAGAAAAACCTGCTGCCCTGACAGTATACTGAAAATGTGAAGGCAGGTTGTTGGGGATAACTGTCACTGTACCTCAACCAGAGGCTCCGACTTGTGATGCAGAGCTGTGCAAAAGAAGTTAGGAAGTTCACAAAATTGGCAGTCCTCACAGCTGCTAAACCACATGTTCACAGTCTTTTTAAACAATTAAGCTAAGGTAACTAAGTTGCATTTTAACTTGGGCAAGTTGTGGTTTCTGATGCTTCAAGAGGGAAAGCTTCCTCACTGCGCCTGTTTGAGTCCACCTGTCACAACCACGGTCTCCCGCTTGATCGTGAGTACAGCTTCTTAAACTTGACAAGGGTTTGTCAAAACTTCACTGACTCTTGGAAATAAGGAGTAACAATGAGCACTCTTGATGTTGCCCTCTCATTCGCCTCTCCAGAAGATTCAGAAGACAAAGCTGATTGACAGCAGACTGCTACCCAACCAAACCCTTGAGAAGCAGCAACCATTCTGCTGACAGTTGCTGAATGTCTTAAATCCTGCGCACTAGGTTTGGAACATGGTGGACATTAATATCATATGCTTTCATAACATTCCTCTCACAGTGTTAAAAATAAACCACTGCAGATGGGAGCATTAGTTTACCACTTGCACTGAAGTAAATGCATTATCCTAGCACAAGCTTTCCTTCTAGTTTTGTTTAATTTTTTTTTTTTTTTTTTTTTTTTTTTTTAAGAATTATTTGCTTGGTGTTCAAGCAGTGGTGCAGTAGCATTTTCAGTGAAGGGGCTGTTTATGCATCTGGATTGTTATGGTGGGCTGTTGGTTACACAGAGAACTTTTTACTGCAGTGAGAGGCTCTTGGAGGACTGAGAAGCTCTTGGTATAATGTCCTGGGAAGAAAATACTGCACTAACCAGCTGCCACAAGGAACTTTAAGAAACTGCAAAGTTATAACTGTTTCAACTTAGCAGGCAACTATGTTACATTTTTTTCTGCAAAAGAAAATGCATCAGGACCCAATTTAGGAAAAAAAAAATCTGCTAGACGCTTTCAGCGGTGCTGAGACCAGCCAGAAAGGACATAATCTACAATTTTTCCTGTAGGGACCTTAGTAACATTCATTTGTGTCATTGCAACACAGAGCAATAGTGATGAAAAATCCCTGAACTACTTTAAAGAAATACAGGTAAAGAAATGAGGAGCAGTGTTTCCTTCTGGCTACACGTTCCATCCCCAGAAGAGCACGCACGGCAGGAGGATGGCCACTCTTCATTCTGGATTAGGCACAACAGAGACACAGGACCCTCAGCCCTCAAAACTGCACAAGCATAGGTCTAGTGCTGTGGAAGGGAAGAGCGTGCCTCTTTCTTTCCTTATCTTCAACACATACCTCTATGATTTTGTCCCCGCGCTCCTCAGCACATGGCTGTCTATGTCTGCTATTAGACTTCTAATCTGTATAGTAAATATTCTTTTTTCTCCCCGCCCTTTTTTTTCCTCTCCTACATAGGCTAATGCAGAATTACTCGAGATGATCACCTTTTATTTGGAATTAGGAATTTCTATAGTACTTGTCATAATTTCCTTTTTGTTTTCATTTCACCCTCCCTGCAGCAGTGGTTTCTATGATAAAGAAATTATCTGAAACTTCTCAAAAAGTGGTGGCTGGTGTACTCAGAGCAGTTTGTGTTCTTCATTAACCTTGCAGTTTGGAGATCCAGACTGCAGTTGAATTCAACTCCTGCAAGTCTTGAACAAGACTTGATGGACAGGAGTTCAGCTGTGGTCCACGGGAAAAGAAAAAGAAAAGAAAAAAAAAAAAGGACAGAAAAAGTAACTCTGAGGGCTTTCTTATTTGTTTCTCAACTATAAAAATTTTGGGAATGCTTAACAGGAGTGCATGCATTTTTCTAAGTTTAACATGTCTTAAATCTGTTTTGTTTTGTGTGGTTTTTTTCCTCATGTGATAAAGGTACCTTAATGTTTGAAAGATGGTTTTAGTGTGTAGGAATGAAAAGTGAGTAGCAAGAAATTAATTTTAGTGTTTTGATGTGACTGATACAGTAGATTTAGTCCAGCTCCATTAAAATTATTTTATGTATCTGTTTTAAAGCTGAGCAACACTTTGTGCTCCCCTACTATTGGTTTTAAAGAGGACATGGCTTAAAATGGAAGAATAGTCACTGGAGTTTTGAAATGCTGGTTAAATAGAGCCTTTGCAATAGCAAAAAAGAAGTTCCTTGGTTTGTTGAGCAGAGGAGAAAAGAAGACAAGTCTACCCTGGAAATCCTTCTGGTTTTGAAAAAACAGTAGCAGTTAAGTAGTTCTGGAGTCTGGGTGCTGTTAGAGATAGTAAATACACTGAGCATTTATTTTCCTCCACCTTTTCTTTTTCTGATTTTTAGTCTTAATTTTTACTATTTGTATATTTTCAAGAGAATGGAGGCTAAAGAATTAAAACCATATTTATTCCTCATTGCTCATAATTGTCTATCTGAGGTTGGCCTCGATGTTTCAGGCAGAATTACTTGTTGTTACAGAACACTTTTTCAGACAACACTTCCCAGATCAGTGGGTTTCTTTCCCCCTGACTTCTCAAAGTGAGAGTGAATGGTTTTGTGTATCACATGTTCCGCCACAAAGGCAGGCTTCCAAGGGTAATAATGCTGTTAGATGTTTAGGGCTATCCACTCTGATAATTTACGGATGAAGTTTACTAGCTTTTTTTTTTTTTTACTAGTGATTGCCAAATATGGGGGCTATCAGTTGGAGTTGGAATATTATTCTTATGCATGTTATAATCTTGCAGTAACTTTAGTTTTCAGTCCACCCTAAAGTTTGGTAATTCTGTTCTGAATCCTTATACTTTGGTTATTTAAGCAAAGCCTGTACTCAGATAGTAGGAAGGTAGTACTAAGAAGTACACAGGAAGTACTAAGAAATGAAAATATGGTGTGTATCAATGGAAGCATTTATTTAGAAGTGTTTGCTTCATGCTAACAGCTGGAATGTTGTAAGCCTTACATCATACTCTGTAATGGAGCATTGCTTTGCACTTTTTCTCTCTCTGTAGCTCATCTTGCAACATTAATATCAGTTGTCTTGAGCTGCTGTAATTGACTAAAAGTTCTTGCTGTGTTTTTCTAACACTCTAGTTATCAGTGTATTTGAACATCTAAGTAGTTTCTGCGTTTTATAAAGCATGTAGCATGGCAAGACATCCTTTTTTTCCTCCCTTTTTTTTTTTTCTCTCGTGGTGGATTGTAGTAAGTCCTGAGTGGACTCTTCTACAGCAGTACCTTTTCCATTCCAGAATCTTCTTCCATTTAGCCAGTATCTAAATCATGATACCCTGGCCTTTCAGCATTGATCACAAGACAGACACTTAAAGTCTTTTGGCTGCCCATTCAGGACTTTGGTACAAATATAGTTGGGGCTGTTCAGCCTGGAGAAGAGGAGGCTCCGGGGTGACCTTATAGCGGTCTTCCAGTACCTCAAGGGGGCCTACAAGAAAGATGGGGAGAGGCTGTTCAGGAGGGCCAGTTGTGATAGGACAAGCGGTAATGGTTTTAAAATAGAGGGAGGTAGATTCAGGTTGGATATTAGGAAAAAATTTTTTACCATGAGAGTTGTAGAACACTGGAACAGGTTGCCCAGAGAGGTGGTGGATGCTCCATCCCTGGAGACGTTCAAGGCCCGGTTGGATGAGGCCCTGAGCAACCTGATCTAGTTGGAGATATCCCTGTTCCTTGCAGGGGGGTTGGACTAGATGACCTTTGAAGGTCCCTTCCAGCCCTAATGATTCTATGATTCTATAGCAGAAAGTTACTGCACGTGGAGTACATCCATGTGATTCCTATCTACCAATATTGGCCACAGTAGCTGTTTTTGAAGAGATATTAAGAAAATAAGTTATTACTGATATTTTATTCTCCATAGAAAATTACTGTGAAAGATAGTAATTTGTAGGGTTGTGTAGGGTTTTTTGGTGGGAGTGGTGGGTTTGTGTTTTTTTTCATTTTGTTTTTCAACCCTGGAGTATAGTTATGTGTATATCTTAACAATTTATACTTTTTTCCTCCTGCCTCATTCCCAAAATCCACCCTCAAACTGCAGTCCCTCTAAGTTCTTGTGAATGTGAGAGTCCTTTCTTTGTCTGTTAGCTCCAGGTGCTTATTTTATTCCCATTAAAATATTAATAGGGATGCTATAGACATATAGGGTTATCGGCACAGGCACTGCCTTAGGCTATGAGTTTTAAATTTCCCTCTTTGGTTTCCTACTTTATAGTAGAGTTCAGGATTTTCTCTTGGAAAGATGATTCAAGTAGTCTTCTGATAATTTCTCCAAGCTACATCTAATCCAGATGTGACAACTAATAGTCAACATGCAATTCTAAGAACTGAAAACATTCCTCAAGTTTCCATATAAATACAATAGTAAGCAGGTGAGTAAAGCCAACCCACCGGGAATTTAAGTGACAAGGCAAGTTTTGATTCCTGAAGTAGAAACAAGTTTGAATAGTGTAATTGATAATGTTCAGCTCAAAACATTGACAGTTTGAGACTGAGGCATTATGCAGAAAGAGTTCAATTCACAAAACCTCAAAGACCCCGGAGGCAGACCTATCAAGAAAGTAAGATCTTCAGCGTCATATGCAATTTATACCTGACCACTTCAGTGTTCAATGATAGCGAGATGAAGAAATGCTCTAATCTTCATCCTGAAGTTGAGGAACTGAAGCATGGGATGTTTCCAGCTCAGATTCACTGTAACTGAGGTGTATTAGCCTGGCATTTATTCACTCTAGCTTCCCACCGCAGTCAGTGGCCAGCTTTGGATCTCACCCATTTTCCATAGGAAAATTTTCCTGTAGCAGTCATAGGCCAATACCTTAACCATTAAATCTTGCTGCCAGCTATGATATTATATGTCTTTTATAATGTGTTGGAATTCTCTTAATGTCTGAAATATAGGGTGCTAACACAGAATTATAGCTGTGTCAATGACCTTAGAAAGTAGTTCTAGTTCACAGTTTGTTGTGAAAAGATAATCAAAGGTGTGTTGCTCGTGTCTCCTGCAGTCATCAGCAAAGGTAATGATCTCCATTAAGCAGTCTTTCACAAGTGAATTCTGACAGAAGAGAATGGGCATGTGCTTACAATATCCTCAGTAAGTTTATTAGAACAGACGACCTCTTATACAGAATTTCTTAAAGAGATTTTTAAAAAATTAGTCCTATGCCCTTTTAAAAAGCCTGTTGAATGCCATAAACAATATAGTCCAAATACTCTAGAGACAGGTCTTGTTGTCATGGGTACTCAAAAATATGTACTGAGCATAAAACGCAGCTAAGTCTCTGGGCCAAGCTCAACTGACATTACACTCTCAGTTTTAGTAATGTGGTCTGTCACATGAACAGCATTTGATTGCATTTAATGAATCTCTCTTTGTTAGTAAGAAATTGTATATATTTATGTCACTACAGGTTTATCAACCAAGGTTAACGATTTGGTTAAGCCAGAAAATCTTTCCAACCAGCCGAGAGGATGGGAGATTTCCAAAGGTAAAGTTATTTATGTAATTTCTTTCATTTAATAGTTTACTAAGATGAAAGTTTTCTGAAAAAAAAAAACAACCAACAAAATCGAACATTGAAAGTTCAACGGATTTTATTTCATGATTGCTTCAAGAGAGCAGCCAGCTCTCATGATTTCATCACGAGTCTCATGGTATTCTATTTTTCTTTAAGCCTTGGCTGCTTGAGCCGGGCAGTTAAGTGAGGATTTCAGCTTTCATTTTAAAATTATGTTTTTAGCCTTCAGGCTTGCAGAAAACATGGACTCTTGCTGGCTACATGTCAGAAAGAAAACATACTAATTTTCAAGAGCTCATATTTCTTAAGCCTGTCTCATGATTTTACAAGCTTGACATCTGAGTTTTAAATGCTTGATTTTGGCAATTCTTTCTTAGCAATACAGATGAAAAAGTCAATGATAATGCAGGAGGAGAAAGGAGGTGGTGGTGTTTTTCTTTTTCTTTTGTTAAGTTTTCTGCTTCTGCTTTACCTGGCTTGAGTAACAAGCATACAACACATGGCAGTTTTCTTTTGAGTTTGACAAGAAGTACCCCAACATAAATGCAGAAGACGTGGCTTGTCAGACAAGATTCATAAGATTTTGTTCTGTTACCATCCCTGGTTTTATAAATGTGAAACTAGATATGAAATTTGAGTAGGAAAATAAAACGGTTACTCAGAAAATGCAACAGTTACTCAGAACCACAATGTACAAGTTTTATTTTCATATTCCCTTTCATTACTGACACAAAATCAGGCAAAAAAAAATGGCAGGTAAGTAAAGGAACATGGAAAACTGTTTTCATTGAATTTCAATTATTATCTAGACTCCAGCTCCATGTTAACAAAACTGCTATTCCATTTGGATAACACTGTATTTTCCACACTGTTTCTTTATAAAGGAACTTCTAAAATTTATTGCTGGGCTATTTGCAGTCTGCTATGTGCAGACTCATGTGCCAGCATGCCAATTTTTAAATTAACATATATGGCAGTACTGCCATTCTTAACGTTCAAAGTATTTCAAAAAGTTCAGCTGAATAGGCTGATAGCAATGCCAGATTACGATGAACGTGCTATATATGGTTATACTTATATTAAGTGAATTTGCTAATTTTATGAATCAGCTGTGTGTTAACTAGATGTTTTTCATTCAAAATTTTAAGCTAGCAGCTTTTAGTAAAGTTGTCATTCATCGTTAAACAAAGTTGCTCTTGAAACACAAGAATGAAGCTGTGGACTGTGTGCAGAACAGTTAGCAACAATGCTGTCTTATATTGGATTTATGAATAGCCATATTTTTGTGCTGTACATAGCTTAAAAAATTATAAAAGAAGAATAATTGTTTCTCAACTAGTCAAAAAATATTATACTTTTTTCCTTTTAAAGTGATTTAATTCCTGTTTTTCAAATACTATGCATTTCTTCTAGCCTTTATGTAATTCTTCAAAAGATAGATTTGGCATATGCTTACAAGGACCAGTTTTTAGAACTAGCTCCAAATTTTATTTCACAATTGATCTTCAAAAGCAACTTGAATATTAACTGCGTGCAATGCAGCTTCCAGTAGAGTATCAGCCTTAACAGAAACTAGGTGTCTTTAGAATCTAATTTTTTTCATCTGTCTTATAAAATTAATCAGGATAAATTTCTGAAGAAGACTGCAGAAAGTGCTCAGTCTTTCAGCTCAACAGTTGTATATACTCAATGCTAAACAGCTTGAACTACTGACAGAATAAAGTAAAATTAATAGATTTTTTGAAATACTTATTTCAGATAAAAATGCGCTTTTAATTTTGTTTTGTTTTAATGCAACCAACAAATATAATAGGACACCTTTCTTAAAGAGAATTTATTTCTGGACCTAGAAAGGTCATATGGGACTTTTAATCTTATGATTGTATGGAAGAATTTCAGGACTGAGATTGTTTTCACAGCTGAAAAGGAACTGCCCAACACAATGCCTTTGGAAATTTGCCCAGACCTTTGGTCTGTGTGGTGTGCCTGTTTGCATATGTAAGTTTCTAGTTTTCTTCTCATATCCTGTAATGATACACAAGTAGCAAACTTAGTCAACAAAAACTCAAAAATATTATCACGAGGATGGAATTTTCTAGAGTCCTGTGAGGAAACATGTTTGTGCAGTCACTAAAATTTAAGTGTTATTTTTTCGTTCTGAAATTGTATCTTGCAAAATCCCCATCTTGGCTCTAGCAAAAGCAAGGTATGTTTCTACTCCTACTTGTTGCCCTGGCTTGCAGAGCCCTTCTGCATATGTGCTGATCGAAGTCTGTTCGTTTCTCCCTTTCTGATGCCCCAAAGGGAGAGGACACCTTGTGCCCTTGGGAAAGGATTTTGTTCTGTGTTCAGTCTGAAAACTGCTCCTGGCTGTGTACAGTGCAGATCCCCGGGGGACTTCATTTACCCAAAAGCAGAAGTTATCCTGTGATAAAGACAGTGGGAAAGCCATGGAGCGGCATCATTCCCAACGCAAGTAAATGTAGCAAATATGGACATTGCAGTGAAAATTACGGCTCTGAAGGACCAGGAAAGGAAAATTGCTGAAAATTGCACTTTCTTGGTAGTTGTGAGACTGCTGTGTGTTTAATTCCTAATTTAGAAGATCACAACTCTTGCATCAGAAAAATTGAACTTGGAGAAGATAATTTCAATTTCTTAAACAAATTAAAAGTGATCTGTTTATACGACAAACATGTCCTAAGCAATAAAAGCAATAAAACACCTTTACAGTTCTGATCTCTTAAACTCAAAATCTACATTTTTTTTTTCCCATAACTTACAACAAATTGGTAGCTAAAATTCTTTTTAAGATCCTATAGTGACGTAGCATCAGCAAAATATGTTAAGCATGAGCTTAGCCTTCAGGCTTTCTACTGATACTTAAACTGGAATGTATGTTCACATGATTTGCTGAATAGGCATAGACTTCAGCCACTGAACAGTTAAGTAGGGTTAACAAAAACCTGTCTGAGGCAGCTGGCTGCCATGACACACCATCTCTGTACTTGTCCAGAGATAAATAATACACTATGCACTACAGTGCCTTAAGAGTGCTCTTTTCAATGAAGTACTATAGGAAAGTCACTTAGTAGCATATGCTAGCTGCTTAAGCTGTAAGGTGTTTTTAAGATTAGAGGTCTAAGCTGTAAAAGATTCTCTTAACGATAAGATGGCCTTTCATAACTAAGGTGCACTTTTATGTTGGAAGCCAAGTGGGACCATAAAACAGAGCTTGGGGTTTAAAAAAAAGTAAGCAAACAAATTAATTTATTGGTAGATAATACCATTAACATTAGTTTCTTGGTTACCCAAGTTGGTACTGAGTTATCATTTCAAAGGGGCTCAGTGCCATTGGTCGATTTGTGGCCATGAGTGCTGCATTCACGGTGCTGAGACACTGTGCATCCTGTGCTTCACATGTGCAAAATAGGTAATTGCTTATTTTCAGCCGTATTTGTATGCCAGAACTAATGCACACACAGCACCTGCAGATGCAGTTTTAGGCCTGAGCTGTCCCAGTTATTATGAAGGGTACAGAAATTGCTTGGTTTGGCAAGAGTGGGAAAAATAATTTTGAGGAGCAGTATAAGGACATACAGCTGGCGGTGAGCAGCGGAAAGCGTTGTCACTTCACAGCTTCTTCCCCTGTAACTTTGCTGGGATGTTTGGGGTGTCCCCAGCCGCAGCAAATGCCCAAATTCCCTGGTGCAGCATTGGAGGATGGTCGTTGGCTCAACTCTTCCGCATTTTGGCTGCTGAGGCACACTCGTTCATCCCCAGGCGAAGTGTTCCTCAGATGATGCAAGGCTTGCATGGTGTTTAAGCGATCCTTTGCTCTCTGTGGCATCAGTATTTACAGCTGTTTAAGCCATGTTGAGTAGCTGCTCTTCTGAACTCAAGGTAGGGGACTGTGGACACCTCAGGACAGGCGATAGGAGAACCCTGCCAAAAGGACTTCTCCGAAGCACAGCTAATACTGTTTTATCCTCTCTGCAGGGAAGTCTCCCCATCTCGAAGGAAGTAAATCGCAAGAAGAAAAGTGAGGAGGAGGGGGCGGGCCCGGTTCCAGAGAATGGCTATGGACACCATTTCACCAAAATCAATTACCTCTACTCTTTTTAATCATAATCTCTCCATTTGTATTACATATGGTGTATGGGTTTGATGAGGTCATGGTGTCATATATCGGGAATTGTTTCTGTGTAAATCATCAAGTGTAAGAAGAAACTATGGGACTCTGAGCCTTGCTTTAGAGAATAACAGTGGACAAACGTGTACCATAAAAAATAGTTTTTAACATTCTGACTCAAGCGAAAGCTCTCAGAATTTCACACTGTGAATCCATGTTTACAAACATTACAGGTGGGCCTTCAGGCCTGCTTCTACCACAGCAATGTCTTCCACTACTCAAACTCCACTGCTCATATGCAACTGCTAAAATGCTTGCCCTCTCTGTTTCCACCATCCCGAACTGCTTCTTGCAGAGGCTGAGAGTCCCCCCCTCTTTTTTTTTTTCATTTAGATGTAACAAGCCTGGTAGTTTATTTTCATCGATTGTCTGTATATCTCTATATTTTATCCATGTACTCTTTTGATGTATAGAAGTAGCATGAAACTCATGGTTTCCTTGTGGTAAGCGATTGTGATGCTGCCACAGGATTTGAGACACTGATGAATGGTACTATTTTGAACTTTAAATATGCTCCTTGGCAAGGTAGCTCTGATGGTGTTATTTTTTTTATTTCCATGTTCTGAGAAGGTGTTGGTACTTTGTTTTTCTGAATGTTGTTCTTTAGACTGGACTGACTTGTTTACTTGTGTCTTCAGCATGGATTTCTTATTCAGTGCTGTAGGTGAGTAACTACTTATAGTGTACAAGTGAGGAACTGATTCCCTATCAGGGTCCACTCACAAACATGCAGTTACAGTGGGAGCAATCACAAAACTGTAATTTACGTAAAATCTCCTTTCTGACTCCTATCCACCTAATGGAGATAGACGAGCAATAATTTTCCACCAACCTCTCAAAATCTCTTTTGATTTTTCTTTTTTTTTTTAAAGCCTTTTAAAAGAAGGGACAAGTTTTAATGTCCTCTTCGAATCCATAAAATAGGGGATATAGTAAGAAAAACAGCAAATTTCTGGGAGGAGAAGTCCTAAAGGGGAAAGAGTACATTTCCACAGTACCGTCAACATGTGGACTTTACATTTTTGTTCTTGCTCCCAGACTATTATCAATACAAAACACCACAAAACACAAAACTAAACAGTATCATCTACTCATGGAGTGTTGTTGTGTTAGACACAGTCTGAAAGCCCACCTTAATTTTTTATATAACTCTGTCTTTTAGCTCTTCCTTTTACAGGGCAGGCCTTGTTCTGAACTGTTTTAGCTTCTGACTGTTAAATACTAATGCATGCACTGCACTTCCTAGATTTCTTTCCTTTCCCCTCCTCCTATATCCCTTTTCCTTGTACATTTTATTTTCCAATAGATTAGATGCGTCTACTGTGCTGTACATAAAGCAAGAAGTAATATTCAGCAGTTGTGGCATTTATGTATAGTTGCAGTTGTGTACTGCTGAAAACGCAGGCTTTTGTAACAATGTGATCTTTAATAATGCACTACAAGTACCCAATGTATTTTAGCTATTTTAGTAGGATTTGTTCAATAAATATGCAAGCTCTAAGGGTAGCTGTGATGTCTCCATTTCCTTATTACAATAAGGAGTGGGCTCCTTTTCTGTTCGTTTGCACCTATTTTTTACGTGACTTCTGAGGTTTTTGAGGGGAATATCTGCTGAAGTAAAAGGCGATTCCTTTTGTTGTCTGCTAAACAATAGCTATTAAGATAACCTAAATACCAGACCTGGATCTGGGAAATGATAGCTGCTGGACAATGGTAGTCATGGTGTATTTCGCTTTCAAGACAGCTGAGTGGCTGGGTCAGACGTGACACTTGATGCCATTTTTAGTAATCCCAGGAGGAGGCTGTGGAGCTGTGCATGGCAAGCACAATATATTTCATTTTCCATGTCTGATAAACTGAATGAAAAAGTCATGTACCTAGCATCTATAATTTAGTTTGAAAGCATGTTGATACAGTCCTCTCTTTAAAAGCAGTTTTATTGGGGGAAAAAGTAACATCTGCTTTTATAAGGTTTAGAACATACATTGATTTCACTTTAGCATAGAAAACAGATGGAGGAGCATTTTTTTAAAAACACAAGCAGTGATCTACCAATTAATACCAGATGTAGGTCTGCCCCTGAAGTTTTCCAGTCATGAGACCAAACGAGTGCAATTCCATATGCCCTGACTCTCTATCCCAGTGAGTGAATCTACACAGGGACTGAGTTGGGTTTGATGACTTCAGCTGTATCACAGAAAACTGCACACACGGCACCTGATCCAAACGGCCACTGATCTCACTGTACGAAACACAAGACGGCAGGGTTGTTGGGCTAGAGCTAGCTAGCTGCTTAGAAAGCAGTTTTATCTATCTGTAGTATTTCTATATACATACACACATTATAAAAACACACATCTGTATACATATGTAAATGATGAGAAACAGTTAATAGAATTAGAGCAATGATTAATTGACTTTATTTTTTTAACTTGTGGTCCACTGGCTTTGGGAAGTAAGTGAACCACTTCTAAAAGAGAAAAGAAAGGTGATTAAAAGGCCTTTAAATCCCCTTCCTGTTGTTAGTACTATTTTAATTTGCTACACAAGAAAATGTTTAAAGCCGAAAGAATGAAAACGGTTCCACACTCATTTAGAACTTGCAGTTGCTAAAATAATTGCCCGACCTTGGCACTGGTTTTTAATCTTCCCAGCAACATGCCACATTTTGATAAAGACATAAAGATCTGTGGATTAGAGTCTTCGATCAAACTACAACAATTGAAAAGTCACTCTTGAATACCACAAATAATAGGTCTTTTTCTTAATAATGGACATAAAGGACTCCTTACTCTATCAAACAGCTTTTAATATGCTAACATTCTAGAGACTGAAATTTGTCAAAGATGACTTCATCTATGTTATGATTAATAGAGGCTTCCTAAATAGGCAAAGGAGACCTACACTTTTGCATCAGCGGTAGGGGCTGTAACACGTGTGTAAAATCAGCTTTCTAAGATTAAAAAAAAAAAACAGAAAAAAGTTGCAGAGTGACCATACTTAAGAAAAACAATGGTATGGTCATTCTAAGAAATGTTGCTAGGATTTCATACATGTCTTTCCTGTAATGCTCTGTGAATCCTAATTATTAGATGTGTTGTGAAGAAACGATACAGTTTGACTGTCTGAGACAGTCAAATAGCTACATGCATCACACTATTGCCCTTGTCTGGTGTACATAAAACACTCACCTCATGGATATCAGAGGTGGGGGTGAGCAGTGTGCTTCGCACCCCTGCATCAGAGTTTGGGGTTGGCGAGCCAGAGGGGGAGGCTGGGAGTCTCCCAGCTATATGCTCGTCACAGCTGTGGCACCACTGAGCTTTGCTACACCAAGAGCGAGGGTGAAAAAAGTCGAACTGTTCTCATCCTTGGGACGGCAACATTTAATTTACTTGTGGTACAAAGAGACCTTTGAGCTGGATCTGAGACTCAGCAGTGTTGAAGCTGATCCAGAGAGGTGGTGGTAGGGCAAGGGTAGGGAACGGAGCAGGTGGGCGCTTCTCAGGCTGTCAGTCAGGCTTCCTGTAGCTGGAAAATTGATTAAAATAATTGGGAAAAAAACACCACTGAATGTGTCTCACAGTGAGTTGATGCAGTACAGCATGACAAGCCACCTTTTTAACCCCCTTGTATTTGTGCAATAGAAAGGCTAGTGAGAGTATTTTTAAAGCCTTACGGTCAAGTAGATCAATTCAGGAAACGTTGGTTCTAACTGGCAAACCTTGTAATAACATGTCATGGAGGATCTGGCAAATCAATCTTTGTCCCTCAGCAAATCAAACAAGAGAAAAACAAAGATGAATTCTGCAGAATAGCAATAATAATGTATATCTGTTTTTCACAAAGATTTTTAAGCTGTGGAGATAAAATCACTAATTAGGAACTAGCTATTGTTACCACTGAACATCACATTTTAAATGAAAAGTAGGGCAGAACTGCATGTGTTATTCTTTAAATTCCAGTGCCAAAAAAACCCTGCATTGTTAATTACCAAATGAAGAAAACATTAACCCTTATGCCTTGGAGTTTATGCCGCTAACAATGTCCTGAGGAGGCGGGTTAGAAAAATTGATTGATTTTTATAAGTTTATTCAGTGGAAGTTAGCTAAATTCTGTCTGCATACACATAAAATCTATGCAAAAGTACAGTAACAGTTTTAAATCAATATTACCTTTACACCAGACTCCAATTAAATAGACTCCAATTAAATTTCCACTATTAAAGCTGTACTACCATATTACAAAAGAAAATTTAAAAAAAATCAATATTCCAGATAGAAAGTTCAAACTCAAAAAAGCAAATTTAAATAGGATGAAAAGGAGCCCAGATCTGTCTCAATAGCATCATGTTCCTGTGAAAAGAAAAGCAAACATGATACTGATGATACTGGAATAACCTGGAGTATAGCCAGCAAGCCAAGTGAGGTAATAGTTTAGCACTACTCAGCATTGGCAAAGCTACAGCTGGAATAAGACATGTTACTTGGGCACCCTAGCTCAGAGAAGATGGGTGCACAGTGGAGAGGGTCCAGGGGAATGCAGGAAGCGTGGTGTGAAGGATGGCAGAGAACATGTCTGATGGTGAGTGACTGAAAGAAAGAGGCTGGTTTGGTCACAAGTGAAGCTAATGAACTCTTCTTCATTGGGATAGAGCGATCTTCAGTGTCACAAAAGAGGTTGAGGTAATACCTAGAAATTTGGAAACGACTTTCACAGTTGGCAGGACTGGAATGTGCTCGAGTGGGGTGCCAAGAGAGAGGCTGTGGGTTGTTAATCTTCTGAGATCTTTCAGAACAGGCTGGCAAAAATCTGTTATGATTTGTACTTACCAGTTACTCAAAGCCAGATGATCCTATCATGAAGTAATGATAGGCTAGAATTGAGAATTTCTCCCTTTTTATGGCTTCCTAAAAACTTCCCTGGCAAAACCAGTGTGGCCCCACACATTTCTAAGACCGTCTGCACCAGACATGCATTCCCCACTCACCTTTTACTCATGCTGCAGACTGAGTCCAAGAGGCCCATGAGCTACATGCTAGAGCATGAGACCCTTCTTGTGGTCCCTCACACACCTCTTTTCTAACATTATTTGAGTTCTGATGAAGTAAAAGAAAGAAATAGAGGAAATTCCATGGGCTGCTACAGCCCTGAAAAAGTGGGTAACTTACACTCTAGTGGGGAGAAAGGAAAGGCCAATGGGAAAAAAACAGAAATGCAGAGAGAATGTAGCAGACAACTAAGTGGAAATGGGAAATCCAGAAGTCGTGTCTGACTGAGCTGCAGTTTAAGAGCTGCAAGGTTTGCAGAGACAAAATGAGAGTGTCGCACTCCAATTTACAATAGATATTTTCCTTTTCTGACGCAGAGCTCTGGAATAGCTTGTTGAAAACACACAGGAAGCAAACATGACTTCAGAGGACAGCTGTTGATGGTTTTTCTCCCCACATTTTGTGAGTGGGGACCTGCAGGAGAGGATTCAGGCTGGCAGCCCCACCAGGAAAAGACGTAGTGGGAGAGGAGACTCCTGGCCAGCTGCGTGGGGAGCAGGGGTATGCCTTGATGCATCCCCTGTGCCTGCTTAGCCTAGCTTGGGCCTCAAGACTGTGGCTTTGCCTCTGCCCATGGACATACCTGGCAACATTCACGCACCGGCCACAGCAGTCAGACCCTGTGTCTTTAGTCCCAGGCTCAGTGAGAGAACACAGTAACACAGAGCAGACACGCTGTAGTTTGCATCCTCCTGAAGACAGAGTCTAATATTTGGACACTCAAATACTGCCTACCTATGCTACATAATAACGAAGAAAATACATCCTGCATTTATAGTTTAACTGGTAATGTAAACATAACCTAAAATCCTCAGGTAACCTACTAGCATACTGACAATCCCAACTGCCTACACCTATTCATCTGAACCGTTTTGTAAGTGCATACAGGGCTCTGAGCTACCATCTGTCTGCCAGGATACGGCCAGAGCTCAAAGTGCTGTGTAGGCTGGTGTAAATTATCTCAGGAAACGGTGTCACTGCAAAATCAATGCTGCTTCAAAAAAAAAAAAATAAATCTGAAGGATGCTGGTGCTTTCTGTGCATTCCTTTCTACCTTGCCCTTTCTCCTAATGCCTGAGCATGTTGGCAACACCAGCTTGATCTCGTTTGTCACTTTGTAACATGAATTACCTTTCAGGGCAGCTTAACTCTGTTCCTGCTCTGAAGGCTCCGATTTGGTATTTTAAGTTGTGGGTTTAAAGACTTCACCCTGTCTGTCACTCGATGTGTGCTGCTTTTCAAAGCTCTCAACTCCTTGTGACTCATCTAATATTTTCCAGCTGCTGATTCCAGAGGAAGAGATGTGACCCAACAGCTGATGTTTTATACAAAGAAAGAGTATCCTGTTTGCACAGTGCTGTTTCAGATTTGTATTGCACGTGTCCGAAGTTAAAACCATGAATGTGTCCAGACAGATAATTGTATTATTGGGAAATTTACTTTATGTAACGTAGAACAGATCCTGAAAGTTTCAAGAAGTCATGACAGTAGGAACTTATTTCTTCAGAGAAATTATTTCATCCTCAAGATCAAAGTGCTGAGCAGCTTTCTCATACATTTTTTAATGTGTTTTCAGGCAGTTTTTTGCAGCCTTGAGTCTTCAGTTCATCTCAACAGATTCCCACTAACAAATATAAGAATCCAGAAAGCTCTTTGTGCCGTGATTTCTCCTTTCAACACCTCATCTTCCCAAAAGCTGCATTTCTTAGCTGGAAATTTCCGTGTGTTCCAAGCTCTTATTGAAAATCTCTGTACCCAGCCACTCAGGACTTCCCATCGACCATCTCACTTTCTACAGCAAAACTACTGGACAGCAAGTGCTAGAGGCTGCCAAGTTTAGGACTAGACGACCACAGGTTTATGGCTATATCTAGAGTTACTTTCCCACTGGTTATGCAACCAGTCGTGTTGCTGACTGCACTGACAGCCGCACGACTGTTGCTAGAGTTAAGCACGTTAGCAGGCTGTCAAAGCAGCCTTGTCTCTGGAGGTTTCATTTCCCTGTGAGTCATTTTGGCTGGGTCACTTTTTCCTCACTACTGTTTGCTCCGAGGTGAGTTTCTGCCCGTGAGTCACTAGCACGATTGTACAGCCCCGTCTGGTGAAGTCCCCTGGGAGGCTCCGGAGCCGTAATGTTTCCGGCACAGGCTTCAGTTGGCCCTTCGAAACCACCTGTAGCCTCTCAGGAATTCACAGTCCAGTTGCTTTCTTTCCAAGCCCAGCAAGTTCTCAGTGTTTCCTTAGGAGCCCACCCGAGCTGGCAGTGCTGTTCACAGGAAGGTTGCCCGAGGACAGGGCTGTATGGGGCAAAAACACCCTCTGAAAAAAGAAAGGAGGGGGAAGGGCATAAAAGGGATGCCTGAACATTACATTTGTAAATAAACAGCAGTAAGTTATCAGTAACTTAACTGTAGCAGCAGGAAACGTTTCTGTCAGATTCTGGAAAGCTAACCATGGCAGGAAACAGTTATGTAAAGTGCAAAATTGCTACTATTTAAAAGTAGCGCTTTGATCAACAAAGTGAGAAAAGATGTATTTCATGCTTTTCACTCTGAAATAGAGCAATTTAAGAAAGTTCTTTTCAGTGGGGAGCCCCAAGTCAGCAGACTTGCAATTTGCTGTAACTGTTAAAGCTCACAGCACTGCCAGATCACACATGAGAGCAGAGGAAAAACAGGGCACTCTTCCCTGAGTTTCACTTGCTGTTTGTTCTTTTACTGATGAGTCTGAACAGCCAAAGTAAGAAGAGAGAAGCTGGGCACCACCTCCCACCTTGCCAAAGCCCAGTGCTACAGCTCTCCAGTTTCCTCCGCCCAAGGGACACAGAGAAGCAGGATTAGCAGCAGGAGCCCAATGCCTAGCAGCTGTGTAAGTCAAATAACCCACCCACATTCTCCAGGTGTATTTGATAATCCATGATAATATAGCACACAATGTCCTGAGCCTGTGGAGAAGCTTTCTGAGTGGAAATGAGAGAAGTGGGGTCACTCCAGTCCCTGAAAGCAAGAGATGGAAGGTGGGGAACGACTGCCTGTGATAGAAAAAAGAGACCTTAGTCAAATCATACAGAATCACATAATGATTCCTTTCCTATGATTAATGTTATCTATCCTAATTTCCAAGAAATTAGGTGGCAGGAGAATCCAAGAACACTCTGTGCCTAAATTATGTGCCAAAACACCGGGAATGTTGAAACAGTAAGCCACCCGTCTGATCTCACACAACTGTAAATCCTGAGCTATTCCACTGAAGTTACTAGGCTGGATAAACAAGATCAAAACCAGGTTCACAGGGCTGACCCAAATCTTTTGATGCACTTGTGAAGCAGGCATTTCAGCCAAGTAATTGAAACCACGTAGTTCAGCTCTCACAGTCTGGACGTTGCCACTTGGCTGTGTTTCACAGACACACAGGCTTTGAGCAGAGGAGAAGGCGAGCGTCCTTCGGGTGGGCTCTGCCTGCTCACACTGCCCCTGCCCTTCTCCCCTGCCTTGGGCTGCTGAATGGCAAACCTCAAGTTCTCCCTCCTTTCTGGGGTTCTTGTCTGTTACTGACCAGATGTTAAAGCTTTTCACGCATTTTCAGGGACGCTGCCACTATAATCATAAATGAATTTCCTTTAGGTATCACTATGATCATGCTGTGACATTCCCTCGACAGACACTGCAACGCTCTGGTGTGAAAGAACAACATGAACCACAGCTCATCTTCTGCTGGGACACTCGAGATCCGTTCCTACTTATCTCTTAGTAAAACAAGTCTAAATGACACTTAATCAGCTGTCAGGCAATTTTTGGACAGGGAATAATTTTGGACTGACTTAGGGATTATGGTCCAGGAAAAGGAGTCATAACACAAATTCCCTGAAAACTCATCTTTCCCCAACGGCTTTAATGAGCTTTACGCTGCTCTAATGTGCTTGAGAGGAGAAGACAGCGCGGGATTGGTGTCAAGAATGGGTCTTTGTTCTGCTGGGCCACAAGGAAGGCACATGGGGGATGCAACTCTCCTCTCCTGTAGCAGTTCCTGCCTGGCTCTTGCTGCAAAATCAGTATCCCTTTATTTTATACACCCACCTATTGTATTTTTAAACACTAATATCAGAAACGTGAAGAGTAATTGAAGTGATATATCATGATGAAAACAGACAGCATCTTGTTTGCCAATAGTATGGTAATGTTATGTCCAGTGGAAGGTAAGTTTTGTTCCTGCTTCTGAAAATCATGCAACTTTTTTTATTTCAGACTGAAACACGTGAACTCATTTCAGAAATCTGGGCTTCCTTGTATCTTTCGGAACCACATGTGAAGCACTGAACCTGCTCACACACACCCCATGACCAGACCATCCTGACAAGCATACACTCTCTGTCTTGGTGCCTTTAAGTAACTGGATTTTTGATGGCTGGTACAATATTTACTTATGTCCTTCTTTTTGCCCCCTTGGAGAATGACATACCATTTTCTGGTTGATCTTGAAGCCTTAAACCCCAGAAAACCCTAAGAAATGCATTAGATTAGGAATATCATGCGAAAACAAGAAAAACATTTCCCCAGAGGCCTCAAAGCAATAAAAACTATTGGGGACAGGCAGAGACATTCATTTCAGAACAAATAGTTTCAATACTCTAACTCATATAATAATAGCATTTAATCATTTTTGACACTGCAATGAACATAGCTAGCTATACTCAGGATGGTAGGTACATCTGAGGCAAAATATGCATTTAAAATTGACCATGTAGCTACCTTTTGTGTAGGTCATTTTTAGCACTAAAATTCTTAAAGCAAACTACCAGAAGTAGGACAGTGAACATCACACTCTCCTGCACTTTGGGAAACCCCCCTCTGGAGCAATGCAGACAGCCGGCCAGAGTTTTGCTGGATTATAAATAACCAGATTTGGCCTGGCTCTTTCTCTCGCAGATTACGCAAATTCAATCTGGAAGAGGAAAGCGGATTAAGGGCCCCATGTTGGCTATTTCCAAGCCAGCAGTTTGCTTTTACAATACAGGTAGGAGGCAAAGGGGCAGGACAGGACCTGAGAGAAGGGTGACTTGTGAAGCGGCTATGGGTAGCAATCAGCTCCTTACTGACAATAGTTAGGAGGAGTGTATTTGTGGCTAATTGGGACTGTGCTTTTCACTTTTGATCTGGCAGGCCACAACTAGTACTAACTCGAAGTACACCATTTCCATGCCACGAACTGATTTTCGCGTTTTATTCGTATTTCCAAAATGATATGTGGATGCTACTGAAAAGAAACCAAACAAAAAGGAAGGAGTCAGAGAAACTACTTTATCCAAGGCACTCAAAATTCCCTTATCTTCTACTAGTTGCCAAAAGGATCTTTTTCTCTTTTCTTGTATGAAACAAAATTACATGTGTCACTATCTTGGACCGTGGCATTTGCAGGAGTATGCACCTCACATTGCCAATCTGAACAGTCATGTACATCCAGTGCCATGCTATTTTCTTGATTTATTGCTATATTTCCCAGCACTCATAAGAAGAAGTACAAAGAAAACCTAATAGTGAATGAGCTACACATCCCAGGTTGATAACTGACCTACACAGCGCTCTCTGAGCATTCACAAAAATTATTGACTCTAATAAAAGCGAGCAGTTGTAAAACCAGAGTTAAAATCCCTGAGGGAGAAAGTTAATGGCCACACCAGAAAAGCCTGTTCTCCAGCACTTGCACACCCATGCTGCTTGCCACAGGAGATCCAGGTGGACGCTTGGTGGCTGCTGCCGCACCAAGCCCAGGGACAGCAGAAGGCACGTCTAGTAACACAGATGTTGTAAGAGGTGCGCATGCTGAAGTCCCTCAAAGTCGTAGCTCCTAATACACCAGCAGAAAAATTTGCTTTTGAAAATGCAGCTTTAACTTTTCTTCGCTTCCTTTTTACAGACGGAGATAATACTATGAGGCTTCGTAATGTGAGAGGCTGCAGAGTTCTCTGGAGACAAATTAAAAGTGTGCATTAAAAATAGCCCAAAGACCAGAGCATGACACTAAAAAAATGTGAGAAACTGGTCAAGTTCACTGATTTCTTTTGCAAACTAAGGCAAGTCACTCTGTGTTAGATCTAAAAGAAAAAGATGACAAAAAAGAAGAGGAAAAAAGCAATCACTTACAGGTTCCATGTTGGAGTGTACTCTTTGGCACTCCAGATGTGTAACTCCCCATCTCACCCTGCCTCCCCCTGTTTCATGGCCAATTTTTGTTACAACTCCTCTAGAAAACACTACCTTCATCCTTCACAGCAGTGCTGCAGGGACACATTAGTGACTGTGAAACTCTAAAAGCATGGTGATCTGATTCAGGCAAGTATGAAAGACGCATGCAGCAGTTGCAGTTGTTCCTTTCTACACACTATTCCTGCAGCTATTCGAAAGACTGATTACTAATACTTCCGATCTCTACAATTATGAAATATCTGCTATGGCTAACAGTACTTGCCTCAGCCCACAGGTTTCCCTGAATTATATTCCTTTATTCTAGCGGTAACGTTTTCTAGGATCGTCATTATTTCTTCCTCCTCCCTCTGTGTTCAGCCCTGACTTACTTATGAGGAACATCTATACATTCGTTATATCCATATTGGTTTTTGTTGCTTTTTGAGTCTACACTTAAAGTACAACATTCCCTGACCACCTAAAGAGTTTAAGTTACTCACAGCTTTCCAAGACATCATTGTAAAAATCCTATCATAGCTTTTAGTAACAATAGTCCCTACTGGTAGTCAAAACTCAGAGTAATTACACTGACTAATGTAACTAAGTCTCTCTATGCCTTTGTTATTCTTCCTGGGTGAGTGGCCTGCTAAGAGCGTGTAAGTCTATTCTTCTTGCTGGCTCTGAGGTGTCAGATTTGGCTGTCATTTTATACTAAGTCTAGTAGTCTATTCCTTAAAATCCATTGGATAGGCTGATCTTCCTCTAGAGTCAGAGACGCCTTGCAACAGAAGTTTCCAAAATCTGCTCTACGCTGAATGGTATTGAGCAGAAGCCCATACCTTAACCTGTGCAAGCTAGGAGAAGTTTGCCTTAGTCAATTAAATTAACCGATCAGCAAAAGTTTTAAGAAAAAATACTGGAAGTTTGAAAGTTTGGAACTAAAGGATCTACTGATATTATACAAACCATTTTTAACAGTCAGCGAGGATTCATCAAGAACAAAATCTTATCTAACCAATCTCATTTCCTCAGCAATAAGGTAAAAGGCTTGTGAATAAGCAACAGAAGCCATAAATATTGCCTTTCATTATGTTTCTGACATTGTCTGATGTGATCTGTTTTTAAGCAAACTAGGCAAATCAGGTCAGGATGGAATACTGTTGGGTGGGAGCAAAACTGGAGAACCCCACCAGAAAAGTGCTCAGTCATTTACTATGAAAACACAGGCATAGATGAAGGCTTTGAGGCTTTGTGCAAATTGACATTTTCAGCACCTAGGATTTGAACTAGGAAGTAACACTGTTGAATTTTAGGTGCTGAGCTAGAGGTATAGACAGTGACACTGGTGAACACCATGAACATTAAAATTACCTTCATAAATTGACGTTTTTTCTTTTTAAGCAGGTGTTGTTCAGTAAGAAGAAGGTACTACACATAGACAATGCTTAGACAGATACCCAAACATTCGGGTAGTCCTTCTGTAGAAAAGGATGTGGAAGCCATAGTGGATCTGAAGCTAGCAGGAGTTAACCTTCTGCTGTTGCTAGAAAAGCAAACACTGTACCGGAATACACGAACAGAGGCATAACCTACAGGGCGCACACAGTACTTGTTCCACTTCAGTCAGCATTTGCAAAACCTCAGCTGAACCGCTGTACCCAATTTTGGGCAAGGCACTTCCTGCAAGATGGGGAGAAGCTGGAGGGAGGCCAGAAGAGAGCAGTGAGAATAGCCAGAGGTCTAGAAATTGCACTCAGCAGGGAAAGACTGCAAGAAGTAGGACTGTTTAATTTAACGTGAGGGGAACATGACAACACTCCTGAAATATACAAAAGGCAGCTGCAAAGGGGCAGGGGAAAATCTTGTTTCCTGGTCCATGAGAGTTACAGCAGGAAACAAAGAGCCCAGATCATGGTGGGGGCTCTAGGTTTAACGTTAGGAAGTGTTTTCTAACAGCTTGGCCGTTGCTGCAGGACGTTGCTGCTGAGGGAAAACCTCAGATACACTCGAGAAAAGTTGCACAAATTTCTCTCATCAATACCACAGCCGTGCAGGCAGTTCATCATGCTGCAGAAGGCCAAACCTCTTGGAAGACATTTCCAGACTAGTAACTACTAACAACCACACTCACTTCATGTATAGTAAACAAAAGAAAAGGGAACAACAGATAAAAGATAAGTGCAAGACTTTAGACCCCACTGGTAAATAAATAAAGGGGGGGATGAGGTTGCTCCTGCCTCCATTCCAGTTTGCAGTATTTTAAAAAATACCTAGTGAGAAACAGAACAGATGAAGAGTTAATGAACTGAAGCTTTTGATTTCCATATGTCCTGGTTCCAGCTACCCTGTCTTCTGGGATCTTTGTGTCTACCCCAACACCGCTGCACCTTCCTGGTCTCAGATGCCAGAAAAATAGGATGTTGGTCAGCTCAGCTAAGTTTAGGACACCATCCAGAAAGGGGAGCATGGGCTGCACACCTTTCTTCCCCATGCACTTTTGCATCCTTTTCTTGGGCAGCCCAGCTCTGATGGGGTCAGGTTGTTAGGAAGCAGCTAGCCCCAGTCAGCAGGTCACATGGGGCCGTGGCCCATTCACAGAGCCTAGCGGGAATTAGTGGGACTAGTGAGACCGTGTGCTGATTCGGTTTTCTCTGACATCAGCTTCACTAGTTGTGTTGGTAATGGTTAGAGAAGTTGTGTATCTTGTCCACTTTACTGTACTGTACTTTACTGTTGCTGACCCAGCATGAACACAAGATCTCCAAGAATAGCTGCCCAACGCATCTGAACTGAGTTTTCACTTCCAATGGGAAATTTTAGTTGTTTTTGATAATATCTGAAAGGACAAGATTTCATTCTTTGTTGTTTTTCTTTTTCCCTTAGAGCAATCTCTCTCTACCTAAATGGAAAAGATATAACAGGAATGTCATACCGTGTTCATGAACCAAAGGCTTCAATGCTTTATACTTCAAATATATTCATCCTTTTCTTTCTGTTTCTGTACCCTATTTAAAACATTCGGTGTTATTTTTAAGTGCACTGCTTTCTATGAGTATAAACAGACTAGTATGTAAAGCTCTGAACCATGACCGTTTGTTTGTCACACTGTGCTAGAGCTATTCTAAAAATAGTAGTTTCATGGCTGCATGTAACCTAATTATAGCATCAGAAGAAGCAGTCACAGCCTGCAGACTCTGGCCCGCTGACCTTAAGGTTTAACCAAAGGTAAGATGCACTAACTAGCAGATGTGAGGAGGAAGACAAGTAGTGAGCAAAACACAACTGACATGATTAAACTTGCTACATCCAGTTTCTGTTATTTCCACAACCTACGGTATTTATGTCGTTTAAATGATGATTTGAATTTTCCAATTTAGCTCACTGCCTTAAGAAAACAATTAATTAAAAATAAGGAGTTTGTTTTCTTTTAAGACACCTACTCAGAGAATAAGCCAGTTTTCCCCCTAAAAGCATCCGACTGATGTGCTGCCAAGAGGCACAGGCAGTTCCCCATGTTTGCCCTTCAGCCAGGACCAGCTGCCATTTCCTGCACGTGCCAGAGAGACGAGTACGGACCAAACTGCAGCTCACGGGGCCGGGCTGATCACAGCCCCAGTTGCCCTGAAGGGTTACCTGCTCCAAGTCCCCTCTGTTCTCCTCTGCCAGCCACTGCTACTCCCAGGGGCTTACAGAGGTGCCCAGTGAAAGCCACATTTTGGCTTGGCATGTTTCAGTTGGAGCTCCTATCTACTTGACTATTACAAATAACCTTCAGCTTTCCAAATTCTACCAGGTAGTATGGGGTACTATATGGACATGCTGGCTATAGATGCGATGCCTTTGAGGAAGAGACATGGGAGCAGATCTGTGCCTGCATGCCTGCTCCTAGCTCACACAATATGACACTTCATAGGCTGAAGGACACTTTCTGTGGGCTCAGATGGTAGCGTTCAAGCTGCGTCATGCTTTGTTGAGGCACACGTAACCGTCAGGATAACCGCCTCTACGAAAGTAAATTTTACTTCCGTGTTAGCATGAAGATAACCCCTCAGAAGTATGTTTGTAAGATCTGCATTCTACACACTGACTGTGGCACATCAGCTACTTAAAGCAATCTTATCATCGGTGGGATTATCTTAAATCACATATATTTAAAAGACAACAATTTATCACGCATTTCACTGAATATAGATGTGCAAATCTGTTTCTGGGAATCATTATTACTTAATTCTGAAGATTGGTCTCCTAGAATGTCTAAGGGGTCAGTCAGTACTAAATGATGGATAGATGTGAAATTGCTCATTAAGTCCTGAAATTAAATCAAAAATAGTTTATTCTATTGAAGAAATAATAATAATAAAAAAGATGTCTTTTTGCAGACTTTCCACAAGGAAAATTTAACATGAAGAGTTATTTGTTCTTTCTATATTATATGAAAGCAGTTTATGACAATTACTTAGCTTTTCCTTGTTCTGTGAATTTTAAAGGGCTTCGAGTACTTTCTGTGGTTTTCCTCATTTTAGGGCCAACCCAGCTATTACTAAACTTCACTAAAGAAAGCTCTGTAAGCATTCTTCTTCAGAGATGAAGCCAAGAATTTAGGAAGGTTTTCAGAGCTGACTTTCATGCAGATAAGACCACCATCAAACAGTGTATCTTTAAATTTTAACTTCACTTTACGAGTTCAGTTACTTTTTCTGTTGGAGATATAAGGGAAGACCTAATACAGTAGAAAAATTTTATTCCTATCAGCCTGCTTTTTGCACAGTCACCAGATGCATCTGAATCTAGTCACTCTAAGAGACAGTGTGCTTGACTAATTAGGCCTCAGATTTGATTTAGTACAACAGTTCCTATGTATTAACATCAAAATAAACTTAACAGCTTCTGCTGCAATATGAAGGAATCACCGAAAAGCAATTTGTAATCATGAAGGGAATTCTCCAGATTCTCATACAGTTCATCTTTATGAATGCTCCAATAGCTTTAAGGTATTTCATCAGAACAGTCTGGAATACAAAATAAAGTTATAACAGAAACTTTCCATCCAGTATCTCCTTTGCAATACATAGTAATCACTGTATTAGTTTTTAGTACAGTTCTTTGAGTTAAATCTGAACTGACAAGACCCGAATGAATGTCTGACTGGTTGCCCTCGCCTGCATCTTTGATCACTTTATACAACGATGTAGCCAATGGCAAACAGTATCGACTGTTTAGAATCCCTGATCACCATGTTTTCACAGTAACTATACCCAAATTACAGCAAAGGGCAAAACAAGTTTTATTTCCACTTCTACAGTCAAGAAATTATGTGCCTCTACTTTGTTTAATTCTGGTCTTGTAACAGAGAAAAGTGTAAAGATTAAAAGAGTCTGCAGCAGATAAATTCGAGGGAGAAAATGAGCAAGGTATGGAGGAAGCAGACCTGTCTTGAATTTCTAACAGGCTTTTCTTTAATTTTGTCATGCTGCGCTTCACAGGAATATAATTAGCCCAGTGTTTCAAGGTATTTCAGATTAAATATGAAATTGTGCAGCTAGATGTCAAAGGCAAAGTTCAGCTATAACAAATGTTATCGGCTGCGCATCAGTTCTTGCTCTCTAGTTACATTTGTGGGAGTAGAAAAAGTCACTGTTTCTCTCAGAATCCTTTATGAAATCCTACTTGTTTCAGGGCTACATCAGTGGCAGCTGGTAAGTAAAAGAGATGAAAGAGAAGTAACTTCTGCATTGGGATATTACATGAAATTATTCCTTAAAGATATTATTCATATGGAATACTTATACTGCTAAAAGTAACTAATAAATACAAGCGTCACTGAGTCAGCACTGTGAAAGTGGGGACTAAGCACAATTTTTGAAAGGGGTAATACTGCTGATGTAGCTTCACAGGAACACTGCTGTGTTTTATGTTTATCTCATGTAAAGAAAAGCCTGGATCCTAAAGGTCACCACTGCACAGGGACCATCGGTGGCCCCTCAGGTTTTGACAGAGCATATTTTCAATATGCTGAAAGAGAAAATGGGACAAATAAAAATCTTAAAACTGGTGGCTTCAGCTCACTTAGAGGGCTTTTTCTCTTTAGTGTTCAGCCAGGAAACCATTTGAGTTTTTCTCAGAGTCTTCTGCCTCCATTTTTTGCCAGTTGACTCTTTTTAGAACCTCCCTAGTAAATATTTGTGACTTTACAAGCAACCGCATAATTTCTAAGTAAAAACGTTAAAGTTGTTTAAAAACACAAAGTGAAATTTCTCGTAAAGAAGCCATTAATTCTGAGGTATATGTAAATCAAAACCTCCAACATTGATCTTTCCCAGAAATTTTTTTGGTTGGGTTTTTTTTGGAATTTTTTTTTAATTTAAAGCTAAATTTGTCCTTCGTCTGCAAATTGTTTTGGGCTGCTGAGAACTGAGGAGGAATAGGAAAGAGGGAAATTTGTCCAGTCCTGCAATGATCTGTTTCTCAAAACTTACCTCTGGAGAGCTTCTGAACCAAGGCCATAACATATGGCATGTGTGACAATTTATTGGATTCTGTCATTCGCAGGGCCTGGCTCGCATACTTCACAAAACAGTCATTTTCCCAGAAGTTGGTCTGCACTGAAGTAATTTTTTTCATTTCTGAGTATCTGTGCTACACATTGCCTTCGTATTTGTGCTCGTTCACATCTTCTCTGCATTACTGCCAGCAATGATAATTTGAAGGGGATGGGGAGACCACCTGCAGCTGAGTGGTGCGTACACGGTGATACTTTTCTAATAGATACAGGTTTATAATCTGCTAATGACATAATTCCGAGTTAATGTAGCAACCTGGGCTTTTGTCCACAAACTTTAGGCAGTTTATTGACTGCCTCTCCAGATCAAGTTCAGAGAAAGATAAAGGCTACTTTGGACCTCTACCGATGGTAAATGTAACGTGAAATTATTAGGACAACCTTAAAACTGCAGCACTGTAATCTGTTGCTGTGTGATGATGTAGGAGAGCAGTTGGTGTGCAAGTACACAGTACCTTTTTGAAAGCCAGAACATGAACCATATCAAAAAGTTAATTTTTGCCAGAACACTCAAAAGTACAAGTCAGTACTTTTCTATTATCTTTCAGCTTTCAATCCAAATCACAGCACCTCTTAAACTAAAACATCCATTAATTTTGAGCATTTTGCCCAAACCCAAGAATACCACAGTATCCACACATCTTTGTATGGACTGTTTCTTCTCCACCCACAAATCTTCTAATTCTATGCTGAACAAAAGTAGACCATTAGACAAACCCTAACCTTAAAAGAGAAAACAAACCAGAAATACCGTACATACCCTAGTACTTTTCTTCCTTATTTTAACTGGTTCTTTTTCTCTACAGCAGGACCATTACTCTCTGAATCAGATACTTCTCTAGCAATTCAATTAATTATAATTTACTGGGCTGAAACTGCACTTGTCTGTGCAATGTACAAATACGTGGGGCAAGAAGCAGCTAGCAAGGAACAAATCTAAAGGTCAGGCAAGGCAAGAATAAGAGTGCAGAGAAAGGGAGATATTTGTCTTCCATCAAGAGCAAGCAGCACGCTGTTCCCTTAACTTTGCTGGGATTGTTTTTGTGCATAAATGCATACATGCATTCATGTTTTGACGGACTGAGATTTTTAAGAGTAGACCAAAGAAACTGGGGGAGGGAGTGAAGATTTGAAATTCTCACACTCATTCAAACGGGCTGTTGCATCTGAGTTTATTTTGACTCAGTCCTGCAGTATCAATTGCTTTGTTGTGTGGGCGGGTTAGAACAGCAAACGTGCACACACACACATGCACGTGCACACACTCACTCAACTCTGTACAGTCCAAATTTACTTTACCCAGTGACATAGTAAAGACACTTTACACACGCAAAATGTGCTGAATAGTAAGCGAAAAATCAGCCTTCCTCATCTACCCAAGTTGAGGGGAACCTGCTGTGACTAAGTAGCAGTGGTGGCAACTCTCTTTCTTTTCTTCCTTTGTTCCCATTCTACTAGAGGTTTTGACTGTCTTTGACACCTCCCTGTTATCATCCCCTACATTTTTACCATATGTGGGATTTTTACAGGTGGGACACATATTCCTTGATCTTTGTCACACCCTAAAACCAGTTTCCCCAGCTCCCCAGGCCGCACTCATTCAGTGACCGGTAACTAACCATTTGTGATCCATGCTTCCACTCCTGGCCTCCTCTTACCCCCTTGTGCATGTAGCGTCAGGGCCGCTACCATTATCTCCTATTGTCTTTTGGTTGTATTCTTGAAGACTCCTGCTATGGAATAGGATGATCTCAAAGCTATGCTACCAGAGACTTCACTTTGAGCCCTCGCAAAATTCCTGCAGTGTGAATATACTGGAAGGATTTTAATGACCATTCTAGAGTACATGTTTTCATATGTAAATATGGGTGCATAGCAGGTACAAGGACCTGTATGCAGTACTGTCTTTCACTATCTCCAGTGAGGTTTTTTTGTGCATCAGGAAGCATGTCTCCAACACATCAATAGTCTTTACCCAGACCTCCATGAGAAGTAGGATACAACCTTCTTATGCAATAATAAATACTGTAAAACCCAGAACAAACTCTGCCCGACCTTGAACTGCTTTCCAAGAAATAGTTTATGTATTTTCCAAAAAGGCAACAGTTACGTAGGAAGTTGTCCACGTTGGCTAGTATATGAGAAAGAGACGCCAAAAGTCCAGTATCATTTGCCAGCCTCAAGAGTATATAGTATGTACCTGGGTTTCCATTTGTTAAATGAGAGATAAGCGTTAGTCACTTTTCACATCATAAGTACATAAGAATATCTACATAAATACACGTTAGTCTCTCTGGATCACCATATTTATTTTGATTGTAATGTTGAACCATATGAACATCTTATTTAAGCACAGGCATTTTGTGCTGAATTGCAACTCTCTGCATTCATTAGCATATCCAGAAAGGAAAGCTAAACAAAAGTCAGAGTTTTTGAATAATGACACTGGAAGAATTTCTGCAGTGTTCGTCAGTCATCTAACAAGTCTGCCTAGCCACAGTGAGGAAGAGAAAAGTTTTGCCCTACATTTCTTTTCCAAACCTTCCTTAGTTATGCTGGGAAAAGAAAAGTAGATGACTGCAAAAATCTGTATTTTGAGGGCTATCAACTCCATTTGCTCTCTTGATCCTCCAAAACAAGTATGCATGACTAATTCCAAGTTTTATTTCTACTTACAGAGTCATGCAATCTGACTTAAAGACAGCTGCATTCCAAGCACTCTTCAAGCAGAGGACCTCAATGCTTCAGGGTATTCTTGTTGATAATATTTTCCCAATGCCAAAATACCACAGACAGTTATGTAATCATATATACTTTGTCTAAAAATAGTAGATCAAGTTTTGCTATCAGGAAGAAAGAGATTTTTTTTTTCCCCACATCTAAAAACAAACTGATCACAATACGTTTAAGATGACTACAAGTAATCTAAACCATATGAAACGTATTTGTTTAAAATGCCTATTTGAAAATTAGGCCTATTTCCATAAGTTCTTAATCAGCCCTTGAAAAACTCCCTTGAATATGTCAGACACTTATTGATTGCTTCTTATTCGATTGCACTACAAACTTGATGCACAACTGACACATTTTGAATTTGACAATATATTGAACCAAAAAGAAGAAGGGCTGAGCTCTGAAATGCTCCAAGTGTCCCGGTTGCAGTCCAGCGAAGCACTTATTTGCATTCTCCATTTAAAATAACCAGTTCCACTGCAGACTGTTTACTTGCAGAAAGTCAGGTAGTACTGCTGTGTTTGCAAGAGAAAGGTCCTGTCTATGGAAAACGTTGCTTGAGGTAGCTTTTCTGGTAAACAGACCTTAGGTCACAGGGAAAATATTTTAAAAGGGAAAAAAGTAATCCTGCTGCTTGAAGTTTTGTTACCCACCTAAGTAAGTAGTAAGCAGAAAAAGGCTTCTAGGTCTACCACATTTTGAAATTCTTTGCACAGGCGGTTTTTCATGCTTGGAAGATATGTCTAGGAGCAATACTGGATTTTGGTCTTCTGGATGGGAGATCAGACTGTCTGTTTGAAGCATAAGCTGCAATGCCCAGAAAACCTGGGAAAATACCTTGCATGCACAAGCAGATCAAAATGACACGTCAGAAACTACTGCACTTGTACTGAATGGACACTGCCCACAGCGTCACACGGACAAGCTATGTCACAGCAAACGTGTCACGTTTGGAGTTTCTGAATGGCAAACGCACACAGGCTTCTGCTGGGAAATCAGGGAGCTAAAGCGTCCATGAATGTGCAGACGGGATATGCTGCTGCCTGGCTTTTAATTATGTAATTTCTATTGACAGATGCAGAACTGAGTGTTCTATAGCTCCTAGCACACAAACTGTAATGATAAAGTAGTAAATGAGGGAAAGTCACTAGAACTACAAAGTAACTACAGGAAAACAATTTCAAAGATAAAGTGATTTTCTGAAGAGCACTTATTGCTGCAACTTGTTTTATCTGGTTCTGCTCCAACAGCACAATGTTAATAAAACAAAACACTTCCCCCAAAAAATGGTAATAAGCAAACAGTAAGGAAAGAAACATCAGGAACACCATCATTAGAAACAGTCACTGTATTTAATGTCTGTAGGACAGAGAATATAAAAAGTAACATCTCACTCCGTCACATAGCCCACACTCATTCTTCAGGAGGAAAAGCAGAATCTAAAGTTAATGTACAATGAATTTTCCAGTCATTACAGGCAGCCTGGTAAACAAGCCACAAAATAAGTACAGGCTTGAATCTCCCCCATCCTGCTGACTCCGCTTGTATTGAATGTTTTACTGGTTCAAAGGGCTGCTGTATAAACTTTTCATACTGTCCTGTATGTTCTGGTTTAAGCCAGACAAAAATCAGAAATGTTAAGCGAGAGAAATTATGACATTTACTGGCCATATGCTAAGCTAACTTGTTAATTAACTTGAAATTTTAACCAGTCAGATAGCATAATCTAGTATTAATAAAATATAATTTTTATATGGTTGCAGAAAATCAGATGTTTATATAGCAATGTAGATGAGAAGGTGGTGAAATCTATGCGTAGGGTTAGTCACCTATTCTCTTTTTTTTGAAGTATTTCTTTAAATCGACAATTTCTGCTGGTATTGTAACAATTTTATATAGTTCATGAAGGCAAGCATGCAACATTATTAGAGCAAGAGACTGCTGCAGCTTGACAATTTTAAATATATATCAGGTTGGTTTCATAGCTGGGGGCCATGTTCTTATACATGATATACAGGGTGAAGAAGGCTGAAAGAACCACCCTCTGCAGGAAAACAGGGGTTCTGAGAGATGCTATTCAAAAGCCTCAAAATCTGCCTGAAGCCTTGTTAAGGACAAATATTCTGTTGTAAAAAATAAAGAAAATCAACTAAAATAAATAAAGACAATCTTTCAAGGTCAGCTCAGTATCAGTTTAGTTATGCTGAAAAAGAATTTATTGTCATTATTCCTAAATTACCGGGAAAAAAACAGAATGCAGCACCAGTTTGCACTTAGCAAAAAAAAAAAAAAAAAATCTGTTTCTCATGTCAATACGATATTGCAAAAGGGTAAATGTTATCTGAGTAGTATCTGGCTTAGAATGCACTAGAGGGTGACGAGAATATTTCTGTTTACTAACAAGGTAATGTTTGAATTGATTATCCAGTAACTACTGCTGATAAGCCTGGGTCAAATGTAGGCTGATTTATTCCTTATCTGCTGCTACCACTAAGAAATATCCCCAGTTTTAACTGTGAAGTCTTGCTTAAGTTTGAGCAAAAGATTTGCCATCTTGTTGTTGTTGTTGTTGTTTTCTATAAATTAGTATTTCACAGTCTGGTTTAGGCTTTTTGTTTTATTTGTTTGTTGTTTTGTTCAGTATTTGTAGTTACTTATATGCCTCTCCCCAAGAACAGGAGGCCTCCGGGTATTCGGAGGCACGCCTTGCAACAGCTTTCTGCAAGGCACCTCCAAAACAGGCACTGTAAAACCTCTGTCCAAACAGGGCAATTTAAGGGGCTGGGGTCATAGTTCCTTTGAGTCAGTGGTGAGAGCATGAAGGGCAGCTCACAAAGATAATTTTTCTGTCGGTGACATACCGAGAGCTGCCCAACCAGAAACACCAGAGTTAAGACTGCCTGAACTGGTACTGTAGGTGCTTAAACCTCAGAAAACAGGTGTCACTTCTAAAGGCACTTGAAAATGTGTTTGTTTCTGTTCCTTGAATCCCCAAAGTCAGTCTTCGCTTTGGCATTCTCTAACATGTAGATAGACACGGAAAGTATTTGGGTGCTGGGTCAATTAATGGGTGTAACATTGCCCGAGATGGTGAGATATGACTTGTAGGCCCTGAGGTCCTAATTCCCAGGCAAGAACTCTCTCACATTTACACTGAGACGCCTTGGATAAGGATAAGGCTGTTCTCCAGTATCTTGTTAAAATTCCCTTCCTTCTTCCACCACCAGATAATACTTCCTTAGAAAGAGCAAGAAGGAGAACAGCTTATTGGTGGAAACACTTCAGCAGGGTTGAGGAGATCCTGCGTTCTCCCAGGACTATTTATACATTTTTCGTTGGACAGGAACGGGACGAAAGCAACCCAAAGAGCAGCACAAAGACAGTTTGACCTGAATAAGTGAGCCAGCTCTGAGTGCAGCACAGTCTGAGCGGCAGAGTTACAGCACTGTGGCACTGTCTGGTACAGAGAAGGTATTGAGCACCTTCTGCAGCACAGCACCAAATTATCCCAGACAAACAGCTTTTTTGCAACCAGAGCAATTATCTGTGGCTGCTATTGCACAGAGCTGCAGTGGAAGGGAGAGGACAGGGAGCGGGCAACACTGAATAACCTTCCTATTTCAATTGAGCCCCAAAATGAAGGCTTTGCTATGGTGAGTTTGAAGTAATCAGCTCCCAATGATCGCACTAGAGGAACATAAGAACCAGTGGCAAGGATGTGTGAGGATTCCCTTCTAAAGGCTGCCTGATGGGATCAGAGAAGTCAGGAGCAGGGCAAGTGCTGGGAGAGCCTGGTAGGATAGCTGTACTGTCTGAAGACACTCCATGTGCACAGTATGAATGTGGCTGGCCCCATCTGCATGCAGCTTTGGGATCTTTCTGTGCATTTGGATAGGATGTCTTCCCTGGACTGACACTCAGGAACACAGCTGCATAGCTGTCATTTTCTGAGTCAAGCAAAAAATATTACCTATACCAAACACCAAGCAAAAGAGAGAAATGAACTTCAGCAGCAAGGACTAGGAAGTGGAATTGCAAGGAATAGTTTTTTAATGACTCCTACATGTGAAAGAGCATAATTCTCCTTTATATGCCAGGTAAGGCACTGTATTGGTGAAGCTCAAAATCTGGTACAACCATGTAAGATGCACCAGAACTGCAAATAAAATATGAAGTTTCATCTGGAAGCCCATGTCAGTAGGCTGCCATACCTAATCTCATTAGCCCTCAGAGCAAGGCTCTTTAGCTTAGGATCAGAGCAAGGCTGACAGGGTTATGTCCTTTCTGGGACAGAATTACTTGGCAGCAGCTGAGGGCTTTTGCTCTGCTCTGGCCATTAGATGAGACCTAGCCGAAAAATGGCAGAGCAGACAGAAACATCCCTACAACAGTCAGTGTCAGGAGGTCAGCCAAGTGTCACCCGTCAAGCTTTCATAAGACAAGAAACAAAGGAGATTCCACTAAAGATACAGAAGTAAGCAATTTAAAATCAGGAGAAGGAATTACATTCTGAACCAAATCATAAGGAGTCTGAGTACCTTCTACACCACTCTATAACAGAAACAAAGAGCTTAGTTGGACAAAAAAATAATTTTAAAAAAGCTGACATATTTTTCATAAATGCGATGTTATTTGCTGTTACACTGACCAGAATTAGAATTAATACAGAATAGATTCATGGCTCATGTCAGAATTAATGACTGTGAGGCTTGTGTTGGGAACAAACTTTTCCTACTGGCATGTTAAAATGTGTAATTGGATTCATCTTACATGTGTTCTTGAAGGTCCTAATCTGATCAAAGTCAAAGCCATCACTTAGCATTACAAGGTTTGTGCTTCTCCATACCTACCAAAGTTTTCTGCTAATTAGAACATTAGAGAGTGGAGACAAAGGAAAAATTCTGCAGAGCTGCACAAACTAAGTATATTACACAATTTCTGTCTGTATGACAAAAAGAAAGAATACATCACGTTACACTACTATGAAGGAATGTCAAGGGAATAGGCACACCCTCCTTTGGGTTAAAAACTGGCTGGACGGCCGGGCCCAAAGAGTGGTGGTAAATGGGGCTAAATCCGGCTGGAGGCCGGTCACCAGTGGGGTTCCCCAGGTCCAGTTCTGTTTAACATCTTTATCAATGACCTGGATGAGGGAATTGAATGTACCCTCAGTAAATTTGCGGACGACACTAAGCTGGGAGGCTGTGTCGATCTGCTCGAGGGTAGGGAGGCCCTTCAGAGGGATTTGAACAGACTGGATCGTTGGGCTGAGGCCAATGGCATGAGCTTTAATAAGGCCAAGGGCAGAGTCCTTCACTTGGGGTATAAAAACCCCAAGCATCGCTATAGGCTCGGGGAAGAGTGGCTGGAGAGCTGCCTGGCGGAGAAGGTCCTGGGGGTGTTGGTTGACTACCGGCTTGATATGAGCCAGCAGTGTGCCCAGGTGGCCAAAAAGGCCAATGGGATACTGGCGTGTATCAAGAATAGTGTGACCAGCAGGAGCAGGGAAGTGATCCTGCCCCTGTACTCGGCACTGGTGAGGCCGCACCTGCAATATTGTGTCCAGTTTTGGGCCCCTGGCTTTAAGAGAGATATTGAGCTCCTGGAGCGAGTCCAAAGAAGGGCGACTAAACTGGTCAAGGGGCTGGAAAATAAAACTTATGAAGAAAGGCTGAGGGAGTTGGGGCTGTTTAGCCTGGAGAAGAGGAGGCTGAGGGGAGACCTGATTACGGCCTACAAATACTTGAGAAGGGATGGTGGGGAGGTAGGGGAAGGACTCTTTACATTAGTGATGGGTGATAGAACAAGAGGAAATGGGCATAAGCTTAGTCAGGGGAGATTCAGGTTGGATGTTAGGAAGTATTTCTTCTCTGAAAGGGTTGTCAGCCACTGGAATAGGCTGCCCAGGGAGGTGGTTGAGTCCCCATCGCTGGATGTGTTTAAGAATAGGGTGGATGATCTACTTGAGGATATGGTTTAATGGGGATTAGGGATGGTTGGACTCGATGATCTCTAAGGTCTTTTCCAACCTAGAAATCTATGAATCTATGAAATCTATGAATCTATGAATGGCAAACTATTTGACTCAATATGAGGAAATAATTTTTTCACCACATGTGAGTTGTTACACACTAGAACAGGTTCCCAGAGAATCCCTGTTCTAGTTGTTTTTGTGATTCAGAAAGGGCACTGGATAATTCTTTTCCACAGTGAGTAGGTTAGAGAGACTGACATGTCCATTACCTGTTCATGCCTTATAACCTGATGACTTTTTGGCTAACATTTGTGTTGTTATTGCAGATTGCCTTCTTTTTTACCAACTCGACTTGTTATATAAACCCTGACTTAGAATTGCCTTCAGTCAAATGCAAGTCTTTGGAGGTGACTCAAAGAAAAAAACAAAGCCAAGCTTTGTCCCTCAGAGGTGGCTTCTACTTACACAGGTGAAACTGTTTGAACACGTTACCGTTACGCCACCAGCAGACATGCAGTATCAATAAAAGATGGTTACGGTATTTTTATGGTGATGGCATTACCTACAACTTTGATCTTTAGTAGCGTAATTCCATTCTTGCTTCTTGCATTGGCAGAAGCACTTAACTATGAGTGGCATGTCCATTCCACTGTTTCTACTGAGGGAAAATAAGAAAAACATCTAATGTGGGAGAAGCCAAGAACAGAAGCCAAGCTACAGTGAGCCAGCTCAAAGTGATGTTCATATATAACGTCCCAGCAAAGCTCTTTCATTAATTATCTATATAATAGTCTCACCTAGAAGACCTAGAATGACAGAGAAAGCGTGCAGTTGGTATTGAAGTTTTCATCTGCTTCAACGCTATTTCTGAATGTGATTCCTGAGGGTAAGATGTGTGAGCCACTACTGATGGTAGTTCGTTGAATGTCTGCATTTTGTTGTGCCTCAAATTCCTGTTACATTCATCTTACTGCATCAAAAACAAGTCCTCAGTAATAACCAGGTTGAAAAGGCTAAAGATAATTCAGTTGCAACGTCCTGAGCTGGAGCTCAAGGTTAAGTTTCTTTATGTGCTATCCTTTCTTTTTACAAGGCACAATAAAATGTTTCAAAACAAATTGCTGACATATCTACTAATCCACTACCCTACTAGCCTGGCCTGAGCAGAGTGACACAAGGTATCTCCTGACTCGGAGGACTGGCCACATCCCACCTGTAGTTTCCCTGCAAGGGCAGGTTAGATGAGGTGTCATAACTCTGCCTAAGGCCTGCAGGAAGCCAAAGCAGAGGATGGCAACAACATCTAGAGCTCATTCCAGAAACAAAACCCTTCTCTAAAGAGGACTGAGGAACCATGGATTCTTCTATTGCATAGCATGCACTAACCAACAAATGATGCTGTCTTCTTTTCAAGAGCAGTCTCCATTCCTCCTCAGCTGGTACAGGCAGAACTAGGTTGCAGACTCACCTCTGTGCAAAGTGAACACGTCCTCCTTTTGCCTAGCAAAACAGAGCAGTCTTTGGAGCAGAGAGAAAAAAGATTCCTTCCTTCCCATCTTGACACTTAGTGAAACGTCCTAATCACAAGGACAGACCAAACTTCCATTCAGCCTCATTTTTTTTTGTGTGACTTTTGCATTTTTGGCTTCAGAGGAGTTGAACTTGTATAGCAGAAAATGGTCTCACCAAAGATGCCCATAGTCTGGAAGTTTAGTCAATCTTCTGCTGACAGGATGCCAGTCCCACGGGTGCAGAACACAAGGCAAATGAAGGTGCTACCATCACCACCTCAGTTAGCCTGGATCCCAAGCCAATGTGGGGACTACTTTCTGGATCTCTGTACCTTCAGTGAAAGGGACACACTGAAGAGGGTGGAATCACTTTGTGTTAGAGTCCTAGTTCCCTGAAAAAAAATGAATGTAGAAAGAAGGTCCACCTAATGTAGGATACTCACCGTCACTGTATTGCAGGGCTCCAGTGCACCTGGTGTTGCTTGTCTCCAAGTTGCCCAGGGCACAATTCCGTTGGAGATTGATGCTCCAGCACAAGAAGCCTTGCTGTCTGCACACCTGCCTTCCTCCCCTAGGGCTCTGCTTCTATTGCTGTCATAGTGACCTCATTTTGTTGCTATTAGGAATTTTAGTCCATATCTCCTTTACCCTATCAAGTCCCTGCCTTTCTTATTCCATCACATACAGCAGCACCTATTCGTCTTTCATAGAGTTTATCTGTAACCCATGAATAGTTTTAGTCTTTTGATGTCCCCTTTGTCTACCAGTGCAATCCAGAACATTGCCTATTTTCATTTTTTTTCCCTCACACCAATTAATAAGTAAATGATTTAATGATCCTTCTAAAATTTATTTAAGACATCCACCTGGGACCCTTTGAATTTATTTAAGATTAGCTTCCCTAATGATCTGCAAGAAATTGTGAAAGTAATAAGATTAGACAAATAACTGTTGAAAGACGTAGGAGCAGGAATCAAAATGTTCAGAAACTTTGCCAGCATTGTGAATTTTGTAGTTATAACATTACCACATTAAAAACTCTGAAAGCCAATTAGACAATAGAGTTCTTGGAAGTGACACTGGGGTTGTGCATATCTTTGTACTCAGGCACTCTACTCTGTTCTCGTAAGACCCCACCTGCAGTACTGCGTTCAGCAATGGAGACCCCAACATAAGAAGGACATGAACTTATTGGAGCAGGTCCAGAGGAGGCCCATGAGAATAGATCAGAGGGCTGGAGAACCTCTCCTCTAAAGACAGGCTGAGAGAGTTGGGGTTGATTGGCCTGGAGAAGAGAAGGCTCCAGGGCAATCTTACAGCAGCCTTCTAGTACCTAAAGGGGGCCTACAAGAAAGTTGGAGAGGGACTTTTTGCAAAGGCGTGTAGTGATAGGACAAGGGGCAATGGCTTTAAACTGAAAGAGGGGAGATTTAGATTAGATCTAAGGAAGAAATTTTTCACTCTGAGGGTGGTAAAGCACTGGACCAGGTTGCCCAGAGAAGCTGTGGCTGCCCCATCCTTGGTAGCATTCAAAGCCAGGTTGGGTGAGGCTTTGAGCAACCTGGTGTAGTGGAAGGTGTCCCTGCCCATGGCAGGGGGGTTGGAACTAGATGATTTTTAAGGTCCCTTCCAACCCTAACCATTCTATGATTCTATGATTCTATGACAATGCATTGCATACACCCACAGTCTGATCAGAAGTGTGATAGCACAGAGAGTAGGAAAAGCTTTGCTAGCTTTAACCTGTATAAACCCAGTATCAGCAGCAGTGTCAGTACTGAGGGCTTCAGCACAGGCTAGCTACCCATCATCAAATTTAGCTTCCTACCACCTTTGGTACAGCTATATATGCTATATATGCTGCAGTTTCACCTGACTGCATGCAGACAGACTGTAGGCACCAAAGAGCCTTGGAAAACCAGGTTTCCATACTTATACCACAACACGTGAGCTCCATCTGCTGCTTTTCAGTAACTTGTTATATCCTCCTAATGATGGCAAACGAATCCTCTCGTTATGGTCAAAAAGCATGACCTAATGTAAGTAACTAGAAAAACAACTAGACAAAATGTTGTAATGATAACAATATTTGAAAGCAGTAGTTAATGTGGCTGTTGAAGAGTAGTAATTCAATAAGAGTATATTAAAAGTGCCACATCCTTGCCTTTCTCCCTAAACTTTCCTGCAGTTCTTCCCATCAAGAATGAAATTTACACCACTAGTCACTAGCACAACGTTTAATTTTTCTTTTTCAGTGCAGCAAGTTTTTTCCCGATGAAGAATAATACATGCGTTTTGCAATTCTTGGGAGCAGCTATGGGAAGCCAAGGAAGGTCAAATGTCTTTACTAAGGGCTACACAAATCACTATGCAAAGTTCAAGGCTGCGTATATTCAGGTCAAACTGCTGTACAAAGGAATCCAAACAAACAAAGTCTCGTTTGTGCTACCTTTAAATGTGAGGATGGGAGTGAAACTCAAGCACTGGATAAAAAGTGAAAGAGGCAAAAGCAGTATCCTGTTCTGAGGATATGAAGACACACACATACACACACAGAGCCCTTTCCAAACCTGTACAGAATATCTAAACTCGCTATCCTTCTTACAAAACTGCCTTAAAAAAAGGGAACTAGAATTTCATGACTTCCCCTTCCTTGGACAGTGTTTTAATGGTCCAAAAGATCAACCTTCACTAACAGTATCTCATACAGGGAAACCAAAACAGTCACTTGTTATTTCCAGTTAAACCAGTTATGCAGACTCAATATATAAATGGACTCAGATCATAAATGTTCAAAACTGAAGGATATGAAAGCTACCCAATGACTGTAATGCTTTTTAAACCCATTAGGGAGCATCAAGATGAGCTAAGTGCTTTCTAAAGCTACAATGAGGGCCTCTTCACATTCAAGGAGTTCAATCTACAAAACAGCAAATGCTTAGGCTAGGTAGAAACACTATTAAGTATATAGCAAAATAACTGCTGCTGTTTGTCAGATTCACAATAAAATGGAAAAAACCTTTCAAAAGAATTTAAACACAAATAAATGCAAGGTAGAGATAGAAGAGTAAGGTTTCTAATGGCCCCTACCACATTTCTGGGAAAACAGATTACATAAAAGACTTCTTAGTCTTAGCACGTGAAATAAATGATAACTGGATAGGCAAGTAAATTGCTTATTATCTGGAAAGGCTCTGGCAAAAAAAAAAATAGGTGAAGTGCGGAGAAGAAGAGAGGCAAGGTAGAGAACTGTTTGAAGAGCAAGTGTTTACCATCCATGAATGGCTCAGAATATGTTTCCCATGCCATCTGTTTAATTAGTGATCCAGCCTATTAAAGCTATTGCAGTAAATCAGGCTCTGAAAAACATAACAGAATTTCTCTAGATCTAGTGCTTGGTGTACTAGATATTTACAAACATGTAAGCATGTACAAACAGGTTTATTCCTTCCCCAAAGAATTTATGTTTCAAGACAAGACAGCTCAGGAACCGAGAACATTAATTCTAACTACCCTATCACTAACTCCTCTGACATCTTGCAAAGTCATCTTAGGTTTGTCACGGCATGTTCTAGATCAGAGAATTTCTGAAAACATATGGGATGTGAAATATTTCTAGAGAAAGCAAAACAACTAAAAAGCAAGGCGTTGTTCAGGAGCCTAACAGCACTGAACTACTAACCTGCTCTTTATCAAAGGTAATGAGTTGGACTGAATGTGCATTGCAATAACATTACCTTTTCATGAAACATAAGTAGATTACTTCTTGTACCTCCAATTTCTACTGTCCTGGGTATTGTAACTGTATTTTTGAAACACTAGAATTTTAGATTTAATGTTAATCTTTGACAAAGAACACCACAAATTCTTATTTGTAGTTCTCAGAAGGCTATTTTGGGGAATTAGCTGACTATTGTTGGAAGAAACTGAGGAAAAATTCTGTGTATGAACTCAGTGGTTCTTAACCACTGTGCAGTAGTGACCCCTGCATCACGTTCACTCAGAAGCAAGGACCGAGTACACTGACTCCGTATACGTTTGACTGTATTACTGACACAATAATGATGATTCTCTTACAACATCCATTCATTAATCATAGAATCATAGAACAGCCCAGATTGGAAGAGACCTTGAAAGATGATCTGCTCCAAAATGTCATGGAAAAGAGAGCCTGTATGAGATCATCTAGCACCCTGACTAGTTGCATCTTGAAAACCTCCAGCAATGGGAACTCTACCAAGTCCTTGGGGAGGTTGTTCCAGTCAATGACTGTTCTCACTGTGAAAAAAACCAGAGAGCCTCTGCCCTCTGTAGCCACCCTTTAAATATTGGAATAAATAAATATGTGATGAGGTCCCCCCTGAGCTTTTTTCCAGAGTGAAAAGACCTAACTCCTTCAGTCTTTCCTCACAGGGCAGTTTCTCCAGCCTTTTGATCATCTGAGAACTTTCTGGCACCCACAGACTGCTGTTGCAGCAACTTGAAGCAAGTACACCTTCCAGATGAGTGACTCTCCAGGTCATATTAAAGGCTAACCCAAGACATTAATGTCTTCTGTAAACTGGAGACCTTATGCTTTGTGAACATGGTGAATTTGTATTCATGGAAATAGCAAGAAATTCTTTACTGTAATTAAAGTGTATATCCATGGATATTCTGGCTATACAGATATTGTGATGTGCGCAAGTGCAACAACCATTATTTGTAACATGCTGACAAGGGCTAACTTGTTTACCTTCTTAGTCTCCACCCCAGGTGAAAAGCGGTATGTCAGAGCTCAGGTACCTCTGACAAAAGCGTATTTTTTTGGTTAAAAGTGGAAAGTCTTCTAGAATTAAGTTGGAGAACAGGAATGGATGTTCTGAATAAGCAGAGAGAATCACATCAAAACTACACCAATGAAATAAAGACAAACTGTGTACAAAGCGATAAATGCTCAAAAAGTTTGAGTAGCCACTGATCAGAGAAGAATATAGTTTCACGGTGATTGATAAGTAATATTTATAAGGTCAATAATGCAGTGCCAGTGTTAAAACACTGTTCGTATGGGAACTCTTTGGTGTATTGGCAAGTTAAAGAACGAAAGTCCATACTCTACACTAACTGGAGTGAATTAAAATACACTGGAAGGAGTTCTTTTCCGAATTAAGCACCCTCCTCTTGAAGATCTCATACCCTCTTTCCAACTTATAGCCTTCCACAAGTTTTCCATTACCTTTTATTATAATTTCTAGATACAAAATCCCAAACACACATTGGTTCCACCGTCTCCACCTCTGCAGCACGCCCTTGGTCTGTTTCACCAGTGGTGGTATTGCTGCCACCTTCAGTGAGGCACTGCGGGGTACATTTGTGTGAATGACCGAGATACCTGGGAGAGGTAGCATTAAATGCTGCAATTCCTTCATCTCTAAATGAGGGCTGACAAAATGAAGGAATGCAAGGAACTTCATGGCAAGTCTGCCCTTCAACCTCTTGTGTTCTCAGGAGTAAACCCTCCAAGCTGTACCGGCACCAGAAGCCCTTGGAACAGACATGGTGGCATGCCATAAAGAAGCTGAGAGAATCACTAACATCTTTAGTGAAGAAGACTTAGTCTACAGTCATTAAGGATGGACTAGTCTAGTCTTAATCAGAATGGTGTTAATATTGTGGAAGATGATGGGTGAGACAACTCTTAATGACCACAGCAAGAGCTCTTGTCACAACAGAATTGATTGATCTTCAGAATGAATCTTGTGTGACTAGTCAGCATTAAGCCAGGACCTCTGATATTTGACATCAAGCACGTCGTTACTCTGTCCTGTCTTCAATGTCTTGGAGGGGGGAAGCTAGGCCAAAAATTCCTCAGGAATTTACTGAAATGGTTGCAGTACAACTGGGCAAAAAGGTTTAAATGGAGCAGTGAAACTCACCAAGGGCCTTTTACTTTCTGTTCTTACTCAAAACCACACAGAATCATTGAGAAGTAATGAAATACCATTTACTCCATGCCAGCACAAACAACTCCTCCATGTTAGGCAAAGAAAACACCATCTGTCATCTTTTCAAGTTGTAGAACAAAGAACTAACTAAAACATTTCAGGGCACAATTTCAAGAGGAACTTTACCATGGTCTGAGTAACGTGTAATGAGAGGATGTCTGAGAGTGAAAAAAAAATAATAAAGCAGCACAGAGAATAATTTAAGCAACAAAGCCTCTCAAGCAGCCAATGCCATAGAGCAAACACCTCTGTTCCTGGAGAGGGTCTCTCTGAGTAGCAACTGGCTGAACAGAATTGGTCAACAAGCAAATCCTAATCTCTCTGAATCAGCAATCAAAAGTCTACCAAGATCTGATACTTGTAAATTGATATTCATGTTGGCCTGATTTCACCTCAGGTACAAATGTTTAGAAACTTGGAACAATTGGCAAAGCATGTGACACATTTATCTAGCAGACACAGCCTTTAAATAAAACCTGGATACATTTTTTGAAAGATAGAAGCACTAGTCCATGCAGACTAGTGCTGGCATATTTTAAGTAGGTCAGACTGAAAGGACATGGAACTGCAAAAGGTTAAGAGAAAGGTGAAAAAACACCGTCAAAAAGAGTATAAAGACTTCTGCGTAAGAAATAATTACGTGAAGACTCTTCACTGAAGATTCCTAAGTAAGGACTCTTCAGTCTGGAAAAAAAGAGACAACCAAATGAGGTCTATGACAGAGGTCAATAAAACCTGAGCATACAGAGACAGTGAACAGGGATTGACTGTTCACCGTGCGTTCCAGCACAAGAGCTGGTCACCAGATAAAACTAACAGAAGGCAGATGCAAAACGACCAAAAGGACATGGTTTTCCGCATGGCCAAGTCTTGGATAGTAACATTTTACACAGGTTTGAGAAGTGAGCAGGCAAATTCATAGAAAAAAATGCATAACCAGTCACTGATTTAATCAAAGTCATATCTATCTTCAAATAATCAAAGTGCGAGAGAGCGTATGTAAGAAAATTCATGCATGACTATCTTGTTATATGCTTCTACAGGCAGCTGCCTTTGGCCACTGCAAGAGACATTCTTATAACCTTTGCAGAGTATTATGAAATTCTGAAAATCATTACGAATGTTTTAAATATTATTATGAATGTTTAATAAAAGTGGAGCATAGTGTTTCAGCAATTTAAGGTACATTATGCCATAAATGGCATATTTTCCTTAAGGTATAAATTACCTATTTCTTTTTTCGCTTTCCTAAAGATATTAGGAATTTGAGCAGGAGGTGAGATAATATTCTCTATTTGCTTTCTCCTGATCTCTTAGGCCGTCTCAAAAAGGATGCAAATATTGTTCATAAACTTATGTTCCTATGCTTGTGACTAGATTCAAGCAAAAGATCTATACAGATATTGCTTTTTTTTTCATGATTTCCAATCTCGAGCTGAAATTGGTCCCTCAAATATTGTGGATCTTTTCCCTCAGTAACTCCTACTTCCTGAAAAAAACAAACACCAAACCCCAGAAATTTGGAAGTATTGTAGGAGATCAATTACTGAATAACGCATTTTTCTTTCATTAAGCAGCAGCAGGGAAAAAGAAACCACAAACAAACTCACAACCAACTCAAAACCAAAGGAAAAAAACAGCACAAATGGCAGAAACAAAACTAGAATAAAAGAAATTATTGAAGAAATGGGTAATGGCAGTATAGAAAAAAAAAGGATGAAAATCCACTTACCATAAATCCCCATATCTTCCGTTAATATGCATGGATAAAATTTCATCTACTGGTCTGTGTGAAGCATGAATTCCAGTACTAACTGGCTATATAACATGGGATAGTAAACTCAATTAGCTAGGTGCCTTTAAATTCTAAATTCCTTTCCATTTCTCTGAAAGTAACTTAAACCACCATCTGTCATGTTGCCAGACACTTTCTGCAGGAATCAAGTGTTTCAAATTTTCTCTACTTGGAGATGGCTTGAGTTGTGTTGAAATGACACAAAAATCCTGAGTTGATTAAAAACTTAACAGTTAAGACTCAAAGAACAAATACCACAGGTCACAAGACTTGCTAGGAAGGCAGGAATTAATAAATCCAAAAGCTTGCATTGCACACCTTAGAAAATCATTTAAGAGCTGTGGCAAGCTTGACCTGTATATGCAATTGCAATACAGCAGAATCAAACATGTCAGTCACGGAGGAGAGTTTCTAGGATAGAGATGACTACAGCAGAAGTATTTATAAATACACCTCACTTTTGTATACTGCATGGAGGATAGCTGTGCCCCATGATCATAACCAGTCCATTGTTGAACATGGTAACTCTCTGCATGTATGAAGGTGCCAGTTACACAATTTGAGCAGATTATTTTTCGGAGCAATATGTAGGTCCATATCAACAAACACTCTCAAAACAGGTCTGTATTTCACACATCTTTTATCAATGAAGTATTAACAAGGCTTGCACCAGTTACAGCCTACTCTTTTATATGCAGCTGTAAAAACCCAGTGAAAGATTAAACTGTAGTCAGAGATTGAAAGCAAGCCATTAGGATTTTCTACTGTTCGAAAAAATACTTTTGTAGAAATGGACATTAGGACTGGAGAAAATGGACAGGGAAATCCTTTGAGAGTACACTTTTATTTCAGAAAGTAACAGAAATGTCATAATGCTTCTAGGCTTTTTCCATGTAGTTGAGGAAAACTGCTTATAAAACTAATGTATTACCTTGTTACTTTTGTTCAAGTCCAAATAGCTTAATGTTTATATGTCATACAGCTTACTCCATCTACCTCCATCTCTCATAAGACTAGTGCATACGGTTTCTTTTAAGCCATTAGATTTGAAATTATTTGGTCAGCAGCTGTGCTAAGTATTCCAGCCTCAAAGGAAATACCACCCACATCAACCCTGTATTGTTTACTTGCATTTTTTTCTTCTCACAATACCTCACTACTATTACGAATTGCTACCTGCTATCAACCTAATAAAAAACCCACATAAACAAAAGAAGCAAATACTAACAAGCTCTATGAACACCTACAAAAATGCAGCTTTGGTTGGAATGGATCTTCTGGTGATTCATTTAGGATTTAGTTCCACGTTGCACTTTGCAATTGGTTTCTTTTTTTCCACCATTTAACTGCTTGATGATAACAGTGACCATGCCACAGATCCACTTGACAGATCTGTGAGCATGAGTTACAGGCTTATTCATAAGCAAAACTTTCAATTAAATGTGATTTGGAAGTTTGATCAATTTTAGAGAGAGCTATTGGATGAAAGGCAGGAGATCAGTATTAAATGGTATTTCTGGCAGTTCCTATGAGGTTGAATTCATTGACCACTGACTGTGCCCAGCAGCTAGACCACCTTGGGAGGGGCTGAATGAATGAGTTACTCGGAGGTTGACTCAGGGTTTCTTGGCAATGTATTTCCAGAGTCATTTCAGATGAAGTGTCCCTATGCACTAGTGAATCCCAAATCTCCCTTCCACGTTACACCTGCAGGCATTTTTCCCCTCCCTGAGAGAGTACAGTGTAGATTTGTGCAGAGACATCATACGTGATAGTCATGGCAATTAACAAAGTGGAGCAGGCTTTGTAAGGGAAAACCCCACCAGATTTGACAGCCCAACACTGGAGAGGCTACAGCAGCTGCATGTCCCCCAGGTCCAGCCCTCAGCGAGGATGAGCAAATATTCCCAGCAGGCAGATGCATGCAGAGCACACAAATGCACCACATACACACAAGTACACACAGCCAGCCATGCAGGCAGGCACAGGCACACAGAGCACCCACACAAACACAGTGCAAACAGCCCCATCCTGCTCCCCATTCTGGCTGTGCAGGACAGGCATCCACGGGCGAGAATGTGGACCCCTCCAGCAGCTGGGCTCCGACGCTCACTCTGCCCAGCAGCTGCCTCTGGATCCCAGTCTCCCTAGCTGCTGGCACTGGACGTAGGAGCCCCCAGGGTCACAGCCCTATTCCAGTTGCTGGTACAGACCATCTCAGATTCACACACACACACTGAGCTGTTCAGGACTCTCCGGGGACTCCAGTAGACAACCTCCCTCCAAGCTGTGGTCTCACTCTTGCAGAGACACACCACCCATCATTCCCTTAGGGACCCCCAGTCTCTCCAGCAGCTGTCTGGGACTCCCCTGGTCCCCTCAACAGGCAGCTCCTCCTGTGATCTCGTCCATACAGACATGCACACATACCTCGCTCCTGCGCCATTTTGACCATTTGCCACCCAGTCAGACTGGATCTTCACTAGAGATCACACTTCTGCACTTGCTCACAGGCATGGCCATGGGATCCATGGGTCCCTTCCAGTCCGAATCATCTGGCTTTAAAAACATGAACTGAGGTCATGTAACCAAAGCCGACCCGTATATCTGTAGGAGTTGGCAATATGAAGCTATGTCAGAGCTACCATGAGAGCTACCTGCCCTGATTCCCTCCCTGACATGTCTGTTATATTCAGCTGCCAAAGAATGTAGCAGAAACAAAAAACCATCTGTCATGCAGCCAGACTATGAGGAGGCAGGAAAAGGAGAAAGGGCGAGAGGAGGACTGGAAGTTATCTCAGTCTAGGAGATGCAGAGAGAAGAGGTGTGGAATTAAAAAAATAAAAAGAAGAGAGTATAAAGTTATTAACACCGTGCTTTGATAAGATCAAGAAAAAAGGATGTAAAACCTGTGTTTGTTAGTCAGAGTTTCCAAAACTCAAAACCATGTCTCTAGAAAACAGAACATGAATCCAGTCACACTTCAGAACAGGCTTTTGGCATGTTCTTGATTAATTGTAACTTATATGTTTAGAAAACTTAAAGCTCCCCAGGTACAGATAACATATACATTATAAAGGTTTTCTAAGACATAGTGCCAAGTTATACATCTTAACAAGAAATATTTTTGGTGTTGATTCCTAGGAAAGATGTTTTGTTAAATTGTTTGTTTTAGATCACTGAACTTTGTTGCAATTTACATGAACAAAAAACATAAGAATTATGACTATCCCATCTACTTAGCAATCATTTCACAGCTATAACCATAGGCAACTTAAACCACAGTTGTTACTTTAAACTATTTAACACTGTCCAAAAGCTGTGCCAGGCATTATTGAGCACATTAAATTTCCAATACTATCCCAAATATAAAAGACAGAATATCTGAGGAAAGAAAATGTACATGAATATGGAGAACATCAACACTTTCAAGATATATATACTGAAAATTGTGTATACGTGTTTTAAAATTCTCCCATATATAAAGATGAAGCTGCTAAGGTACATGTTATTGGGCCACTGGGCCAAAGGCAAGATTTGCTATTAAAATAGAATATATGTATCCACATGTCACATTTACAGTATACTCAGAGGCGATAGATGCACCTACTTCTTCCTGATACAAGCAGAATTAAACGAGAAGCAAATTAATGCAAACTGCTTCCCCCTAGACTATCGACATTTTTCTGTCACAGAAATATAGCAGAGGAATTATCTGTGGACAACTTGCATTAACACACAGTTCATTTCCCCCAACCTCTTAGGGAAAGAAGAGACCACTCTGGCCTTCTAACGCATCTTGCATTTTAAAATGTTGAGCTATGAAGGATATTTCTCTCTTGACACAGTTTCAGCCTCTTATTTCCAGAGCACTGCATAAAAGCATGTATCACAACATCTTTCAAACATATGAAAACTCCCTGTACTCTGAGTAGAGCCTTATTCAAGTTCTTCCTTGCTGTATGCATAGGAAGTCAATGCGACTGAAGCCACTTAAGGTTTTGTCATCACTGGACACTACGGAGACCCTCTTTAACCTCTGTCTTGCAGCCTTTGTTACCGCCTGACAGAATTACATCCTTTCATCAGCTAACTACACTCCCTAAATCAACGTATAACCTCCTACTTCTAGTTGCCTACACACATGGCTTCCTTGAGCCTCGTATTTTGCAAAGACTTTCCTCATAAATTCTCTCCTATATCTTAGCAGAGTGCCCTAGCCACTGGATGAGCTTTTGAGGTTCTTTTCTTTTCCCTTGAAGTAGTATTTCAGGATTCCATCCTAGGGCAAAGGTGCTCTTCCTCCTGGAAATTAATTCTTTCCTAAAAGCGTTCTACTAGTCATCTTTGTCTCACCTGAGGCAGCCGCAAGGAGGCTTGCCATATTTAAAATCAGTAATTGTCTGCAACAAGTTTCAGGCTATGTTCTGAATTTCCTTGCCCTCATACATATTCTCCTCATATATCAAAACCTGAGGTATGTTTTAATAATAATCATCTGAAAAGAAAATACATGGTCCACGGAACAGAGGAAGAACTGTTTACTTAGAGTATACCACAAGCTTGCACCAAAGCTAAGAAAACAAGAAGTCATAGGGCTGAAGAAGGCTTTTAAGATTATCAGATTCAGTCTTCTGCCATTATCACATCTGAAAAATGGTTTAAGTTTCTTGCCTCTGCCTGGAAGCCTGAACCAGAACTATGTTGTTCCATTAGTTTACTTACGGATACTCTCAATAACACATATGTAATTTATAACCAGGATGAAGATAAAATCCATGATGTCAAGTCTGGTTTGGACTGGCTGAGAAAACTGAGGCATTTATTCTGTCCATATCATTAGCTGATTAAGACAGAATGTGTGTTAAAACAATTACATCATGCTCAATTCATTAGCCAAAAAGTTTTACTTATTTTCAGCTGCTAATGCCATTTTCTCAAAGGAAATAGCTCAGACATCCAAGATAAATGTACCTTACTTAACTGAAAAGTTACCAAACGTGCTTTAAGATCTCAGAGCTCTAAGTTCTTAGCATGGAAGATCTCTAGGTAGATTCCATTGTATAACAAAGATAAGGTGTTTATCTTTGTTAAGGCTACTTTTCTCAGAAAAAACACAAACGTGTAGGGAGTGTGCTTGCTTAAAGAAAAAAAAAAGAGAAAACAAGAGCTAGACAAAGGACTGTGTGCCATACTGCTCTGTCACCACACAGACAAATTATGACTAAAAAACTCCAGGGAAAAAGAATCCAACTATAAATCCATTTCTGGGAAGCAAAAGTAAGATAGTTAAGTATTTTAGATGTAATGTACAGCAAGAAATTACTAAACCCAAGGATTTCAGTCCAGCCTGGAAATCATAAGGGTCAAAAGAACTCTTGTTTTTCTTAACAGTAATCATGACTGTGGTACAAAAAAATAATCTCAGTGATGATGGCAGCACTATACATAAACACAGTTAAAATAGTCAAAGTGTTTGCCAATTTTGCACATTAAATCTACTTGTAAAAGAATACAAACATAGTAGAAGTAAATGTACCAGGAACAAGGTTTCCAGTTCTGCTAAAGTCAGGACCATACCAAAGCAGAGCTGAGTGTGGCCTGAAAATGGAGGTTTTCAGGACATGTTCATGGGAAAATAGCACAAAAGCCTACAGTGCTGCCAAGGCTCATGGTAAATTAAATAATTAAAAGAGAAACCCACAGAGAAAGTGGATCTGATATTTACTTGTGACCAAAAGTGAATCTGATGTTTACTGATTACTAGCTCTCTTTTTTTGCCTGACCTATGGTTTCATTAAACCTACAGCAGATGAAGTTGTGGGCAGCTTGAGTAGGCAGAGAGTGAGCATGGCACAGCTCTGCTACTGGCGTAGGACCACTGAGAGGATCACTAGAAGTAAATGCATCTTCAGCTCTGGCACCATGTGGCTGCAGCAACTGGCTCCCTTAGATTTGTTCTCTGTCTTTGGGTAGAGGGAGAAGAAAGGAAACACAGCAGAGACTAATATTTTAACAGTGTAATTGCAGAAATCACAACACACGGTGTTCCCACAACAATCCCAAAGCTGGGAATCTACAGATAGTTGGCAAGCAGCTTCCAGTGAAGCATATTTATAGAAAGAAACATTAGTTTTCTAAACAAAGAATCCTAATTATTGCTGTAAGTTCTCCCAGGAAAAGTCTAACATCATGGCATCTTAATATGTAGTACAGAGTCTTTGCTTTGGCTCAACATCTACCTTTCAAAGAACCATATTCTCAGCTTTCTACTTTTGTTTTCTTACTGCTGTGGTAGATGATTTGGTTTTTTCAATCTGAATCTTATCTTCTGGCTGTGACCTGAGCAATACGTGTTTCTTTTCAAGGAACACTTGAAACAGTTCTGATGGAGTTTACGATTAACACATAGAAGTCATTTTTGTTATTCATTAACAGGCTTCTATCTACACCAAATTAGGAATTCCTCAACATGACCGAGATAATGAGTTAGAACAGGCAGATATCCAGCAGTTATGCCTCGCTGATATTACTCCCACATTATCACTACAAGCATGGACAATTCACAGAAAATACAACAAAATGACTGCTTTAAATGAAGAGGCTGCTTTAGAGTAGCTGCTTGAGTCTGGAAAGAGTCAAAACTGCTTTAGGTACAGCTATTAATTTACATTGAAAGAATATTTCAATAGCAGAAAATATGAGATCAGTAGTTCTCACAAACAAGTGTGTTATATGTGAAAAACATGAGTTACCAACATAGTGAAGATTTTTTTTTTTTTCCAGCTATATTTTTCTCCCTTATTACAGGGGCAACTAAGTACGCACATGCTGATCATGATTATTTAACTAGGCTGCAAAGCCACAAACTACTACTTATTTCCTGTGTGCAATAAAGGTCTTCTGTACCTTGTCTCATGGTCTATGATCTGTGCTTTTGATCCTTGGCCAAGACATAGCTATTGCACGTGCAGAATGGTGCACTTCTTGACCGGATCAGTAAAGAAGTCTCTTTGCCATTGGCACGTCACCAAGGCTGCCTGTCCTAGAAGTAAAAAGTGTCCCTGTTAGAAGGCAAACAGCTAGGAAGGCAGCAGCAAATGAGGAGATTAGGGAAGGAACAAAGAGGTAGTAAGTTCCCAAACAGATAAAACTGAATAAAGCCTGTGAGTGTGTCATTGAAGCCTGGCCAAAACATCTTCAACAACTTTTTGGAGCTAAGAAATACTACTTACAAAGACTTTTTTGGTGAGGGGCTTGCTGATTCACTAAGACAAGATTATTGACTTGTCTGCAGAGGGCAGATAGAACATTTTTATCAGATGCAGAAAGCTCTCTGGCACTTTAGAACATGTACAAATCTGAAGACTCACTACCACAATACGATGGGAGGAAATCACAGATGACTGTATTAAAGAAACTAGATAAAGTAAGAGGTTAAAATGACACAGGTCATTGTATATGGGCCTTTTACCCAGCTTGCTATGCTTGGGAGAACACTTAAGGTCCCCTAAACATTATTAACTACTGTGGTAGACAACGTCTTCTCTGGGTTACAGTCAACACCATGGGGCATTTAAGAGGGTTTTTTGGACAAGACTACCCAAGCAATTGAGAACTGATAATAAGACTTTGCGTACACCGCTATTACTGATAATATTGCTATACACTGCTACTATACACTATTGCTAGTTACACCGTATTAATGATGCAATTGTGACCATTGCTTTTGAAAAAGGAGATAAGATGCTTTAAAAACCAGTCCATTAAGATTACACTGAAGGGACTAGCCAGGAGACGAACAGAATTCATTTACTTGAAATTCTTTCACAGAAAAGATTATTGCAGTTTCTTAATATCAGATGACACAGGCAGATAAAGCACAAAGGGGATTTTAAGACATCTCTACTTTATATTCTTCAAATCAAAAAGAGTCAACTCAGCATTTGAATCTCCTAATCGGTTTTGCAGTCAGCTTTGAGAATAATGTGAAGGTATAGTTCTTGCAAGGGCAGGGTCAGAGGGTATACTAATAAAACATATAAACCAAAGATTAATCATCATTCTGGAAAATCACAGTCCTTCTTCCAGATACAAAGAGACTTTATTCTGCATTTCGTTTTCCTATACACCATATTTCAGTGGGATCCAACAAGGAAATAACCGGGGGTAGCTTTTTTACTTTCTGTCTATAGCAAAGGAATAGACAATATTTGTCTTGGCACACAAACAACAGAGAACAGAAAGATATGGTACTACGGTTTAGCACAAGTCAGTTAAATCATGTTAATTAAATGAGTATCTAACACATTTCAAAACTTCACAAGGCTTTAGCAACACTTTAATAAGGAAAAATTAGCCCCCTTCTCTATCATATTTGGGTTTAGATGGTACTTTCAAGTGTTGCCGCGTCAGCAAACAACAACAAAATTTTACTTTCCTGCCATCTTGTGGCTTAACTGCAAAATGCACTTAAAAAAAAGGTAATTGCGGGTTTGTGAAGAGATTGCTTTAAAAATACTGTTTGGCCCAACTTGTGCTCCAGACTACCACGCCTTCTCCCTAAACAGCATCACAGCTTGAAACAGCATGGATCATCAGTCCAACGAGTTTCTCCAACAACTTGATCCCACAGAAAGAAATTGTGTCCACTAGCCCAGATCTCACCGTGGATGCGATGGGCCATTCTGTCTTCCAGAGACTGTTCCTTCGACCCAAGTCTCGCTAAGGTGGTGATGATCTTCCTGCGTTCACGTTTTCCTTTAAATATACCAGTTTGAAAGTGATTACGCGAGAAGTGAGCTGAATTCTAGTCTGGCTCACTCATTAGCAGAGACAAATGCTACCGGTGCTATACCAGTGAAACATACAAGATTTTTAGCTATGCTTCTCACCATCTGGGAAGTTTCATTTGGGAATATGTATAAGTGCTAAGAATCCAATCGCTGCCTTTCAGGTTTATTTTGTATATACAGGGAATCGTCACGGTAGCTGATTTAACACAGCTGATTTAATGCAGCTCATATGAGACGAACAAACATGAAATCCTAATGCCATTCCCACAGTTATATGTGGGCCAACCAGGCAAAATAAATAAAGACTTGTTTTCTGTCACTTCCTGATGGAAAAGCTGCACATTGTGCACTTATCCAAATCCAGACAAAGAAATTAAATAACTGGTTGAAGATCAGACATGAAGAATACTAGAGGTTTTCTACAGGATTGTTTCGGGGGTTTTTTTTGCGGCTTACTTTTTAACAAAATTGCAAGAACCATTAACTAGCTGACTATCTAGAATGGCTCTGCTGACTGAACTGCACAACAACAATGTTTTCTTCATACTTGTGACATATTTCTATGAAAAAAACCCATATTGGCCTATGCTGGATTAGAAAGAGCCTCCTACCACAGATATAGAGTCAGTTGGATTTAGGGGCTCATGTAACAGTTAGTAGAAGAATAATATTTGTGAATGTTTTGAGCAAGAAATAAACTCTTAAGAGTCAAGATTTCACTGGCTGATGTTCCAAGTGAGTCAGACTTCTCCAGCAGTTTTCCTGCCAGTTGGAATGCTATGCTAGTCTGACTGGAATCACCAGGAGGGGTTAGGGGCAAAACACTTCTGCTGGTCTGTTATTTTGTGAGAAATTTTATGGGCCATATCATTTCAGATGAGTTGGTAGAGAGAAAAAAAATGTTTCAGTGAAATAGGCCTGCTGTGCAACTTGCCAAATGCTCTGCCTAGGACATTTCAAGACCGTGGTTTTCCAAAGCAGCTTCAACTTTCCGTTTTTCTACCTACAAACCTGGATACTCTTATTTTATTTCCCTGACAGAAAACATGAATCAGATGGTTAGGAAGGTGGAAAAAAATATCTCAGGAGTCAACTGCAGGTGAAAAGTAACTGCATGGTTTCTCACAAGATCCTCATAAAGAAGCTGTTGAAGTACCGGCTGGATAAGCAGACAACGAGGTGGATTAAAAAATGGCTTAATAGCCGTGGTCAGCGGCACAAAGTCTGGTTGGAGCACCGTTCCCTTGGGGCTCAATACTGGGTCCAATTCTGTTTAACATCTTCGTGAATGAGCTGGATGACGAGGCAGAGTGTACCTGCAGCAACTATGCAGACGACACCTCACTGGGAGGAGGAGCTGATCATGGGATCATATAATCATAGGATCATATAATCATAGAAGCATAGAAGGGTTTGGGTTGGAAGGGACCTTAAAGATCATCTAATCCCAACCTCCCTGCCATGGGCAGAGACACCTTCCACTAGACCAGGTTGCTCAAAGCCCCATCCAACCTGGCCTTGAACGCTTCCAGGGATGGGGCATACACAACTTCTCTGGGCAACCTGATTCAATGCCTCACCACCCTCAAAATGAAGAATTTCTTCCTTAAATCTAATCTACATCTAGCCTCTTTCAGCTTAAAGCCACTACCCCTTGTCCTATCACTACATGCCCTTGTCACAAGTCCCTCTCCAGCTTTCTTGTAGGCCCCTTTTAGGTACTGGAAGGCTGCTAGAAGGCCTCCTCAGAGCCTTCTCTTCTCCAGGCTGATCAATCTCAACTCTCTCAGCCTGTCTTCATAGCAGAGGTGCTCCAGCCCTCGGATCATTTTCATGGGCCTCCTCCAGACTTATTCCAGTAGGTCTATGGCCCCAGAGCTGAATGCAGTATTCCAGGTGGGGTCTCACGAGAGCAGAGTAGAGGGACAGAATCACCTCCCTCGACCTGCTGGCCACGCTTCTTTGGATGCAGCCCTGGATACAGTTGGCTTTCTGAGCTGCAAGTGCACATTGCTGGCTCATGCTGAGCTTCTCTTCAATCAGTTTACACTTTGATACAGCAAAAGCTTGTGCTGCCATCCAGAGAGACCTGGACAAGCTGGAGAAATGGGCTGACAGGAATCTCATGAAGTTCAACAAGTGGAAGTGCAAAGTCCTGTAGCTGGTGGGGAACAACCAACATACTGGGGGCAGTCCAGCTGGAAAGCAGCTTGGAAGAAAAGGACCTGGGAGTCCTAGTGGACACCAAGTTGAACATGAGCCAGCAACATCCCTCTACTCAGCACTGGTGAGGTCACACCTGGAGTGCTGGGTCCAGTTCTGGGCTCCTCAATACAAGACAGACATGGATATATTGGAGAGAGTCCAGCAATGGGCCACCAAGACGATCAAGGGACCGGAGCATCTCTCATTTGAGGAAAGGCTGATAGCGCCTTGGACGGTTCGGCCTGGAAAAGAGAAGGCTCACCCGTAGTGAGGGTGCAAAGAGGACAGTCAGGCATTTTTCAGTGGTGCCCAGTGACAGGACCAGAGGCAATGGGTACACTCTGAAACACAGGAGATTCCTCCCAAACATCAGGAAACCCCTTTTCACAGTGAGGGTGACCAAACACTGGCACAGCTTGCCCAGGGAGGTAGTAGAGTCTCTCTCCTTGGAGATACTCAAGAGCAACCTGGACATGGTCCTGGGCACCTGGCTGTAGGTAGCCCTTCTTGACCAGATGACATCCAGAGGTCCCTGCCAGCCTCAACCATTCAGTCATTCTGTGATTCTATGTGTCTGCGGTGTCTAAAATTAAATGCCATAGTATTTCTAGGATGAAGTATCAGGCATTCTAAGACAACAGTTCATCTTCATGGAGGTGAATGCAGCAGTTTTCAGAATAAATTTGATTTTATCAAATTACTTTCAAGTTGAGGAAGGTATTTTGAGCTGTTGATAGTTTTCATGGATCCCACCCATCATGATAATCAAAATTCCCCTGTGCAAGGTGTTATATGACAAGAGGTACAGATGCTCTTCTACAGCAATACTGCATACCTCAGGGGTGGCACAGCTCTGGTGTAACTTGGGAGTACTTCAGGAGCTACTGCTGCAGAGATGTGTCACAGAGGTCAGGAGGAAGGAGCAGTAAAGGCTCAGCTATTGCACAGTTAGCCGCATTTAAGATCTGCATCCTCATAGCACTTTCCTCACAAAGGCACAAGTTCGAGCTGGTAGCACTACAGGTATTCCTGTAGCTAGTGAAGGCACATAACTCAGGAAACGTATACAGCATCGCTTGCACATCAGTTATCTCAGGTGCTTCACTGACACTTTGCACAGCTGGGAAGCACAGAAGATAAGGAAGAACCCCTCTCATTGTGGTGAAGAATTTATAAGCCCCAAAAGCATCCAGTTGGCCCAAATCATAAAATTAATATTGAATATCAGAATATAGAGTATCCAGGGTCTTTACAGAAGACTTACAGATTTCCTAGGCTTAAGAAACTTGCTGTATGAGTGTGGTGGGTTGACCTTGGCTGGAAGTCAGGTGCCCACCAAGCTGCTCTATCACTCCCCTCCTCAGCAGGACAGAGGGGAAGAAAATAAGATGGAAACAAAACTCGTGGGTCACAATAAAGGCAGTTTAATAAAGCAAAATAAAGGCCATGCACAGAGGTGAAAGAAAACAAAAAGATTTATTCTCTACTTCCCATCAGCAGGTGATGTCCAGCCACTTTCTAGGAAGCAGGACTTTAGTACGCACAGTGGTTGCTCCAGAAGACAAACATCGTAAATAATGAATGCTCCCCCTTCCTCTTCCTTTCTCTCAGCTTTTATTGCTAAGCAGACATCATAGGATGTGGAATACCTCCTTGGTCAGTTGGGGTCAGCTCCCAGCTTCTCGTGCATCCCCAGACTGCTCACTGGTGGGGTGGGGTGAGGAGCAGCAAAGGCCTCGACTCTGTGTAAGCACTGCCCAGCAGTAAGGAAAACATCCCTGTGCTATCAACACTGCTTCCAGCACTCAGCCTCGTACTAGCTACTACGAAGAGATGCAACTCCATCCCAGGGAAAACCAGCACAGCTAAGAAGGCCTTTCTAGCTACCAATACAAAGCACAGTGCTATGAGGAAAATTAACACCATCTCAGCCAGACCCAATGCAATGAGCTGCCAGAGCAGCTTTCAAGAGACCAGGCAGCCTTCCATGAAAATTTGCCCACGTAAACATGACACATTTCTACAAATAAAGTTTTACGCAAAAATTATCGTTTTCCAATAAAAGACTTGTCATTCCCTGCGTCAAGAAGAAGAAGCTTCCTTCTAAAAGAATGAACAAGTTTACATTGGTTCTTTAAACTAGGTAATCACCCATGGGGAAGGAAAGTCATATTCAAAGGCAAGAAAACACTGGACTTCAAGAAGTATAACTGGGCAGGGAAGAACGAAGTGTGGCGAAAAGAGACTTGACTACAAGGTTCAAGCAAATGGTTTATTTGAACTGTGCTTACAGATTTAACTGCAAACTTCAAGCCAACGACTTACGTGAACTACACTTGCAGATTCAATATGCCACTTTTGCAGGTTTTACAGATAAAATGGAGAAATGCAGTACTGCAATTCAAAAACAAGGATACATTATTACGATACACTATTACAGCACACAAGAATGACAACACACAGGCGCACTAGACTTCAAGCGTGCTAAATATTCACTCACCCCTCCAGGCAAGGGCTCTCTGTCCCAGGGAAGTTACCTCGGCTGTGTCCCAGTTGAGGGGAGAAGAATTTGCTCACAGGCCAGCTGTGTATTTGGAGAAGCGACTTCCAATTCCCAACCTGAATCTGAGGGGTTATATCCCCTGATTTATGTAACTGAGTGTAGGACTATGCCTGAGAGGGTCTCTGGAGGTGTGGCGGAGTTTCCCTTTATTTTCAGACTATCTGTGAATGTCTGGGTACTTCATCAGGCAACTGAATAGGGGTTGGACTGAGACTCAGGTCATATTCTTTGTTGAGAGATTTCAAGGCTCAACTCAGGTTTTCGGTTCTTTGAATAATGCAGCACTGCTTTGTCTAGTCTAGGGCTCATCAGACAACTCAGGGCTGAGCTGTTACACAGCTCCTCATGGGTTGTCTCTGCAGAGATAGGACTCAAGGCAATGCGGGGCTGGGTCACTTTTACACCCCACTCCCCCTTCACACACCCCCACCCCCACCCCCCTCGTGAGTCACCTGCGCACTAGACATTGAGTCGCCTCTGCACTTGACATTGCCAAAACTTAAGATCTATGAGTCAGATGAACACGGAGAAAGCTGCCAGGGGCTGGTCAGATGTACACTTTTTCACTCACAGGAAGATAACAGACAGGAGTCTGAAGGAAGACGGCTGAAACACGTTCCTATAAGGTCACTACCTTTAAGGCATTCCTCATGCTTTGTTTACTATGTCCTTAAAAGCACAATCTTTGTTTAGAGATTCCCAGAAAGAATCCGGTCTGCTTGCTGCTTTACAGAGCAAAGTAAAAAAAAAAAAAAAAAGTCAACGGGGTGACCTGCCTGGTTGACCAGGGAAGGGCTGTGGATGTAGTTTTCCTTGACCTCAGCAAAGCCTTTCATACAGTTTCTCATAATGTTCTGGTTAAGAAACTGATAACTGCTGGCCTGGATAGGCACACCCTCCTTTGGGTTAAAAACTGGCTGGATGGCCGGGCCCAAAGAGTGGTGGTAAATGGGGCTAAATCCGGCTGGAGGCCGGTCACCAGTGGGGTTCCCCAGGGCTCAGTGCTGGGTCCAGTTCTGTTTAACATCTTTATCAATGACCTGGATGAGGGAATTGAATGTACCCTCAGTAAGTTTGCGGACAACACCAAGCTGGGAGGCTGTGTCGATCTGCTCGAGGGTAGGGAGGCCCTTCAGAGGGATTTGAACAGACTGGATCGTTGGGCTGAGGCCAATGGCATGAGCTTTAATAAGGCCAAGGGCAGAGTCCTTCACTTGGGGTATAAAAACCCCAAGCATCGCTATAGGCTCGGGGAGGAGTGGCTGGAGAGCTGCCTGGCGGAGAAGGACCTGGGGGTGTTGGTTGACTACCGGCTTGATATCAGCCAGCAGTGTGCCCAGGTGGCCAAAATGGCCAGTGGCATACTGGCGTGTATCAAGAATAGTGTAACCAGCAGGAAGAGGGAAGTGATCCTGTCCCTGTACTCGGCACTGGTGAGGCCGCACCTGCAATATTGTGTCCAGTTTTGGGCCCCTCGCTTTAAGAGAGATATTGAGCTCCTGGAGCGAGTCCAAAGAAGGGCGACTAAACTGGTCAAGGGGCTGGAAAAGAAAACTTATGAGGAGCGGCTAAGGGAGTTGGGGCTGTTTAGCCTGGAGAAGAGGAGGCTGAGGGGAGACCTGATTACAGCCTACAAATACTTGAGAAGGGATGGTGGGGAGGTGGGGGAAGGGCTCTTTACATTAGTGATGGGTGATAGAACAAGAGGAAATGGGTATAAGCTTAGTCAGGGCAGATTCATGTTGGATGTTAGAAAGTATTTCTTCTCTGAAAGGGTTGTCAGCCACTGGAATAGGCTGCCCAGGGAGGTGGTTGAGTCCCCATCCCTGGATGTGTTTAAGAATAGGGTGGATGATCTACTTAGGGATATGGTTTAATGGGGATTAGGGATGGTTGGACTGGATGATCTCTGAAGGTCTTTTCCAACCTAGAAATCTATGAAATCTATGAAAACTTCAGTACTTCCTCAAAAGGCTGCTTAATCACATGGCAAGCACTGCTGACTGAGAGCAAGAGTATCTCAGTCTTTCTCACCCCAATGTGCCACTTGCTGTGCTCTGCACTGCCTTAAGCCCTCCCTGGCTGGACACTTCGTTTTCAGTTTCAGATACGGTGACACAAGTCACAGGTCATACCAATTCGGGAGGGCTGAGCCTGGGAAGATGCTCTTCACCGCTCCTGCCCACAACATCCACACTCGCAAGACAGGACTCAGCTGAAGAGTCTGCTCTCATGAGACCCCACCTGGAACACTGCATTCAGCTCTGGAGTCCCCAACACAAGAAGGACATGGAGCTACTGGAACAAGTCCAGAGGAGGGCCACGAAGATGATCACAGGGCTGGAACACCTCTGCTATGAAGACAGGCTGAGAGTTGGGGCTGTTCAGCCTGGAGAAGAGAAGGCTGCGGGGTGATCTTATTGCAGCCTTCCAGTACTTAAAGGGGGCCTCCAAGAAAGCTGGAGAGGGACTTTTTACAAGGGTGTGTAATGATAGGACAAGGGGCAATGGATTTAAACTGAAAGAGGGCAGATTTAGATCGGATATAAGGAAGAATTTTTCACTCTGAGGGTGGTGAGGCACTGGAACAGGTTGCCCAGGGAAGTTGTAGAGGCCCCATCCCTGGAGGTGTTCAAGACCAGGTTGGATGAGGCTTTGGGCAACCTGGTGTAGTGGAGGGTTTCCCTGCCCATGGCAGAGGTGTTGGAACTAGATGATCTTTGAGATCCCTTCCAACCCTAACCATTCTATGGTTCTATTATTCTATGAAGAGCGAATCCATGGGTCACTTCAGCTGGAAAGCTGCAATCCTGTGCCAACTTTTATGTACACAGCCATAGTAAAAAAGCCTTTACAAAAAGTGTTAGTGACAGGCCAGGCGTGAGAGGACAAGCCCTGAAGCAGACTCAGCCTGGTGACTGAGGCTCGGCCCGCTCCCCGACACAGCGATGCTGCGGTAACGTGCTGTCACCGCAGACGATCGCGGCCAGCCCGATGCTCCCAGGACAGCGCTCAGGCCCCCGCAAAGCCCGTCCCGCTGCCCCAGCAGCATCGCTACCCGCCACCGCGGCGATGCGACGCGACGCGAGACGACCTCCCGCAGCCGCCGCGCCCCATCAGGCCCGCCGCGCGCAGCCGTCGAGGGCGCGGAGGCCGCCCTGCCGGGCTTAGTCCCGCCCCCTCCCATCACTCCACTCCCTCCACCCAATCAGAGCGCCGCGGCCCGCAGCAGCAGCGAACGGGAGGGCGCCCTCCTCCCTACGGCTCGTTACGACACGCCGCTGACATGCCGAGAGGTCGCGCGGTTCGAGAAGGTGGTGAGCCCCCGCCCCTGCCGTCGGCGGGTCGCGCCGCCATTGGCTGTGCCGGGAAGCCGGCTGCGCCCTCATTGGCTGCCGGCATCGGCCGTTCGGCTGCCGGGCCGGCCGGCAGTGCCGCCGGCGGGGGAGGCGGGGGAGGCGGGGGAGGCGGAGGGCTGCGGCCGCAGGTGAGCTCGGGGCGCCGGGGCCGGGGCCGGGGCCGGGGCCGGGGCCGGCGCTGGCGCTGGCAGCGGCATCGCGGGTCTCCCGGCCGTCACGGGTTCCCAGCGGCCGCGGAGCTCCGGAAATGTCGCCCGCCGCGCCGCGCCGCGGGGTCCCGACAGCCGCCCGCTGTCACCGGAACCGAGCGGGGGGATGTCTGCTTTCTCTGTTCGAAGTGCGTGGGTTTCGGCGAGCCGTGCTTGTTGTCGATGTCCCTCCCGTGGTGTGTCGGGTTCTGATGTGCGTGTCTGTGTGACAGGTATCTGTACGCAGGAGGAAAGCAAATGGATCTCCTGCCAGATTCGGCACCCCTGGCTAGGAAGCTGCGAAACACGCTGATTCAGTACCATAGCGTCGGAGACAGCGAGTGGCGCCTTGCGAAGAAAACTGTGAGTGCTCGGGGCCGCCCGGTTTGTTCTCTCGAGGGAGCCGCAGGTCACTTGTGGGGAGGAAAGAGCTCATTATGCCGTGTAGCACGGGTATGAAATATTTGGCACATTCTCCCAGGACTTTCATATGAGCGGCCCTGTGAAACCACCCTTCTAGGATAGTGCGTCTTTAGATGACAGAATGTGTTTTTCCTGCCGACAGACATTCCTTCTACCCATTTTCAGGGAAGTATCTCACAGAAGAATCCTACCTGTATAGGGCTATAGGCTTTTCTTAAAGCAAAATGTGAAATACCGTTACCACTAGCAGTGTTGCAAGATGCTCACTTGTGCTTTCAACAAACCAGCCACAGCCTGCAGGTAGAGTCTCTGCAGGCCTCTGGAATCTCTTTTGTCTATAACGCTTGAACCTGTCATGCTTCAGCTTCCAAATGCCTTCCTTTTAAAGAGTGAGATAACTCTCAATTCTTTCTCTCATATTACGCCGTGTTTCCAGTGCCTTCAGAGCCGCCACATTATCATATGTTTCCTTCCATGAAAGGAATGCGGTTAGTTCCTGCTGTCTCCAAGCAGTTTGCCATACCCTTCTTTTGAGCTACTTGGCTTTTCTGAGTCCTGGGTCATCATTGCTGGTGCATCGGTTCCAGGCTGAGTGAATGCTTTTTAGTCCTGTCCTGTATAGGAGGTAGAAATGTACTTTGGTATCTCAGTGTAGCAACGTGGTAGGACTAGTGTGGTAAATTTTTGTCTTTGCCCTTTTGTTACAGTGGTTTGGGCTGGTCTTTTTTTTTTTTTTTTTTTTTCCCCTTTGTGAGCAGATGTTGATAAGAGGGAGTCAAGTGTTTCAAATGTAGCTTGATTATTTGCAAAATTAACATACTCGCTGTCTTGAAAGGGAGAAACAGGGTATCCAAGCCTTTCACTCTTGCAAATCACCTGTACCACCTCTGCTAAATGCTAAGTCTTATACCTACTGTTTCAGATCACGTTACTTTTTACCCTTGTAAAATTTCCCATTGGACTTCCTCCCTTCCTCCCTCCCTCCCTCTCTTGCTTTCTTCCTTCCTCCCTCTCTTGCTTTCTTCCTTCCTCCCTCCCTCCCTCCCTTTTGTGTTTTGGTACTGTGCCCTGTAAAAGACATTAGTGCTTTAGCTACTTGCCAGGGACATGTGTTTTGCCACTCAGTATCTTAAACAGTTCTGGATGCAGTACTTAATGCTACTGTTCCTTAGGACATTTGGTCCTTTGTGCTTATGTAATCATGATTCCAAATTAAAAAGTGCCATATGTTACTCTCTTTAACACTGAAATTCAGAGATTTTGTACAGTGGTTCCATTTCATAGTTAGATAAAAATCAGAAGATACTGTTTTCTTTATTTCCTCTGACTAACTTTAAGATGAATAGACTACTGCTTGCAAGACACTTCTAGTCAGGCATCTAGGACAGAATGGTAGCTTAAGCTTTCTGGTCTGCCACAGTCAGCACCTCCTGCACAGATCTGCTTGATCATATATTACAGGAGTGCAAGCAGAAGTTTTGTGTTCTTCCTGTCTGAGTAGTGTCCAGATAGTGTCTTTCCATTTGCCTTTTGATTTAAAGGTTTAACCTAGGAATGTGATTCCATTATTCTATATGTTTTCATAGTAAACTGTCTGGCCTGCCAGGCCCTATTTCTGCATGGACTTCTAGCATTTGACACTAAGAAAGGCAATTGACTAATTTTTTTGAAAGAATGGAAGATTACAAGTAAAAGGTGTCTGGAACAGCTCCTTCTGTTCTTAAGAAAAGTGTACAAAAGTGCCCTGGCCAGTGAGCACTTTGGGGTGAATCACAGTTAATGGTAAAGTCATTTGCTTTTCTTCAGAAAAAATGAAGCGTTTTCTGGACATCTTATATTGTATGTAAGTGACAATTAACATCCTATTATCCATTTTCTTTCAGAAAGATGCAACTGTGTGGCGTAAACCATCAGAGGAATTCAGTGGATACCTGTAAGTTTGCGTGCAGAGCAAATACTTTTTTAAGGTTCCACAAGTGTGTTTTCTAGTATTTAGAAATGAAGATTGCAGTCCTCAGCTTCACAGATTCTCCAGAGGAGAAGCTAAGTGGATCATCTAGTGTGCCTGTACCATTCCTTTTTAGTGTTATACTTTGATGCTTTAGTGTTGCATGGTGTCTAGAAGAACAATGAAAACTGGAACACACCACAAAGCTCCCATTGGCTGAAGTGCAAAACAATATGAGCCCAGACCTTTTAGAAAGATGGTCTGCAAACCACAGAATCGAGTCAGTGTTCAGTAGGTCCAAAGTGTTATTGAGTGACAACTCAGTCAGTGCTTGGACTGTTACAGTGACTATGCAACTGCAATAGAGTAAAATATCAAACGTGTAGTTGTGGGAAAGATGTGTGACATAAAGGCCCTTCCTGTGTGAGTTTCTGTTACTGGGTTCTGTTGGTGTCTGTAGACTTAAGTAGAGAAATATTTACTAGAAAACAGCACTCTGAAGAAACAAAAAGTCGTGTGAAAAGATAGTGTTTGAAAGTATCTCGAAGGCTGATATGCTCTGTGGAATTTAAGTCCTGTTAAATCTGCAAAAGCTGATGACCCCAGACACCAAGAGTCTGCTACTTCTGTGCATGGCCATGGGCACACTTACATCAACACGTCCTGTAACTTGAACCACTGCTGAGAGGGCAGTGGCTGCTAGGTGCAGATGAAGACACCAGGGTTGTGTATACACCTGGTGAAATAGAGAACACTTTGAAGAACTTTCCAGACACCTACCTAGAAGCCACTGGCATGTTCATGTGGTCTTCCAGTTCTGAGTATACAGCTGCGATTGGCTCCAACTTGATAATTGTGAGTGAATATGGGTGAACTGCACAAGTGAACAGATGAATCTGTTGCTTGACTAGTTACCTACCGTTAATAGGAACAGCTTAATGAATAACAAGTATTTTGAAAATAATGGTCCTGATGGATTCTTCCCCTTCAGGAACTGGAGACGCAGTAACTCAAGTGAATGAAATATTTGGTGTCTACTAAAAATGTCTGATAACAAATGAATATTCTGTAATACCTTATACCAAATTATTTTATTTAGTACTCATACACCACCAAAGCATGACATAGTTTCTCATTAGCTTGGTTCTACTACTGTTACTTCTACTTTATGAAGAATGTTTTTCCTGTTGTATTCCTGCTCTCCTTTCTTTTTGCTTTTAGCTTTACATGTTCCTGCTGGACTCACTTGCTCTTCTTCCCAGCAAGAAGAGCAAAATAGCAAGTTGTTAGAGAAATAAACATGATGATTTTTATCTGAGGGAAGGAGTTTGCCATTTAAAAAATATTAATCGCAGCATATGGACAAAGTTTTCAGAAGGACATTATTGCAGAGCAGAATAGGTGCACCCATATGTCTTTTTCTGTACTGTTTTTCTTGTACAATTTTACACTGACCATAACTCCAGGTACCAAGGTATTATAGTAAGTGTGCTGTTGCAAATTGATGTAATATTTACAGAGAATTTCTCACTTTTAAATGTAAACGTATGTTTACCTAGGTACAAAGCTCAAGGAGTGGTGGAAGATGTTACCAACAGAATAGTGGATCATATTCGCCCTGGACCTTATAGACTAGACTGGGACAGCTTAATGACTACAATGGACATCATGGAAACATTTGAAGAGGTGAAGACTTGTTTAGATTCTTGAGGGAAATGTGTATAGGTGCATACATGAATTGAACAGTACAGCAGAGCAGTCATTCCAAGAAATACTAGCATTTTTCTGCCTGTTTTCTGCATACACATGGGATGTTGTGCATACATGCAGTGGGTGACCCTCAGATGAGTCTTTCGGGCTGCACAGACCTATTTTGAAGCTTGAAGTTCAGCTTTCCATCAGTGCTAAAAATAAAGGAGTAAAACTTGGTCAGTCACAATTCTCTTAAGACCTGGAAGCTCTGGTAGCCTCTGATAAAATTCACATATAGGGAGTTACAGTGTGATATTTTATATGCCAAAGCCTTTTCGTACAGCTTCCTTTCTTCTGTTGTGCAAGAAACGAAATTGTGGGTATTAGTAATCCATACCTACAGAAGCTGCAACCTCACCCTTTTCATGAAAGACTGGCTTCACGGTATGGCAGGGCTTTGTGCTGAGTGCCAAAATAGTTCATACTAACGGGGCAGGACTTGCTAACGAAAGGTAGGTTTAAAGTTGACTACAGAAAAGCTGGTAGCCTTCCTTTGGTTACTGGGGACATTCAGTATGACTTCAAAACCCTGTGGGCATCTGGCTTGAACATGGATTGTCTTTTGCTCTAGCTCTTAAGGTAGATTTATATGGCAAGGTATTTTTGCTAATTATTCCCTAAAATTTGTACAAATTCTATTGTCTTATAAGAAAGGTTTTTTTTAAAGAATTGTTTGCATTAAATTGCAAATTATTTTTTTAAATTTAATTAATTCACTGTTAATTGGTGAATTAAAAGTACTTGACAGAGCATCTTAGTACCAAGAGAGGCACCTCTTGCAATTTATTCATGGTCCTTTCAGACTTCCTAAGTAACGGTTGAGCCACGTAAAAGCCACATGGCTTTCAGCTCCCAGGCATGACAGTTCTCTAGTTTTAGTTTGGTTCAAAGGTTCCAGATATTCTCTGCCTCTGCAGCTCTCAGTTGCAGGCTACAAGTCCTTGTAAACTTCTAGCATTTAGACTGAAAATGACACAGCCATTCAGATGTCACTGAAGTTGTTTGCACAGTGTAGTTGACAGACGCTGTGACCTTTTGTGGAAAAGGCTAGCTGCCTACAAGCATAAATTTCTCTGTATTCATTATACTAAGATATGTTTGTTTTCTTGCCCTCCTTATTCTGTCACTCGACAAGAACTGCTGTGTGATGCGCTACACCACTGCTGGCCAGCTCTGGAACATCATAGCACCAAGGGAGTTTGTCGATTTCTCTTACACTACAAACTACGAAGATGGGCTTCTAACTTGTGGTAAGGCACCACTTACCTCTGTGTAATTCTTGTTTTGCAACAGCTGCTTGGATTAAGATTTGATTCAAATTAAGTTTACTTCTGCAGTAAGCATTCAAAAATGGTATAAGACAGTCTCCAACAAGTATTTCAAAGGTATTTTAACATTTTACGGATTTAAAGAAGTATACAAGTTACTGGTTTACCCATGAGCCATCCCTGTGTGCCAAGTTTCACTTACGCCAGCTGTGGGACAGGAGTGATAGAGATGAGTTCAGTGCTCTGACTCAGCTCCTGCAGCAAACTCAGTGGACTAACAACTTGCTCAACCTACTAGTAAATGAGAGGAATGTCTTTTTAATACCAGAATTTCTGCTTATTGAGCTCTGCTTGTCTGTTGTGAAGTTTGGATGAAGAGCAGACAACTTTCACGCATGAAAGTACCCAGAAACTTGAAGTGTGTCTGTCACTTCTACTAAATTCCCCAAGCAGAAACTTGTACGTTTTAAATTTACTGTACCTTTATTTTTTTATCAGTCTCAAATTGATTTTCCTTTTTTTGTTTGTTTCCCTTGGCAGGTATAAGCCTAGACTATGGAGAGGTGAGACCTAACTTTGTCCGTGGATTCAATCACCCTTGTGGTTGGTTCTGCGTCCCTCTTAAGGACTATCCTAGCCACAGTCTTTTGACAGGCTATATTCAGACTGAACTGCGAGGGATGCTACCACAATCTGCAGTAGACACTGCCATGTCTAGTACCCTGGCCAATTTCTACTCAGACCTCAAAAAGGCACTGAAAACATAGACAAACAATGACTTAAAAGCCCATGCGTTTCCTGCAATCAAATTGTATTGTTTAGCTTAGCGTAGGTTAGCTACTGAGTTAAGAGGTGAGTAACATATTGCTCCTGAATGATACCTGAACCTTTATGTTGAGGGATCCAAACAACTTTTCCAAGTACTTTTTGATGTGATACTTAGCACACATTCCTAATCCATGATGTGAGATTCTGTTTCCTGCTCCGCACTCTGCAGCTGTGTGAGGAGTAGTCTGAATCTATAAACCCCTGGCTTCCTAGGTAGAAAACACAAGAGGTGTGTGTGAGCTTGAAAAATGCAGCATGAACTCAGCTCTCACCAACAGCGTTGTGAGTGGAGCGCTCAGGATTTTGCTGGTGCAGGTCGCTGTACAGGCACCATCTCATCGAGGATATAATTTTGTAATATATATATTTTTTATATTTACTTAAAATTTTTGATTTTTTTAGTTTGTACAGGTGCATCTGTAATTTGTTTTAAAATATTTGCTTTGATTTTTCGTAGGGATATTACATAGCTAAGTTGTTAAGTGATACTATTCATAAGAAAGCTATTTGCTCTTGTTAGCAAAAATAAGTATTCATTATTGGCATTTCTTCAATGTTGTAACTGTAACTTAACAGCATAGATAAAGAAATGCCCTTACAGCTGATCCAAAGCTCATTTAAGTCATCAAGTGTCTTTCCATAGTTTTTAGTGGGCTTTTAATCACACAGTTGTCAAAATAGCAAACCTCAAATGGATCTTCTGTGATACTCTGCACTTCTGAAGAATTTTCTACTTAAATTTGCATGTAATTGTGTGTGGGCTTTTTTTTTTTTTGTCTTCCTTAACTGAACATCCTGGAATTACTAAAGCAACAGAAAGGACCACTACCTTGCTTCAGGTATAGGCATTGGTGTAGCCACAACAGCACAGACTGCACTGGTGCTGGTACAGCGCACTGGAGTGTTCTGTGGTAATCTTAAAACTTAAGCAACTGAAGGCCAAAGCTCAAGCTGCTCAGATCTACTGGAGGATGGAAGGTCAAATGGTTAAGGATGTTTAGCCACCCAGTGATGCTGACAGGTACATAGCAGGGCTTTCAAAAGATTACTGTCTCTGCTGCTAGGAACCTGGATTCTCTTTAAAACCTGCCATTAAGCTTTTTATGTTGGTAAGTGTCACTTGCTCAGATGAGATTGTAATTATCCCTATGCTTTACCAGTGCTAGTAGAGGCAAGTTTAGCCATGTAATAGTTAGGTTAAGTACCTTGGAGCCCTAATATTTTGAGGCCAGTTGCGTACACACAATCCAAGGACTGGTAATGAACTCTCAGAAAAAAAAATTTCAGATGAAAATTGTTCCCCTGCAATATTGGCTCTTTTGGCACTGGCCACTGTAGCTGAAGTCTGAACAGTGAGGACTTTTCTTTCTCATTGCTCAGGCAAAGATGTAGAGAAAACCTGACAGCAAATATAGTGAGGGCTCTCGCAATGTGCTTTAGGCATTCAGTAGTGTTTAAGACAGTTAAAAACAATGGCATTAAAAAGCCTTTCGTGTCTTCATAGGCAGAAAATATCAACTCCCTGATGGGTTTTGTGTATTCTGCAGTTCCCTTTAAACTCCTTGGTTACTCTTCCCATTTTTTATCTTCCTTGTTTCCTCTGCAGTACTGGATTTTGCAAGGTCATCTTTCCCCACAAAGGACGCTAAGGTATTAGTGTCACCGAACACTCTTTTTCCTAAGTGCTAAGATCCACTCCTTTCTAGTACCAGTACAGAGGCAAGTATGAAAGCCCTAGCAATACTGCTCTGTGGGATGAGTGCTGACATGATTATAGAGGAAGCTGTGTGAAGTGTACCCTATTTATTCTTCTCAGTTATAAAGGCTACAGGTATAGTTAACCTGCGTATTCATATCTTCTCTTTTTAAAACTGCTGGGTCTGACAAAGTGAGGAGTTGTGATATAGATGTATATAGAGAAAAATATTCAATTGCTCTGTAAAAAGCCCAGTTTAAATCTACACAGAGGCACTTCAGTGTTGGAGAAATGGGTCAAAAGGAGCACAGGACATTTACAGGGTAATGTTTGTACAACACTAGGCATTGCAGAAAAGATGAAGAGGTCCCTGATCCAAATACCCATTATAAGGTCTCTAACACCTCTGGAGGATCTATCATCAGTAAAAGAGCATAGTACAATTCTGCAGTTTTCAGACAAGGAGAAATCACAGAAGGTGCTAACAAATTTTAAGGATTTATTTTGGGAAATGTCACACTTCTAAACATTTTTCTGATTTAGGAGTGTAATGAGTGACAAGGAATGCTGATTATCTGCTGAAGCAATGCATAGCTGATACCTCTACAGTCATTACTGCAAGCAGTTCAGCTATAGAGTAATACAGTACTAGAAGAAAGATGTCCAGTTTCATAGTGTATTGTATTTATTTGAAACCAAAACTTATTTTCTTTTTATATAGCTAAGGATTGACAGTAGTGTTAGATCTTGAAGCAGAGCTGTTCTTTAACCGGAGTACATCCAGAACCAAGAAAACCACAAAATTAAGTATTTACCTGATGAAAACTTCTTTTCCCACCACAGCATTGTTTTCCTTCTAAGTTAGTGGACAATCTAGATGGAGCCAAGACAGTAAAAACAGGAAAGCAGTTGAAAGGACAAAGTGCAGGAGCCCGTGTTTTGCTTATTAGGAAGTGGTGGGAGACAAAGTAAATTACCTCGTATAGATTTCTGTCATCCTCAGAGCAGCAGAATTTCTGCAAGATTGTGAGGTTTGCCAGTACTCGAGTTTAAGAGTGTTTCAGTTGAACTGGAATATAGTTATCCGAAAGTGACTTCTGAATGAGGGGCCCAAGAATAGCAGAGACCAGATTTTGCTAGGGAAATGGCATGTATATAGACACATCAAAATTATTTTTATATGACTAGTATTTTTTTAAAAAACTTGCTTTTTCAAGGGTTTAGGCAATATGATAGTCTAATCTTTGGCACTTTAATAGGTGCTCTGTGTGTGGATGCAAAAGGTGGCTAAAGATAAGACAATTTTCATGTTAGGCTTCTGTTCCTCATCTAAAACCTTCAGCATTAAACCTTTCCTGTAGTTGTGCTCCTTATTTTACATATGCAGAAGATAGAAACTGGACTAAGTTTGATTTGGGAGCGGTCCAAGGTACTATACCACAGCCTTTTGGGAGGTGGGCCAGTGCTTCAGATAGATACTCTGGGAACGGCACAAGTCCTGCTCCCAAATTTGATGAGTTTATAAACGTGGAACATGATGAATTTATAAAACATGAAAAGAGTGTATAATTCCTCCAGTAATCGTAAATAACCAGAACTGTTTTATGGTGTGAGCTGATGATTCAACCTAGGAGTTTTACTGCTGTAAAAGTTTCCATAATTCTAGTGAAACCAGTGAAGTTGTGCCTGTGTTCAGAAAGTCAGTCTGTCTTAACAGTGGTTTTAACTGACTGTGTTCAGCACTTAAGAGATTGTATTTATATTTTGAATCAATTGCAGAATAAATTAAAACGTATATTCCAACAGACTCATGATGTAGCTTTTTTAATACTTGTGCAGGCGGATGTAGCATTCAGTTACTATTTGGGGAGTTACATCTGATGATGTAGTTCGTCTTCAGTTGCATGATGATCTCTAATGCTATCAATTCATCTCCTTAAATTTGAAAACCAAAAAGCTTATCTTTACTTAGAAACTTGATTTAGGCTGAGGAAGATGCACAACTCAGATTTCTGCTAAATTGAAATCTCTTGAAAACTGTACAAATGGGATTTTCTCAAAGCTTGAGGGAAAAAAAAAGTTCCAACCCAAACCATTCTACAATTCTATGATTCCATGTCGCCCTCTGCAAAGTGGGGTGGGAATAGGTACAAAGGCCACTTCGGATCTTTGTAAAATGATTAAGGACATTAATTAGAATTATTAAAACAAATAGTGATGTTTAAACCCATTTCCTACTGAAAGAGAACATGAAGATGGGAGAGATAATAATAAATCTATGGTAAAGGTTAAATATTCTGTAGGAAAGAATGTATCCTGAATCCTAGACCAATTTAAATTTTGTAACACATGCTGCCTTTTCCAGTCCTCACTGAGCTGTGCTGGTGACTCAGTTTTAGAGTACAAGTAGGGACTGATTATTGTGGGAGTATGTGACTGGTGGGGAAGGACTTGGTTTGTGCTACTGAGAGAGGAGGATGCTGAACAAAGGAGCATTTTAATAACTTTTGCATTCATAAGAAATGGTTGCAGAAAACAGATCACCATAATAGACAAACTGTTAACTACAACAAGAAGACTCAGAACTTTATAATAAAGACTTTCCAATCATAAAAGTAGCATAATCTAGCAAAATGATTTGGTAGATTGCAAAAGGAAGTGGTAGTGTCTTCATTGCTGTAGGTCTTTAAGAACAAGTGAGACAAGCATCTATCTTGCATAATCCTCCCTGGGGCACAGGGATGACCTGGACAACCCTACAAAGGTCTTTCCAGTCCCCTAGTTCTGCACTCCACCAACAGTAGCAGATGTAGTTGGTTATCCTGTTGCTAAGGTTTTGAGGGGAGAAGAGAAGAGGAAATGCTATGTCCAGTCGGAATTCGTTCAAGACTGTGCTGTATAAACAGAAAACATCCATTGTTACATGTGCCTGTAATGATGAGTATTGTTCCTTATCCTACGCTGAGCATTAGCTATGAGCAAATAATAGATGTAAGCATTTCTAGATTTAGCAGTTTATTTAGCATCAGATCAGTCATGCAAACCACTTATTAAAAATAGACTTCCCACCATCAAAGCATATTCTCATGGCTTATCAGCATTTCCATGCAAGCACACAAGAAGGTACATTGGTCTCAAATACAATACAATGAAACAACAAAACTGTCTTTTTTTTTGGTTCCAATTTCTCTCTGGTTCATTCACACAGAATGAAAGTATCAGAAAATTTACTACATAAACAGGCTTAGTCTGAAGTAAAAGTGTACAGTTAAACGAGCAGTCTATAAACTTCTATTTAATTGCTAACATTTTTGCTAGTAAAAGCAAACAGTTTTGACAGTACTGGATTTCTTACACATTAAGCAGTAAAAGAAGGAGTCAGGTACACAGGACATGGAACTAATCTGAGAAAGTCTAATAGATATATGACATTTTTCATTGTTATTATAATAATAAGAGTCCAGCCACCATTGCTCTGAGATCAACGAGCTTCTGTAACAGGCTTATAAAATACTTCATGTTACAAGTCAATAGCACCATTTGTCTGTTTGTCTTGGAAGCATCAGCACATACCCTAACCATGCAGCATATACTCCTCTAGAATTAACAGAAGCACAAAACTCCATGCATACGGTCTGGTCCTCATCCAGCCTCAAAGCCAAGAGCCATCAGGAGCCTCCAAATCAAGTCCAAGCCAGACACAAGCCCTTAATGTATCACATTTCTTCAGGCTAAAACCAGCTTAAGTGGATGAGCTCCTTACTGTGGGCCTGGAGCAGCCAGCCAGACTCTGCTCGGTGCCTTCCAGGCTTGCAAGGGTGTGGTGGTATAGCTCCTTGGGACCAACAAACTGCATCCGCCAGCTGAGACAGACTCAATGAATCTTCCCCCTCTTCTCCTAGTCCCTCACAAGCTGGATCAGCCACCCTTGCTGTTCTGAAAGACCATCCTATTTAACTTAGCCTTAGGGATTAGGGTTTACTCTCCACCTCTCCATCTTTTCTTCTCCCTGAGTACCTAATTGCTTCAGAGTTAATTTTCTTACAAGCGTAGACCTCTCAACACTGTGTATTCTGAAAAAAACCCAAACAACTAAACCCCAAAACAATGTCCGTTATGGAACACTAAATGAAATTTCTGCTATTTAATCAGAAGCATTAGTGTGACTTCTCATGAACCTGTGGTGTGAACAAGGAAGTGGTTCCTGTTGTGCATAATAGCATGAAGACACAGCTGAGGTTAGCTCTCAGCAGCTCCTAGTTTAACTGTGCTTGTTTCTAATTACTTTAGGTAAAAAATCTCTTAGCTTGTAATTACTGTTTCCATACAGCCAAGGTGGTAAAGATTTTAGCAAAGCAAACAAGGCACCCACTGCTACACTGAGCCCAGTATGTTGTTGGTGGCACCAGCCTGGGACCCTCGGCAGGGTCCCATGGATCACCATCATTCCCAAGGAGGATGCTTCTCAGGGAGGACACTGCTGCAGCAGGACTTAAAAAATCCTTCAAAGATATTTTTTCTAAATATGCATAGAGTCCATTTGCTTAGTTTCATAAAATGTTTCTTGTCAAACTTCGGTTTGCCATTAAAGACTACTTGAGGAAGTAGCAAGCTGAGGAAGAGGCTGGGAGCCATTTTAATGATACATACAAAACAGCTTTGATGTCTTAAAAACGAAAAGTGGGGTCAGCAGTCAGGTTTTTCCATCTAGAGAAGGCTGTCACTGGATACAGCTGCGTGACTTTCATAAACATGGCTGATGGTGATGTCTGGAAAATAACAGGAACTGGGGAACCTGAGACCTTGGAGGAAACACTTTTTACCTTATTCCTTGTCCAGACAAAGCTAAGAAGGAGCTCTGTTTGGTGTGCTCCGTAGTAAAATCCTCTGGTGTTTTTGTTGTGGGCGTTTGCCGTTTGGCGGTTCGTTGGGATTTGTGGTGGTGGTTGTGCTTGCTCATGTAATGTTAGCATTTTTAAGTAACACAGTCATGCCTTGGGACCTGTTTTTTCCTAGATACCCTGGTTCTTGCAGGTGTAGTAGCTGCAATTTCTCATGGTGCAACACAGCTATTTGGAGCAAATATTCAGAGGGTTTTATGGTTAATGTCTGTAAAAACTGTGCCTTAATCTGCAAAGATATTCTCACAGGGGTGCCTTTATTGCTGTGAGTAGGCCAAGTGATTTAAACGGGCCAAGATATTTTGGTTAACTTCAAGCAGAAGTGTAAGATGATGCTTAACAACAACATCTCAGGCATACGGCTCCTAAACAGCCACGGGTCTTTGCACTTTACTCTTCATACGCCCTGTTTGGATAGTTAAGTATGATAATTTGATCAGGTAACCTGATCACTGGGCATTTTCAAAACCTACAAGTTCGTCCAGAGGGGAGAGAGAGAATTCCTTGGGCAAAATTAAAATAACATTACCTCGTCACAACTATTGTAGTGCCCAACACTATTGCTTTGACAGGGGTTGGAGGAGGACCTCCCTCTGGGCTGCAGTGTCAAGGAGATATGGATGAACAACCGTTGACTTTGTGTGTAACTAATTTAGATTTCCTGGATTAATGAAAAAGCTTTCTTTTAGAAGGAGTAGCTGAAAAGGACATGGCAGATGATACTGAGGGGGCTAATATGATAAAGCAGCCTCCTAAGCACAGTTCTGTGCATAAATAAATACGACTCAGTGGCTACTGGAGCATATTGTCTCTGCGATATATCACATGCCATTTGCAGCTGTAAATCATAGCCAATCGCTTGCCTCAGCTTTTGACTTACCAGAATAACTGCCCAAAGTCTATGACACAGTAATTTCAATTAGGAGAGCCGTCCCAGAGACACCCAACACAGGGATAAAAATTGTAGTCTTTTTTCTCTTTGATGGACTTTCCCTGTGTGTACATACACAGATGCAATGAAGGGCTCCACACAGTTTTGTATGATAAAGCAGATCATTATTTACAGTTCCAGACCACAAACAGGACCAAGTATTGTGAACCGACTTCGCTCTTTCTTCTGCCAACACTGTAAGTGGCAATGCTGCAAAAAATATACTAAGTATATCAACCATTATTAAGTAAATGATGTTAAGAAGATCATTAGTCATAGCACACATGGTATTTTTTCAGAGTTCCTAAGCCTGATGTGCTTCTTTGGATTAACCTAAACCACATTTTCTCCATGGAACGAAAAGGATTCTGTTGACGAAGGAGCTTCCCATTGCTGAGGAGCAGAACCTGGCATGGTGCTGTTCTTGTGCCCCTTTGCTCTGAATCCCTCACCTTGAGGATTAGCAGCTCGTACAGCATCTACAGCAGACCAGGTGGTTTCATTTTCTATTGGGAAACTAACTCAAGGAGCTGAATTATTTTCTGTTTCGGTCTGGCATTTGTTGCACAGCACTGAGCTATTTCCGTCAGCCAGGTATCGGTTCTTGACAAGGGAAACAGAAGGTGCCAGAAAACAGCATGAGTCTCGGAAATAGGGAGGGAAAGGAGAACCACCTCACCCTGGGTACTAACTAGCAATGACAAATCACACCAAGGGTGGCTCACCGAGGAATATATTTGTGCTTGATGAGTAAAACCCAGACTCTTTGGGTAGCACAAGCAACTCAAAGAGCAGGAGCAAAACCATCTGACAGACCCAAGGGCAACAGCAGATTTGCCAGGCTAGTGCAGCTGAAACCTGCCAAGCGTCAGATGGCTCTTCTCCCACTGACTGGCAGCTGACAGCTCTTCCTGGGCGCCCCATGGAGTCCAGAGCCAGGAAAAAAGACAAAGCATAAAGGAGAAAAAAAACAAGTAGTCGTTTGGCCATGAATGCATGTTAACACTTTTTCTCGAAACTAGAGTTTCAAATGGAAAACCAGAAAAGATCCCTTTCTTTTAAGCTTTGCTCTTTATGTATCATCATATAGCGCTATGGAATGCTGCAATTTCTCAGGCAGACACAAAAAAGCAGCTGATGCTATGGGAGGAGCTCTATGCTACTTAGTAAGAGTGAACACATGCTGTTTAATATACCTTGACCGGTAAACATCTTCCTGATACACAAGCTAAGGGTTAGATTGTCAGTTCTTGGTCAGACATGCTGTGCATGCAGCATCGCTGGGCAGGGGTCTCTGGTCCAGTTTAGGGTAGCTCTAACCCATCACAAAATGCTGTGCTTGTGTTGTCACCCCACTTCAGCCCATGTCCTGAGTGTGCGAAAGGACAAGGGCACTGAAGCACTCTTTCCCAGCTGTGTCTTGGTACAAAGGAGCCAGAGCTGGAAAAAACTCTGTACCACTGTATTTATTAATCTTTCATACCTTGATATCCATTACACTGAATTTCATCCAGCGATGATACGTGTATGCAAGACTGTTCAACACTATGATTTCAGTTCCAGCTGAGTAACGCTGGCAAAGGGCAAAAGACAGCTTAAAAGGTTACTGTGACTGTTAATGCACAGATGGCTCCTAGAGACTCTTCAGCAGTCTCTGCCTCTCTTTTAATAAGTTTATGTATTTGTGTGTGTGTGTACATATATATACATATTTTAATATATAACTTTATTGATAAGTTCAGAATTGGGTGACTTTGACTATTCCATTGTGTTCCTGCTTCTGTACTACACCTATCTCCACAATCTCTGACTGCCTTTCAATAACGACCAAGTTAATGACTGCGTTCATGTTCTCTGTTCTGCTCTGGAGGGATGGAAGACGATGCTATGCAGGGCTTTTTTTTTTGCTTTTGCTTTTGCTGGTTTTTCAGTTGTATGCATGTACATCGTTCCACCCTTATATAAGTTACAAGATTCACACTCCAAGGGATGCTCTCCATATTTGCACTGATCCTCCATCAATCTTCACTGAACTACTCTGGCCAGAAGTTTTACCTCTCAGGCATAAAGCAAAATTTTGCTTATGTGGAGAATCTAGAGTCTTGTCAGTAAAAGTCTATACATGTTCTGGAACTAAGATCTTTAAATTCCAGATATAACTAGGCTATGTATTTATTTTATTCCTATTTTGCTCCTCTTTGTTCTGTACCATTTTGTTTTCTTCTTATTTTGCAATGCAGCTGATGGTTTTTGTTCAATGTGACAAGGTATTGTGCAGGGACTTATCAGGGAAGCTAGATTTCTTTACAGTAAAGCAGTACTAACTCTCACTGTTGTATGTTCTAACTGAAATTACTCTGAAATGGAGGAAAGGACATTCTTTGAGCTACTATTGTTTTATAGAGTAACTTTAAGGATGTTCTGAGTTGTCTCTTTGTTTACCTTTGGTATATTCAGGACTTGACTCTATACCTGCCATTGTGCTCTAGGTCTAACTGTGCATCTTGCTTGGTCAGCCTCATTCCTGCTTTTCTCACACATGTGAAGATATTTTTTATTAATTGAATGTCATGCCTACATAAGCTATACATTCGTAACCTGAGCAGCAACAAGGCAGACTCAGCCACACAAAACTGAGTTCTTCATCAGGAGGAATACACAGCTTGTGCACAAGCCAGGGGACAAGGCACTACACCGAGGCTCCCGAGTGTCCATCACTCTGTAAGGAGGCAAACACGCAGGCACTGTGCAAGGATCTGCTGAGAGTTCTCCATCCTACACTTTCATATGCCACTCTTAAACCTCACCTGAGAGCGGCACTGCAGGGCTCTGTGTGACAGCACGCCCCAGGACGCGTGTGGGAGCTGAGGGACAGCTGTCAATCATTATTTGGAAATAGGTGTTTATTCTCCAGAGTTGTCCTGCAGTTGCTGCTTAGCAGATAATGCTATCCATCTGCTAAGCTGGACAGTGACAACTCCTAGCACGTTCTTCCCTTTCCCTGCAGCTGGGCTGCAGAAAATGCAGGGTTGTCCTCACTTGCCTCAAGGCTGCCAGCTGCATCTGTGTCTCACTTGCAGTGTGAGCTGTGGGAGAAGGTTCTTTATTTTGTACAAGTGCCAAGGCCTGGCCGCCAGTGAACCACAGCCTCCTCCAGCCTGGGACTCCCTGATGATCTGAGCCCCTTCCAAAAACTTTTTGGTTGCTGCTTTTATCCTGCTCTAGTGTCACATGGCTTTTCAGAGCACTTTGCTTTATTCATCACACATGAGGTCCTTGCAAAGGGGATGCTGGGCAGTTTTTGTCACTCCTCTCCACGTGCCCAACAACCTGCTCACTTGCAGGGACGGAGCCCTTAGTACCCTTCTTCTGAAGAACACGCTGTGTCATGAACTTTCGCCTTGACGCTTTTTTCCATTCAAAAGTTTGATTATGGTGTGTCTGCATCTTTACAGCATGCTTGTGCAATGCAAAGTACAAACTTCAGTTAACAAACCAGCGCCGGGCTCACGCAGTGCAATCTACCGTCATCCACAACATCGCAAGCAAAAGTGTTTGAAACGACAGGAAATCTGTTCTATTTTGGAACGAATCTTCCTGAACTTGTAAAATCCCTGTTGTTGTGCAAAGGCAGGACATTGTTAGCCATTTAACAGCCATGAGATTCTCATCCTAGCTCTCAAATCTTAGACTTTAATTGGCTCATGCTACAGTCTCCTTCTAAAGAAAAAACTTTGCTAATGCAAATACTTCAAAAAGATGGCAAGGTTCCCCCTTTTGTACTTGAAGGACTTTGCTAGTATGTTGAACATTTTAAAAACTTAAAGCTTAAGATTTCAACAGAAAAGAGCATCAGTAACCTTCTACCTAGTTTATAACCACAGATGTGGAACTGGTCCAGCCCCAGTAGTTTTCAGGTGTGTTTGTATTTTTCGGTCACAGTGAGACACTGATATTGCACCCCAAGTCTGAATTACGGCAGATGCCACCGGGATGTGATTTTTCAGATAAAAACAATGCACGTAGGACTCCTTTGTTCAGTTGTATGCATACACCCTAGCGCTGCTCTTCCTTCTGTATAGTACTGTCATACATAAGCCAGGCACACTTCTTTACTGAGTCATATACTGGTAATTCATTCAGCACAGACATCCTGATTGTTTCATATTGAGCATAATAAGTGAAAACTAAGCAAAACCAACTGAAAGCCCCAGAGCCTTTATGCACAAGACTGAGCTGCCTCTGAGATTATGCTGTCACACAGAGGTCTCCAGTTGCATGGCATCAGTTCATATCTATGATACGCTATGGTATAATTTAGCAAAGAATAACTTCATGAATCAGCTGGGACTACTTTTCAGCTCAACAAACCCTCCAGATGGAGATATTTCTGCTCAGGCACTCATAGATGCGCAATGACTGTGCAGCTGGCTCCACTTCTGCAAATCAGAAGCGACTATCCCAAACAAAGGAGTAAATGTTAGAGAAATCCAACCTCTCCCGTCAAACTTCCCCACCAACAGAACTCGGCTGGATTCGCCACTGTAACTGGAGGAGGAGACCTGTGGCTGAGAAATGCATTCGTCCTGCCATCACCTTGCAGGAGGTAAGAAAGATAGCAAAAAGTGAGAAAGGTGGATGTACCTATCACTCTCTCCAAAGGCATTATTCTTACTGTACTTGTTTTCAAGGGAAAATCTGCAAAAGTGTGTTGTTGGCCTGTTCACAGCTGCCGTGCATCCACCAGCTGTTTCAGTTGACCTCAGAGTGTGTCATCTGGGTAAAGGACGGATCCATCTGCTTTAAATGTCAACCGTGCTTAATTAGCAAACCTTTTGTACAAGTTGAAAGAGTTATAAGAAATGGATAAAAAATCTCAAGTACAATACGTTCATTAGCATGCATTCTCACCTAGTAAAGACAGTATCTTTAATCTTCATTTTTATATTAACCTAGATTACATTTTATTTGCCAAACCTACCATAAGAATAACATGTATTACCCTTTAATTTCATCAGGAAATGTAGCTACTGAATATTTTATTAATGACTTGGTTTTTCAGTAGCTGATATATTTTTTCAAGGCAAGTTGTGCAACGCCTAACTTAACATAAAAACGATTAAAGCCAAAGAGGAATGTTTAGTGTATTAGGGTGTTAGGTAACTATCAGTATTATTAAAATTTTAACAAACACAAGTGACATTGTTGTACATCAGGTACTTTTTGCCAATTCTGTAATATATCAGTAACATTATGAAATTCACATGCTATCAAAGTGATAACAAACAAATGTAAACGGTCATACATACCGATGCATGTTAGTTTTTCAATCCCTATCAATTACTTTCAACGAAAAAAATCAAGATAGCTGCAGAGCCTGATTTTGCAAGCTGATCCATGCACATAGCTTTTAACTTAAGACAGAGGAGCTCTGGGTGGATGCAAGACCTGTGCTGGTGGATCACTTTACAGAAGGCGTTCTTTGTCAGGAAAATCTGGACTAATTACGCTGACAAATGGAAACTGGTTACTCATGAGGTTAAACTATCTGGGAAGCAACTAGATTATACTACTTGCTCCCAGACCTTGTATAAGAGTGTTTCCCCAGAGCAAAATCATTAAGTTGTGGAACAGCTCCTTTCAAGCATTTACAACTTGTATAATTGCAGATTATTCCCTTAGGCCCTATAAAAACATCTACTAGCTGCACAGTTTAGAAATTAATGAGTAAATATAATGGTATTTCAAAAATTTACATCTACTCTAATCCCCTTTTAGTCTACCATTTTGTTTTGCTAAAACTTTAATAGAGAATGAAACGGCAGAAATCTGAGTAATTTTGGTTGTCATTAAAATACTGTATATAAACAAGAAAAGTCAGAATAAGGCATTCTCAATGCAAGCTTGAGGAACGTACATTTTCATGCCCAGTGGAACTAACATTTCAGTTTCTTCCCAGAAGTAGTGGAATGTTTTTTGCATATAAATCCCCAAATACTTTTTGAATTTTACAGATAAAAAGCATTATTTCGTACATCAGTTTTAAAAGCATTGACTTGGTATTTCCTTCCGTTTCGTCTGCTGCAGGACAATGAATCTGGAAGGAAGCAGTTCAAAGAAACTCACAACACACAGAAGACATCTACTTCCATAAAACCAAATTAAATAATACGTTGTTTCAAATGCCACCTAGAAACACTGGATAGATGTATATGAAGTATACGCATTATGGTAGGTAGTTATTCATCCCCATGTTTTCACCTGCCGGTTTTACTGCAAATAACACTGTTTCCATGACATGCCTTATGGAACAGTTTACTATTTTCATAAGCAGTCACATGCATTGAAGGTAGGATCACCAGCCAGTGCATTTGGCACCCCAAAGCAGAACCAGAGAGGCCAAGCTTACGAATCTCTCTTGCAGAATGACAAGTTAGCTGGTTTATGAAATGACATATCTCAGCTGAAACACGGAAGCACATTGACCTAAGACATTTCTTCTGGAGCTGCTTCTGCTTCCTGAGTGGGTTTCTCTTCGGGTTTACTGTCATGGACGGGAGACGGGTTATGGCTGGGCTTGTTGCTGTCGTGCGCGCTGTGACCGCTGGCGCTGCCGAGGCGAGTTGATGCCACCACAGCTTTTACTGCAGCCTGAGAAAGAGAGGATCCAGCAAACACTCCTTAAAGGACATAATCTGTCAGCACTGCAGCCTTAACATCGTCCCATTAGGGAATGTAACCGCGTTTATAGTAATGGCACATTCAGATACCTGCCTGGGCTTGGACAGATTTAGAAGGTCACCTGAAATACCAGACTGATGTTTAAAATTGCTGCTTCCACGAGGTTACAAGTTGGCCAACATGAACAGCTCTTTTTTTTTCAGCTGCATATGCTGCATTTTTTTTTTACAAACTACTTCAGATTGCCTGTGTTGAAGTTAGATGGCAAAAAGAAAATTGAGTTGTGTCACAGTAATAACAGTATTATCACTGATCATTCCACAACAAGTTGACAGAGGAAAACAATATTTATCAATCACTATTGCACTATTGCATAGGCCAAACGCAGTGGTACAGAGCATATGGGCAACTTCCTACGTATATATACAAATACATGTTGAGTATAGGCTCTCATATCGTGTAAAACGTCACAAAACAAAGGCACACATTAAGACAGTTATCCTAGCCCTTCCCTTGAAGAATTTTGTTGCCTGAAAAAACCAAATATACAGAGGTAAGGAAAATAAACACTAAAGTCTGTGTATGACAACTCTAGTTATTTTTTAATTGGCTAGCTTTTTGCTTAGGTGTCACAGAAGAGGATCTGCAGAAAGAGATGAGGAGTACAGCAAGTTTTGCGGATGGTATGGAGAGTCATCCATAAAAAAAAAAAAAAGAAGAAAAGAAAAAGAAGATGGTAATGAAAAAAGACTATATAAACATTGGCAAGAAAGAAGAACCAGCTAATATAGAATATGAAGTCAAAGTACAAGGCATGAGCCAATAAAAGTGGCAATAATTTTGAATGTGAAAGTCTAGAACTCTTAAAGAAAAAATCACAGACATCCACATCAGTGGTGAGAGGACTTTGGACAACAGAGTACAAACAGAACAGGCCATTCAATAATATTATAATGTATAATGATACTTTCAACGCAATTTACTCTCACTAGCCATGCGGATGCTTATGAAACAAACTCAACAAAATATATGAAAAAACAAATAATGACTGACAGTTTTAGAGTTATTCTATAAAAATATGTCTTTATGTAAAGAAAGCCTGCTGCTGGACTTGTACATTGGGAAAAAGACAATGATTTTATATTATTCTTGGTAACAAAACAACAATGAAAACATGTATTCATTACCTGTTTTTCTGCTTTGTTCTTATCTTTTGGACAGGAATTCTTTGTCTAAAAATTTATGGTTCAATTTATGCATATATATGTGTAAAACTATTAACTAGTTATTCTCTCAATAATTAGAGATTGGGTCATTTAATTTAGGGTTTAGATTTAGGGATCTAAATAAACTGGACTTCAAAAAAATCTTATTGGTGATCAAAAGTGTAAAAACATAAAGAGAATCAAAATCAAAATATGCAAAGAGGGCACATGGTTCTTTCTGACTTCCTGGGCAGGGAATGTAACAGTTCACTAAGAAATAATGAAATCTATGACTCTGCTCGTGCTCTGAAATAATTTTGATATAACAACATTGCATGGCATCTTCAGTGAACACAGAGCAATCCTGCTGTAAGGCTACAGAAATCTTTCTGAAGAGAACAATGTTAACAGACATGTTTAGTCAGTTCTACATGGGCAAAGCGAATTGCCACTGTGAATTGTATCTACAATGTTTGAGACCTTTGTAAATAACAAGACTTTTTTCTTTGCCCTGTAGAGATTCTCTGTCACAGTTCCCTAATAATACTGAAAAAAAAAATGAGCAAAAACAAAGTTAAAGGCCGTTGTTTGCGAATTTGGTTTTGCATGGGGGTTGTAAAGCTCTCAGACAAGTTGCTTTTTACTTGTATTCCCCAGGGCTACAAGGGCAGCTTCACTGTAGCTGTTGGTAATAATTTTTGTGCTGAAGTATCCCTCAAAGTCTCTCCTAAGCAGACACAAATCTTTAACAACTGAAGAAGGGATTGGGGGCAAAGAAAGTTTCCTGATGTTATGTCAGTTAGATGCTCAGCTGCCTGCTGTTTGCACCTAAAATGTTTCCCTAATTCTTCCCATTTTGGGTATGTAGACTACACAGTAAAGAAACATACTAGTGACTCAAAAGCTGATGTTATTTTCAGCACAGCTCTCACCTGCACTCCTGCCTTACAGCGCTTAATTTCCAGATAAAGAATGCTATTGCAGCTTTGCTCTCAGATATACTTAGAAATGCATGTTTCAGGCCTATTAATTTCAACCCACACATTTTATGGACCTACACATCTGAAACGCCAACTCTAGATCATACAGAAGGATGGTTTAAGCTCCTGCTATTGATAGATATATTGATAGCTCCTCCTATTGATAGATAAAGAAACTAAGGGTGGCTTACAGATCAAAATATGCTATAGCAGATGAAATGTCTTCCAGATTTTCCAGATGTTCATGAAGAAGCTATTCAGAATTTTGTTCTTTCTGGTCATTACTCTATGGATGAGCAAGCAGCACAGGACAGAGAAACAGACAGAAGCAAGGAAGGAAGGAAGGAGGGAAGGAAGGAAGAGAGGAAGGGAGGGAGGAAGGAAGGGAGGGAGTGAAGGAGGGAGGGAAGAAGCAAGGAGGGAAGAAAGAAAGAGAGAAAGAAGGAGGGAAGGAAAGGAATTTGCGAAAGCTGTGTACATTCTTGGCAGTTCTGTCTGTGTAGATAGAGTTTTCAATCAACCTCAACATTTTTGTTTGGCTGCACACATTGAATAAATCAGCTTCAACTTTTTCATCTTCTTCATCATGTTAAATAACAAGCTTCCATATCACTATGGAATGTTGTGTGCAATGTTTCTGTAAGGCTACTAGTTTAATTGCATACTTTCACAGCCAAAACAGAGACTATGTCTAGAGACTTGCCTTAAGTTTACGCCGTGCATTGAATTCTTGAAGTTTCTTTTGTGCATTGTCCATATGTGCAAAGTTTGCTGCCTTCCCTGTGACCCATGGGTGCTGCAAAGCCTGTAGAGTGGTGAGGCGTTTCTTGGGATCTAAAACAATCAACTTTTTAACCTGCATGACAAGGAAGAAAAACAGAAGACTGTTAACCTTGTTCTTCATTTACATTTACCAAGCTTTGTATTTTGAGGCTTTAGTCTGGGTTTTGGAAGCATCTCAGTGAAACACATTCTAAGAAACCAAAAAGAATTTGCATTCAGGTCTTTGCATGTATTTCGTTTCTGGTATTTCTTAGTCCTCCATAAAGACTATCTGAATAAGACAGACACTAAGAGGGAAGAGAGGAGAAAAAGAATCATCTGTTTACCAACACCTGTAAGAATATGTACAAATGCAGCTGGCCTATATTCACCACAGGCTGTTGTATTTCTGAATTGTCACATAAACCCTACGAGATTCTCAAAACACCCCAGGCATGCAGTTCTCTTAGCAGTATCCCCACTTTTGGATTTGGACAGGGTTTAAACTGGATTAGAAATTTTAAATTCTAGTGTATGCAACTCACGCAGACTTGTCCCATGCAGTCACTGCCAGTGTTGTCCCAAAACCTGGAGTTCGTTCACCCAGTGTGCAATAAGCCAATCCACACACATAGTGGAGGTATTTCCTTTTATTACATATATACATATACATGGGTGCCTGTCCCAAGACAGCACACTGAAGTTCCAGAGTTACAATTATTTATACACAAGATATTAACATATTTATTATTCTAATACATATGCATTGTTATTCTGTCAAATGATTGGTTAGAATTTCTTTCTCTAGGATGCAAATTAGAATGCACGCTCAATTTCTTGCTTCTATTGTTCCCTTTTGAGTAGGTGGTATCATTTGGGTACGTTGTCAATGAGTCAGTGGTCACGATCTTCCCCTGCCAGAATTACTTTTTCCCTACTCACTACTTTGCCTTTGGCAGTTTCAGGCTGTTCTTCCTGGTTTGCTGAACACACTTGGTATTTATCACCCAGGGAAACTTTGTGTATCAAACAAATCACATTGTTTAGTACAAACCACGTTGCCAGGTGGTCTGCTATTCACTTTACTGTTCTGGGTAAATCATTAACTTGTTCTCAAGGATGGGGCTTTACAGAGGTCGATTTAACAGCACTGATTATTAAGAAAATTTTTAACTATTTTAATTTCATTGTAACACCAGGTACACCACAAACGAAATGTTTCTTTCATTCACCATAAAACCTCATGTACATGTGAACTAAAAAGCCCTGTACAAGCATTTCTCTCCCGGGCTACTCTGCAACTAATGCTGTTAAAGCCATTCTTTCTGTTCTTGAGACCAGGGAAGCTGCACCTCTCCAAACACAACAGTAGGACATCTTGGGAACAAAGCACTGCAGACATACCCCCGGGAGTGGAGGTGGCACAACCTGCTGGGTACAAAGCGTGTCCAGTCAAGCTGCATTTCGTGGGTTTTGCTGTATGTCTGGACAAGTGGCGTTTTAAAAAAAAAGAAGGGTGAGGATGTGATACGGGGATAGGTATAGGAGTAGGCATAAGACTACATAAGACTATATTAGCTATTATTTCTATGGATAGGGATAAGAATAGGCATAAGACTCTGGGAAATACAGAGCTCTGTGAAATAGCTCTGTGAATTGCTAGAAGTTATCAAATACTAATCCCTGCTTTGAAACACTAACTACCCGAAAAGAAGGCCTGTAAGAGAGACAAAATAAATGATGGCAAGGTTGTAACTCATGACCCATAGGGAGAAAAACAGACAAAGAGGAGAGATAAGGACTAACGAGAACTAACATTTGTCTTCAAGCAATAACAAGTAGGAGACAGCCAGGTGTCCACTCAAGGCCAGGGAAACGGTTTGGCTCTACGGGCCCAGCCAAAACAAGAATTTTAGAGATTTAGGGAAGAAGTGAAAAACACACAGCGAGGAAGACCTACGGCCTTCATCCCAAAGACCCCTGCCCACGACCACCAGGAGGCGTGTCAAGGAAGAGCCTGAGGCGGATCCTGAGGCGGGGGCTATGGAAATGATCTCCAGGGAGAGACTGCCCTTTTCGGGGAGGGGGTGATGAGTGTGTCTGTATAAATACAGGAAAACTGCTACGGCGGGTGTGCACGTTTGTGGTGGAGCGATCCCCCGTGCACCCAGCGCTGCAATAAACATACCTACTTTACAACTTTCCAAGTTGTGGAGTCTGTTTCCGCACCTCAGTTTTGGCGAGCCAGGCAGGAGACTCTCTGCTCGACTGTGGAACCGACTGCGGAGCGGACGCCCCTAGGCGCGCCCCGAGAACTTTCCTCGGAGGAGCCTCCTCTCCTCAGCCGATTACCCAGAGGCAGACAAGGACTTCCTGAGCCGCGGACAAACGGTATGTTTGGGTAAGAATGGCCGGAGACGTCCGGCGTATGGGGCTGCTGGTAAATCGCGCGGAGACGTCCGGCGTGCAGTGTTGTCCCCGGGCAGGGCAGGGTGCCCTGCGGTAAGGAGGGCCCTGGGGAGTTTGCTGCCTTAGAGGATCAGAGACTGGTGAGCTGGAATCTGTGCCAGCAAGATCCAGAGACTGAAAACAGAGACTGGTGAGCTGGAATCTGTGCCAGCAAGAACCAGAGACTGAGACCAGGGACTGGTGAGCTGGAATCCAGATCCGGAGACTGGGCCAGCAAGAACCAGGGACTGGCAGGCCGCTAGCGATCTTGCGAGCAGATCGAGCAAACTCAGAGGCTTTCGCTACTTCCCTGAAGGGCGAGGCGCCGTTTTGGCATTTCACTGGGGCGCCTGAACACTGAGTCTGACACAGAGGGGTGGGTAAGTAGCGCAACCTCACAGTCATATGGCTTATGGAATATTAGCAGCTGCAGAAGGGGTAATAGCTGGATCGGTAATTGTCTGTTATCTGCTCTGTTATACGTTCTTTTGTTCCTGTCGTTCTGTGTTTTGTGTAAGTAACAAGAGAAGACATTTCGTTCCAGCCGCACCTGGCCCTATACCCTGAAAAGGGTGAGAGGTGTCAGAAAGCAATGGGGACGATTTGAAATCTCTATATACTGTTATCTATTGCAAAATCTGGTACCGTGTATTTCGTAAAGTTTATACCATTCAAAGTTTATATCGTCTAACATCAGCGCATGTAATAAGGCCTTTTAATGTTTGTATAAGTTTGCTGGGCCAGCCCTGCAATGTGTGATTGTGTGATTAATCACTGAGTGAGTGTTTAAGCGAGTGAGACGCAGCCTGGCTGCGGAGCAAGTGTGCCGTTCTGATCCATGGTCCCGTGTTCTCCGTGAGGAGAGCGACCGGAGACGAGTGAAGCGTGTGATACCGTAAAAGCGTACGTGTGAGTGGGTGAGACGTGTAATTGTGCACAAAGCGAGTGCAGAGTCTGAATCCACGGTTCAGTTCTCCCATGAGGGAAACAGCTGGAGACGGACAAAGCAAGTGACAAACTAAAAATTGTATTATTATTCACACGAGCATCAGACAGAATATTAAGGTGCAGTTAAAAGGGAGGAATGGAGTAAAGGGAAAGTAAGTGAAATGGGGGGAGGAAAAAGTAAACCTTATGAAAAATCCCCTTTGGGATGTATATTAACACACTGGAAAGATATAGTGGGACAAGGAGGCATGGAGAACACGAAGAAACTAATCAAATATTGTAACCAATGGTGGCTGCTTTATAAGCTAGAAAATGAAGCTAAATGGCCCAGTGAGGGTGGAACACTAAACTATGACACGCTTTTACAATTAATGTGTTGTTCCTAAGAAGGGAAGAAAAATGGGATAAAGTTAAATGCGCAGATATGCTCTTTGTTCTCCTAAATAACCCTGAATGACAGAGAGTTTGCAGACTAATGCCTCCACGAGATCCTATAGTCCTCGCATTAGAAAAAGAAAACAAGAGGGAGAACAAAAATAAATTAAAAAGCTGCTGCTCAGCCTGCAGCATTGGACAAAGGTGTACTAAGGTGACCCGCCAGGGCACAGAACAAGATCTAACTGATATTTTCAAGCCTCCCCCTCAGTCTCAGGAGCAAAATGAGGACTCAAACGAGACCCCTACTCCTCCAGACAGCCCGATATCCTCCCGCACTAAGAAAAAACAGCCGGTGGCAGCAGAGCAGCCAACAGCAACAATTCTGCAGGCACCCCTCCGGGAAGTAGTAGGACCGGATAGTGGGACAATAAGAATTAAGGTACCATTTTCCTATAATGATTTAAGGGAATGGAAGACAGCTGCTCAGGAATATCGCAGCGATACAGTAAGCACCACCCAAAATCTTAGATTCATAATAAAGCAGCGCAACCCTGATTGGAATGATATGCAATTATTGCTAGAATGTTAACTGAGACAAAGAAACAATTAGTCAGAAAAACTGCCGAGGATCTTGCAAAAGATCACTATGAGGCTAGGGGAGGAACAAAAGGAAATAGAATTTTTACTAGATACGGTGGCAACATACTCCGTTTTAAATCAAGCCTTAATGCCTTTAGGAAATTATTACATTGTAGTAAAAGGAGCAACTGGCCAGAGTGAAAAGGCTTACTTTTTGAATTTTTAAAATATAAACTGGGTAAGCAAGTGGGCATTCATAAATTCTTGTATATGCCAAACTCCCCAAAAGCCCTTTTGGGAAGAGATCTATTAGAACAATTGGGAGCCACGATAAAATTCAAGAAAGGTGAAATTACTCTGGAGGTAAATGATCATCAGTATGTACAAATAATGTGCTTGCTTTTAGTTAATATTCCCACAGAAGGAAAAATCGACATGGAAATCACTGACCGGGTGTATCCAGGAGTTTGGGCAACTGATGTACCAGGATGTGCCACAAATGTCCAGCCAGTGGTAATAAATTTGAAAAGCGAACACAGAGCGGTAAGAATTAAACAATACCCACTAAAAAAGAAAATAGGGAAGCGATTCGTCCAGTCATAGAAACAAAATAGCAGAGGATCAATACACTGTGGTTGCTAATCCATATACCCTGTTAACCACTCTGACTCCTGATTTGACTTGGTTTACAGTTTTAGATTTAAAAGATGCCTTCTTTTGCCTCCCTCTCCATGAAGCCAGTCAGAAAATCTTTACTTTTGAATGGGAAAATCCCAAGAGTGGTCGAAAGACCCAGCTCACCTGGACGGTGTTGCCACAAGGTTTTAAGAACAGCCCTACGATTTTCAGAAACCAGCCAGCAAAAGACCTAGAGTCACAGGAACCACCACAAGAAGAAAGAAAAGTATTACAATATGTAGACGACCTCCTTACCGCGACCAAGACCAGAGAATCCTGTGTCATCTGGACTGTAAGTTTACTAAATTTTCTTGGGCTCCAGGGGTACCGGGTTTCTCAGAGAAAGGCACAAACAACATTGCAACAAGTTACATATCTTGGGTATGAAATCAGTGCTGGTCAGCGTTTCCTGGGTCAAGCCCGGAAAGAAGCCATATGCCAGACCCCCCAACCACAGACTGTGAAAGAGCTACGAACTTTCTTAGGAATGATGGGGTGGTGTCGGCTCTGGATATACAACTATGGCTTGCTTGTTAAACCGTAGTATTCTTTAGTAACATCCAGCCAAAAATACCTCCAATGGGATACGGAGCATTCCACCAGCTGAAAAAGGCCCTGGTGTCAGCGCCAGCATTGGGACTTCCTGATGTGAGTAAACCATTTTTCTCAGAGAATAGCATTAGGGATACTGGCATGGGACCTGGGACCATGCAGACGAGCTGTGGCGTACTTTTCCAAACAACTGGATGTTGCCGCAAAAGGATGGCCCAGTTGCCTGAGGCCAGTGGCAGCAGTCATCCTGAATATTCAAGAGGCCCGGAAGTTTACCTTAGGCCAGAAAATGACTGTTTTCGTGTCCCACACAGTGTCCACGGTCCTTGAAGCAAAAGGGGGACATTGGCTCTCCCGCAGAGGTTCCTGAGGTATCATGGCCGAACAGGATGATGTTGAAATTATAACTACTAACATTGTTAACCCAGCTTGATTTCTCAGTGGGAACACTGGAGAACGAGTGAATCGTGACTTTCTCGAAACAATTGAGGCAACACACTCCAGCCGCGCTGACTTCAAAGATGCCCCATGAAGGGGGTAGAACACTGGTTCACAGACGGAAGCAGTTATGAGTGGAATGCGACATTTGGGATACGCCGTCACCACTTCTGAAAAGGTAATAGAATCAGGACCATTACCAACTGACACCTTGGCACAGAAAGCTGAAATCATAACCCTGACTCGAGCTCTAGAAAGAGCTGAAGGAAAAGCTATCAAGCATGCAGAGAGACTTTAAAATTTTTAATGCAGTACAACTTCCTGAAAAAGTGGCAATTATGCACATCGGCACACCAGAAGGTGAGCACAGAATTGGAAAGAGGGAATGAACTGGTGGATAGAGAGGCAAAACAGGCTGCTAGAAAAGAGATACAGGTAGAAGGGGCACTAATCCCCAATGGATGTATATCTTTAGAAGGTAAGCCAGAATATACAAAAGATGACCGTAAACTCATTACAGATCTAGAAGGATCATATAATGAGGATGGGTGGGCCATGACACCACACAAAAACTTACAGTTCCTTCTTATATGGTTTGGCCATTAGCCCGAGAAGAACACAAGAAAGGCCATTGTGGGGTGGAAGCATTATACAAATATCTTATCAAAAGTATAGTGGCTCAAAATCTGTATACCGCTGTCAGACAAGTAACTCAGCAATGTGTTCTCTGCCTCCAGACTAGTCCAAAGACCATTGCACAGCCAGAAATAGGCCAAATTGGGAAAGGGAATGCTCCAGGACAACATTGGCAAATTGATTTCTCGGAACTTCCTAGAAAAGGGGGGTATCAATATTTGCTTGTACTAACTGATACCTTTTCAGGCTGGCCAGAAACCTTTCCATGTAGAACAGCTAAAGCTCGATAAATAACCAAAGCATTACTCCAAGAAATAATACCCAGGTTTGGAGTCCCAGCAGTAATATCCTCAGACAGAGGAACCACACTTCATCTCTGAGGTAGTGCAACAAATTAGTCACCATCTAGGAATAGATTGGCAATTACATACTCCATATTGGCCACAATTGAGTGGCCAAGTAGAGAAAATGAATCATTTGATTAAACAACAAATTGTTAAATTGGGACAGGAAACTAATTTGGCTTGGCCCCAATCTATGGGCGGCCTTATGGAGTACAAAAGGGCGTGTCTTCACAAATTGGTGAAGAAATTATGACTTCCTATATGGTGGCATTAAGCAAACAACTCAGAGAAATTGAAAAACATGCATTTGGAACTCGGAGCAGAGGTCTAGATGGACCTGTACATAATATACAACCTGGGGATTTTGTATATGTCAAGTCTCTTGCAGGAAGAACTTTGGAACCACAATGGGAAGGACCATTCCAAGTACTCCTCACCTCCTACACAGCAATCAAGATCAAGGAGCAGAATGCCTGGATTCATCACACCAGAGTAAAAAGTCCATAGATCTCCATGGAAGGTCACGCAAGTCCAACCAGGGAAATTACTTTTCTCACAGTCATAATTATAATTCAGGGGTGGGAAAGCACTTATAGCCAGAATGATACTGAGTGGCCTTGATAAGTATATTGGATCCATGGAGAAATACTCTGCTCGAGAAGGTTTAAATCTATCTACTGTGGTTATGTATGGAAATCAAGAATATTTAAAACAAGAATGGAGTAAGGATACAAAGGGAATTCACCAACTTCAGGGAAATGTAGAAAAAAAAAAAAAAAAATCAAAGTAGGATGCCAAAATATTAATTGCCCCACCCATAAAAAGGCATCCCAAATTACTAAAATTACTATCTCAATTACTCCCACAAATAATGTGCTTCTAAAGAATTAGATTGTTGGCATAATTTCACACTAGTGCAAAACCACTGAAGTGGCTTGTCTCTGAGCCAATAGTGCTATTGGACTTTCATTTAAATTTAAAATAAACGCTGGGCCAGTTACAACAATGCCCGCTGCGATAGTTACACATCATAAAGAGATAAGTCTACCACACGACCTATGCCAGTACCTAAGCTAGAACCCAAAATTTATGAAATTGGTCCATGTGTAATAAGAAACACAGGACAGCAGTAAGTGTTATTCAACCCAGAATAGTCTCTCAAAAGGGTTGAGTTATCAATGCAGATTAATGTATCAGAAATCCAACCATTGTGTTCTCCTTTCTTACAAACCTTTTATGAAGGATGGGCTACTTGGCTAAGAAAGAGGAAAGGTATTTCTCAAAGACAAAAACCAAGAGACCTGACGGGGCTATTAGGAACAGGGTTGGGAGTTCTGAGTACCATAGACTCAGAAGTAATAATGAACAAGCTGGCCGCTGTCACTAGAGATCTGTCAAAACTGCAATGGCCCTTACAATCCTCGCTACTGACTTTAGGAGCTCACCAGTGGTTAGCATCACAAATCTTACCAGATTGGGAACATACAAACATAAGAGACCACAATATAATTGTGGATGTGATCGACGGGCTACAAGCCAATATCTCACTAGCCCTGAGTTGTGTTCAGGCCCAACTATGAATGTAATCAGATACTATAGTATCGCCTCTATTATAAGAGAAGGAGAAGAAGGGATATTTCCCACTGAAATCCGAAAGGTAGTCTGGGATGGTGCCACAAGTAAAGAAAGAGAGCTTCAATCCTGGTGGAATATGGTAAATTTTACTTGTAGCCCCACCACGCACACAGTTACAGCCTTTGTACTAACCATTTGTAATGTTCTAAAAACTGTGATCCATCCCATTATAGCTTTAGAACCCTGCTTTATCCTTTCGAACATAGAACATGGGCCCAAAGGGTAAGAGACAGATGACAAGCTCTAAAATCCTGCATTGTGTGAGAACAAGGATTTCTAAGTGAAAGTAATACCCTATGAGCACAAGATATCTGTCTTGATACTGATCAAAAGGTGTGTCATTTTGAAATTCGCCCTGATGTTGGCTCAAAGACAATCATAATATATGCAGGGAAAGGTTGTGCATGTCTACGAACAAAATGTAGCTCCATATTTGTAGAAGAAACGGAAGTAGGCACTAAAAATCATTCAAACTTCTGCATCTGTAATTTCACTCGAATCACGGGATGTGACTTCCACTATTCTGCTCCCGTCACATCCCATCATATTCTAAAATCAGACTATACATTGATCTATGAGTTAATACCCACACCTATAGGAACAAATCTAACTTTGATAAAGAAATTGCTACAGCATCCTGGTTTATAGCAAATACTGGGCAAATTAGAAAGAGCGGACAGAAAACTCTGGTGACAGTTCATTATGATGCAAACAAGATAAAGAAAATTGTAAAAAGAGAGTAGAGAAGGATGGAGAACATAAATGGTGGGAAGCACTTTTGGATGGTCAGGATTTTTCAATCATCTAATACATCCTGTTATAATACTGTTAATAGCTACAGCTGCCTTGATGTTGTTGCTAACACTGCTGTACGTATGGATTTGGTGTGTGTTTCGAAGGGTCTCTTCAATGCACAAAGCGTTATATCAATCGGGAAACTTAGGCAAGTAAAAGAATTTACTTGATTTAATAGAAAAGGGGGGACTGATACGGGGATAGGTATAGGAGTAGGCATAAGACTACATAAGACTATATTAGCTATTATTTCTATGGATAGGGATAAGAATAGGCATAAGACTCTGGGAAATACAGAGCTCTGTGAAATAGCTCTGTGAATTGCTAGAAGTTATCAAATACTAATCCCTGCTTTGAAACACTAACTACCCGAAAAGAAGGCCTGTAAGAGAGACAAAATAAATGATGGCAAGGTTGTAACTCATGACCCATAGGGAGAAAAACAGACAAAGAGGAGAGATAAGGACTAACGAGAACTAACATTTGTCTTCAAGCAATAACAAGTAGGAGACAGCCAGGTGTCCACTCAAGGCCAGGGAAACGGTTTGGCTCTACGGGCCCAGCCAAAACAAGAATTTTAGAGATTTAGGGAAGAAGTGAAAAACACACAGCGAGGAAGACCTACGGCCTTCATCCCAAAGACCCCTGCCCACGACCACCAGGAGGCGTGTCAAGGAAGAGCCTGAGGCGGATCCTGAGGCGGGGGCTATGGAAATGATCTCCAGGGAGAGACTGCCCTTTTCGGGGAGGGGGTGATGAGTGTGTCTGTATAAATACAGGAAAACTGCTACGGCGGGTGTGCACGTTTGTGGTGGAGCGATCCCCCGTGCACCCAGCGCTGCAATAAACATACCTACTTTACAACTTTCCAAGTTGTGGAGTCTGTTTCCGCACCTCAGATGGAGTAAAGAGGTACATGGATGGTACTCAGCAGAGCCACACTTACACAACTCTCCTGACTGCACACTCTCTTGGAGCAGAGTGCAACTGACGGCACAGGGCTCCACCACTGGCTACATGCCCAAGTGTCAAGGGAGGGCTCACTTTACTGCTCTCTGAAATTTCCCTACAAAGAACTGTTAAAGAAAGATGGTGCCCTGAAGTGGGTGTAGGAGAATAGGCATTGTGATGAATACCTGCTGTTCGTCCACAGAAAAGGTAAAATCAAGCAAATCACTTAAACTAAACACCCCAGAATTGCCCACAGATGGCTTTTGAGAGCCATGGGCTTCATACTTATCTACAACTCGAAACTCTGATCTTTACTGTAGCAAAGTAGTAGGGACCAGTATGGACTAAAGCGCCCTGTAAACAATAATCGAGTAGCTTTGCTGCAGGCTGCTGTTTGTCTGGGTTTTGATGACACAAGACAGTAAACAGTATTTTATCTGGGCTTCACATCTAACACAACAACAAAAAAGTACTTTGAGCTTCTTCAGTCCTTCCATCTGAGGCATCCTGAAGTACTTGACAAACGTTAATTATGTAGCATTTTGTGGTACAGTTTGTACAAGTAATATGGTACTGAGCATTTGTGTCTTCAAGGCTAATGAAGTAACTGAATCATGCAAGTTATTGTTGACTAAAAATCAAACTCAAGCATACCTATCTTTGCAGATCAGCATCTCCTCGATCCAATTTACTTTATCCAGTAATAAAGGAATACAATGCAGATAGCACGCCAGCCCTTGCGTTTTTCTAATAGACCATATTTAAAAGTAATGAGTCTTTCCTCGTCTACAGAGAAAAAGCTTAAATGGACAGAAAAAGGCTGTCAGCAAAAGTGGGGTGGGAGGGACTTCATTCCTTTTTATATTCTTCCTCCAAAGTTCAGAATTGAAAACTGCAAAAAATATAGGGCTTGTTTCTACGTTCCCCTGAAGGTAGTTGCCCTGCAAAGAGGAACGATGAAAGAGCTCAGAGCTAGCATAAAAGGTAGGCATACACGAATACTGTGACAGCTGCCAAAAGTCTGAGGCTCAATTCACAGAAGGACCTGAATCTCCACGGTTTTGAGTGCATCACAGCACTGGACTAACAGGGGACATTTAACAGCACCATAATTTGCCAGAGGTAAGAAGAAAAAAGCAAGGAGCCACATGAACAATTAATTAATCAGCTATTCTGTCCTCACCCCAAAATGGACTCCCTTTCTCAGTGGAAGTGATACTAGCCAAATATGTATCAGCAAAGACACTCCAGTCTCATTTTTGCTTTACTTACCAAATCCTTGGCATTCAGAGACACATCATCCCACCAAGGGGACACGAAGTCGTATTCACAGTTCAGGATTCTCTTAAACATGTACTGATCTCCCCTTTCATCATAAAATGGTTCAAAGCCACAAAGTCTACAAGGATATAAAAGAAACAAACGTATTAAAGATTAATTAGTCTTGGGCTGTAAGAAACAGTTCCTGGTATCATCTTTCCCTACTTTGTGTACTGTTTTTTGATTATGTTCATCACCGTACATTCTTTCATCCTATCATCCACAAAACATAAAAACCTTTGGCAGATTTTAATAATCAGCCTTCATCTTTACTTAGGTAACCTACATATTACCAAGAAATTTTGTAATCTCACTAATGACTGCATTTATGAATATATTGAATAATACAGATCCCGACACAGATCTACACTGCTGGCCCCGGGAAAAGGAAACTCATAGAAGTCGTTTCCATTTATATAATGTCCTTTTTTTTGCCTCATTGCACATTAATCATGCTTGCACTCATAATCACATGTTTTAAAGTGAATTTCCTATTCAACTAGTTAAGCGTTCTGAGCCAAACAGAAAGTCTGTCTACTACTCTGCCTCCAGAAAATGCAACAAGCAATGAGATGACAAGAGGAAAACAACAGCAGACCATAAAGAACAAGGTAGCAACAAATTTAGAGAATTTAACCTTATGTTTTAACTTGGTTTTATATTTTTAAACCCAACCAGTGTCCTTACGGTCCAAAAAAGGAGACAGATATTCAAGGAAGAAATGTGGTTTTGGGAGCGCAGTGTAGCCGTGGGTGGAACAGCGGCATCACTTTACACTGCTGAAGAGGAAAAATCCTCCACCGTAAGCACATTCTGGGTGTGATACTAATTTCCAAGTCTGGCAGAGATGGATTAAAATACAAGGATCCAAACTGAATATGATGTTCTTCAGCAGGTGGGAGCCAGTCACAGTCCCTCTGCTGCTCCCCTCCCATTTGCCTGCCTCTCCACCACCATTTCTGAGCTTGCTTCAGGTTGGCTCCTGCCCCCACGGAGTATCCTTGCTGAGCAGAGTTGTTGGGCCATGAACTGGTTCAGCCAAAACTGGCTTCTGGATACCAAGTAACCGATGACATACAGGGACACCATGCTTAAGGCTTGCTGTGATTGTGGTGGAAGCCTTCTAAGTCATTCTATATTTCCTCCTGAAAACATTTCTGTTGTAACTCACGACTATCACCTATTGTTGTCTTAATAACAATTTCTATGGATACACTTCCACCTAAAAAAAAATTCCGTTTCAGCAGACAGAATTTTCACTACATGCCAAATGAGATGAATAAAACTAGAGGTGTGATTTCAAATTAGATAAATGAAACCAGGGTAAGACCCTGGCTGCTCTTTGTTTCATTTTATTATGAAATTTCTTTTTATTATGCTTATTCATTTTAAATCAATTACCTACCAAATAAAAGAAAAATCAATGTAAACAACTTCAAAATAAATTAGAAATTACCAGACAGTGTTTTGTGCCCTTCTAAGTAAGTAAGTAAAAAAACACCTTTAATTAAATCCATGCAATTTTGAATACAGACAAAGCCTCTGTATTTATTGACCACAATCTGCATCTCAGATGTGCAGTAGCATTTCTAACTTGCTGCAGAAATACAAAAGGACTGGTCCTCTTTGCCATTAAATCTATAAATGTGGCTTCCTTGGAATTCTGACAGTTATCATCAATGGGTCTTAATATAATTTGCCTCAGGAATAATTGTTCTGTCAAAATATGTGTCAAGGTTTCTGTTAATCACATGGTAATTCCCCTTTGTATGGGTGAGAAGATACAGTTTTATGCATGCCTTCTATAGCATGGTAGTTCACTCTTACATCCACTCTATTTTGGAGGCAGATACAGTGACATATTTTTTTGACTGTACATAAGTGTATTCCCTCTACTGAACTACCAGACTGAGACATGCAACACTGTCCTTTAGGCTGCAGGATTAATGAATAAGTTACTGTACATGTACCTTTCTGTTCTCAGCTTCTAATCCATCAGAAATGTTGATCTACAAAGCTTTGCACTCAATAGAAGAGTTTTAAATGTGGAATATTGTTAAAGCTGAATGAAAGAGACAACCAAGTGGATTTGACTAGCATCCTTTTTGCCTGTCTTGTTCCTGCAGGTCAAATTGGATTTTGAGAGGGGAGGAGAAGAGGAACAGAAGGAGGAAGAAGCAGAGGAGTATCTGTACTGGTGGTGTCTCACCCAGAGCAGGAGCTCACATATTTGTGTTTACACCAGTGCAGAGGTTTAATGTGGCTAGGCAGCATCTCCTGAACAGGTGGAAGGTTCCGAAAGGATGTATATAGCAAATGCCACTCCATATATTCAAACAGCAATTTGCTGTACATTCTGGCTTGTAGCTTGCTTACACCTGAAAGCAAGTTCTGCTTAAGGAAGGCTCTCAGTTTCAACTACAACAGCTATCCCTCAATTGTTGAATAGCTAGGCAAGCCCATGGCTAAATCTAGTTATCTTTGTAAAGGGACAACAAAAGGAACCTCTCCAATCTCAGGGACAACCCTGCTGGCAAATTTCATATCTCTCTGTCATGCGTAGACCACTAAAACTGACAAGAAATGATCACCTGGCAGGCAGTATCTGAGATGTGATCTTTTACAGACTTGAATCGGGCCTTAAGACAAAGATTCACATTTTAAAAGGAGCAGATAACAAAATGGCAAATAGGAATATTGCAGCCTGTTATTTACAGGCACCCAAAAGGAGAGCTGTGACTTATTTGAACCTTATGTACAGAACAAAAGATGTGTTCTCATACTTCCATCACTGTATTTGTATATCCTTGCAAGTACTTTTAATAGAAACTCTGGAAAATATAACTCTTTCTTTGCAAAAGACATAAAGAAAATAATTGTATTTTTACACACTTTATTTGCTGGACACAGTTAATGAGTCCTAGAACGAGAAAGAAAATGGTCTGGATGTATAAAATCCTCCATATCTTTAATGTATATGTGTAAAATCCTGTTTTCTTCCCTTAAAAGGAATCCTTGCATCCTGCAAGTATTGTATACAACTACACAAGCCAGCTTAGCGTTGATGTTGCGAAGAGAATAAATGAAGTTATTTATTCTCCCATTAAAAGAAGTGTCAATACATCAGATACAATTTTCCCTTCTCAATAATCTTCCTTTGAAAGATTACATCGATACAATAAAATAATTACAACGCTTACCAATTGAATTAAGACCAGCCATATTAAGAGACACGGACACAAGTGCCTACCTTCAGTCACAACTGTTTGAAAGTTTTGGCATAGAGTTACAACTTCAACTGTTTAATATAATGTATGGGCAGCATCACTCACAGCCCTCTGTCAACACTGCCTCTGGTTATCTTGTAAGAAGTGGAACTCTTCAGCGTTAAATCATTTTACCCTTCCGACTGATTTGCAGACAGAGAGTCCAGGGCTGTTCCCTAGCACCTGGCTGAGATGCTGTGAGAAAGCAACACTGATGCTGCAGTTGGAGCTGTAGCAGTGTCTGTGGCTGACACAGATGGGGCAGCTGCATCTGGGAATATTCACAGGCACTGTGAAACTAACTACACCTTAACTTCTCCTTGCCTCATCTGTAGCTGAGAAGCTACTTAGGATCATAGTATATCTCACAGTTTGTGTGAATGAGAAAAAAAACCATATGATGCTTTCTGACACTCTTATGCTTGTATTTTTGCTTTCAGCAGCTTCGCTGCTATTCATTCACATTAATAGCACAATTCTCTGGAGACTTTGCTACTGTTCAGGAAGATGTGCTATATTTATCAAATATATAACCTGACTGTTCTGCCATGCTCCTCTAGGATTTGATTTACTTTAATAAGATTAGGAATATCATAATTAAAGTTCAGGATCTTGTGTTTTCCAAGAGCCCAGCTCATGATGTCATAGAAACCTGCAGCTGCTCACAATTGAACCGCTCCGTGGCACTGTCTGCACTTACAGGATGTAGGTGATAATCCCCAGAGACCACATGTCCACTTCAGGGCCATAGGCACATCCTCGTAGTATCTCTGGAGCTGCAGATGATAAAACACTTGTCAATAAGATGAAAGTTGAATGCAGAAATAGCAGTCATAAAGCCAATTTAAACTCCGTCCACACTCATGTCTTTAAAAAAGTTAGGGACTGCTCCTTTAAGCCCTCAATTAGGCAAATTATTCCCTTCACTGAGTATAAAGAAACAGAAGTCATGTTCAAGCACAGCCAGAGTAAAATGAAAGAGACTTTGGTTTCGAATTGCTTTTTAGGTTTGTGAAAGGAACCACAGAAAGCTACAGCAGCACCACAGCAGCAATGTGACAAAGGAGGAGTTACTTTTACTTCAGCATTTTACTTATTCACTTGGTACTTTATCTGAGCTTTATTTTTGGCATTCTGTTTTAATTGTAAGGAAAGACAAGACCATTTCAGGTAATTGCTTTTGCTACAGTGTGGAGCAGGTGGAAAGGTCAGGTAGTCTCCGGGGACTCCGGCTCTGCAACGGTAAAGAGGAGTTAGCATCTCTGCCCAAGCAGCTTGACAGACACACCTCAAGGAAAGCTGAGCAGACCACTGTACCCCTCAGGCAGTATCTGTTGCTGCTGTGTGCAACTAAAAATGTGCACGGTTGCACACTCAAAACTATGGTGTGCCTACCTCAAGTGCCTCCGGCCCTCGCGCAAAGCTCCAAAGGCGGCAGGATGAAAACGCCACATATCCAGAGCAGGAAGTGGAAGTGTTTGATACTGGGGGAGGCAAGACCGTTCCCTCCCTCACCTTTTGGCCGCAGACAAAAATACCCAACTAATTTGGAAAAAAAAAAATCAAGATACTGCTGAGCCCCGCTTCCATGTATCAGTATCCCTTCTCCTCAGCAACCATTGTATCTGTATTAATACCCAGTAGATGTATGGGTTAGTAGATGTACCAGCTCTGCGATGCATGTGGGATGGCTGCCACATTTCTGGGGCACAGTGGACTTGCTGCTCCTGTGTCCATCAATGCTGCAGCACTTACGCATCTCTTCCCCTTCCCACATCACACTTTTGCAGCCATGAGCAGCTGGGCCAAGAAGGGCTGAGGCTTCCCAAAATGTATGATAGCTTCCTGCTCAGCCTGAAGCTTTGATTGCCCATCCAGACTGCGCCAGGCTGCCGGCATGCTCCTGCTTTGCTCCCAGCCTGTGGGAGGTCTTCGTTGGGGCAGCCAGCTTTCCCAAGGAATGTGCTGCAAGGCTCCCCCAAGCATGATTTTATATCCAAGTATACACAACTCCCTAACGGTCTCCAGGCAGCTGGCCCAGACTTCTTCAACTTACCTGAACGGTTTACCATGCGGAGAACACATCCAGCATTTTTACAAAGCGTTAACACAGAAGGCAAAGGATGTTAATCACCGAGTTTTCTACATATCATGTGTACAGCTGGCAGCTGGGCAAACGCTTGCCAGTCCAAGCACAGACTTTCTCTGCCTCCTCATTCTCTGCTAGGTAAACTGATGAACACAGAGGGGTTGTTTTTGAGAAGGACACTAAATTCCAACTGATTTCAACTCAGATCAACCCATAGCTAGCAGGACAGCCTACAGGCAAAGCATTCTCAGAGAAACGGATGTATGGAGACAGACCAAGAAACGAGGTATTAACCACCAGTCTCCATTCCATGTTTGTTAATGCCATGTGGGGGGTTCTGAAGTAAACGGGAGAGTTTTTCTGTTTAATGGCCAGTAGACTTCCTCTTCTAGAGAATGCAATGTTTCTTGAGATGTCTTCTTGCTCAGGATAAGGGCAGAAGACATTTTCTGCTCTTGTTTTGCTTTTCTCCTCCTTCACCTCAGTATTGTAAAATGGCCAAAAAGGAGACCAAAGATTTGTATATGCAGGTCTGTCTTGCTATCTGGACTGTGATTAACAGTTACGCATCTTGTAAATATGATTTTTTAATGTTTCCAGACATTTACTTTTGGTGAATGGATTTGACTGATACGTTGCTGTCAGTTTAGGTGTTGGCTGTAACAGACTGATCACGAACCACTTAACTCTGCATTGGGTTATTTTTATGTGCTACTGTCAGAAATCACATGCCCTTCTTGTTAAGTTCACTGAAAGCACAATGTCTCAGCCAGTTAAGTTCTTCATGTCTTCAGTCCTCTGCATCACTTTGCACATCCCAGGGACTGTAGATTGTTAAGGCTTGATGCCAAAGTATCCAGACTCCAGTATATGTTTTTGTTGCTGTGTCCTTTCTGGAGAAGCTGCTGGTAGCTGGGTGGGCAGGATGTGGGAGTTGGCAGCCTGTGACTATCGATTATTCATAGTTTAATTTGGCATTTCAACAGTATTCCTCCTGGGTTTCCTCCACTTCTGGAAAGTAATGCTTGAATATTTCCCAGGCACCAGGAATTCTGCATGGTCAGCTAACTCTGGTCGTAAAGCAAGGATTGCAGGTCTATGTCTGTAGGCACAAAGCTCCTTTCTTCATTTCTCAGCACAGATATTCAGCCTCAACCATGTCCATCAGGTCACCCCTACTCTGAGGGCTCTTCTGCAGGAATAAGCCTTATCCTGTTTTTATAGTATACAAAGACAGGCATAAAAAGGGCTAAATACTAACTACAGTTTTATGGCATTTGTAGTATAACTGTCACGAAAGAAGACAACCAAAACATTAATAGCTAATATGCAGAGTACAGTTTTATGAAACTAAGCAGACTGGAATTCAGTGCTACACTAAAGCATACTTGGCTTCTGTGTGTGTTTGGCAGAGAATGTCATACAAGGTACTGGATATATCACCTGAGTTGCACTATCAGCTGTGCTACAACGAGGCAGAGTAATCTTAGGGCCTCTTTCAATTTTCTCTTTCCTTAGCTTCTACAGGTATAAAAGCAAATGCCAAGTCTTTACTTTCCACGTGCCTTGGCTCAGCCAAAACTACCTGAACTGTTTACCACCGAGCGCGCTGCTAGCAATTTGCACCCTCTTTTAGGAGCCCATTCAGGATCTAGAGTTCAGCAAGAACAGCAGAAATAGGTTTCTCCACAAGATCACATTGGCTGCTGAAGGTGAGCATCCACCATAGGAAGCCCAGCAGGCTTGCCCTGTTTAAACAAGACCACCAGCCTCCCTGGCCATTAGCTGGTTTGCTGACATAATTGTGCCTTGCAACGAAGGGCAAGCAGACTGCAAAGGCAGCTCTTTTGCCAGAGGGCCTCCTTCTTTCACATGTTCTGACACTGGAGGATCCTTTTCTGGCTCATTTGCTGGTTTCAGGAGTCCAGATGAGCTTCCGGACATGTCCAGGACCTTGCAGTCCCTGCTCTGACAGTGAAGCTGTGCACAGGGGTGCTGTACCAGGAGCCCAACAGCATGAATGGGGTGCCCTCCTGAAAGCTGCCAGGCAGTCTATGAGGGTCTGTCCAGTTGCTGGCTGCTCAGCCTTGCATGACTCTACATCACCACAGGAAACTGAGTCAGAACCCACCAGGGGTCTTGCCCTGCTCTGCAGACGACCAGGCAGGCAGGCTGGAGGCTCTCCACAAAGATGGAGCATCCTACAGGTCTGTCCCATCCCCTCCAACCTGAGGATGTGCTGATGAAGAAAAGTCTGTTGTGTGCAGAAGACAGCCAGGCTGGGCACATCATTGCCTGCAGCCGGATGAGCTCCCACCACAGCCCCGCGGGCAGAGAGAAATGCTCCGGCCCCACGAGGGAACGGCTGCTGGGGCTCAGTAGCATCTTTTAAATAATTTTTTTCAAGATCAGTTATATGCTTGCTTTCTCCCTACTGTGGCAGGTTATGTGCTTGAACTCTGTTTTTAGATTGTGGATTTTTTTGGGGTTAGTTTTAGTTATATCCTCGTTGGATTATTGGTATCTGACATATGGCACAGCTATGGCATTGTTTGTCAGATGCTATCTGTAAGGCAATTGTAGAGTGCGCTCTCTGCCCAACTTACTTTTTCCCCAAAACAGAAGAAAAAAATCCACATTAATTATTCACAGACTGTTGCCAGTACTATGTTTTTCACTTGCTTATCAAAACCTCACTCTCCTATATGACAATGAGGGAACATATTTTTACTTAAATGTGATTCTACAGAAATTTGTTTTAATTTGAAGCATCAGTCGTGGTTTTCTTGCATTCATGTTAGATGCCTTACATTATTAAAAGCTGAAAGACTGAGAAGCATAAACTAGCTGTGATTTTGGTAAAAAACAGAAACATGTAAGAACAGGACAACTGTCGTGAAACACGGTTTCTAAACTTTGTGCACATCTTCCACAGTTAAACAAGTAGAAAGTGTCCCTAAATGCCTCCAACTGAAAATTATAAAACCAACATCTTAAGTATATAATTTCCTAAATTACTAAAGAAATTAAAATTACCATGCTTGTGTAATACAGTGCTAAGTTCACGTGTTCGACGCTTGCTCTGAAGTCATCCACAAACTCATGTTTGTTGGAGTATTGTGAATGCAGAGGCAAATCAGTCATTTTGGTAAGCTGCAGTTCATGTCGACTCTCACTCTCTTGGTAAAACTGAAGCAAACTTATGATTTTGTTCTTGATTTGTTTAGGAGAAAAGAGGATTTATTAAAAGCACTAAAGCCTTTTTACTGCTGAAAGAGACAACTAGATCTACACCAGTTGCCCACTCCTTGATATTGCATTCATAATTCTCCCACACAGCTCCCACTCCAGCATGGACCAGAACGGTTTGAGTCAAGCCTGCATTTAAAACCATGTATTTGCTGAAATGTTTTGGGTTTAGGAGATTAATTTATGACCCTACTCTAAGGAATAATTTGTTTTCTTCTATGTCAAAAAAAAATACTTTAAGATAAATTCACTGTAGATAATATTCAGATATTCATAATTGTTGTGATCTCTATAAATTTTTAGCGTTTTCCATTGCACTTTTCATAGTCCAAATTTCTGCGGATGTTTCTGCAGTATTATTTTAGTAACTTCAGTATTTTTACAATGGTCAAACTTGCACCATAACATATGTTTTAATTATTAAGTTTCAGTGCTGGAGAATATCAGTGTAGAAAAATTTAACCCAGTGCCAGTTCTGAATTTTAGTTTTTTATTTCTGCTTTTTAGGAGCTTTTTGAACTTGGACTTTAGGAAGAAGCATTCCACCTTAGCAAGTGAAAATGTAACATCCTCACATTAAATGCAGCATACTGTAAATAATAAAACAACATACCACAGTACCCTGGAGTTCCACAAACTGTCTTCATGGTCACCTGATCTTCCACAATCTTGGAAAGCCCGAAATCAGCTGTAAAGATTGTTTAGGAATATTAATGTTCTTACTTCCTTGTAAAATCACATTTTTAATATTATTTATGTAATTAAATGAACATTTATGCATTAAATGAACAGCACTGTCATTTCCAGACATGAGGATCAATTTAAAGAATCTACCCAGACTGCAATCCAAAAGCAAAATTTGTCCGTACAAATGAGTGTTCCTGGCTCTTGCTTGACAGAAATGTAGCTTCTATTTCATCCTGAAGACTGCACGAAGCCAATACAATAGGATGCCTAAGGCCATACGAGCAGTGATCCAGAAATGCATTTTAGGTATACACTCAGCTTCCACTCTGTGACTAATCCAATAAAATTAACACAACAATTTTGTGTTAAAAAGTTGTGCACCAGTGATTTCTTGGCTAAGGGTCAGAGTACACAGCCCCTGCAAGACGAAATCCCAGCAGTACTTTGAAAGAGGGTTTCTAGGGGCATGGAGGTTGTGCCAGGAGAAGTACTGATCATCTTTTTTGCAGTGTTTCCACCCTGAATTACTACTCAGACAGCAAAAGTCTTCATGACATTACACGGTGTACTTGCATGACTCATTTTTTAAGAGACATAAAAACTGAAGTCTTCAAAGCTCTTTCAGTTTTCACTGAGAAAAAAATGAGGTTCTTTAAAATTTAATTTAGGTGATGACAATCTGGCCTTAAAAGGTGGTGGGTTTTTTTTTTGTTACAGTGAATATTAAAGGGAAAGTTTTTACTGAACATCAGGATAAAAATAGTTCATATTTTATTCTAGAAATGTAGAGTTAGGGTTCATTGTCCCTAAATGATTATCACTTATGTATTACTATTTATCTAAACAAAAATTTACTTTTATAAACACTACTATTCATTGTAAATCAGATCTCAATTTAAACAAGGCAATGATCTTAACCAGAAGATGAAGAATCACAGCATTTAGGAAAATGCTTCAGAAGGCCCTACACCACTCTGGGCATCAAACCGAGGCCACTGGGTGCTGCATTAAACTATCACACTGCAGCTGTTCAGAGTCTTTCCAGGCAAGACAAGAACTAGGATAAAATATAAATTAAGATACCATCATCCTGAGACGCAAGACTTTCCTAGAAATTTATATTAAATTGATTGAGACGAGTTCGTGGAAATCTGGTGTCTGAAATCCATGATGAACATCAGCCTGATGAACGTGCCAACGTTCACTCCTTGCATGCTCCCACCCTCCCCAGTAAGGAAGCATGAGGTGGTATTTCCAAACTGGTTACATGCAGCTCAGGAACATTGCATAGAGCTGCTCTTTGCTCAAGTAAAAACTGGGCACATCCAGCATTTTTGGAGGTGTTCACGCCCTTTGCAAGCTGCTGCTGTCCCCAACAGAACTGGCATAATACATCTCCATTCATGAGAGCCTGGTCTCACCTTGTCCTTCCTCATCACCGCTGTGATGCTTAACCATGCTTCAGATAGCTTTCCTACACCCTTTGTGAAGAACACTTCTTTTTATTCCCCAAATCTGCCTTCAAAACAGAAGTAAGCCTTGCTCAGATTGCTTTCTACTGCTTATCTGCACATTTGTACTTTCATGCCAACGAATCTTTCCTCTTAAAATACTAGTTTAACAAAAAAAAAGGGGCACAGAACTGGTGCACACAGCTGTATGTTGATCTAATGATCCTTCCTGTTCCTCCTGAGTGCTTCATTCTCTGCCACATTCTGCACAATTTTGGCTATAAATTCTCTAAGCAAGCATCTAGTTTTGTATTGGTTTTAAAACCATCATGCACAGCTGTGCTGCTGAAGAAGTAACATGCTGTTCATTTCAGTATAAGTGTTAGCTTCAAATAAAGTGGTGGTGATACATATACACTGTATTATATATTATGTATATGTACATACGTATGTACGTATTATGGGTACAAAGGAGTTAGTTAGGAAAGCACACATTTAACGCAGCTCACCGATTTTTAGTGGTGCATCCGGTGCTGGCGTTGCATAGAGTAGGTTTTCTGGCTTCAGGTCACGATGCACAATCCCATTTGCATGCAGGTACTAGAAAAAGAGAAAGTCAAAACATTTAAGTGAGAATAAGATGTTATGGTCAAGCCATGAGTTAACATCTTCTTAACAATCTATAGCAGCAGATTAATATTCTGCTATGTGTGTGACAGAATCATTTAACTAATTTTCAGTAGCTTTTTTTCTGCAAAGCTGCTCAGCACAGGATCCTTGGATGCATATTGTAATCCGAATAGGAAACTAAAATTAGGGAAGGCAAAGATAGCATCATGCCCATTTGAGAAGAAAAACTCCTCAGAAAGTATTATTGACTTTTTAAATACAGCAGTAGCTTCTAGGAAGTAATCTAATAGATATTGAGACACCAAAGTCTCGTTCAGAGGAAGGTAGTTTCTGCACATTAGAACACCCTGAGAGATAAGAAAATGGTCATACAACTATTAAACTATTAAACAGACACCTTTGAGTAGAAAGGATGCAGTATGTGTCCTGGGCCCACTATAAAATCCTTGAGGTCCTTGAAGCAGACTTCTCAAGGGTTTTAAAACCACACAATTGCAGAGTCTGAGAAATCCATCTGTCTCGCTGAAGCCCAGCAGTCCGCGTCAATTCACTCACCACTGAATTCCTTTAAAGATGCTGTTCCTGCCTCGCACTAATGGAAAGCAGAATTTCTGGAATATATGTCTGCCTCTTACATTGCTATAGACAGACATAGAGGAAATCTATAATATACTAATAGACAAAAAAGGATAAACTAGTGAAACAAATTCTGTTTTTCTTGTTGATAAAATGTTCAGCAGAAACCTCTGAAGCCTTGGAAGAAAGATGCTTAGGAGTAGAATCACATTATGTTATTTGAAAGTCTCCTGGTCTACACCTTAGTAGCATCTCTCTCAGCTATGTTTTGCTATTAAAAAAAACTCTGTGTGTGCACTGTTATTCAGTAAATGACAAATGGACGAATATTCATCTAGAAAGCACAGCTACAGTGTGCACTTGAGTTAGAATCTGAGATGACTTCTTGACTGTGTATCTCACTGGAATTTTAGTTTGTGTAAGTTGCCAGTGATTAAATAACATTAAGTAAGAATACATGGCTTTTTCTTTGGGCATTGTTTTAGTGACACTGAGTGCTTTTCAAATGTGTGTTTCTTACAGTGCAATAAACGTTTTTTGTTGATTTTATTTAAAATCCTAAAGCTGTAGTATTTGTCATGATGTGGCTTGTGGAGATCAGCCAAAGACCCTCATCTACTTTACTTCACAGTGAAATCTAAGTGCTTGTCCCAGCCGTGTTTCCTACAGTGAGATAACTAATGAGCTATCCAAGGTAAAATCAGGCAACAATATATGGAAACTGATGGACTGCATGCTGCTACATCATTTTATGCAGTCACATCTGCGTGGCCGCACACAATTATGTCTACTCTGGATAAAAATGTATCTTTATCTGTCAATGAAGACATAACCATAGCAAAGATGCTCCCACAGCATAGCACAGGTGTGTTTGGCTTGCAGAGGTAAGAGTGGCATACACGGAGTGCATCAAAAGCAATCAAGGTGGAGTGGATGGAAAGAGACGTATGAACTGATCTGTTCTTCACATGCTGCAGGTTGGTTTAGCTGACTCGTAGGAGTGAGAAGGATCAGACATTTCACGATCGCTTGGTAGAAAGCAGACACTTCCGATTCACTCACATGAAAAATTTTTGACTGAATTTGTGCAGAGAAATGTTCCAGACAAGTCTGCAGTCTTTTAATAGGGCCTTTTTTACACATGCCCATAATCTCAAAAACATTTTATGGTGTGAGGCTGAAAACATTGAAATTTTCTTTTCTTCCCAGAATTGCATGTTTGTGGGAGGGAAAGTCATGAAAAACTTTAGGAGAAGCTGTTCAACTTTTCTTCACTTTTGAGTAATGAAGCGAGACTGGTTTGCAGGGCTCCTTCTCAGACACAGCAAGCACCATAACATAACATCTGCTAACCACGCTTGTGTCTCTGGACTGACCGACTTCTTAACAGATTTGCACTGAACTTGCAGTGTGAACTCTTTTATTATCACAAACTCTTAAGACCCCACAAATGAGAATTTTCCTCCTCTACCCAGCCTGCCATTTGCAGAAAACTCGCAGGATGGGGATGCCCAACAAACATGAATTGCCTCAATAACCTAGTTCATGTCTTTCAAAGACTGCCACTTCAATAGTCTGAGCTCTGTCTCTCTTGTGTCCCATCCTCGCAATACCTACAGCTACTCCTACCCTCTCCATCACACTCCCCTTATCTCCCCAGCATCCTAGCTCAGAATTCCTGCCCACCCATAGTACCTCCTCTGACCTCTCCCTGTGGTCCACATAGGTCCTGTCACGGCTGATACAATCCCTAATCTCAGTCCTCTCTCTCCCACTGTTTCCCTTGCTTGACTTCCTATTTGGGCATGAGATGATACCTGTGCAGGTCGGACCACCCATGCATGTGGCTGAGGCTGCCTCAAGCTGCCAAGTCGTGGGTTTAACAGACCTATGATTGGCAGCTTCTATCTTCAAGACCTAGCCTCCTGTCAAATTTTGGTGAGGTTGGCCAATAGCGTCAACAGTTTTGTTGTGAACTAACAGACAAAAGGGAAAGTACAGACAAAAAAAAAAAAGAAAAAGCCTGTGTTTTCATTGATGCAGAAATCACATTCTTCAACCACACAAAAGTACCAGCTAGCCTCGTGGATCTTCAGCTCTCTGAAGGCAGAGACCACTAGCTGGACTTCTGTAAAATGTACCTGCCTCCAAACGGCCTTGTTACTAAAGGTCTCCAGCTCACGCAGCAACATCCTGTCCTCCAGCCTGAGCTGGAGCATTCATTCATTCATCATTCACTGAGCACATCTCCAGCTCCACAACCTGCCATGAACAGCACCTCCCAAGACCATGTCCATTTTCAGCATTGCTCCCTTTCTTAGTAAATACCCTGAGATGTGGTTGCAAATTTCCACCAGTCCCAACAGCTCTGGTCCTCACATAGCAGAATAACTCCTGGTATTGAAGGCTACTTGATAATTACATTGTCTTGTATATTATATGAACAGTATTCTGAGTTAAACTACCTTGATTTAGAAACAGATTTAGTTAAATTAGCATAATCTACTTTGTATTACACTTATTTCAATTTATATATGTTCTATTGAGATTGCTTTTCACTTTATTTCTCACATACTGATTTTAACAAGAGTCATGTTCCTCTGCAGGCAGTGCCTCTGCAGCGTATGTTCAAAGACTGTCCCAGTTTGGAGTATGGCTTTGGGCATTGCATACTCTCATTGTAAAATAGATAGCCTCTGCTCTACTATTCATATGCTATGTCTCTTAACGACTAAACAATGTGATTAAATGAGAAGATCAGGGCCCAGGTATCAAGCCAGAGCAGCACACTGACTCACTTTACAATCTAGGCATTGCTGAACTACATCACTTGCCCCACCTATCAGATATGGATGAGACTTGAAAAACATTTGAATTCTATGGATGGATGAAGAGTTTTTAGATGCTCAGTACTGTACAACAGTTTAACACAGCATGCACATAAAATGCGATCATGACATGATACTCTTATAGCAGATAAAATGTCTTGTTTTCACTTCTGATTTTCAGTAGACAATGCCAACCACTAAAAGTCAATAAAGGCATGGCAGTTCTCTGACTGCAGCTTTGCTTATTTGTGTTAGTGAAATAAGGTGGATAGAGAAAACTTATATTTACATCAAAATTCTCTATTTCCATGGCAACATTACATAGATATATTTAGCTTCAGTTAATGTCCTGTAACATTTCTGTACTAAAATGTAAGATTTACTTGTAGAATAACAGCACTTTGTCTGGCCTGATAAGATGTAGATGGAAGAGAGTCCTCCACAGGATATCACAGCAAGGCCCGTGGAAGAAGATCCTGTGGTAAAAGTGCATGGCAGTTTCATCCGAGCAGATGGGCAATGGTATGGGGAAGAGAAATTATGCTTTCTCGTGTACCATCTCCTCTGATTTTATATTTTTAATATCAAAGCAGATGCTATAAATAGGGACAGTACTGATTTTAAGGGACGTATGGCTATTCGATTTAGCAAAAGAGAATGAATGAGAAAAAGTAAGATGGAAGCACTGGAGACCCTGAATAGTTTGTATTAAATTAGTGAATTTAAATGCAAAGGAAATAAAATCAATAGTGAAAAACCATATTTGCGCATCCTACGATCACACTTCTTTTTCAATTGCTTTGGTCAATGAGATGTAACCAGGCCAGGCGGGTGAATCGGCTGTGCTTCAGGCACACAGTGGGGTACAGTGTTACTCCTGTAGGGCACCTCGGATAATCTGGGAGAAATATATTCTAGCAAAATTGAGTGTGATAGTCTTATTACTCTTCGGTAAATGTTGAGGACTGACTCAGCATGACACTAGGTGGGAATAACATACAGGCCCTTTTCTGAAAGACTTACTGGTTAAAATAAAGGCAGCCTTCTTCTGGGCTTTTATTCCTGTGCTACACAACAGCAACTCATGACTGAACAATTGCTGTGACTCTAATTGTGACTGCAGCAGAAAGATTATTTTTCTTTTTCCTTTCATTTTTTTTAAGCTGCTTTCTAATTGCTGCGTGAGAGTTCCTTTTGCTTTTTGTTTTATCCTTTAATAATTCAGGTTGCTGTCTAACTTGAAAGATTTTATGACAAAAGGACAAATGAGGACTGTTTAAAACTCTGGCCTTTTTCCTTAATTTTATTTATAGTACCTATTACACAGAACTGTAGAAAAGTAGGGCTGAAATGAACCTGAATCATCTACTCCTCTCTATGCTCCTTGGCAGCATCAATTACATCTACAACAGTTGTTTGTCCAATTTATGCTTAATTTTTTTTAATTTTTACTACTTTTTTCTTACATAATGTCAAGGCAGAAAGCAGATCATTCTCATTTTTACAACAGCCTTTTGAGTACTCGTTACCATGTGCACAATCATTCTTCTCTCTAAGACTAAAGGACTTTCGTTTGCTCAGTCTTTTCTTACAGACCATCTTTTCTAGACCCGTGACCATTCCTGTTGCTCTCCTCCAGGCTATATTAACCTGCATCAATGTGTTGAAAATGCAAAAACGTATTCCAGTCGTGGCTTGATAAATTTTGCAGGATGTTTTCATGAATCTATTTGGGTTTTTTTTGCAACATATTCCACTCCTTTTTGCCTTCTGATCCAGTGTAACCTTGAGGTCCTTTCTGGTTTGTTCCCACTCCCATGTTTTTACTGTTGACTATTGAAGTTCCTGTAAAATTTTCTTCCCAATTGTACACAAAGGACATTGAATTTTACCAAAATTATTTTATATCTAATCCTACTCTCCAACATACTTGCAGTTTTCCAAATTTCATGTTGTCCAAGATTTTCATAAGTATGTTGTTGTGGTTTAGACCAGCCAGCAGCTACGCAACCATGCTGCTGCTTGCTTACTCCTTGGTGAGATGGGGATGAGAAAATCAGAAGAAACAGGTAAAACTTATGGGTTGGGATAAGGACAGTTTAATAGGATAGTACAAAAAAAAGAGAAGGGGTAATAACCACAATAATACTAATAAAAGAACAATACAAGATGAGTGGCACAATTGTTCACCACCCAGAAATTGGAACCCAGCCCACTCCAGATTGGTGATGCCCCTGCCCTGACTAGCTCCCCCAATGTATATTCTGAGCATGACCTCATATGGTATTGAATACCCCCTGGCTAGTTTGGGTCAGCTGCCCTAGCTGTGTTCCCTCCAATTTTTCCTATGAGAAGTTAACTCTATCCTAGCCAAATCCAGGACATGCACACTTCATTTCATCATATGAAGTCATTAACAAAAACACCAAAAAAGCAGAGCAGAGGCAATTTTTCCTGAACCTCCACACTTGATCTTTAGATACACTGATAGACATTCTCTCAGTACAGACAACTAGTCTCCATCCAGCTTAAAATATCACTATCATGACCACATTTCCCTAATTTATTGAGACTGTCAGGCGAGACAAGTACCAAAAGCTTTACTCATGTCAAGGACGCATGATACCTTCTGCTCCTCTCCTCTAACGATGCCTCTTACCCTGCTTGAGGAAAAATCAGATTGATTTAGCATGACTTGATCTGGACAAAAACTTGCCTTGCTGGTGACCTCCCTGCTTTGTTATCTCCCAGGTGCCTCATACTCCTTTACTTCTTTATTTACTGCACGTTTTTTTCTGGGGAGTGGAGTTAATGCAGTTGGTCTGTAATTCCTCCCTTCTTGCTCTTGAAGCGAGTACTACATATATCTGCTCCTCTGCCTAGCCTCCATCAGAAGTGAACGTTACCTGTTAAATCTGTTTCAGACTCAAAAAGCTTGCTCTTTAAAGATTGTACTATGAAGGTCACCGGGTGCAACCAATTAAAAAAAGATCTAAATTATTTGAATACTCTCTGACTTAGTCTTTTCTTATTCTAGGCTCGTATTTTACTGCTCCGTCACTACTGTTAATTGTGCTAGGCATCTACTTATAGCTGAACTACTGAAAATAAGGCGGGGGGGGGAAGACAAAACCACTGCTGTCTTCTCCTAGGCATTCTTCAATATGTCTCCTTCACCTGGGTTTCTTCTTATGAGGATGATGGATTTTGCTACTCTTCTTATCTCAGGCTAGATGCATCTCATTTTCTACTCTGGCCTTTCTGACTTTAGCCTTCGAACCCCTGTTATTCTTCCACCTTGGGCTTGTTGCCGTGTAGGGTAGCACACACTACCTCTCAAGTTACTGCTGAACAGCCACTGCCATGGAAATACTCTGGATCAAGGACCTAGTGCTCCGTTTTCTCCTCAGACTATAATAACAACAGATGATGGTGTTCTGTTTGCATTGGTTTAGTAGTGGGGAGAAACCTGTGGTCTGATGTGGCTGGGCAGTGGTTTCATTATATAAATTTCTGTCCCAGATGCATATAATACAACTGCCACATTCATCAATACCAGATTCACTCATGTTTCAAAAAGAAATGTTCTACTGGTTTTATCACTCCACAGAATATATCTAGGACTTGTATGTTGAATTTATTACAAAATCAAGTCCGTCGGGTCCTGAAGGGAGAACCAAAGCCATACACACCAATTCAGTACTGGACATCTTCAGCTATAAATGCAGTCACTGTATCCTTAAGAAACTGAAAAGAACATGTTTTTTTTCTCCCTTTTCAGGAACGTCTAGACTTGTAATTAAGCTCTTTCTGCAGTCCTTACAAAAGTGTGTCATTGCATAATGAAAGCTACTGCACAGTAATTTAGTTTGATTACAGCTATATACTGTTTGATAGAGATGTGGTTAACTGATAAAGTTTCTAAAGCAGTTAACAGAAAGTTTAAATAAACTTTTAATAATCTAATAGGACAAAGAAAAAATATACACTCCCATTTTCTATTCCTAGGAAGGTGAGTGAGGCCACTTTATACACATAGAACGGCAGTCAGTCTCCATACAATTTGTGTCTAAAATAATCATTCAGCACAGACCTCACAGAATACAGAGAAACAAATACCCATCATTCAAAATGTACACTTCGTCATACACTCCACCACATTGATGTAGACTTTGGGAAACAAGACACGTGCGGCTTGGGGGAATCAACAGAAATCTAAAATTTCATAGTTAGTGAGCACCTATGCCCTGTTATGATCTTCAGCACATATCATCTGATTTGTAATTCACGCATCCAATAATTGCACAAAAATTACAGATTGATACGAGGATATGATATGTGACCTGGAGCTACTGTCATCTTACCCTAGAGCAAACGATGCTGTTCCTCTGCACCTCAGGTTCCACATCTTTAAAACTGTTGTGACATGTAAGCTGTGTTTTAGATGTCTGAGTGACAAGAGCAAAAGCGGAATGGGGATATATAATAATCTTTTGTTGAAACTGTGCTATTCCACTGAAGTCCATGCAAAATTCCACTACTTCAACTGTTCAGGCTTTACTTAAAAGCACAGTAATAAGACTACTATGACAGGCATGTTTCTGTGCTTCCATTTATCTCTCAAGTTAACTTGGAATGCAGAATAGGACCTGAGATCCTGTATGCTTTGGCTTTGGGAGTTGGATAGTTTGATTTCTGCTGATTATGGAAAAGAGCATTTATCTGAGCTGGTTGCTTGCAGTATAAACAATTTATTTAGGGCTAAAATGATTGTTTTTACAAGACAGAAGACAATAATTGAAATTCTTTTGGAAATGCAGGGAGAAGTGTTGCAGAAGTGTATCTGAGAGTTTTTGCTTAAAGAGCTTTAAAAAACAAGACTGTCAGTGATAGTGTCAGAACACAGCTTCATCCAAACCAACAAGGTTCCAGCAATAAAAGTGTGAAATAAAGTTATATACACAGCTTAATCTTCTCTCTGCCACCATTCCCTTACAGCAGTCACATTGGCTTTGGAAACGAATGAAGACCATTTTATCATTGCAGAAGACAAAAACATTGATTACTTTTCTGGATATCTTTCAGCAAATTTGGGATTTCGGTATCTGGGTAACAACAAAATAGTCTTAGAAAGGCCCTAAATACTGAAAGCTTCCTTAAACATCTTGTAGAAAACCTATTCTTTGCACTTGTCTTCCTTTTATTGGTTGCTCTGGGAAATTGGAGTATAGCATTATGTCTGCTACTTGATATACTGACTTTCAAACATTTTCATGAAACTTCAATTAGTTTAGTTAAAGTCAGTTAACTGAACATTGTTTTAGTGGAACAAAGAACATTTGCCTTTGTACTTTGTACGTTAACACAACTAATTTGATTTATGACTTCAATTAATAAATCTGTGTATTACAAAAAAGTATGAATAAATGCATCAGCACAGATGCATAAATCCAAATCTGTTTATCTTCTTTGCTGATCTACTATATTCAAAGTTATGAGATAGCTCAGAAGGGAAGTTCTAAATTAAGTAATTAAATTATATAAAGTTTTAATTGCAATCTCCACAATTATTTTCTTTTACATTTGGAAACAGTTTTATCTTTTGAATGTTCCTGCTTTTAGCAGACTGAAGCAGCCATAAGGATGACGACACTATACCAGGTGTGATCAAAGCAAATCACGTCCAGTCCTTTCTGTACAATCTGACATATGTAGGAGAGGATAACACACACACCTTCCCACACAAATCGCAAACGAGCGGGCTTTGTACAGAGAGCTAACTGTTTGCAGCCGCATGTACTTCTCCTCTTAAACTGTAAGTAGGCCACAGCATCAGAGTGGGTAGAAGAGCTTTGCTATAGTGGCTGCTTCTTAAATCCATCCAGAAAAGCCGCCCACTTGCAGACTATCTGAATTCACTGAAGAATTAACATACATTAACAATGTTCCTCATACAGACACTCTGCTTAAACTTTCTTCTTCTGCATGTCTGGAGTGCAGAAGACAAAGATGTTGTTTCTCTTCAAGCAATTGCCCAGAGTCCTCACGCAGGGGAAGCTTCCTGCTGCAGTCTGCACACCTACCTACCCCACCTTCTGTCAGGTTGCATAATGAAAAGGTGAAGGATATATGTTCTTCCAGGAAAACTCAGTCATTTGTGATGAAATCCAAAAGAACCACGATATTAGACACAGAGTAATGCCACAAAATTGCAGTGGAGAGAACTTACTTAACACGTGTGACTTGACCTGTCAGAGGTGCCGAGGTGCAGTACACTTTTTTTTTACCTCTGCACAAGGACGAGTTGCAAACAAAATAACAGGTGTGCTAAAATACCCCAAGAAACAGCCACCTGCCTAAACCAAAAGCTAAAATCTAGCAGTCCTGCCCTTGGTACTGGCACCCATTTCCTCTTTAGTTTTGCACAACTCACAGAACCTCTCTGCTCAACTTAACTTTGAGTAGCTCTTACAGCTCTCTGGAGTGTGCTGAGCTTTGATTGTTTGTACAGCAGTCTGAAGACAAAAAGCATTACATGCACATCACATTGCTAGCACTTTGTTCTACTCACTCCCTGTCTTCAGCATTTTTTTACTTTATTGACCACAGCCACGTTACAAATAGAAAAAAATCCATAATAAGCAAGAGTTTTTAATTAACTTCAAAATATGAAAAATATTTTAAAAGTATTAGAGATGCAACTATTTTAAGACCAAGCTAAAGAAAAAAAAATCAAAAGCTTCATAAATCCACTATATGTGCCTTGTAAATTAATGCCACTATAGCAATTTTAAAAGGAAGCAGGCGAAATTTTGCAAAATCTGGCTTCTTCCTTTAAGTCCATGGCAGAAGGTATTTTATCAATCTGCCTTCCCTGTATAGAATACAAACTTAAGCAACATCACTGTAATTCTAGCAAATCTAAAAAGGAAGTAGCTTCTGTATTCTGACCGGGTTACTGAAAAGCAAGTAATGTTTTTGCAAGCTAATAACGTATTTGGTTTTGCCATTAGGAAATTAAAAAGATACAAATGCAAAACACAGTCTAGGATAGATATAAAGCTGCTGTCAATGACACCTGGTGCTAGTTCAGGCCCCAACAACCTCCAGCATCAGAGAGCAATTTAGCTGATGGAAAACTATTTCTGGCAGTGTCAGGTTTCACTAACCACAGAGATTTGCTAACCATAGCTCTAGCATACCTGTGAAGGGGCTATAATGTAAGGCCCTAACTAGCCACAGGTGCACATTCGTTTATTCCACACCAACTTATTTTATTTTCTTGCAATAATTTATTTTTTCGTAGTCTAATCAAAGCACTACATTTCATGGCTTTTGATTAATTTCTCTCCCTTTTTAAGAGGGATATTTCATAAAATAATGTAACTTATAAATGAGTAGGCTATAGTCTTTACTTCGTGCTTTTGAAGAATAAGATGATTTTGGTCTGCCTGTGCAGTACAGTCATACTAATAAATTAACCCACACCAAGGAGTGCTCCTGGGTGCTAAAACTCAATTGTCTACACTGTTCAAATTTTTAGAACAGTCCTGCACAAACTCGCACTGATCAAAACAATTCCCTGTTAGTCAAGCCAAAGATTATTCCTGCCAGGCAATTTGAAACTGGCCACTTTGTTTTGAAGGCTGGCACAATTTAACGGTATAGATATTGGCTGTTGCAAGCCAGTTGGTACTGCTGACAGAGAGTGACCTTAGCTAATTTACTAGCATCCACAGAGATATCATAGCGAAAGCAGTGGAGAGCTAGTAAGACCAGACTGCTGGAATACTGCATCAAGGACACACATGACCACAGCAGGGCACAGAAAGCCTCACACGTGTGTTTTGGTAGGGTCAGACCTACAATTGCTTTGAAGGTGAGATTTCGGGGTAATAAATCAATGAAGAAGGATGACATTTCTCTTGCCCATCTGTGAAACTCTCTTCCCAAACTATGCAAATAAAAAGTCTGACATTTTTATACATCATTGTATCTAATGAATACTTATATTTCTGCATTTGAATTCCTATTTATGCATAAAAACCACATAGATGTGTTTTGGGTAAATCATACTGCTTTCCTTGAATTGTGAAGCTTGGTCTACACATAATAGTATCACTTGCTAAGCCTAGTATTTTATATTTAATCATCTTACATTTAAGAAAATACTGCCTAGATTATATATTTACAAAAAAACAAAACACCACAAACAAACCTGAAGGACTTCTTTGTTTACTTTTGTTACAGAGTTTTTACAAAACGTAGTTCTCAACAGCACAGCCCTCAAGGTCTATGCGCACAGAAATGTTTCCATCTGCTAGACGTGAGTCCTCACCCTGTGTGATACAAAGGCCCATCTCAGTCTTCCAGGTCCCATTACACTAAACCATAGCGGTGGTGTAGCACACTTCGACTGATCCCAGCCTCACAGCACCATGACACATGCACTCTCCTATTCTGAAGTCAGAGAGGAAAACAATATATCTTTTCTGGCAGCAACACCATACCTCAGGAACCTCCTCGCTCGAGCTACACCTTGCAGGCTAGATCTGCCAACTGTCCAGCTCTTTTATGCTTTTGCAACACAAAATTTACACTTAAAACCAGAAAAGAAGTCTACTATAGCTCTACCATGTTCCCTCAGTGCTCTCTTCACCTGGGAAAAAAAAAAAAAATCTTCATGGACAGTTATTTAAGCTCCCCAAAGCAGCTAGAATTAATAAGACTCATTTCCATTCTAGGTTTCCAAGCCTGAATTTGTCTCCAGGTGATGACATTAGGAACAAACATTTTTGTTGTACCTGACAAGGTATCAGCAATATTTGTGAAGAAATCATATCTTTCAAAAAATCAAAACCATAAAAATGAGCTACACCTCCAAGAACATAACTGGAAGGATTAAAAAAATTATCATCTACTAGAAAGTGGATGAGGTCAGGATAACTACGCTGTGGATATGTCTGTTCTGCAGGTGACTGCTTCCTTTGAAAAGCTATCTCGGATTGCATACTAATATGATTATGAGTTTTCTGGAAAGGAATATTACATGGTTTGTGCAGGCTCTTGAATAAAAAAGAACAATTCACAGTTTGCTGGGAAATGTGATGACCTTATCAAGGCACTCAATGCTCGTTTTTTTGAATGACTGGAATTCTGAAATACCATGTACCACCCAGAGATATGTCGAATTGTAAACCTGAATTTGCTATCAGCTCCCCTGTTTTCAGAAAGATCAGCAACAGATCAAAATGGAATGTTTCATTTCTGTCTAACAAAGAAATCTCCCTGTGAGTTTGGTATGCTCATCCGGAACTTTAAGCAACATTGCCAATTCTTAAAACTCACCATATTATTGATGTCTAATGTACAGAAAGCTACAAATACTCTCCTTTAGGAGATCTGCTAATACTGTAAGACACAGTAAGAGATTTCATTTAGAATCCTATTTTTGTCAGTGAAAAATTTTCAGAATCCCATTTCCACACATATTTTTCCTAGTTCCTACATGGATCTGTCTTAATTTAATTCCATATTTTTCTATTATAATGGAGATCTCCAAAACAAGCAACACATTTAGATTTCTGGTTCTCAGTTGTTGTGCCATACTCTTCCTAAGGTTCAGAAAAACCTTGTAAAAATATCTGGAACAAAACTGCATATTCTACCAAAACTCATAGCTATGAAACTGAGAAGAAAACCTTGGTACTTTGACTTTACTTTGTGGACAGATTGTATTCCCAATGCAAATAAGCCAACCTTTTCCAAACTACAACCCTCAGGGCTATTTCTGTAGGAAGGTGAAAATAATTTGTGACAAATTTGTACAATCCAAACACCTTGTGCATGTGCATTGAGCGGTGATAAAATAAGGCTATGAATGTGCTGTCACCTCCAGTATCTGCCTGCCTTAGGTTCTGTAGTCAGAAAAGCTGCTGATGGCAGAGGAGCCTGGGGTACAAAACCAGCTCAGGTTTATGTCTTACAGGCCATCAGGAGATAGTAATTTTCAATCAGGATTTATTGCTAGAAAAACCATCAGCCACACATGATAAACTGCAATGAATCCTATAGAATCAGTGGAAATGTTTCTACTGTCTTCAAAGAAATCAAGCCTGCATGCTAGTTTTGGTTTTTGTACCACATCTACCGTCATAATTCACATATCTCTGTAGCCTTGATCAGCCTACAGTCAATAATCTCAAAGAGAGTTGAGGCTGCCTGTTTTAAAACTGGGGAATTAAATACAACGACCATCACTCAGCCGCATGCTATCACTGCGCTCTGAGGGATGGGGATAGCATGGCAATGTATTTTTCTTTTTTTGTATTTTAACTTGCAAGTGTGCTTTTTATATCATGTCCAAGAGACTTAAAGATTAGGGACAGGGTTAAATTTATTCCCATACTAAAAAATTGGCACGGGATAATTAGAAATCTGTCTGGTCCACAGTTTGATCTTTATTGATTAGTCTGGCAATCGTTATGAGACATAAAAAGTATTTATTGTTACAGAGCAACTTCCAAATTGAGGGGATGGTGGTATCAAAATCTTGTTTATAAAAATTCTTTTACTCAAAATCTCAGTGAATAAAACTAAAGCATGTAATGAGAAACAAGAATGTCAACTGGGATGAAAAACTTTTTATCTCGTATCTCTGAATCTAAAATTAAATCAGTGTTAACAGGAACAAGTTATTTTGGCCTCATTCAAGTAAACAGCTAAATTCCTATTGATCAGAGTGAGAAAACAATCTGACTGAAGAACTACGAAGAGTCTGATCAAAAATTACATCCTCTCTTAGTACCCTAGCTTTCACCACCTCACTCTTTATAATGTGATCATTTATGGGTGTTTCTAATCTTAGAGGCTTCTGGCTTGCTACGACCTGAATTATGAAAATGAAATATGACAAAGAAACATACAATTAAAAATTCAAAGCCTTTCACTGTTTTGTGTGGTATAAATAAGCAAAAGGAGCCCAAGCTCTCTTTAGCCTTTTCAGGTTATGGTGGAACAGATTTGCTAGACTAAAAAGTGCTAATGGAAGATAAATCAATGTTAATTTAAACATATTTCAGAACATGGGGTGCCACTTCTACCTCAGATGAACCCCTTATCATCAAGTCACAGCTGCACTGAGCTCATCAGCAGATGTAAACACCAATGCTGAAGTATAAAGCCATGCTCTGCCTATGAACTATTTACAGAGAAAAAAAATCCTCATTTTCAGAGGTTTTGATCACCTAAACTGCATGCAACGATCGCAGATATGAACATGTTTGGATTTCAGTAAGGTATCTGATACTACTTGAGATCAATTACTGGTTTAGCTGATGACTGCACTGAAAGAAATGGAGATTAGTAGGAGAAATGCAAGATGGGCCAGAAATGTAATACAACGGCAAGGCAGGTCAAGTACTTCCAGGAGGTAGAGGAAAGTACTTGGTGTGGGGAAACCTCTTCTGGAGAACCAGGGATCAATGGGAGAGTGAAGAGGCTGCTCTATGATGATGCCAAACTTGCCTTGTTCAGCAATGCAAAGTAAAGGTTTGAAGGAAGATTTGACCACTGTCTATGATTACATCATGGTAAACAGCAAGCAGGGTGGAAGGAAGGGGTTTAAGCTAAGGGATTCTTGACACAAAAAAAAAAAAAAAAAACAAACCAAAAGCAAACAAACCAGAAAGTAGCTATGAATATCTTTAGGCTAGAAATGAGAAAAAGGCTCCTCACTGTGAAAGCTGCAAGTATTCAGGGCAACCTTCCAAGAAGCATGGTAGGTCAAATCATGAACTGCTTCTAAGGTGATGCTCAGTACAGTTACAAAGAAGACTACATGACACAGGTCCTTTAAGGGCAGCAATTTCAGCTGAGAGCTAAGGGGATACATGTTCTCTGCATCTGTGACCTTGGAGAGCGATACTCCTTCATTCATCTTCCTTCAGGAGAGTTTGTGTGAATTGTCAAACCCAGCTGGATCATTTCTCTCAAAGCGGTCACCAGGGAAAACCACCCGGCTTTCCCATTCAATTTCAGGGGGTCTGTGCATAGACAGCCAGATGTCCAGACCCCTTTTTTGGCAGCTCAAAAGGCAGTGACCTGCGTGAGCTCAGCTGCCTATCCTCTTTCTCCCCCTCCCCCTCCCCCTCCTCCTCCTCCTCCTCCTCCTTGTGGTGACTTTGCTCCCTTGCCCACCACAGCCTGGCCACCTGTCTGCTCTGTATCTCATTGCTACCACTGCCCTGGGCATTACCTGGGCACCTAGTGGTGGCTGCAAAGGGACAAGATGGGGAAGGGATGGGGGCACCAGGACATGGGAAACAGTACATAAGGACAGGAGGCAAAGCATTGCACTCTGGATGCTGAGATGTTGCTGCAGGTCCGTTACCTACAAACGGAAATTTGCCTTTAAGGTAGAGGTTAGGTTGCAGTGTTTTTTCCCTGAAAATCATTGTTTTCCATTTTTCCACTTTAAAGACTTCTTTTAGAGTGTGTTGGGTATTTTTCTTTCTCCTTCTTTTATACTATAGCTTTTTGAATGTTTTTTAGTTGCAGTTTCTAGGGGCTTCTGCAGATTGAGCTGCATAGATGAAATGGGATTAGATTCCTGAGGAATCTTGTGCAGTGGGACTGGAGGAGGACACTCAGGCTGAAGTAGGAAGGCCAAAAGAGAAACAATGAGCTAGGAGGACTTTGTTCCACCGATGAACTGGAAATGACAAACGTATCCTTATTTAAGTATTTGATCTCGATGCAGGGCTTGCCAGGGTGAGCATCCTACTGAGAAATGGTCTCTTCCCAGACAAGGCAGCAGTGCACAAAATGCTGCAAACAAGTAAGCAGAAATAACTTTCTAGTCTGCTTTGCACTGCACTGGAAGAATTTCAGATGAGGAATGTCTTTTGTCAGGCAAGAACATCTCAGGCTGCAAGGCTGTTAACAACATGTCAAAGGGGACTGATTTAAGGGGCTGCTAGCTCCAGCTCAAGGGGGAATGTGGAGCAGAGAGATCTCAAAGCTCTGAGGAAGTGATAAAAAGGAAAGTTACTGCTGAAAATTATGTCTTTCAATCTGTGAGGCTCAGGAAAAACTGGGAAACATATGTTTCACTCAGACTTTTGGCAAACACCGAAGACAGCACTGCAGACTATAAGGCTGAGCTTCTGCACGGTCACGTCTATGACAAGGTCTCCAGTTTATATATGTTCTTGTGCTTATGTTTTTAATTTTGGATAATTAACATTCTTCAACTTAGCCCTCATAATTCTGCTAACAGATTGCCTATAATGCATCTTTGCTTCTCTTGCTGCATTTTTTTTTTAGTATTGGTTTCTAGGTACCTTTTTTCCTTCTCTGTCCCATTCTTCATTCTGCAGGGCTAAACAGTCAAGTCATTTGTATTTTCTTGCTCGTTTGGAGGCCTACCCCTCTTCTCTACTATCACACTGACTCTTTTTTTTCCCTGTCCACCTCCTTCTGCTTAGATCTCTCATATCCTCTTGCACTGCTTCTGTTACACAGATACTCTCCCTGAGTTCTGTATAACACACCAGCTCCCATCCACCTTTACGCATCTTTCAGTATCCAGACAGCATATCCTGTAATACACACAGCCCCGTCATTTTCCTCACACAGCAAAGATAAACAGTTTCATGTGACTGCTAAAGATGACTGGACTTGTCAAAAGCATTTGACACTGTCCCCTACAACACTCCTCAGGGGTTGGTATTGCGGCTAGTACTTTAATTAACTTCTTTGTCAGCGACATGGACAGTGAGATTGAGTACACCCTCAGCAAGTTTGCTGATGACACCAAGCTGTGTAGTGTGGTGGACACGCTGGAGGGAAGGGATGCCATCCAGAGGGACCTTGACAGGCTGGGGAGATGGGCCTGTGAGAACCTAATGAAGATCAACAAAGCCAAGTGCAAGGTCCTGCACATGGGTCGGGGTAATCCCAAGCACAAGTACAGGCTGGGTGGAGAATAGATTGAGAGCAGCCCTGAGAACAACTTGGGAGTGCTGGTCGATGAGAAGCTCAACATGAGCTGGCAATATGCACTTGCAGCCCAGAAAGCCAACCATGTCCTGGGCTGCATCCAAAGAAGCGTGGCCAGCAGGTCAAGGAAGAGGAATCTGCCCCTCTAGTCTACTCTCATCAGTACTGTGTTCAGCAATGGAGACCCCAACACAAGAAGGACATGGAGTCGTTGGAGCAAGTCCAGAGGGGGGCCACGAAGATGACTGAAGGGCTGGAGCACCTCTGCTATGAAGACAGACTGAGAGAGTTGAGGTTGTTCAGCCTGGAAAAGAGAAGGTTCCAGGGTGATCTTATTGCAGCTTTCCAGTACTTAAAGGGGGCCTACAAGAAAGCCGGAGAGGGACCTTTTACAAGAGCATGTAGTGACAGGACAAGGGGCAATGGCTTTAAGCTGAAAGATGAAAGATTTAGGAAGAAATCTAAGGAAGAAATTCTTCACTCTGAGGGTGGTGAGGCACTGAAACAAGTTGCCCAGACAAGCTGTGGATGCCCCATCCCTGGAAGTGTTCAAGGCCAGGTTGGATGAGGCTTTGAGCAACCTGATGTAGTGGAGGGTTTCCCTGCCCATGGCAGGAGGGTTGGAACTAGATGATCTTTACGATCCTTTCCAACCCAAATCATTCTATGGTTCTATGATTCTATTAACAGCATTCAATATTATCAGGTCCACCAAGGTCTGTAAAATATCAGCTTCTCTCCAGAGTAGTAATCATTCCTGTTACCGGACATCGTTATAATGTTGCTGAGCACACAGATGGGGAGTCAACAGCTGGAAATGCAAGAGGAGGAGAGAGACTTACGTGTATTAACACACCACAAGACGTTCTACTAGTACAAAATAGATGTACAAAATGAACTCCTAGTGCGATGCCGTTTTTGCAACAGGCAACTGCAGTCATTGGATGTAGCAGGGGAGGTATTCCCATGGAAGGAGTGCACAAGGCTCATGTTAGATCAGATGCCAAAACAGGCTGATGGCTGCACTACCATATTCTCTAACATCCATCTTACATACTGAGACTTTTCTGGATCGGAGAACAAGCAGGGATTTTTGGAGAACATGAAAATTCTCATTTTGCCAATAAAAAAAATAAGTGAGATGCAATATTTTAAATTTATAAGGGGATACGTGGATAGAGAAGGCCTAGTTGAGTGCTCAGGAGAATTTGTTCCATTTTGAATTCTTTAATCTTGAACATGGATGCCTGGATTCTTCTCAGGCTCCAAAGGGAGCAGCACCCCTGTGAAGTCAGGGATGCTTTCGTCCAAGCTCTGGAATCAACAAGGTCAAACTTAATGGTGGTGTCTGCTCTACTGACTTCAGCGCAGCATTGATGATGCACATGGATAGGAGATGGAATCATGGTAAAATCTGAACTTCTACATAATGTAAGCCTATGTTTTAGTATCGGCAGGTATTTTTTGCCCCTGATAGATCAGTGAACAGAAAGTTTGGGGCTTCAGCTGGTAGTCACATGCAGTCAGCACTCAGCTTCTGTGAGTTTGCAGAGATGGGAGTAACTATGTTTAGACAAATATGATTAAACAAAGACAGAACAGTTTCAGATAAACCAATGCTGTATCCAAACAAGGAAACAGACACTACTAGGCACACCGTCAAACATAAGCTTTAGCAGGAATAGCCCGAAAATATAACATCGACGAAAATGCTAACGTTTTCCACCATTAAAATGACATATACTGAAGTTACCTCTTTGACAAAGTTAGTTATCTTAACTGCCACTGTGTTTAAGCTATCTTATCCCACGTTTTGGAAGTTCTTATCACAGAATTGCAACAGTATGTGTATAAACTGTGGGCAAAAGCTGATGATTTTCCACACGAAAAAATGTCACAGAGCCTACTGAGAGCAGCCAATGTTAAGTTACAGACTATGACATTACATAGATGACTGTATGCACATAAATATATACCAGCACACAGTAAACAGAGTTAAATCAGACGCATTCTTCTTAGAAGAAAGCACATGCATTGAACCTGTTATACACTAGCGCAAAATTAAGAATGTGCATCACACTGACATTGCTTCCATGTGGAGCTATGCATTTGTGCCTGGTGCTGCACATCAGCCCCTACTACAGCGGAGGGATAACATCCTCCATCAGTATTTTAAGATCCTGTTTGGTAAGCTGTGACCATCTTGGAAAAGGACATTAGATGGTTCTCTATCACATGGCTGGTCTATGCAGTTGTAAAAGCAAAGGGAGAGGTCATGCAGTGGCCGCCAGGAAGGTATTATGTATTAGTCACTCTCTTCTTGCATGACTCTTTTTAAAAACTCTGAAAAAGAGATGTACAAAATTTCAGCTGAGGCTTTATTTGCTTTCAGTGGCTGGTGAGAGGGCATACAGGTTTTTATTTCCCTATTCACAGCATCTTCCTTCCCTTTGCATAACCGTTCATGAAATGGAGAGAGATTGATTCTGGAGGTACAATTACCCACTGTAAACTAAGTGTGCCACAATAAGTTAATGAAATCCCTAGGAAAAATTGTAGCTTTAGGAAAATGCTTGCCAAAACCGAAGTATTATAAAATTCAGAACAGGACCTGAAATCTGCAGTCTAAAGGGCTTCAGTCTTTTAGGCAGCTCTACTTGCTTCAGCCAAAGCCCATCAGTATATGAAACTCAAGGCTGAGTTTCATATAAAAACCTTAAAGCCTGAATATATTTCTCTGTGTACTGCACATTAGAATATGCGAATCTGCAACGTCTCAGTCCTTTCCTCAAGACAAGCTACCTCTTTTCAGGAGAATGCCAAAAGCAAAATACTAAAAAAACAAATAGTAAAAAGGAGAAGCTTTAATTTTAGCAGCCTTTTTTTTTTTTTTTTTTTTTGTAAATGGCTACAGGTCATTTGTATTTATTTTTTCTAGCCATATCTGAAGGCATCATTTTCTTTGCTTTAAGAACACCATCTTCTCAAAGCAAATCCTGGGTAAAAAATTGCTGTTGCAATGGTGGTTGAAGGCAGAAATACATAAGAGGAATTCAAACTAACATTCACTCTAACTGCGCTGCTCTCTATTGCAAGCCCTTTTAAAATATTCCCTCTTCTGACCTTCACTACATGGAGAGGAGACAGAAGCTCACACAGCCTGTGGTCGACAAATGCCTTCAATTCTACCAGTTAAGGCCAAAACAAGAGCTATCCACTAAAAACATGGAAGGCATTATGAGCCTTGCAGAGTTTTTTAAATTATATTTTAAATCTGGGAAGAAGAATGTTCAAAGATTGTTTTCCTTCTTTTCTAACAACTAACAGGGCACAACTGAGGCTCCGAGCAATCCTCACAGCCACAAGCATGGCTACCGCTTCTAGTACTTGAACCCTCTTTCTGGAGGGGGCAAATCCACCCCAGACAGATGCAGAAGCGGGCAGTAGGACGCTGCTTCGTGACATCTCATTTTTGCAACAAGGTGCCTGGTGTGCACACCCTTCTTGTGCAAGGGTGTGGTTTCCAGCCTCAGAAAGTGCTCTGGTAACCCAGCATGGCCTCAGCTTTTCTACTCAGATTTGATGACGGGTTTGTTCCAGTTTGTCTAGGTCACATCTCACAGCACACTTATTTTCCAACACAATCTTTTCCTTTTTATGTTGAAATAGGGTAAGGAAGCTTTATCAAATGCCATATAAACAAAGTCTTAAATAAATTCATTTCTAATATTATATTTCAGTAGGCTGCATTTATTTATCATGCAGAATGATTTGGTCTGAGCAGACATTTGAAATACAAAATGGAGCTATATTGCTAAATCACATTAAACAATTTTCTAAGTTAATTAAAACATAAGTTCTGTACACTCAAAGTCAGCGTTGATGCCTAAAGAACAGAACAAGCCTCCTAGCATTATCAACAAAATCTGGAGCTAAATACATCTACCTATTAAACTAAACACACCACCTATTACAAGGAACACTGTGGTACTGTTTTTTAGCAATATTTCCCTGCTTAGAAAAAAGATTAACACAAAATGCAGGGGAAATGCAACAAAAGATGACATGCTAGATCACAAGGAAGAGTGGCCAAGCCAAGATCAAAGTGCCTTTCCACATGGTTGAAGTACATTCATTCACAAATATATTCCAACAGTTATCTTTAAATACCATGATTACATCACCTGGAAGATGAATTCTGCCCATGAAGTGATCATCAGAGCGGCCTGCCCCAATGAAAGGCCCCAGTGGTAGAAAATTCCTTTAGGGTGCCCTGAAAACATCTTCACTTTGCTCAGGCCATGGTTGTATAGTCAATAACACTCCTGCATAGAAGTGCAGTAGCACTCAGAAACTCCTTCCTGACCAAATGCAATGTTTATCACATTTACCACTTACTTTAAACAAACTGGCTCTTTAAAGATTCTGTAATTTGAACTTGAGACCTAAATGATCCTCGGTAGTGAGGATGGGGAAACCAGAGTCTTTTCTTGTGATCGAATGATAGTCAAGGGTAGAGATGGAAGTTTCAGCATGTTTAACACTTGACTTACTGGAACTTCTTCCCTGTTCACTCCAACAGGGATGCCAGCTCTCAATTCAAAGCAAACATTTCTAGGGCTAGAAGGCAACTAGGGATTGAATTCCCTGGCACTGGACCAAAACCCATGCAAATCAGTAAACAAAGTCCTAATACCTTCCACTTTGAAAAACATCACCTTCCCCATAAGTTGCAAATGATGTGAGTGGTATTTTCCTGGGGCAGATATGAAGAAAGGAATAGAGGATTTCAGAGCTATCTCATTGCACATTATCCTCTGGTCACTGCACATTAGCAAATTACTATTTAGTGAAACTACACAATGAAAATCAGCCAGTCATTCTGACTATAAGGTCCCACTTGTCTGTCATTACAGAAACAGCAGTTCCTGAATCTAATTATCATAAAATGTTAAGTACAACTGCCCCCATTGCCAAATGTCACAGAAAGCAGAGTAACTTAACAGCTTCTCAAAAGCACAAATCTTGCTTGGATATTTCACTCTTGTATACTTCTTTGTTACTTTCAAACAACTTATACACATTTAGGTATAAAATTAAGAGGAAATCAAAACGGTTAGCAGCTGAAGAAAATTACAGTATGAAAGGTGTCACAGCTTATTCTCAAATCTCATGTGGTTACTCCCAGTGCAAACCTGAACTGCTTTAGGGGCCTATACCTCCAGTGGAAGGAAAGGAAAACAGGCATAAAGCTAGACTCAATTTTGTTTCAGTAGAAAACATTGCACCCAGAGAGGGGCTCAGAGTTGGGTCCTTGATCTCCTGACATTATAGACGCATGCTTCTTTGCAGCTCTTTGCTGACATGCTGGACTGTGTGATGAAGGGTGCAGACTTTCAGGAACTAGAGCACATTTACAGCCTTGTATCCTGCATTTTTTTTGCATTTTATGATCAACCCGAAAGCATGAATGCAGCTATCCCCTCCTCAGGATTACAAGGAGGAATGACAGAGAAGGTCCACATGGTCTCTGATACCACCAAGTACACTGATGGAGGATTTTATCTCCCTGTCCCGGCAGAAAACGTCCCTCCCCATGTGCAATTCAGAGCTCAGAATATTGATAAAATACAAATTACTTTTTCTAACCAGAAAAACCTGTGCACTTGCTCTGAGTGCTGCGATGTTAACAGAACAGCATTAAGCTACAGCAGGAGAACAAGAAACACAGTCAAGGCCAGTGATGAACATGTCTGCAGTCCCTGCTGGCAAGGACACACTTCTGTGTACACAGTGCTTTTCACACTATTCTTCCCGAGTATGCTTTTGTGGGCACTCTGGGGTCTTAAGGGTCTCATGTTTAAAGGGCTGCCAGGCTCTTTTCACCACTTCTGCCTGCAGATGAGACTTTTGGAAGGGGCTGTGTCAGGGATGATTTTAGCTGATCTTTAGGGAAGGGCTATGAAGAAGGCTTTTGTTTTTACTATCACTGATGGGAGGGCCAGCAGGGAGCAGAAAGAGACACCTTATTTGGCTGGTGTAATTTCTTTTTACATTTCCAAAGCTGCATGAAAGGATTTCAGCCAAAGACCCTTGCCAAGAATGCAACATATTGGACACAGCTCTGAAACAAAGCCCAACTCTCCAAGGAAGATTGTTAGTGTTTGAAAACAACAGCCCAGTGAATTATTTCTTTTCTTCTGCTCAGCTGTGCCCTACCATATTAAAAAATTGATTTTTCCTTGCCCAGATCAAACACATCAACTCGTTGATTTTAAACATATCCATCAAATTGAAAACTGACAGAAAGCTATGAACCAGTCCATGATTTTTCACTATTTAGACACAGTGGTCTGTATTTCATGCGGAAAACACAATCTAAGAAATAATAACAAGAAAAGGTCACAACAGGAAAAAAAGTCCAGGAAGAACAGTAAGTAAAAGCTATCACAGTTAGAGATGAATAATTTACTTTTAAAAAGCCACATGCCCATTCTTTATAACAGTTTAACCACATAATATCGAGTACATCAACTTTGGTGGTAGCATTTCATGAATCTTTGGTTTCATAGATTAAAGGCTATCCGGGAAAGATGGAGTTACCTGAGTTACACATCCAAATCTATTCAAATCCAGCTGGCTCTGGCATTTGTTTTGTGGGGAAGCTGGCAGCAGGCTGGAGCACAGGGAACCACGCAGCCCTGGGGGTATGTCTTGCACATCTGGGTGGTATGTCTGGGGGTATGTCTTGCACATCTTGTCTCCTAGTGGAGACACCAGGAGCAGAGGCCAGCCTGCCAAAGCCACACTGCTGCCCATCACCTCCAAAGCCTGATGCGTGATGTGGGCGACAAAGCATGCTTAGAGCTCCATCCTGCTTGACAAGGCCACCTGAAAACAGCCCCAACATCTAGTCCTTAACTTAGATTACTGGGTTACCTGTAGCAGATCTTAAAAAGACCCCCAAAAGAGACATGCTTTACTGGTTATTTCGATAGCTGTTTCTCAACAAATGCTCTTGCAGCAACATCAGCCCAACTATATCACTCTTCTGCTTACCTTGATAGTTTGGAAAGTACCTTTGTTATGTTATTTAAACATTTCTTCATATCACTAAAACACAATTATAAGTATTTTCCAAGCATTCCTGAAACAGACGCTCAAGGATCTGCTCAGATACATATCTGTTTCAGTCTGCTGCTTCCTCCAAAGCTTTAGTAGAGATGGAGAAAAGGCAGCAAGTCTGAAAAGAAAGCAGGTCAGTACTGTCACTACACAAGGTATCCTTTGCAGACCCCTACGTTGAAATTTAGCTTAGGAAAGGGGCTTGAACACCTGCACTGACACCAGTTGTGATGACCCAGCAGAGGACAGCAGTGGTCTCACACGGAAACAAGTGCAAAAACATGAAGGGCTCGATATGGTTATTTTATATTCAAAAGTGGCATACTGGAGCTGATCTTTGCTGCAAGTTTCAGTGACCACATGGATATTCAAAGGCAAAATATATAAGATTTTGTCTTTGAGTAGGCTTCTCTTCATGTTACCAGATTTTTCTTCACACTATCTGATTAGAGAATTCAGAGCTTACTAGAGACTGGAGCTTTTAAATTTATTTGTGGATTTAGTAATTTCTTTTGACTGGTTTGTCCTTCCACACAACCAAACATACAAATTGTCGCCAGGAGTCATAATTGCACAGAAAACCAGTTAAATCCTTCAAAATAGTGAGATCATCCCTTATTTGTTAAAGAGTATTTTGCCTAAAATCATGCTGTTCTCATCAACAAAACTCAGCTTATGTTCACCTATTTGATTTACCAACAGGTGAGTCAACAGCAGAATCCACAACTTAGAAAAAAAACACTGCCAAGACTTCAGTTTCTGAATGGACACTGAATCATTGCCCACCCCTTCACATGTATTTCAACCCTTTTGGAGAAATTCTCTTTTTACATCTCCCACTCTTCAATTTTGTCACCGAATTCTTACATTCAAGCAAAAGAACAAGAGATGGTAAATCGACCCCTCACAACTGACATGTCCTGTCCCAGGTGTGTTACAAGCAGCATGAAGAGTTATGCTGTGTTGTTAGAACTATAGCCCTTTTTCTTTCTCTTATGTGAATGCAGCTGCTGTGGTTTGCTGCATACATGTAGCATTCATTACAGATGCATGGAAAGCAGCCTGCTGTGCTGGAACAGCCAAGATGGTTCATCATGGCAGAGATCATTTTAACTGCTGGAGTATGAGCCAACATTCATGTGAGCTACAGCAGCTCATCCTGCTTGCTCCTCTGCTCTCTGCAAAAACCCACAGCTAGGTATAGAGCACATGGCATCACTATGTTGCATCGTTTGGAGAACAGGATTTGGGGAAAGCATCCAATGTGGAGGGGAATCACCCCTCCAGCAATCCCTGCAGAGAAGGCAAAGATGCTGGCATACCCCAGCTGTGAACATCTGCACTGGCATCCACACCAGCAGGGAAAGGACAGGAGCCTCCCTCAACTGGTGCACAGTGGCAGTGGGACCCCTGCAAACTCCGAGCAGAAGTAGTGGCTGAGTGGTAGAAGCACCCTTCTGAGAGGATGTCGGTGCACCAGACCACTTGTCAGTTCCCATCAGGCGGGGAGCTGCCGTACTTCGGCGGCCTGCGGCAGTAAACCAGCATTCATCTGCTTGTCGATCCACACAACTTTTGGATTTCCAATTAGAAATGAAGTTAGAGGTAGGATCTCAGAAGCAAAAACAAGGATTGAGATTAAGATAGTAGGGGATGAAAACCCTGTTTCCATAGATCTGCTCTTCAGGACATTAGCAGCATCGTATTTGTGTCTTCTAGCCTTTTTTTTTTTTTTGAGGAAGGAGATGTAAGAAGTCTGTCTGCTCCCTCCTACTAATAATTTTTCAGCCTATTGACTGATTTCAACTACGGTTTACAGGAAACTAACCCCTTTGAGACTTTAACAACCATCTCTCAGCCTAGATTGAAAAAATTAAGCAGCGAAGATGAGAAAGGAGATCTTTTCTGTCCTGTCACCAAGGGAAAGACTGCAAGACAAGATGCACCTTCAGTACACAACTGTATGCTTATGTGGTGCTCAAAGACAATTCAAAGTGCACTTGCAGGAAGAGAGAACTTTTACCCATGAGAGATGTGGAGCTGTTAAGTGTCTAGTTTGTGAGTTTGTTCTATTATTCATCCTTGCAGATGGTCACACATGCAAACTTATTCTAGGGTGTCGTATCTGCACAGAAAACTATGTTGAATTTTTTATTAGCAACAATGAAAACGTTCCATAATACATCTTATCGCATCACAAAGGAGTTTTAGATTAAATCTTGATTTTTAAATGAAGGACATAATTTTAAGGCTTATAACTAAGAAAGTTTTTATGGCATGTCTTTCAAAATTCTTTATAGAAATGTGGAAACATGCATCAATGTATTACATAGAACAATGCAAGAACATCAGTGAAACAGGCACAGTCATATACAAGAAAAAGGACCAACTTGCAGCCCTGATAGTTTATAATACCTAGCTTTACAGTTGCGAAATTTTGCACACTAAATTAAAATCCAGAATTACCATATTTTATTACCATAAAGTATGATAACAATTATGTAGTATGATAAGACTTTATAGATGGGAAACCACAATGATGCAACTAAGTAATTTTAAAACCCAAGCAGTAAAAGATGTGTATGTTTACTTTCTAACTGACAGCATACTGATTTTCTGGTATTGCTCCTTATCAGATGGACTCAGCTGAGCAGGGTATTTGGAAAAGTAGATTCCAATAATGAAATTCACTGTTTGTTTACACTCCAGCTGCTGCCCATCATTATTATTGTACAAGAACTCATATCAGAAAATCCACCAAAACCTGCACATCCAGCACTGTTCACAAAGAATTAAATTTTTCAATGCCCAGAAATCAAACTATCATTGGCTATGCACTATGTTCAGGCACCATGTAATATAGCTGGAAGGCCTATGCTCTGGAAAAAGCTCCTGATCACCCACTACCTGAATCATAGAGACACCCCGATTCTCACATATATCCTCTCTCATTATTTCTAGCTCATGAAGTAACATGCACTATCATGCACTCAAATCTACTGGAGTGATAAGCATGAAGCGGCATTGATTCCTCAAAGCATTAACTCCATTATTCACCTCTGCTAGAGTTCGGATCTTCGGGAACAGGAGTCTGTGAAAACCTCAGCTGTAAAGAAGGGGTGCATATAATTTAAAGCCAAAACACTCCTTGGTTTTGTTGATAGTTATTAAGAAACATTAAAAATTGAGGTAAAAGAGTTCAGAAACCAATTTGCACATGCCAGCAAACTAGTATGAGAACATCATGTAAAAGCAGTCGCACAGAGATACAAAAAGTATCAGGAAAGAGTAAATGAAAAAGGAGAAAACCAGACTCATTACAAGTTCCAAAATATGCACAGTTGCTGGAATTTCAGGAGATCAGTAAGGAATCTCAAGGGAATAAGTAAGGAATCTTGTTTCACTCATACTGTCAGGGCCACAGAAATTGAGTCATTTATCTGAAATGGCTGATAAATTATTACACAGCCTGTTTAAGAATGATCAATGTCAGTCAGTCTTAGCTCCTGCCATCCCCTTGGCACATCAGGAATTTCCCCTAAAGACAGCAGAAATTCTCTTAGCATTTCTTCAAACCACAGGCAGAGAGATTCATGTAAGTTTCCATATTACCTAATGAAAAAAGGTAATTTTGTAAATAACCATTTTTCTGAGCGCCTGCTATCTAGTCAGTCCAGTCCTATGAAATTGGAGACTAAAAATTGCACAAAGCTGTAATAGTACTATTGGGCATTTTTTTTGGCAAATGTCTTCCATTTCGCAGGTTCACTTGCAATTTACTTCTGAAAAATCAATGTATTTTTATCCTTACCATGATTACTGTAGCAGGAACAGCAAGACATGGGAAGACAAGCCAGTCCTTGCTCAGGTCTGCAGGCACAGCAAGCTTGAGAGGTAAAAACCACAGCCTTTTACATGGGGAGAGGTGAAGAAAAGGGCCTCCTTAGGCTTCAGTAAATCTTTTCGGGGATTAAGCAGTGACTTCTGCAAAGGTGCTGCTACTCTGTGCCAGTTCCCTGGGGAAGCAATCCTCTGCCTGGTAGCGTACGGCAGGGACTGGGGTTGCTCCTGTCCTCTGACTGGTGTCTGTGCAGGGAACAGGGCAGGCTTCTTGTACACAGATGTATTCAGGCCCTTCTCACTACACGGAATTCTCTAAAAGTCATTAAATTTCTGTATGTTCTCTCAAACCTTAGAAAAGTTTCAGGGAATTTAATCTAATATTTAACCAGAAGCCTTTTAGCCCTTAGAGAAATAATGTAATACCTGTCCACACAGCTATCACTTTATTAAGGTTGCATGGTTTGCATGAAGAGCCATTTCATGTGTCACCATGAATTACTGGTGACACACCTGCAGTGCCAGTTAGTGTTTCTCCTCTATTTATTTATGCCCAGCGGGGTGGTTCTGTACTTTGATATTTCCTCTAGGGCAATTTCGGAGGCAAGACCTCTTCAGTTTCCATTGGGATCTGCCATGAATCGTTCTTGACCCTTTTTTGGTTGTTTTTTTTTTTTCACTGTTTCTACACAGTACGCAAGGCTCTCAGGATGCTTTAGGACCTTCTCCAGCTCAGAAGCCTTCATTGCCCTGCCAGGCTCCTATAATGACATGTATATTTTGTAGATACAGACTGTACACTATTTACATTTCATAGGGACAGATATTTAGATGCTGTACTCCTGCATTACAGTTTGCACAATACATTAAATAAAAATTGTAATAAAAAACGAGTATTAGCAGGCTAAAGTCTGAGATAAAGGCAGTCTTTTTCCTTTACCTGTGCTTCATTAATTGCTAACAGTGTGCTTCGTATCATACAGAAGGGAAACGCATGTTTCCAAACAAAGCCAAGACTCAGACTCACGCCCAGTCTCAGCACAGAGCTTGTTTCCCGTGCCAGGCTGTTAACCCTCTAAAGGGGATGACCAGTCCATTGCCAAATGGTGCCCTAAAGGTCAGTTAATCAGGAAGGCAGACCCAGCCTTTGGACCGAGTCAGCGCTCTCCTCACATAACATTTTCAACAACCCAACTTACAAACGAGGGTACAGGCAAATTGCTCATCTGCCCGAGATGAACTGGAAAGAGGTCGAATCATAGAATCATAGAATCATGGAATGGCATAGGCTGGAAGGGACCTTAGAGATCATCTAATCCAACCTCCCTGTCATGGGCAGGGACGCCTCTCAACTAGACCAGGCTACTCAAGGCTCCGTCCAACCTGGCCTTGAACACCTCCAGGGAGGGGGCATCCACAACTTCTCTGAGCAATTTATTCCAAAGTCTTACCAGTCTTGTACTGAAGAATTTCTTCCTAAAATCTAATCTAAATCTGTTCTCCTTCAACTTAAACCCATTTCCCCTTGTCCTATCAGTGGACACTCTTGTAAAAAGTCCCTCCTCAGCCTTCCTGTAAGTTCCCTTCAGGTATTGGAAGGCAGCTATTAGGTCCCCCCAAAGTTTCTCTTTTCAAGGCTGAACAATTCCAGCTCCAACAACCTGTCCTCGTAGCAGAGGTGCTCCAGCCCCTGAATCATCTTTGTGGCCCTCCTCTGAACACGCTCCAACAGACCTATGTCTCTCTTATGGTGGGGACACCAGAACTGGACGCAGTATCTGAGATGGGGTCTCACAAGAGCAGAGTAAAGGGGGAGAATCACCTCTCTTGACCTGCTGACCATGCTTCTCTTGATACATCCCAGGATGCGGTTGGCCTTCTGGGCCGCATGAGCGCACTGCCGGCTCATGTTGAGCTTCTCATCTATAAACACCCCCAAATCCTTCTCTTCAGGGCTACTCTCAACCCACTCTGTGCCCAGTTTGTATTTGTGCCTAGGATTGGCCCAACCCAGGTGAAGGACCTTGCATTTTGACTTGTTGAAGCTCATGCAGTTTGCACTGGCCCAATTCTCAAGCCTATCAAGGTCCCTCTGTATGGGAATCCTCAAGTCCTTAATCAGTTCTCAGACAACTTCACTGTAAGTGTCAGTCTCTTCCAGTGAGAATCAACTGCAGACACTGGCTTGAAAACAGCAGCATTTGGCACTGTGTTTGTGGCGCGTTGTGAGTTAAAACAAGAGCTAATTAATCACTTTCATTGCTATTTCCAAATATTTTTCAAAACGGATACTGTAGTAACTTCTTTCTGAAATGAGAGAGGGACACTTTAGTTAGATGAAAGCATAATTTAAGATGATAACAACTTAACAAATATGACCCTGACTTTTTGCTGCACTGGACATTAACTGTAATACAGTAGATCTGCAGCATAATCATTAGCGCTTGTTCCATTTCCTCTATTAGAGATAATAGCAAATACAATACCCTCATTTCCTTATTGCTGATGGCAGCATTGCCAGACTCTTTTGACTGTAAATCTTCTTTTCTCTGTGTGCTACAAAAAGAGCTTTGCACTTAGCTTAAAGCAGGTCTCCAAAAATGTTTTTGACAAAATAATTCTGAATCAAGGTAGTGATAAATCGGGCTGGTGTGATAACAAAACTCTCTCAGTTTCCCTTCCAACAATTTAAATACATCATTAACAGGAAAAATTAGTTTTAAATGTTTACAACAAACAAGAAAAATTAATGTAAGGTAGCAAAATGATGAAGCTACTCATTCAAAATGTCCTCACCTCCTAAACAGATTACGGTATGTTTGAAACCACTACTTAACATTGCTTCAGAAATAGCACTTTTAGGACAGAAATGCATTCCTCTCCCAGGCAGTGGCAGCGCTTCAATAGGTTTCCTACATAACTTGACAGTTTACCTACTTGCTCGCTTGTTCTTGACAGCGCTGAGCTAGAAAGATCTCCCTAGGACACTCACAAAGCCCTTGTTAAGATGTTGCCACCAAACGGAAGAAAAGGTGGAGATGATTTCCTGGCTTACATGGAGTCATCTCTCAACGTGATGTGTTAAATCACCCCTCTCTCAGAGGATTCACCTTCAAGCCTTACAAACAAATTTTGAAGAAATAAACACTTTGCGCCAGGAATCAAATGGCAACATTTTTTTATTTAAAAAACAACAACAACAACAACAATGCCTTAGGATGGATACTTTCATTTCTCCCTACAAGTCACTAAGTTGTATGCCATGTCCATGGTAACACTCGCAGTTCAGAGTCAAAGGAAGAATGTATATAATTGTCCTGCAAAACACACCTTGATATCAATCCAGCCATTCGTCCTGCCTGCCTTCACTGACTGTGATTATAAGAAGGTGTATGCAAGCAAACATTCCTCTTCTCTAACACCCTGCCTTGATATATAGGGTTTATTATGCATATGAGGCATATTTTTTAATGGACATTCCTTTTTAGAAATATCGTTAGAACCTATTTATTCTGCAGTCTACTACAATCACTATTAAAGTGGGTGTTTATGCTATTTCAAGAGACTAGATCACATCAGATAGCATACGCTTCTCATTATGGAGACTAATCTCCATGTTTTTTCTTATACTGTGATTTGCCTACACAAATATAATTATATTTTTATAAGTATAAATGTAGGTTATAAATTTAAAGGTTATAAAGAGTATACAAAAAAGGTTATATATAGTAAAATTATATACATACTCTTCCCTTACTGTGACTTCAAGTGCAGTGTAAAACCCTTTGCAGTAAGCTATCTCTACAGTAGGATCCTGTTGAGTCACTGTCTTGTACGTTCCTTCAGGAAAAGACTTAACAGGGAATTCAGAATACCTGTCAATTACCCAAAATTGCTAACTCAGTTAGTACAACCAGTGTATCTGCTATGACATCATTTGTGTAACAAAGAAATGTTGCTTTGAGACTCTTTGAAGTTGCTTCACCTACATATCTATCTTCAGGCCAGGCATTTCTTTACAACTCATGAAGTACAACTGTTGTATACATAGTTAGTAATCATTATGACTGCTGTCATTTGAGTATAATATAATAAGAACATATAATTTTGTCACATCCACAAAATCAGCTTAATAGAAGTAGATAAAACTGCCATTATGGTGGCTTCCATATTAAAATATATTCTTCAGGACATTTGTTTGATCTACTGTCAACCATATTCAAGTAAAAAGTAACTTGCTTACTAGGTAAGCTGCTCTGAAGCTAAAAAAGAAGCAATACAAAAGAAAGCAATTCTGTTTTGTTGTTTTTTCAACTGAGTGAAATAGTTGGAAAAACATTGCATGTTGGTATGTGTGGATGTAGGGGAGACAGGAAATTTGGTGTGTCGTCTGTGACAGAGAAGAAGGCAGCCAATCCATTGGAGAAACCACTTTCGGGCATAGCTTTGACGGGAAACAGAGATAGACGCATGGGCTGCAAAACTGGCCAGCAGGACTGATGTGGAACTTGCCTGCTCTCCTTGCCCTCTGCCTCCAACAGCCTTTAGAACAATCAGGACTTCACAAAATAACATGAATGACATCAATTTCCACATACTTTGCCTATAGAATATAATTATGCAACTATGCAGTTCTGTCCCTAAGTATAGGGAAATCACTTGGGTGAAGTGAAGGTTATTATCATTTCCTAGGACAGAGAGATGCACAAAGTTTTACGCTCTATATTAATTTTTGTTTTCAGAAAATAAAATATCTTTAATTTAAGCAATATCAAATAATAGTAATAATTTCAACGCTTTAATAGATGACAGAGCCCAATTTGTAATTAAAGCTTTGCATCTATTTTAGTAAATTTATTTGAATAAAAAGCAGATGTGCTCAGTATAATTTTCAAATTGCTCTTAGATTTATGCATGGCATGCTTGCTATCATGTACATATGCAAATCCCTTATCCACTTAAGCATATTTCAGCTAGGCATTTAACTGGAAATTGATAAAAGCATATATCTGATTTCAGCACAATTTCGCAAAGCTTCATATGCACAATTTGTGCAAGGCCTACTGCCACAAGCCATAAAGATGTCCTCAGCATGAAATTTTTGTCATTAGCAATTTGTAAGCAAAGACAATATTTTACAAAAACCCAGTTCTTTAAGTGTGCTGCTAGGAGTGATCATAGCTGAAGATACTAGCTTCAGGAAGTAATGAAATGTGACAAATGAGAGCACAAACACTGCTGCAGTTAATGCTCAGGAGGTAGATCTTCAAATCTTCATCTAAATACCTCCACAATATTTGCCATCTAACCTAATTCTTACAAATAAAAATTCAGTACTCTCCTGTATTTCTGTGTCAATGACTGACTATTAAGAAGGGGACTCGTTTTCTGTAAATAAAGTGCTACAGTTTTAGGATACTAGATGGACAGCTAGAGAGTGCACTGAACAAGGTTTGGTGACAGAAGGACATCGGAGAGCAAAGATTGCTGCTGCGTAAAGTTACATTAGTAGGAGTTTCCCAGTCACAGCTGCTGAATCTAGAGCAAACTAGCTGGCAAAGATGAAGACCATGTTACAAAAAAATGATTGAGAGACAGGGTGTCCATTACAGACCCAGTCAAGACTTCACGCGATAGTAAAGTACTCCATAGTCACGTCTTGCGTGTCCTCCACCTGCAGCTCATTTGATGTGACTGAAGTGCAGAACCACCCAACACACTATATGACAAAGTGTAAACCAAACAAAAACCAACAAATAATATATAGGGAGAAATCTGGCAGGTGGAATAATATATCCACACAGTCAGTTTTCCAGGATATTATAACTGATAATCTTATAAAGAAAAGGTATACTAAGGACGTCATGTTTGTGTTTCATCCATTATAAAAGGGCATCAAACACCCCAAGATTTGCTGAGATACAAAAATCAGAATGAACAGGACAGCTCTTGAACATCTTGGACCACCAGCACTAACTGCTCTGAACTACTCCAAGCTCAGGGACACGGGTATCAACATCACATCTCCCTGAAGGTTCAAGTTCAGCTTCTACGGGCAATCCTTAACTCCCAAGCAAGCTTAAGGCTAACAGTGGTCCACGCAACCTCAGTGACAGGAAATAGCTGAAGAATTAGCACGAAGAAAGAAAACTGATTCAGCATCTAGGTTTTCTATACTGTGTTTTTCTGGGCATGAATTACCATAAAAGTAACACACAATTTCTCCTGCATATTGACAGTCTTTTTTTTTTTTCTAAAACAGAGAACAAATACAAGTGTCCTCACTAGATATTTCCCCAATTACATTGCAAACAGGGCTTTTAACTGCAGATAGTGGCTGTGCCTCTTTCCAATTTAGTGTTCAAAAATGTTGCCATGCAAATTTCCCAAAATTAAGAGTGTGCCGTAGTGCAAGTGTTAAATCTGAAAACCAGCAATCTCTGTGCTTTTCTTCCTTTTTCTATTGGCAGGTTAGAAAGAGAATGGCAAAAGCAGACCATGCTGTCAGGGAACACAATATGACATCATAATCCTTAGCACAGAATTGCAGCTGCAGCAGCAAATTCCTTCTTGTCTGACAGTATCAAGCATTGATCCTTTCAGTAACAACTGCATGCTCAACGAACACGCTGAATCTGGCCTAAATCTGCAAGATACTGAAATACCGCTGTCGAGCAAACATTCTGAAAATTTGATAAAATTTTACATTTCCCCTTCCTTCCCTACCAGAAAAACAGAGATTGCTAGGTTTTGGTAGCTTCAGATCAGAATAACTGCTGTTTCCTCCTAACTGTACCCTGAGCAACACTTATGACAGGAACAGGCTCAGAAAACTACTCCCTAATGCGAGAAGGAGAATGGAAAACACTCAGGATTCATCAAGGAATGGGGAGAGATATGAAGGTGCAAACATCTCCTCTATTAAAACGGAAATATTTTGCAAAATCTTCTAAAGAGAGGAAGTCAATGTTTTTCAATATCTACAATCGTGCATAAGATTCCTCCTTTTACTCCTCTAGTATTCCCAAATATTGTTGCTATTTTACACCAGTCTTTATCCTGTGTTGTAATACCTAGACATCCCTGCCATTCTCTTTTGTAGAATTTATTTTCTACAGAACTGAGCCTCAAGTTTCTTCCCTATTTTTCTCAATACACTTACTCTTCTTAACAGTGTGCCTTTCTAGGCCTGCCTAAGTATATTTTCATAATACAACACATGTGCCTGCAAAATTTCAGAATTCTGTGATGTTTACACCTTGGTTAAGTTCACCTTGTAGCTGGCGGCTAAAACTGAAATCCATTGGTTACCTCTATCTCCAGCAAGCACTAACTCAATGACCATAGAGAAAAAACGGAAACCTTTTCTTAATTGTTATCTAATATCTGCTTTTCTTTGAATCACAAAACCCCCAAATATTTTAACCAATTCTCTTGGGTCTCAGCAAGTCTTTAAAAGTCTGATTACCTCATTTGGTCCAAGCTTTAATTGTTAGACACACCAGTGTCTTTAAAAAATACTTGCAAGCTGCACGTTCACAGTCAGTTCTTACCTACTATCCCACAGCTCATTATTGGATAGATCAAAGTTCACTGAAATGAACGGAAACCTTTAATCTAGATTTTCCCTCTCAAACCTGCAAGTGGCAAAGTGCCCTCAGTCTTTGCAATCACAGTTGAGAATTCAGCGTGCTCCCTGTGAATTTAAGCTGACAAGCAACTGAATAGAAGTGCAGGCATACAATGAAGCTTGAAGTGGCAGAAAAATGAAATAAAAAAATAGAAATAAAAACGGACGGAGTCTCACATATAGCTTCATGAAAATGTTCCTACCTAGACAAGATAACGGCCAGTCATAAGAAAACAACCTATTATAATACATGATGGGAAATTAACCTAGAGATTGCTGGATGAGTTCAAAACTACGTGTAGAAGGTATGCTAGTAACTACGCTAATTACAAAAAATAAACTGTTAAAAATAATTTCAAATTTAAATATAATGAAAAGAGTAATTTAACCCGCAAGCAGAAACCTATCACTTTCACACTAAAATAGAGTAGGCAAGAAGAAACACAGTTTATTTTTACTGACAAATACAAGATTTTGAAAATACATATTAAAAAAAAATGTCTCTACCCTAATGTCTCTTACAAAAACAGTGTGTGTCTTTTTCTGACTAATATTTCAAGGATTATTTTAGTTCCGTAACATCAATAACTCATTCTGCGAGTCAGGCAATGAAGATCTGGCCTCAGGATATCTGCGTGCAGAAATTAATTCATTACACAAAATAGAAAAACTGCTACCAGAATAAGTATGCAAGAAAACCACACTGCAGACAACTGATCCTCTCAGAAGGAGGGAAAGGACGATGATGTGCCAAGAGAGATTGCCTTCAAATGCATCCTCTCTCAGGAACGTAATTCATCCTGTTCTGACATGTCGGGTAGCAACAAAACCTCCCTACCTGTTCTGAACAGTGCAGCAAAAGAGCTAAAAAGATGAACACTGGTTTGCCCTAGTTTTGTACAAGCCTTTTATCTTACGAATGAAGCTATCTCCCAGCTTGAAGAACAATGGAAGAATAATGGAAAACATGAAGGTGTGAAAGAGAGACAAAAAAAGTAATTTGTTCCCACTAAGAGCAAATACAGTCATGGACCAGGAACACCAGATCAGATGTAACCAGCAGAAAAAAAAATCATCAAAAAGGGCAAAATGGATGTGGTGGTCTTTGAAATAATACTGGTTTTATTATTTATTGTGTTCTTGGGAGGACAGATGTCTGATATTTTTGCTAGTTTGTGACCTGGAAGATTAACATTCATTTTCTGTGTGCTACTCTGACTGCTTGCTTGATTCTTGGTAAGCCAGTTAGAGCTAAGCTTACAGGTCCTCAGATATTACAAAAACAGATATATCTAGAAGCTTTATGAGATTATTTTTTTTTTTAGAATATTAATCCATTTGGTTTAATAATTTCAAAGGAAATTGAACAAAAACACTTTTAAAATCCCACTTTACACTTTTGATTAAATCCTTTAGAAGTGTTTCAAAAAAACCTTTGCTAAATGAAGACATAACACCTCATGTCAATGGTCCACTGTGAGGACAGATCCATTACTACAGTAACATCCCTTAACAAGTGATTTATAAAACAAGTAGATGGACTAGTTCAAGAGAGTTCTGCAAAGGGAAGGCTGAATGCTTCTCCTGCTAAGAGAAATTTCTAAAAATTGCAGAGATCAAATTGCCTTCCTGGTGCCTGGAGGGTATTCGTTGGCATGGTCTGTTGAGGGAATTGTACAATTATTTGGTATTAATGTACCTATGGATGTATTTCCTTTTGTTCTGGAAAGATTACTCTGCTGCAGCAGTTATTTTCCAGTTTCTAACAATAATTCCCTTTCTGCTCACAAATGCCATTCTGTCAAGTCTACCAATCTACCACAGTGGCCTGCAAAGATCCCAAGTTGGGAACTGCCACTTCCACAGCTTTCCCAGCTTTGGCTTAGATGCTAAGTGTCAGCTGTAAGAGCAAAAGTCAATATTCATCCTAGCAAGACAACTAGCACAAAGATCTACAAAAATCCAAATTACTGTGTGCTCATAAAAGATCAGCTTTTTAGCTTTTGTACATCATTGTTCCATTGATTTCAGCCAAGATATTACAATTCATAAAAGCTGAAGATCTTCATCTGGTTCTTGGTCTTTAAAATAAAGAGCTGAAACAGCTTCTGACAAAAAAACTTCTTCCAGCAAAACTTAATCATCATTTTTGCAAAAGAATGATAAATAATGTAGAACCATCTTAACTGGGGCGCTTCGATTAGAAAAAAAAATTGGTCATAAAATAGTAATTTGACCCAATTTTAGGAAGTTTATACAAATGCATTATGCTGCGCACTAAACTTAAATACGTAATTTAGATTACTTTGGATGAGAGTGACTCAGTAAGCATCAGATCATTCAGAAAGCATGAAGTGAACATGATGGTCTTTCAGTGTGTCTGGTTACTGCAGTTAACACCAGTTCTCACATCTTATTTAGGGGGAATTTGGCTTACAAATAATACCAAACCATGATTTATAGGAGTTTTTCACACTGGAGTATCCTGTTAACATTCAAGGTAAATATGGCCAACTTGGCCAGTTCCTTTTGAATAACTGGATTACTGTTGTAACCACATTGACTTTTGCTCACCTCTAGGTACCTTCCACAGAGGTCATTCATCAGCAACAGTCCTTTCTTGAGGACAGTTCTTTTGACACTGCATCTCTGGGGACGATCTGTAAAGATCCTGCCTCACCACTACCATCCTTCAAAAGAGCCCTTCAGGCTGACTTCTCTTTTTCCCATGTGATCAACAGTTGGTTTTTGTTTGAAAAGTCTAACAGGCTGGAAAAACACACCCAAAGTCCCTCATGTCCCATCTGCACTATTTGCACACCTCTAAGCACTTATGTCTGCTCCAAGATCTTTGCAGTCTTCCTTCTACCTGGCTGCTTCACCTCTAACATCTGCTGCAATCACACAACGCCACTGGATAAAATCCAAAATATGTCCTGTTGACTCTGAAGTCAGACTGCCAGGCACAGCAGAAGGCAAAATCTTTAGCATCTATCTCTCCTGAGACCTTGCTAACATCTTAGTTTTACAAAGTAAAATTGCCTCTATATTACTATTTGTCCAAAATGCTCCGAGTGTCCTAACTGGACTGTTTTCTCATCCAACATGTCCCATCCCTTCCGCAGTGGAAGCCATCAGTGCTAGCATATTGACTAGACATTTGACAAACTAATTTCTTACGTACTTTCCCAGCATCTGATTGCTGGTTTGGTGAACATCTGGCGTGAAATCAGATGGAAGAGCTACAAGTGACTGAGAAGTACGGATAATGTACAGAAATACTGCATGTAGCCCCTAGAAGCCTTCATCTTCTTGTCTCAAAAAACTTTGTACCTTTCTCTAAGCGATAGAACATGAAATAGTTGTAGAAAAATTCAAACGTTTGAAACTCACACAAAACATAGAGGAAGAAGGTACATTAGGATCTGCACAAACTACTAGCACCAAACTTTATTCTGATCTTTCTCAAAATTACTGTCATTCTGTGTATGTATGTGCAATATGAAGAGCAGTGAGAATTGATTTTTGGTTAGATATATTGTAACCTACACTATCCTCTTTCCCACACTTCCTTGCAATGAGCCTTGTTGGTATAAACGCTCCTGCACAGTGGCCAAAACTGTGATGGGTTTTCTTCAGGCAACAACTGCAAATTCACGGCAACATTCTGTAGGAGTCTCTGACTCAAATTCTTGTAACTCTTCACAACAGCTAACATGTTCAGCCAATCTATTATCCTTTTAAGTTGAGAGGAAAAGTAATGAACTCTCCTTTGTTTCAGGTTCCAAATAAATTACTGTGCCATACTCCACAAAAAATGAGTGCGAGACTACACAAGTGCCAGTGATTTCAAATTACTTTAGGGAATAAAACAATCAGTGCTGAACTCCACAGGTTTTTGAGATTGGACAGAGCACGCACTCCACTGTAACAGATGATTTCTTAGAGCATTATATGTATTGCTGACTGCCATTCAAAGTCACTTCTGGCCCTTCAAAGTGCCACTACCTTAAAAAAAATCAATACAAAGTTAATTATAGGAGGGAACTCGTGTGGACTGCCTCCAGTGAACTCTGCTTCTTTCACATGTAAGTATTTATTGAGCCATTATAGGTGAAAGATTAGGTGCTGAGTATATTGATGCTAGATAATACTCACAGCAACCGCTTCCAGGATTTGTTTAACAGCATCAGCCGCATCTCGTTCACTGTAGTAACCCTTTTCCACAATCCTACAGAAAAAGTAACAAGAGACATTGTGTTCAGGATTATGCATTAAAGTAAGTAATCATGCAGGCAAAAGTTTCTTTCCAAAACTGAGTTAGAAAATAATCAAATTTAAATATGACCAGGACTCTGGAGTGCCCCTAAAAAATAGAAGACAGTCCTTTTGCAACTTAGGTTACTTTTGATTCTCAGTTAAATGAAAAAGTGGAGATAAAATATCAACCAGGTAAGAAGCTCTAATATATACACACTCAGTTGAAAGGTTTTGGAATTTTCTAAAATTCAGGGAATCTGAATTACTCAGACAAAACTAAGTATCCTTTAGGAACTGCTTTTTCACTTTTCTATTTAACTTAACTTCCCTACTCCCACCCCACCCAGCACACATAGATCTGAATTATTCAAGAAAAAGTGTTGGTGTAAAAATTTATTAGCTTCAAATTATCCCTCAAGTATTACGGGCTTAACAATTGTCTTTTTTTCCCCCAACAGTAAAAAATCAAGGGCTCTGCAGTCAAAGAAACACGGTTTCATTAAAACTAAAACTACTTTTTTCTTCTTCTTCTTAATGTAAATAGCTACTATGCTATGTTTATTTTGTATAAATGACACATAATAGCTTGATTTTGTAAATGTGCTGACTATGTGCAGCTTATGGCGAGTTCAGCAATATTTATGAGTTCTGAAGATCCTGCAAATTTGTTTTTCTTTCTCCCTTTGCTTTTACATCAGTTTGGTCTTCTAAAAAAAGAGAAAAGCTCAACTTTCTTCTTTAATAATGTTATCTCCCTAGAACTTTACCATGATAAAAACATTAAGTAAGAAATCTGTGTTAAGGTAATATTCTGAAGTGGTGTATTTCAACATGTTGTATGCTATGCTGAATAGAAAGGGTGGCAAGTGTTAATGCAAATTTCTGGGTTGGCCTCCCAAAGCCCATCTGTGCTACTGCAACTCTTTTAGAAGAACACCAGCAGTGTCAGAGGGTCTGGGGTTTGTATCACATGTTGTCCAAGAACTGCCATTACAGCATGAAACATTATATAAATGCGCAGTTCAGTTAAAGAGAGCCAACAGAAGATAAGAGATATGCACAATGTCATGCAAGAAGTTAATAAAAGGAGAATCTATCATTAACATGTACTAATGCTCCGTTTAAGACATTAACCATCTTTTTACTATTGTATTTAACCACACACAGTATTTGTGAACCACAATAATTGTCCCTTAGAGAGTTACCTTAAAGGACAGATCTTTGAAGTTTTGATTTTTTACCATATTCATTTTTGAAAGCCCAAGAAAACATAGACAGGTGTTGTCTAGAAACAGAACCTGTGGTGTCTATGAGACATTTTATAACATGATCTCTTGCAAGCGCACAAGCTAGTTTTACAAAACAATGCCCTAAAATCCCCATGAAGCAGGAGAGCAAGAAGTCCGTAACATCTGAAGTCAAAAGTTGCTGGAAAGACCTTTGGCTTCAGGGTCTAGAAAGACACTCTGCTTGTGGCAAGAAGGCTATACTTCTTTCTCCCCACTTCCCCTGTTTTGCAGTATCTTTTTCTCACTTCACTTCTTTTCTCTGAATTAACAGACTCATATTGAGCTATCGCAACTCCTTATGCCTTTACAAAACCTGACAGGAAAGGTGTTGACTAATGTACATATGGAAAGCATTACTACATAGTCATTAGAAGATTAAGTGCAATAAGAAAAAATGCAAAGACAATAATCCACCAGAAACTGATGTAACAAGCATCGTGCAGTGGACAATAGTCTGTATGGAGATACTCCTAACCAGCTGCAATTACTTCACCTCAACATGCATTGTGTTTACAGATTACTAAATCTATTATGTGGCAGTGGTAACAGCAAGCAATCCCTCTCAAGCAGGAGCCCTTCTATTTCACTGTGGTTCCTTGGCTGCATAATTATTTGGCCTTATTTCTAGAAGCTGTTTTTTCTGGCAGCCCTTCAGCTACCATCCCATATGCACTGCTTTATTTCCTTTGCGTTTTTGTGTCTCCAGGCCTTCCCCTGCTTTGGTCACCTGTTTAAACCATGAGAGAGAGCTTTACTTGAACCTAACGCTATCAGGGAAAAACAAAGCAAAGTTTACTCAATGAGACATTATGTTCAGCTTATAGCCTCAGGTTTAGGAAGGAGGTTACAAAAATAAAGTGCTTTATTGTGCTTGAAATTAAGATTCTTCCTTAGCTATTTCAGGCTGAATTATCTGGTAGCCTCTGGTAGATTACATGGTGAGACCTGAGCCCCAGTTACCCTCTTTCTTGGGTCTTTGCTCCCCCAAATATACTGGTTTGGCTTCCTCCTCCTTTCTAATTCAAATAAAATATTTAGTGTCAGCCAGCAGGTTCCTGACTGTAGCATTCACACTTCTGAGAATACAGACCTCGCCCCCATCCCACCTTCTTCCTTTCCTGGTGATATTTTGAGTGGTAACTTGCTAGCAGGATTCTATATATTAAAGACATTCACATAATCATTCTGTTAAGCTTACAGTCTTTAGTAGGACACAGGAGATCAGAACAAAATTTCAAATTTGGTCACAAAGTAGTAAACTCAAAAAGTCTGCTGTGCTAGTTTGACCCTCTGCTTTCAAATTGCCATGGATTTTGGAATGTACTCCACAATGAACCACAGGAAAAGGAAAGGCATCACAGGGCTGCTCCCGGGGAAGTGCTGCACATAGGCGGAGCTCTCAGGAGTGCGCTGGGTTTAACTCCACCATTGCTCAGGCATAGGTTCCTTGGGTGTGATGGGATGATGCAAAGGGATTCTGGTGGCAGGAGAGGGGATTCGCTCCCTGTGACTTCCCTGGTTTTGGAAGCGGGTCAGACCCGGTTTTGGCCACCAGATCGGACTCCCATCCCCCTTGGGCTTGAGCCAATCTGCACCTCTGCGAATTGCCCTATTTAAGTCGGGACAAAGGAACCGGAAAAGGTGCTTTGCCCAGGAATGAGGAGAGAAGAGAGGAGGGCACTCCCCTGCTTCTCGGCTCCCAGCCGGGCGGCTGCTTGCGCCAGGCCGGTGCCACCCACCGAGGATGGCGGTGGTGGAGCCGCTTGGGGAACTCAGGGAGCTCCCCTCTCCCAGGGTGCCCACTGGGCTGAGTTCACCCAGAGAGGACTGAGATCTGAGAGAAACGGCCACACAGACACCCGGTCAGTGAAGATGGAACCAGACAAGGTGTGCCAGAGCTAACTTTCAGCTGCAACTGGTGGCAAGACGGCAGAGGCCCCCCTGCAGCCAGGACAGACTTGGTGGAGCAGAGACCCACTCGCAGCCCGTGGAGACGTTCACGTTGGAGAAGAGATGCCTGAGCCTGAGGACGGTCGTGGAGAATGTGATGCACGACAAGGTAGAGACACATCTAAAGTCTGTGTGACGACGCATGCACGCCGGAGCAAGTGGCAACAACTCCCTAAGAATCCATGACTGCGGTAAAGCACGCTCTGGACCAATCCGATGGGGAAGGATTGCATCCTGCAGGTAGGACTCTGGAGAAGTCTGTGGATTTTTCCTTGTGAGTAGGGGATCCACTGGAGCAAGGGAAAAAGGGTGTAAGGACTCCTCCTCCTTTAAGAAAAGAAGCAACAGTAACAACATGGGATGAACTAACCTGCACTCCCCCATCCCCTTTCCCCTTGTGCCGCTGGGGGAGAAGGTAGAGCCGGGAAGAAAAGAAAAGGGGGGGAGTTGTTGTTTTTAAGATCTGGCTTTGTTTCTTTTTATCCTCTCAAGCAACTGGTTTTGTTTTTGTTCTTTTAAGTAACTGTTTATAATAAATTGCTTTGCTTTAAGAAAGCGGAGTCTGTTTTGCCCGGGACCATGGTTGGTGGGTGCTCCTTCTCTGTTCTTGTCTCGACCCTCAGTCCTTTTGTTGTATTTTTCTCCTTTGCACTTCACTGGGGAAGGAGTGAGAGAGTGGCTGTGTGGAGTTTAGTTGCCAGATTGGCCTAAACCACAAGACTGGGAATGGACCACCCTGCCCATGTCTTGAGCCCAACAGCTGCAGGATGACGTTGTGTACCTGACCTCAGAAATGCGTGAGATGGAAAATTTTACAGTTTCAACAGGATTTGAAATTCTCTGATTTTCGGACTAAGATCAGAGAAATACCTGGCAATACAGTTACAATTCAATTTATGTTTCTCCCTTCATCCAGCATATTTCTAATTTTACAGTATGGTAACCCAGTATTTCATAGAATCATAGAATCATAGAATGGCATAGGCTGGAAGGGACCTTAGAGATCATCTAATCCAACCTCCCTGTCATGGGCAGGGACGCCTCTCAACTAGACCAGGCTACTCAAGGCTCTGTCCAACTTGGCCGTGAACACCTCCAGGGAGGGGGCATCCACAACTTCTCTGGGCAATTTATTCCAAAGTCTTACCAATCTTGTACTGAAGAATTTCTTCCTAAAATCTAATCTAAATCTGTTCTCCTTCAACTTAAACCCATTTCCCCTTGTCCTATCAGTGGACGCTCTTGTAAAAAGTCCCTCCCAGCCTTCCTGTAAGTTCCCTTCAGGTATTGGAAGGCAGCTATTAGGTCCCCCTGAAGTCTTCTCTTTTCAAGGTTGAACAATCCCAGCTCCCGCAACCTGTCCTTGTAGCAGAGGTGCTCCAGCCCCTGGATCATCTTTGTGGTCCTCCTCTGAACACGCTCCAACAGACCTATGTCTCTCTTATGGTGGGGACACCAGAACTGGACGCAGTATTTGAGATGGGGTCTCACAAGAGCAGAGTAGAGGAGGAGAATCACCTCTCTTGACCATCCCTTCTTTTTCAAAGAGATAAAGCTGGGGAAACAAAAAAACCCACACAAACATATCTTAAATGTAGCCAACTTCTTTGTATTTTCCTCCACTCAACAAATTCAAAGAAAAGATGAGGTTCTTAGCTTAGACGAGTCAATGCTGGACCAATGCAGGAAAGAAAATCACCGATTACCTGACTGCTGGAAACAAGAGAGATCAAACAGATGTTCAGGACTGCCCTCTTGACCACAGCATGCAGAAGACCAGCTCACCCTGACTTAGCCAATCATGTGTTGGTAAGAATAAGATACTCCTCTAATTATTTACATTAAGCACATAACAGAAGCAGCACACAGACACTGATGTTGAAGCCATTGTGAATTTACACTTTACGGTAAATAAATGTGATGAAGTGTGGGCCCATGTTTCAGGAGAGCGATAAAAAACAACTGTAGAATCATTGTGCAATGCACATGACTCATCCGCTGATGTTACATGTGAATAACACGCACTGGCAAGACAATTACAGCTTATGTCACAAGCAGTTAATGCTCTAGTTTTTCACAAGTCTAGAATCCAAACTTATTGAGAATAGAAACCTTATTCTTAATTAATAATAACCTAGCAAGTAGAAAACCTAATCTTCTGTAACAGCAATAAATGAAAAGACATACTTCATGCTAAAGATGAAAATTTATTTCTAAGGGCACTCTGTTTAAAACTAAAACCCGGCTATTAGACATCATATAAAAGAGTACTGAAAGAAGATTATCCTGTAGTGTGAGTCCTGTAATAATGCTGGAGAGTCATTTGCATATCTATTTTTCGCATCCTCCCTGCGATAGTTTACGTAAGATAAATGGTAGGTGTGCCAGTTTGCTTTATTATAACAACACTCCTACCTGAGACCAATGAAGCTTCTTTACAAGGATTTTTCAATTTCAGCTTGCAGATTAACAATGACTTATTGCCCTTTTTTCCCTAATGGGAAGGAAAACTGCACAAATGTCTTACTTTGTTATTATAGAAGCAATAACAATTATTTATACCTAGTTTACAGAATGATCTTTAACAAAAGCATGGATGAAGATAGATTAAACGTTCCTTGAGAGGACAGAAAGACAGAAACAGCAACAATAAGGAATAAATTAAATACTCTCTTTGATCTGCAAAAGAAGATCCAGGCAGGCTAAAAGAGTGCTGAAGAGAAAAATTGTGAGGAAGACAGCAGGGAATCCAGAAGAAGGGATACAGAAATGCTTAAAGTCAAAGACAAAAAAAGCTTGGAAAAACACTGAATTTGGTGTCACGAACATCCAGGAAATTCAAGGCAGCGTGTTGAATTGAAAATGACATTTTAGAGCAAGTAAAAATGCAAGCTGATGAAATAAACGTTGTCATATTCTAACAACGTTTGCATAGAATCACTTTTTCACGATTGCATGTACACATTTATTGAAATATGCTGACTCAGTTGTTTACACTTGTACATGGCGAGACGCACATCTAACAGAGCTGATGGACACCAAGCTATAAGTCTCCTAAAACACCACCCAATTTAATCTTGTCTTTCCAAGCACATGCAAACGTAGTTGAGACAAATCCTCTTTCCTTTACAAAGAGAAGCAGAGAAGCATTTCTTCCCACTCCTCCTTCCCACTGCTGCTGGAGGTGGAGATGCCCTTTGGGAACAGCCTTGTGCTCTACAGTGCTGAGACGCACCCTGGTGTGACTGCAGGGTCCAGTCGCCCGGCAGAGCCCACCACCAGCCCACCAAAGCAATGCTAATGTCTCTCGGCTGCTGCTGAAGCTCAGAGGTGGAAAAGCCTTCTGCTGTCAGGTAACGGAGCTACAAAAAATTTAGTGAGTTTTGCTCACTAAGCAAAACCAGCCTTAGAATCACACCGCCCACCACAGTGAACACCGGTCAGTTGCGGGTGTAAGGAGCCTCGTGCATATCTCTCTCATCGTATGTAATTTGACTCTGACCCAACCACTTTATCCCGAAACATGGCAGCCTGAGAGAGCCACCTTGGAGGTCTCCCTGCTGGGCAGCGTGGCTGCACGGCGATGATCTCCCCTTTAGCAGGGGCGCATTGCAAGGGCTCTCCTCGAAGTGACAAGATCTGTTACCAATGACAGATCGCTGGATAAGCCCCATTTGGATTCTCCCTGGATGGCAACTGGACTGCACGCCAGGCAACTCTCCCCTTTAGCAGGGATGCTTCTCAATCTTAAGAGATATCAGTTGTTTAGCTTAAATAAGCAAATTTTAAATAAAATAAATCACTTAGAGTTATAATATTGTGTGAATTAGCATACTGTTTGCTTAGCTTACCTAGCACGAGCAGCTAGATTTGCTGAAGCTTTAGGCCTCAAGCTGTAAATTTCCACTTAAGATTTACTGAACATGTACCTACTCAGCCAAAACAGGGCTCCCAGAGCCAGCGAAAATCAGAAGATACGGAGGCTTCAAGGCTACAGCCATCAACAGCAGCTGCAATTAGACAAGATAATGACCTGTCTGAAAGACAATGAAGGAATCCAATGAGGAATAAGAAGACCCCAGACCCAGATATTATGACTGGACCAAACCATTGCGTGAGGGGTGGATGAATAGTCTGTATGGGTATAATTACCCAGGGATTTCTTTGTTCGAGTTGGCTTTTCTCTGAGAAGACCCAGCTCGAGCTGACCCAGCTGCCGTACCACTCAATTATTAAATTATTTTTCCTGGAATCTGACATCTGAGAATCTGCTTCAGGAAACCTAAGGCTCGAACTTTGGCACGAACTAACACTGGATGCCCAGATGGAAGATAAATGAATTGGGAATAAAAATTATGAAACTTTGAAATCTTAGCTAAATGACATAGAGAATCGGGTATGCACATATAATCCTTTAGCTATAAACACATATAATCCTTTATCCATAAACTGTTGACCAAGTCTGGGATTAAGAGTGGATCCAGACGCACCTAGACTCCTTTCTCAGAAGGCGGTTAGAAAGCAAGAGTGTACATTCTGAACCTCGTGACTCAATGGGAAGGTCTCCCTTATCTTTTCCATCTTCAGTCCCTGGGTAAATAATTTCAAATAGATTCTAACTTGATTTTACCTCTATAAGTTTCCTCCATGTAGTAAGTAACAGGGTGAACCTTGCCACTGAATTTGCTAAATCGCACTTTTATCTAAACACTCATCCGTGACACCGTTCCCTCTGCGTACTGCAAGTTTTCTTGCAATATAAATCCTTTAGTTTTGCAGATGGTTTTCAGCATAGCCTTTCTCTACCACAGAAGTACAACGCTTGCTATGTTGCTTAAAATGTTTCCATTATGCATATCTCCATCAGAGTCTAAATCAGCAGATGCATAACTTCTTACCAGCATTCACCATACCTCTGCAGCCTGCAGTATAATCTGGGAAGATCATACACTGGATTTTACTCTTTTTGGGACACTCTTATAAGGACTTGGTACTATGCTTTCATTCAGTACATCTGTATAAAGCCACTGAAAGCAGTGCGATATCACAGTAAAGGGAGGTTGGTAGTGGCCACACTTGCTCTGCAGAAACTTTGTTACTGGTAGGAAAAAATAAAAGGAAGAGCGCAGTCCTGCTAAACTAAACACATTTGATCTGAAAATCAATGAGGAAGGAGATGGGGAATCCCAATGTGTCATTTTAAAATCAATTTTCAGAGTAGTATTAAAATTATATTGATATACAATTTTACAGTTGACTGGAATACATGTATCTGGGGACTAATGACAAGCATGTTAGGCAACAAGTGGAAACAATCAATCTCCAACAAATACAAACGAATGAACATTTCATCACAGAAGGAAAGGACTAGGGCTTCAGGTTTGATTTTTCAATGAATAACAAAACTGAGGGCCAGATCTTTTCAAATCCAGCAAAAGAAACAGTGCTTGCACAGCTGCAGTGGTAAAAAAGGAATCAAAACCACCCAGCAACCCACTTTGAACAAGCAGAGGACTCATACAATACCAGAGGATGCCAGACTGGGATAGTCACCAATGGCACACAGCTCTTCATGTGAGAGGGGCCAATACCTTAAATTCTCAGTCAGCACTGGCTGTTGTCAGTGAGACCCCACATTTAAGACTGAAGAAGAGTTGCACACCCTTCCTCGGGCAGCGCAGCCCACAGAGCCACACCAAGCCTTGCACTGTGGCAACTCCTGAAACTTGTAATTGAGAGCACCAGTGGGTGGAAGAAGCAACACAGAAGAGGAACCAAATGTACTTTACCAGGTCCTCGACCGTGAAACCAAAGTCTCTTTCTCTTTTCTTTTTCTTGCGTATGGGAAACCAGTGCAACTACTATTCCTGCAATTTTAAATGCAAGCTGTTCTTTTGACTCCTTGTGATCAAGGAAATTTTAAATTTTACCCACTTTAACAAACTTATTTTTTCCTCCCACACACTCTAAATGGACCAGTTCTCCTGTTCTTAGCTTTTCTTCCCTGCTTCCCTCCCACACAGGTCACCCTACCAACCTCCAGCCTTGCCTGAAATCTGAGCAGGTAAAGCATGCTTCTTGCTACCCTTACCTCAGACTGGTAAGTGCACTTGGTTTTATGCTAATCAATCTAAATAGTTACTCTAAGATTTGCAATTTTTAGCCATCATTTAATATTGCTACTACAAATACTCTTTCTCCACACTGTGGAGTTGGTTGCATTTCAGTATTAGGTGAATCTAGAAACATACCATGTAGCTTGCAAAAGGTCTGCTAAATCTATTTAGCCATACAAAACAGTAAATAAATTTTTTTATTACTTTATTAGTTCCCAAAAATATTTCTCCTTCTTTCTTCATGCTACGTCTGTATTTGGTTTTTAGATCATTCTTTATAAATATTGCAATACCAAAAAAACCATCACTGGTTTTAGGGTCATTTTCATTCTGCCTCTAGTTGGCTTTGACCCAAAACTCTTGTATCCCATCCTGCCTGTGGGCTGCATTCTGTTGCATCATGTACAGTCTCAGGCAAGACACTGGCCTACATAAATACAAGATCTGTTCCAATGCCAGTGTGTGCCAACAATTTTTTTAAATATTGGATTCTATATAATACATGTGAATTTATCTAAAATTATTTGGTTGTCTTGGAGATTTCCTCTGTACATATTCTCTTAATTCCTAAGTAAATTATTATATATCATTAAAATGAAATTAAAAGGTTTCTACAAGGTAAAGCGAGATCGAAAATTAGCAGAAACAGGAAAAGAAAATGACATCACTCTAGTCAGCAGCAAAAAGGTTTCCACAAGGAACACTTTCTCAATGAAGGATTCACAGATCAGTTGGGTGAAAGATCTCACCTTTACTGAGGTGATTCCAATTTCTTGTGCTTTGACGCATTTGTTTAGTTAAAAAGCAAGATACCTCTCTAAATATCTCTGTATTTTCCATACTACAGTACTGCAGAGTAACAAATATAAAAAAATAGCTCTGATGCCGTTTGCTGATTCTACCTTATTTTACCACTATTTTCATAATTCAGTGCAGACTAGCTGTTACTGTCACTGATGACTCAGACTGCCTGCCCATGATCTGAAGGAGGATAATGGGGAGTACAGAACTGGGTTTGGATCTGACTCCAAGTCAAACAAACTAGACGCTTTTCTTCAATATCTTGTTAAGAAATTAAATGCAGCATTGCAGTCATTCAGGAAAAATATTTTCCCTCCATCGTTATTAAGTAAGAGGCAGTTTCTGATACATGTGGCATGCAGGAGAATTTACAGAAAGTCTGCAGATTTCTTATATCGCATACTAGGGTTTGTTTTCCCCTCTTTAACTTTCTACTTCCTACTCAGTGTTTCTATAGCATGCACAGAACTAGAAAAATCTTGTAGGAAAATCAGGAATTATACGTTAAAAGCCTGGGTAAGACTAAATAAATGTCATACCTTGAGAAGCAGCAATCACCCAGGCATCTGCAGTGAAATTAGTAAGTACAGTTTAGTGCCCACCCTTTTCTAAAAGTCAGGTTCGTCTATTAGGAGTTTAATTTCAGTAGATGTTTTTGAAAACAATAGCCTCTGTTTCTAGAGGTTGTGAAACCACAGCACTCATGAACTAGCAGCTTAAACTTCTCTCTCAAACAAAAGTTTCTTTGTAACTGACTGTGTGAGGCAAGGCCACAAACTGACTTATTTGGCAGCTCCTGTCTGGAGAGCAACAGGGATGGGACAAGGCAAGGATAACTGGCATCTTGCAAAGGAGGCAGTGGCCTGGGCAGGGAGAAAGAGCAGCACTGAAGGCTCTGATGAAACCACCCTGCCATGAACTGCTGAGGCTTCCATTGGATTTCTTTGTCTACCTAAGGCCACCATGTTATAAAAAAGATGTGGGAATGTGGAGGGAGTTCAACGGACAGTAGTTGAGACACAGAAAACACAACTGGGGACAAAAGATTGCAGGGACTGTGAATATATAGTTTTCCCCAGTCCTCCACTGCATAAGAGTTCGCTATAAAGAATTAAGTAATCACCTTCTCTCTACCTGCTGCAGACAAGGCAAACAGATTTTGGCCAAAATTGGAGAAAGTTTTTCCTAATATTGAAGCCGAATCAAATTACCAGGCTGGAGAGCCACTGGAATAGCCTCCATAAGAAGTCTACAGAAGTGTTTAAGAAACAAAATCCAACACCCTAAACCCCAAGGATAGTTGAAGGATACTGCCTGAGGTCAGGCTGACAACCTGCTTGCTCCAGTCCGCTATGCCAAACCAGCACAGCTGTAGCTGCCATGATGTTTTAAACACATTGCCTGGGAGCTCACTCTGGCACATCACTTACTCCCCAAAAGGACTGAAAGGGCCATCAAATTCTGAAACTAGGCACTGCTTGCATAATACATGTTGTGCTTATATCCCTCTATGACCCAATTCACAAGAGTACTCACATCATCATTATTCAGTTCAGGATTATTTCAGCTTCAGTTGTTCCAGTCCTCCTTTAGTGGTCTTGTCACTTCTTACAGTGCATGGAATTGTGATACATTCCTTACTCCAGTGGCTAAAGTTTATCATTGAACTGAGAAGCACATTATCTGAAAATTATTTGCTTTTCAGGCTGTCATCAAAAAATCAACTTAATTATCATTTAGGACAAGCATTTTAGTGCTCCGAATATTTAGGACGACTGTACTTCTTCCTAAAACACTTTGGCTTCCTTTTATACTCTTGTCATAATGTACATAGAAAAAGCAATGAGAAACTAAACGCACAAAGCATTCACATCCTAAGTGATCTTATAAATTCAGGAGAGGTGTTGAATCAAGGCATAGAAGACACGTCATTAGCTTTTGGGTCAATCAGAGACTTCCTGTATTCATATATGCAGGCTACAGCTATATAGGCTGTAGGTGTATATACCTCAACTTGTCACCTGCACAGAGCTGTTAAAACCTCCCTGCATTTCAAACAAATATGAAAGATTGATTTGTTAATAATTAAGGAAATTAGCTAAGGCTTGATCAGCTTCCTATTTAATTTAAGAGATATATCCCTCCTAGTTCGTCTGGCATCCAGACCACGCACGTCTATACTACACCGGTGAGGCTGCGGCAGAACACATGTAATACGTGTGCCAGAGATGCTCTAATCACAAGAAGTCTCAGCATTAACAATACCTAATAACCTAAAGAGCTTCACAGGCACTGGCGTGTCCTGCCTCCAAAAGGCTTGCCCAGTTCCCAGAGTGGGCTAGCAACATACAGGCTGTATGTATGTAGCAACATACTAGGATGTACTCATGCTAACGATTCCTGCAAAGTATCTCGAGCAATAACAACAAAAGGCAAGAGGGCATTTTAAATGAAAATATTTTAAGTGAAAAGCCTTCCACAGTGGAGTTAAGAACAGGGTGAGCTTTGATGCCACATCAGCTCACAGGCAGAGAGTGGCAGGAAGCCAGTATCACAACTGCACCATCATGATTGCTTGAGTCGTTCAGCCATTTACAAAGCTGTAAGTGTGTTCCCTCTGGCATGTGGTTTCACCTAATTCTAAGTGCATATATTGACCACACCATAAGTAGTATTCTATGCTACTTTTTACAAAAAAATCATTGTACCCCTCATCTTGAAGAGAATATTCTAGACAACAGATACTGACTTAAGAGTCATCCTGTCCAGTGACAGAAAATAAGTCGCTGACCACAAAAAAAGCGTACAGGCATTATTACAACTCTATAGAGTAAGGAAGTACCAAATTACACCGGAAAGGCTAGAAATTAACATTATCACACACCACTTTATTCTTAAATTGCTGGGTTTTATCTTTACTGCAGCTGAAATCGAGAGACACTAAATGAGCTATTACGACCTCAAGGAGCACTTTTAAACGGAGTTAATTTGTGTGTTGTCTTCTGCTCTCAGAGAATAGGGCGTAGTTGCTGTAATCAAGTCAGACTACTACTTTTTTTTTTTTTTTTGCAAGTCCTGAGTGACTGTAACTTGCTTATGTGAAATAGAGTCCAAAGGATTGCTCTGACCCCTGTTCAGAAGACAGACTGCCTCCACATAAGGAGACTGGATCTCAGAAACAAATAAAAGATGCTACTTTGCTGCTAGTTTATAAAAGACCCCCACTTTAGTGACTGATTAATTTCTTGACTTAGCAATTCTAATTTCCATAAGCAGAAACAAGCAGGTATGCCTGAAGCTTGGTAAGGCTTCAGGAAATACTGTCCATAAGAGGTAATCATTCCCACATCTCTTAAAAAGGTAAGTCCTTCAGAACAAGCAATTAATATTTTTGTTAATGTACGCTTGTACACTCCATAAAAGAAGACAGTATCAGCTTGAATCTATATTTCAGAGGAAATTATACGAAATCTGAAATGGAAGTGAGGTAAGAGACTGTTAGCTGTAAGCGGTATTTTTAGACAATGTTTGGTGCACTGAATAAGATGATGAAGGAAGAAACAGGCATTTGTGGTCAAGATGCCAAAGTACAGACAAGGAAATTGACATCATTTGAAGCTGAAAAACCAAAGTCTAACAAAAACTATTCTTGTTAATCTGCAGATATTCTGACTAAAATGAAGTCAAAGTAGAGTTGACTGTTTTGCTGAAATTAATATTTGGAAAGTGATATATCGGTGATGATTCAGCTGAAAGGCAAGAGATATTAATAAAATCTGAATGGAAAAGAATAACTTCAAAAAAAGTTAGCCCATAAAAGACAGATATCAGACTTCGCTGTTCTGCAAGAGCTGTTACCACCTGTAAAAATAGAGAGATTAATTGTTGAAAGCAAAGCCAGATCAACCAAGTCACCAAGAATCTGATGAAACACACCATGCAATGGAAAAGAAAGTCAAAGTTAACAGAACAAAGAAATTACATTTAAGTAAAGAATGAAGGGACAGAGGGCAAAAGGAAGAGGCAAGAGAAAAATATAACTGAACTAAGCTTAAGAAGAATCATCATTATTCTAAAAGGGAAGAACTATAAAGAAAATTGAAGAGGCAATAATTGAAGGGGTTAACAGAAAAAAGTGAGGCCACTGCTTACTTATCTAATCAAATCTTTGAACCATCTAAGGTTTACTGATTATTAATAAAAATGTGTTTAAAAAACAATTAGTTTGACAAACAACTTGCCTATATAAATCAGATCTATTTTTTCCCAGGAAATCTACATCGATTTTTGTGGTGTCAATTCATTCTAGATTTCCTTACAGTCACTGCATTTAAACTTTTTTTCCACTGTGATCTTCAATTCATATTAAAATGTTTGATTCCATTTATTTGAGCTCAAATTCAGTCTCATCTGTCTGAAAGCACCTAGAGGGTTAACTTCATCAACTCTGTCTCTAGCTTTCTCCTGTTAGGTGGAGAAGAGCTGAATGGAGAGCTTTCTGATGATAAATCTGCCTTTTAAAAGTATCCATATAAGGTTTATCACCTTATTCTGTATGCATAATATGATGTCATCCAAAAACCTAATATACCCAAATTTCATTATGTCTTTCCATCACTCAAAATTCTCATGTAAAAGATGTGTCTATGGTCTGTGAACTACAGCTGCAAAGCTCTTCATAAGACAAGGTGAGAAGGAAGGCGCAAAACAAGGATGAAAATTGACCTTTGCCTGTCGCTTTGCTCCCAGTCCTGAAATCTCCTGTCTACAAGTGCAGCGGAAACATGGTCCTTTACAAACTTTTCAAATGTTACAGTGATCACCTTACCACGCATTGGAACAGCTGTGCTGATTTTGGGGTTTTGTTTTTCAGCACAGCTCCTGCCCAGGTGAGGACCAGTGTGATGGGAGCCTGCCCTCAGTATCGCAGCAGCATGAGAAACATGGCCATGTGCTGTTGGGCACATCGCTACTGGGGCGCTCAGAGCCATACCAGAGGGTCATCCCTCAGGACTCTTTCAAAACTCTGCTGGTTTAAATGCACTTCAGCCATGCATGTCTGTTTTAAACATGCATGAGTGAAAGAGGAGGGCCAAACGCTCCTCTTGTTTAAGACATATGTGCCAGCGCTGGGCTGGAGACATGGCATCTGGAAAGAACTAGAGTATCAGTTGGTCAAGTTGTCCATTAGTCTGTCTTACTTCAAAAGCTCTTTGTCACCGCTCACTTACTGCATTGGCAAAAACCATCATGCAAACTGGCAATAAATATTCTAATTTACACAAACTTCTCCAATTTAGGGTAGAGTAATATTTGTCATATTTGAGATGGTGCAGTATTGTATGTCAGGGTATGATCTACAATGTGATTTATGGAGAAATCTGGGAAACAGATTTCTTTTTAAAAATACAACCCAAACCAATTCAATCTCAGCTATATTAACTCAGATGTGTAACTGATGCTTTTGTTTGAATTTATCTCCTTTTGGGTAACACAACTGAAAAATTGTCATAATGAAAGCTCGTTTAAGCAATAAGTTGGATGATTTGACAGAAATATGAAATATGGTGAAGGAATTGAATAATTTTATTACCCAGAACTACGCATCTAGAGTCCGTGGAAAACCCACGTCGAGAAGAGATGCCAGAGCCTGAGTATGGTACATATATAGAGTCTGTGGGATGACTCCTGCTGATGGGGAGGTGTTTTGTTAAAGGAGATGCCTAAGCCTGAGACTGTTGTGAATCATGGGCACAGGTCGAGGCACATTTATGCATTTAAAGTCTGTATGGAGACACATGCAAGGCCTATATGAAGACCCACGCCAGAGCGAGTGGCAACAACTCCCTAAGAATCCGTGACTGTGGTAAAGCCTGCACCTGAGCAATCTGTTGGGGAAGGGTCGCCGCCTGCGGATAGGACTCACTCTGGAGAAGTCTGTGGATTTTTCCTTGTGAGTAGGGTTTCCACTGGAGCAAGAGAAAAAGGGTGTAAGGACTCCTCCTCCTTTAAGAGAAGCGGCAGTAACAACATGGAATGAACTGACCTGCACTCCCCCATTCCCTGTCCCCCTGCGCCGCTGTGGGGAGGAGGTAGAGCCGGGAAGAGAAGAGGCAAGGGGGATGGAGAGGTGTTGATTTTAAGATGTGGCCTTGTTTTCTTTTTATCCTAAAACCACGACAGAGTAGCATGAAACCATGTCGTGGATGGAATGTTTTACCACGGTTATGATTTAGCAGCAATTCATAGAATCATAGAATCATAGAATGGCATAGGCTGGAAGGGACCTTAGAGATCATCTAATCCAACCTCCCTGTCATGGGCAGGGACGCCTCTCAACTAGAACAGGCTACTCAAGGCTCCGTCCAACCTGGCCTTGAACACTTCCAGAGAGGGGGCATCCACAACCTCTCTGGGCAATTTATTCCAAAGTCTTACCAGTCTTATACTGAAGAATTTCTTCCTAAAATCTAATCTAAATCTGTTCTCCTTCAACTTAAACCCATTTCCCCTTGTCCTATCAGTGGACACTCTTGTAAAAAGTCCCTCCCAGCCTTCCTGTAAGTTCCCTTCAGGTATTGGAAGGCAGCTATTAGGTCCCCCCGAAGTCTTCTCTTTTCAAGGCTGAACAATCCCAGCTCCAACAACCTGTCCTCGTAGCAGAGGACAGGATCATCCAGCCCCTGGATCATCTTTGTGGCCCTCCTCTGAACACGCTCCAACAAATCTATGTCTCTCTTATGGTGGGGGCACCAGAACTGGATGCAGTATTCGAGATGGGGTCTCACAAGAGCAGAGTAGAGGAGGAGAATCACCTCTCTTGACCTACTGACCATGCTTCTCTTGATACATCCCAGGATGCGGTTGGCCTTCTGGGCCACATGAGCGCACTGCCGGCTCATGTTGAGCTTCTCATCTATAAAAACCACTAAATCCTTCCCTTCAGGGCTACTCTCAACCCACTCTGTGCCCAGTTTGTGTTTGTGCCTAGGATTGGTCCGACCCAGGTGAAGGACCTTGCATTTTGACTTGTTGAATCCCATGCAGTTAGCACTGGCCCATTTCTCAAGCCTATCAAGGTCCCTCTGGATGGCATCTCTTCCCTCAAGTGAGTCCACAGCACCACACAACTTGGTGTCATCGGCAAACTTACTGAGGGTGCACTCAATGCCGTCATCCATGTCGCTGACAAAGATGTTGAACAGCACTGGACCCAGAACAGACCCCTGAGGAACACTGCTTGACACTGGTCTCCATGTAGACATCGCACCATTGACCACAACTCTTTGAGTGCGACCATCCAGCCAGTTCTTTATCCACCGAGTGGTCCATCTGTCAAATCCGTGTCTCTCCATTTTAGAGACAAGGAGGTCATGTGAGACAGTGTCAAATGCCTTGCACAAGTCCAGGAAAACGACATCCGTTGCTTTACCCACGTCAACCAGCGCTGTAGCTTTGTCGTAGAAGGCCACTAAATCAGTCCACTAAATTAGTCCACTAAATTAGTCAATTCAATATTTATTAATGGTATGAGGTAAATCAAAGGTTGAATTTTAGCAACACTTAATGATTAAGCAATTGAAACATTAACAAGACGATTCAGTAGGATATGTTATAATTAAAACAGCAACTTAATTACAGATTCGAGAATGACAAGATTCATATTAACATACTATAAGGTATCCTACATCAAAAAATATATATGTACTTATGTACAAAACATAAAGCAGGCAGACAGGTAGAAATATTTGGATCCAGTGAAATATAGACACCCACACTCATGAAGGCAAATGTGTATATTCAGACACACATGTAGGTAGAGAGGTGGATGGAAGAGGCTACCCTATAGGTAACATCTCCCTCTTGACTTTAGAGTAAACACTCACAATGCACATTGATGTTCCTCAACGGTCAATACTTGACACTGAAGGAGGATGACTCACCTCGGCCTTCCATCAGCATTGTCAGCAGATGGTCTGTGGAGTTGGTATCTGAGAGGTGTCCCAGCTGAGGGGAGATGCTGGTCACAGCCCACTGCCATCCAGGAGACCTCAAAGGGTCTCGCTCAGAATCGCTATTTATAGAGTCCAACTAATTGACTTTTGTAATGTCCTTTTCCACTTAAGCTCAACTCAGATGGTGAAATATTCTGATATTTTCCATCAGTTGCACAGGCCCCCAGCTTACTGATTTTGCAGTTTCTCCTATCACTCTTTCTGGGCTGCAATCCAGGTACAGATGTACCAGGTCAAGTGATAGGGAAAGCAGGGGCCTGGTACTTTGACGGGGTGCCTTAACGCTCTGGTCCACAGCATTTTGCCATCCACACCCAACTCATCCCAGGTTTGTGTGTGGCCCAGAAAAGGAAGCGAATGACACTGAGCACCAAGTGGCCCAGGAGGAGGGGGTTCTGCACCACCACAAACCAGCAGCACATCAACGATGCTAACAGGATTTTAGAAAACTAATGAGATCTTGAGTATTTATAAAATCATCTTCATGATAAGGAGAATGTCTACGTGAAAGAACTTCACTCATCCACAACTCAAATGCTATTCAAAAGAAGAATGGACACCTAGAATGGCAGAAAACCAAAGCAAATACAACAGCTGAAAAAAAAAGGTACCAGTATATTACTGCAGAATTAGCAGTAATGGCAAGGAAGATGTTTACTGTAAGGAGAGCAGATGCGTTTGTGTAACTAATCTAGTCATATCATTTGCTGACAGCTAATCTGAAAGAGGCATAAGAGTAACTCCTCTAGAGCACAACACTTGCTTTGCTGTCCGTATATGGACAGCAGTTTACAAAGTCACGTAGCAGTGCGTCACGCACATAAGGTCACCCCAATCTTTGGGCTGGTCTCCGGCTGCACCGGGGTCCTGCTTACCCACATGCTTTCTGTATGGTGTCTTGTCTCAAGGGCAGCCATAGGGTGGATCTCAAGACAAGGTCAAAGCTCTCCCTCCACATCTGACACAACCTCACTGCTGAGCAGGAGATTTTCCAGGGTCGTTTTGCTTTCTGCTGGGATGGGAATCATGCAAGCACAGAGGAAAGAGTGCACAAGGCCTCTCTGTAAGTCAGGATGTTTCCTTCATGCATGACAAAAAGATTTATAGATTGAAAAGATTAAACATGAGAGGGGAAGTCTGCCCTAAGGCAGACAGCTAAATTTACCCGTACTAAACTCAGACAGCAGCCACTGTAAAGCACAATGCCAAGTGTTAATCCTTCAGCCCAGCTGAAAGAGAGGAAAATGACAGCTAATGCTTAATTGGAGTGACTAGTGCAAAACATCCTGGCTGCATATTTCAACTAAATTATTTTTGGTTTAAGGTTGAAGAGTGAAATAATACTCCTATTGCTAGCTTAACAGCTGAAAAGAGCTTTTCATGTTTTTTGTTTCATTAGTTGTTTTTTTTTTTCCAAATCACAGATCAGAGAGGACTGTGTTGCCAAAGTTTCCAGTTCTGTTGTATATGGAGAAAAGGGGGATGCTCAAGTCAGAACTCCGCAGTACTAGAGCTCATTCATAGCATCACAAGAGGGCACCGCAATTCTAGTAAGTGACTCGACAGCCTCCCTTCTCCCTAGGCAATGCCAGAGAGCTCGTCCTAGCCAAACTACTGGATGAAGCGTACAATTCTTGGGAAAGATCAATCTGAGAACTCAAACCCCATAATTGCTGCTAAGTACAGATTACAGAATGCTGAAAATGTCATAATATTAAATACTAGTTCCATCAAATAATGAAATTCCCCATCCTGGATCCCATGGAGTCTTTTATATTCACTTCTACCACACAGATGGTTGCTGCTCTGGAACTAACCATTTCACTGGCATATTTGTGTTTTCCCTTTGCAAACTCTTTGCATCAAAGACTTCTGCAGAGTGCCCAGTCTTCCTGAATACTATCCAATCTGAAACCACGTGAATTATAAAGGGCTGTGTGAAAGGCAAAGCATCTTGCGCAGGGTCTTCTCTAGCTCAGGACTGGGAGCTTGCTGGTTGTTTAACTTGCAGCATATTTCTCCTGATTGCTTTGGCTGAGTATTGAGAGAGTATGCACCTTTCTTGATGTTGAACTAAAGATGTTAACGGAGGAGTTGCTTTTGTTGTTATTGTTCAGAAATAGTTCATCTCAAGGTTGTAGCTATGGCCATGGTACTAAAAAAAAGTGGTTTTGTTTTCTCAACTCAAAATGCTTTCAGACTGAGTCTTTGATTCGTATTTGTGCAACAGTCCTCGGCAATACTAAACCTCAATTACAGAAGAAGGAAGATCAGATGACCTGTCCTTACATGGGCTGGAAATCACCAATGCAAGTGAATTAATTGATTTACTCAAACCAGTATCAAATGCTTCCTGTATCATCTCTTGTTCTAAAAACCAAAATCCCTACCAGTAAAATATCACAACACTACTATAGAATTATTTTGCTTTATGCATATGCACTGACACCACAAGCACGTCCAGTCTTATGAGCAACACCTTCAGAACTCAATAGTTGTCCCACAGAGCCTTTGTAACAAAATCAGAGGGTTTATAAAAACAATGAATACCAAAGAGTTACTCTGCTTACCAAATTTTTATCTGACATAACACTATCCTCCTAGCAGGCTGATTGCTACCTACCATATTTTATGATAACCTGTCAATGTGACTTTGCTGTTTTTTCCTGCTTTTTGTCTGCTCTAGAACACTTTGATGCTATGCACCTGCTGACATCTTCCGTCAATAGTATGTGCTCTTCAGAATTTAATATTTCCTCCATTCTCATGTATCCTTTCAAAAAATATCTCCCAATAATCACATTTCCAAACACACTTTTTAGCCAATTCCTGCAGATATTTACTCATGTGAACAAATTATATACCAATGAAATAATTCCAGTCATTACTAACACAAGGATTATGTGCAGAGGAGAAACCTGGACTGTAAGACCATTGGGGAAGGCACTGAATGAGGTGTGTAAAGGTAACTTACCTGTCAAATAGTTCTCCACCCGTGACCAATTCCAGAACAAGACTGATTTCTGTAGGGGTCTCAAATATCTCCTTCAGTTTTATCTGGTAAAAGATAACAAGAAGGATTCATTTAGCTTATTTGCATTCTTGTTGAGCATATCACAGGGCCAAGAGCAGGAAATAGACCACAGTCAATGAAGCAGAGGATGGTACTACCTGAACCTGGTGTATCATTTACCTTGCAGTTGAGCAAGTTATTGTGCATGTTCTCTCCCACCTCCTCTTTTTTTTTGCTAGCTTGATCTCCTTTGCATTGTATTTTTTTTGTTATTTTCATACTCCTCATACCTCAGCAACCTCCATGTAACACAGGAGTTTACGAAGCTGCTTTTGTTAGTGTTCCTCAACACCTGTCTTAATCTTTCAGAGTAACTGAAAGTAAGACCTTCCCCACCCTCCTAGGACTGACAACACCAACTTCCCCTTTACAGAACTTCTTTTGCATAGTTTGTCACTCAAGTCTGTCAGAACATAAATAATTTATTTTAAAGTCTAAGTATGATTCAACAGTCTTCCATAACGAGCTGCTAACATGCTCATGAGGAGAACCCAAAGCTTTAATCCATGACTCTCCCAACTCTGTACAGGTGAACCACAAGAGTCATCTCTCAGGAAGGAAAAGAAGTAATTAAAAAAAAACCACAAAAACAACAAAACAACAAAGAAACAAATGTGGAGTGAAAGAATGAGACTAAACTTACAATGTTCGGATGTGAAAGGCGAAGAAGAACTCCAATTTCTGTGCGGACAATTTTCTTGTCTACCTGGTTAAAAGTGGGGAAGAAAAAAGTGAAAAAATTTATTTCTATGTTCACCATAGAAACTTCTAGCTGCACCACAGGAAAATACGTATGAACACCATTTCTAGATCTCCTAGGAGAATAAGTTGATGTCAGACACACAAGTCAAATACACTGTAAGGAGTAATTTTCCTGTAACACAAGACAGATATTATAGTAGAAAAACAGCTGCATCTACCAAAATTATTACAAATGTACATGTAAATCACGTAAGAAGTAGAATATAGGAAAGACATCTGAAAAAGGTGCTAAAATTCCTGTTTTTACTCAAGTTCTGCCCTTGTCTATTGCTACTTATTTTACTTCAGTTTATGCCAGGATAGGTTCCTTTTGACACACTGTTCAGTAGCTGTACTGGAAAAAGGTTTCTGCACATAGGACGTGCACATCAAAGCAGTGTAACATACTGACATACTGCTTAGAACAAAAAAGTGATGTAAAGGTCAAATACCCGCAGCCACAGACAGGGTATAAAGTTTAACTTTGCTTCAGATATATCTAACAGGATGGTCTATTAATGCAAAAGATTTAACTGTTTAGTTAAACCTCTGAGAGGATTAGCCCTTCCTTCTCATATTGCAGTCTTTAACAATGCAGGCACAAGCTATGTCTTGTTGGGGCACATCCATCATTTCTCACAAGAAATGCAGATTTAGGGAGTATTTTACTCACGAAAGACAAGTGCAGTTCTCCCAAAACTCAAATGCTTAAGCAAGCAAGAAAGGAAAATGCTCATAAGCAAATAATGCATGCTTTTATGTTGCTAAGGTAATTAATACATTTATGAAGAAACCATTTGGTTTGCAAATATTCTCACAACCCTAGAGAAATCCTACACTGATGACAATTATAAACGTATTTCTTTCACAGCACTCTTCATCTCAAGGGTTACTAAACGACTAAGAGTCAGCAAGTTAAGTTACTACCTGTTTCCAAACTGATGACACAGATGATGTCAAGCAGAACATTTTGAGGGGGGATTGTATGAGGTTTTTTAGAGGAGGCTTTTCATCAAAAACATATTTTGGTTTTTTACATCCTGTGGGAAATGAACAGTCATAATACATAAATATTTAAACAGGTCATAAAACTATCTTAAAATTCTTAGGGAGGAAGACACATGCTTAAAAAAATCCCTTTTTTTTTCATCACCTGAAAGAAGAGATGTACTTCTCAGTATTTTATTTTTTTCCAGCAACGACAAAATCCAAGTATCAGTCACATTCAGAACTGCACGATAGGCAGAATTTGATTCTCCCCTTGTGTCAACCAGGAATGCTTCCAGGTTAGTAATGCCGCAGTGCACTGACAATGGTGTAAATGAGTGGAAAACTAGAGCCCTTAGGGATTTCTTGAAACTCACTGACGTTTAAGCCCTTTTAGTGGCTCTGCCAGAAAGCAAAATGAAAGAAAGAAAAAGCAACTTTGGACAGATTCGGTGCATGTGAGAAGCAGCAGAAAGCAAAAATTAAAGAGGAATGAAATATTCCATTACCTGAACACTTAATGGGAGGTAAAAACATGTTCAATAACTGAATCTTCACAGGTAAACGCCCACTCCGGGATCAAACACAGGATCCCTTAAGCTCTGTGACCATCACAGGCTTTATAAACTTTATTGCTTTCTGCTCCAAAAGCAAGTGTTTCTTTGCTCTTGTCTGCTACATAAATACTAAGAAGCAGGTTTGAAGAACGGTCTCCTGTGCAGTTTTCCTGAAATGCTGTGAGCACCAGCCCGTGGTCTTACCCAGTGTCAACATTCCCTTGGCATCAGTGCTGTTATTCAACTCTGGGTTACTTTTGTGAGGGCGAATGCACAGCCAGGGGCTCCAAAGCTCACTGCTGGGCAGCAATGGGCTCTTAATGATTCAGGAAGTAACACACATCTGGACTGTTTTCATACGCTTTGCACCTCAGGCGGGATCAGAAAAATTAATGTACAATATTGCATGGACAGTCATTTCCCCAGGAGAGCTGTCTAGACTGAGCAATTTACCTTATCCAAAAGCACCACTACAAACTGAACAACCTACAGTTTGGTTTCTGCAGTTTTGAAAATGTTTGTGCATCCAGCATGCCTGGCAACAAGCATGGAGGAGGCTGTCCAAACTCTAAAGATGCTCTCTTTTGGCACTGAGTAGTTACAACCGAGAAACTACAGCAGCCTCCTCTCATCTTGTAGGTGGCAACAAATAAAGTGAAAAAGAGAACTGAGGCTCAGTTTCAGGTCCTTGCTTTCTTACACCTTTACTCTGCTACTGTAGGTGAGTCCCTCTGTGATCCAGTTTCTGACTTGTGACAAACCAGTAAACTTTCATAATACTTCCTCAGGTGGTGGTATGAGGAAAAGGTCCCTAAAAATTCAAGATGCTAAGATGCAATGGCAAATACACAACCGAAAAACATTTAGGAGTGTTATATATTTATAAGCATCCTGGAAGATGGCTATTGGGATAGATTTTACAAAAGAAGTGTGCATGTATAAGTGATAGAAATTGTTTCAAAGTAAAAGCCGCAGAACATGTAGTCATGGCATTTTATTACAGACAGTTTGTTTTACCATTTTGATTTTCTTACCTTCTCCTACACTAAGTATAGACCTATATCAACACTTACCTTATTTCAGCTCCTTCCAACAAAATGTACCTACTTACATTAGGGCCAAACTTGGCCTATTTTAAGTTTTGGCAAGAGTATCTGAAATTCAATTACTTATATTCCTGACAGAAATTATTTAATCGGATGGCAGTCAGGCATTTCACTCTATAGTGCTAGAGTAAAAAATTTTAAAACTTGGATAATTTAACCAAAAAATCCTACTACCACAAAATTAAGTATGTTTGGCTAGATCAAATACAGTAGTCTGATCTGTGCAGATGAAATAACTGACTAAAATGAGGCTGAAAACTGTTTATTTTTGTCTCCTCCTCTTTGGATGTAATTTAAATATGCAGTACGATATGTAACAATTTATCTGAGCTTTCCTTAAATCAATATTACTCTCAGGAGCATCAGTGAGACCTCTGTGAGTATACCACAGTCAAGAATAATAAGGTCAGCAGAAATGGTTTGTTTGTGAAGAGATAAAACAATTAAATGTTAACTTTAAGATATTTCCTGGTTCCACTAGTTTAGCGATTATCCTTCTTATAGATTCCTCTATTCTTTGCTTTTAATCTATGCTAAATGGACTAGAGTATGCTTTTAGTCAAACATTTCATTAGTATAATGTGATTTCTATTTAAAAGATTACTTTTCTCTGCGTGAAATACTTACACAAATGCTGTAGCAGGTCATACAAATGACTAGTTGAGTGATTTTAACACTGATGCGATTTTACTGAGCTGTATTTTCTATGTGCAAACTTTAAATTGCAAGCAAACAAGAGGCATTTGCTATGATAGACCTATGAAGCAGCATTCTGCTGTGGTACATCCATGTCAATTTCAGAAGTCATTTGCCAGGTAATCTTGAAATGGTTCTTTGTCGGTTCTTCACCACTGATGCTAGGCACGAAGATTTCACTGCCCATATCAAACAAAGTTGCTAGATGGTCTGTAATTATTAAAACCCATATCTATATGCTTCCACTGCTTAACCTGTAGAAACATCCACATGGCATGCTAAACCGAAGTACAAATCTGCAAGAACTGCTTGTAGGTGCGACACAGTCCTGCCTTGTGCTGCGACTTGCAGTGCTCCAAGTACACTTTAGTAAGCAAACCAGGCTCTGCAACTTGTAGCACAGGGCAGCATCTGCAGGCTGGTTGTAATCCAACTAGATACAAGTGCCTGCAGCAGCAAAGATCCAGTGACCTGAACTTGGGAGCAAGAGGCAACACCAGAACCCCACGCACTGAACTGAAACATCTCTCTGCCCTGCAGCCGGACACACGGCTCTGCGGTGTTACCCGAGATCACTAGACCAAGGGTTGCATGCTGTGCGCACTCAAAACTGCAATCCTGTGTCCTGTTTACAGACAGACAGACACAGGATTAACAACATTAACAGAGTATTGCACACAGCCAAGGCCCAGGAAGTTAGGACAGCACTTGCAAGCGTGGGTGAATGAAATTATCCACCCCCTTAATTTGTATTAAAGTATTTACATTAAAAAAGGTAATTATTCCTGGATTATTCCTAGTATTTTGTGTCTCTGGTTATTTTACTTCTCTAGAATTAGGCATTTATCTATTTTATCGATATGTGCCTACAAACACTCTGTCTTTGACACTTGATACTGGTCATGCAGTGAAGTAGTGCTAGGGCTACAGTCAGTCTATTTCTGATTTATAAATATCAGACTGTTTTGACAGGGGAAAAGGCTGGAAAAATCCTTAATGAAAGCTGAGATTCTTCCATGTTTCCATGCCCTGAGATGGTGAGGTGAAGTGATGCTACGAACCTCTGAGACGTAAAAGCATTGCTTCTATCTGAATTAAATGAAACAAGGTAAAATGAACTGTCACTGTAAACAGATTAATCCAGCTGCTGCCTTGCAATACGGTACACCATCTTGAAAACAGGTGGCCAACAGATGTACAGACCCCTCGAATTTAGTAGAGAGCAAGAAGCAGAACACATTCTTCATCCTGCAAGTCCAGTCTCTGCTGCCCTCCTTCCCCAGGGTGCTGTGGACACGGAGGGGCACATCTGGTCAGCTGTGACCACCATGCAGGTTGGGTGACAAGACTGTGCCCAGGCAAGGGGTGTGAAGCAGCAAACGCAAACAGGTCCCAAGGAGCTTCACAGCACTGCCCACCTCAGGGAGGCTGCTCACTCCAGCTCTGCACAGCTCCTTATTTAATATCCCACTTAACTGACTCACATGAACACTCCTCATTCGAGCAATGAGTGCTTTATCAAACCAGCAGGTCAGGATCCGAGCAGCTGGTTTGATAAAGTACTTACAAGGAAGCATGCTGCAAATCATTACTGGCTTGCCACCACACTATTAAAAGTGCTTCCAAGAAACAATTTTTATGTTCATCTAGCTAAAGTAATCACTCTGCAGCCTAACTCTTTCTGCATTTCATAGAGTCAATTGCTAATTACCATTTATAACTTTGCCATTATTTTGTCTTCTCACCGTTAAGCAGAAATATTAAACCTATACAGACCCTCAAGCAGAGCTGCCAATTCTGTGGTGGTCTAAAAGATCACAGAATCATAGAATCATAGAATGGTCAGGGTTGGAAGAGACCTCAAAGATGGTCTAGTTCCAACCCCCTGCCATTTGTTCCCAATTGTCACAACTACACACAGGGCTGCTCGGTTACCAAAGTTCTCTTGAAAGGTTTCAAGAAAAAAAATAAATGAGCTTGAATTTAAAGCTTGAATCTTCACAGAAAGAAGATTCAAAGTACATATTTTCTATACAGTTTTAGGTTTTGATTTTTAATTTCAGAATGTCCTGGGTAACAGGAATTTCAGTTTCTGCCCAGCTCATTCACAGAATATCTTCTCAAGAAAGTCTTTCAGTCAAGACTTCGAGATAAAAACACCTTCTGAATGTGCTTTTCCATCTGTATAAAGCTGGGTAGTACGACTGAAATCACACACCTGAACTGGCCTGTGTATCAGTGCAAGATACGATGTCAGTCTTCACCATAAGTGATACAGAATCTTGAGGGATACAGAAAGCGATATGACAGAAAAATCCCAGAGCAAATGAAAACAGATGCTTTATATGTGACCCAGTCTACCTCTCCGAGTTAATCTGGTGTAACTCAGTAACCAGTACAGCAGTGGACAGTTGGTAAAAGCAGAATTAAAAAAAGCTGACCCTTCTGAACGAAACCATACTTCTTTGATCCAATTAGGGCGTTTATTTAACACCTGCTTCAGGTGATTTGATTTTTTGCATGACCCTTTTTTTTGAATGAAAGAAAGAGTTTCTCAAAAAAAGAATTCCTCCTATGTTTTAGGGGCTGTTCTGTCCTGGGACATTGCTTGACATTTTCAGCAAGGTCGGCAGGTCTCTGTACGGGAACAACCTTTGCACTCCTAATGGACTAATATGAACTTTAAAAAAAAAATGGTTCAAAATAATCTTTTTTATATCTTAATCTTGGCAGACTATTCTGTCTCTATCTCCATTCCAGCTGAACAAGAGGTCCCTGAGGAACACATCAAACAATACAATAAAGAACAGCAGTAATTGCAAAGCCCTGCAGTATCTCCCATAAACACAGCAGGGAGTTTTCACTCTGTAGGTTACCGAGAATTTTTATTTTGAGCCTCCATAAGTAAACCTGTATTATTAATGCAAAGAAAACAGACTATTCATTATTAGAGAGACTATTTTCTGAGCACATGTCCACACTTCCAATTTGTGGCTATAATCCTTAAATTGATGCATATTCTTCAGATTGAGCACACTTGCATGGAACTACTGCAAGTTACATCAATGTGCTTGCATTTGTCCTGTTAGGTGCCTGAAGGTCTGCTTGTAGATATAAACCTGCTAGCTGCAAATACAGATGAGATGGGCTTGTATAAGCATATGCTTTTTAAAAAAAACAAAAGAGAAATGCACTATGTGCATATGATAGTACTGTTAATCTGATAAATGTAAATCGTTCCATCAAAGAAACAACACTTCTGTTTCTCAGAAAGCACAATACATTTGCAGGCAAACCATCAGATGGGTAGAGATGATTTGTGGGATTGTATAGACTTCAGCACAGTAAATCGTATGCTGACATATCTGATCAACAGGCTCTGCATCTTGTAGTATATGATTTCAATGGTAAAGAGGATCAGATGCAGGTAATATTCCCCAAAGACAGACAAGCCTTTGTGAATGGGTTCATTTGCTCACCCACATTAACTTGGTGGCATCACCAAGGGGTGAAGGATGGGTCCAGAAGCACTTATAGCTTGCACAACACTACTCATTTGCAATAATACATTTTATGTCTCAGTTCAAAACAAGTTCTGTGTTTGTTAGAACAGGCCTTCTTATATGCTGTGGTCTAACTATCTGACTAATTTGGTTGTTATTTCTGTTCCTGACTCATTTATACACAGATTTCTGCAAATATGTTTGATAATTGTTGAGTGGTTTATGCAAACAAATTTCAGGCTATTAGGTATTCATGAACTGCTCATTTCAGCATTCACTATTTATAGTGTGTTACTGCCATTGCTACTGTTCTCAAAGCTGCACGGAGGAGGACAATTTTAAGACACAAGAACAATGTGTAAATCAAAAGGTAAGTATATCTTTCTTTTAGTTCAAAATAGTCATGTTTATAGGATTATTTAGAAAATTGTACTTGCCATTTTCTTGCCCATTCTTGCTTTTCAACTACACAGTTACAAATCCAAAAATTTCCTCTCTTCTGAGTGAAAATTTATTAATCCAGCTTTTATTCTAAGTGATGTAACCAGTTTTAGACATCTGGCATTCTCTAAAAGGCTTCACATTCACATCACCTCTCTTAATAAATAAATTGCCACGTAATAGTAATCCCTTAGAAACTGAAAGCTATTAGGTGATAGGGCATTTCCTATCATCCTGTATAACATTTTATTTTAAAGCTACTTGAATTTCTTAGGAGCCCTTAGCTGCATGACAAAGATTTGGAATAGGTTATATTATTAGCAGTTTAAGAAACTGCACATAAATAGGAAGCGAGTGTACCCACCCATCTTTGAATCAGCTCCCACTTACAGATCCACGTGAACCTTCACTGTTACCCAATGAAGGTTTGATGCATCAGGGCTACCATTAAGGTTGTAACCTCCATCACAGATGTCAAATTATTCCACGTGATCAATGTACTGGTTTGGGCTGGAATAGAGTTGATTTTCTTCATAGTAACTTGTAGGGGTCTATGTTTTGGATCTGTGATGAACATGTTGATAACACAGGAATGTTACAGCTAAAGAGGAAAGGGAGACATTTGGAATGATGGCATTCGTCTTCCCAAGTAACCGTTAATGTGTGATGGAGACCTGCTTTCCTGGAGACGGCTGAACATCTGCCCGTCAATAGGAAGGAGTGAACGAATTCCTTATTTTGTTTTGCTTGTGCATTTACCTGTTAAACTGTCTTTTTCTCACTCCATGAGTTTTCTCACTGTTACCCTTTCAGTTCTCTTCCCCATCCCACTGTGGGCAGTGAGTGAGTGGCTGGGTGGGGCTGAGCTGCCTACTGGGGTTAAATAATGACAATCAACCATATGCTGTACCACTCCATTTTGTACGCAACAACACAGATGATGATTGGGGAAGGCCTAGTTATGAGTTTGATGATCAAATGAGACTTTTGTTCAAAATATTTCAGGTGGGATGAAATCATGACAACATCCGGTTCAGATTAAGTCTTGCATGTTTTCTCTGATGAACCACCCTGAGTCTCTGGACCTGCTGCTTAAATGACATCTGTACTAGGAGACTTGGAATCTTCCGATGCTAGGCAGTTCTTCTGGTAGGTCAGCCCCAAACACTGATAATGAGGAGTCCTGAGGTCACTTCAGTGTTGCTTGATAGTATATAGAACCTGTAACTCTACACTTACAGGAACTATATAAATGACCCCATGCCCCAAAACTGCTTAAATTTTACAGGTTATATACTTTATAACCCGAATAATGCAAAAAACCAGTAGATCCTCAAAGGAAAGGAGGGAAGGAATCCCCTGAAGAAACTTTCCAGGGACTGAAAATGAAAACTGATATAGTTGGAAGAGAATACAGAGAAGCATGTAGAGATGGTGAGATGGTTAAGAGAGGTAGGCAGACATGTGAAAGCAGGGCCTTATAACTAATTTATAGAGTTCATGTCATAGATTGGAAACTGTGAGCTGAGTTTCTTGTTAGCGCCATATGTCAACAAATAACATTAGAATTTACAGGAGTGTTTTTGTTCCTACATCTCTCTATTTCCTATGGAGGATGTCTTAACTACATTAATGACAGTACATTAACTTGCCTCCTCTGCCAGGATCTATCAGCTGTGCTGGAAAGAAAGGACAAGCGACTGAGCAGGCTGAGAGCAGCAGGAACATACAATGACTTCCCTCTCCAACCTGTAGATTCTGTGCACAAGAGCCAAAGGGTGCCTTCTACGTTTGATCCTATGTTCCCTGATGCTTCATACAATTTTGGAATAAATGGAGGAGATGCTGAAAAGAGGCAATTGTAAGCTATGTGAATTTGAACAGGTGAACATTTGAATTTCAGGAGACTCGCCTACGTCTCCCTTTATGGTCACTGAATTCACAGGCAGATTTGGCCAATCACACAGAATCAGTCCTAAAAACCATCTCTGATGCATAAAGCATGATGTGAGGTGCAATTTTGGTACTTAAAAAACCCAAACAACACAACCCTTGAAGACCCTATAGTTTCTTGTGCTACTGCAGGTAAAATCTGTGGCTACTTCAGCTTTTGGTGAGGTCTAGCTACTCAGTAATGAGAAACTATCTGAGACCTTTGATCTGAGTTTTTTTAGGTCCTTATTACAACCGCAATACTCTGACCTTACTGTCATAAACTTTGGGATGAACAAGTTCTGTACAAAGCTCAGTGGTAATAAAGCTGTTTCTCTTTGAATACATTTCCCATAACCACTACATGGGAGGAAGACGACCTAGTTTATAACACACAAGTTCTTAGCTGAGATAACACACAAGTTAAAACATGACATTATAGCATGTGCCTGCTATAGGCCACCTGACCACGGAGAACAAGTGGATAAGGCCCTCTACAGACAGGAGCAGCCTCGCATTTGCAGGTCTTGGTCCTCATGGGGAACTTCAACCACTCTGTTATCCACTGGAAGGACAACACAGCCGGCCAAAAACAACCCAGGAGGTATCTGGAGTGCATTCATAATAACTTCCTCCTCCAAATGACAGAGGAGCCAGTGAGTAGAGATGCTCTGCTGGACCTCATACTCACCAACAAGGAAGGGTTCACTGAGGATATGAAGATCAAAGGCAGCCGTGGCTGCAGTGACCAGGAGATAGTAGAGTTCAGAACCCTGAGGACAGGGAAGAGTGAAAAGCAAGATCACAACCCTGGACTTCAAGAGAGCAGACTTTGGCCTCTTCAAAGATCTCCTTAGAGAAGTTCCATGGGATGAGGTTCTAGAAAGAAGGGAGGGATCCAAGAAAGCTGGTTAATATTGAAGGATCACACCCTCCAACCTCAAGAGCAAACCATCCCAGCGAGCAGGAAGTCAGGCAAAAATGCCAGAAGGCTGTGGAAGCAAGGATGGGTAACTTGGAAGGAATACAGAAATATTGTCTGAGCATTCAGGGATGAAGTTAAGAAAGCTAAAGCCCAAATAGAATTGAATCTGGCAAGGGATGTCAAAGCTAACAAAGCCTTCTTGTGTCTACTTACACCTTCTATAAGTAGACAGGTGACAAAAGGAAGGCTAGGGCCTGCTAGTGAATGAGGCAGGGGATGTGGTGATATAGGACATGGAAAAGGCTAAGGAACTGAACGCCTTCTTCACCTCAGGTTTTACTAGCAAGACTGGCCTCCAGGAATCCCAGGCTCCCGTATCTGGGAAAGTCTGTAGCAAGGAAGATGTACCATTGGTGGAAGAGGATTAGGTCATGCTTGACCAACTTGAGAAACATCTGCAATGAAATGACTGGCTTCACAGATGAAGGAAGAGCAGAGGACATAGTCTAGCTGGACTTTAATAAGGCCTTTTACACTATCTCCTGTAAGATCCCCATAGACAAGCTGTCAAAGCATGGGCTGGATAAGCAGACTGAATGGCCGGACCCAGAGAGTCGTGATCAGTGGCGTGAATTCTAGTTGGAGCCCAGTGACTAGCGGTGTACCTCAGGGGTCAATACTCAGTTGAATCCCATTTAACATCTTCATTAATGAACTGAACGATGGGGCAGAGCGCACTCTCAGCAAGTTTGCTGATGACACCAAAATGGAAAGAGGGGCTGATACACCAGAGGGGTGTGCTGCCATCCAGAAGGACCTGGACAGGCTGGAGAAACGGGGTGAGGAACCTCATGCAGTTCAAGGGGAAATGTAAAGTCCTGCACCTGGAGAGGACCAACTACAGGGACCTGCATATGCTGGGGGCTGCCCAGCTGGAAAGCAGCTTTGCAGAAAAGGGCCTGGACATCTTAGTGGACACCAAGTTGAATATGAGCCAGCAATGTGCTCTTGTGCCAAAGGTGGCCAATAGTATCCTGGACTGCATTAGGAAAAGTGTCAGCAGGTCAGAGGAGGTGATCTTTCCTTTCTACTCAGCACTGGTGAGGCCATACCTGGTCTACTGCACGCAGTTCTGGGCTCCCCAGTACAAGAGAGACAGGACATACTGAAGAGAGCCGTGAAGATGCTGAAGGGACTGGAGTGTCCCTCCTAGGAGGAAAGACTGAGAGACATGGCTATGTTTAGCCTGGAGAAGAGAAGGTAGATTATACCCGTGAAGTAAAGCATGCAGAAGGTAGTTATTGATGTGTTATGAACTGTGGTACTAATTGCCTAAATACAAATACTTACAGATCTAGCTCCTGGCCTCACTACCTCATGTGCTCCTCATCCATACAACACAGAAATGCTAACTTGTTTTCTCACTGTGGTGTTGCAGCAGTTTTAACACAGTAATGGCCCAAAAAGAATAAATGAAATTAGTTATAATGGTGAAAAGAATAATTTTCCTGGAGTTCTGATTAACAGATTTTTGTCTTCTCATTTGTAGAAACTAGGGCTCTCATCTGCAGGAATTAGGACTTTTCCCACAAATTCTTCAAAGCCATGTCCCAGAGTTCTTCTGATTTTGTATTTTCTTATATTTTTACATTCAAATCCTATACCTACTATGTTTGCCACTCAATCCAGAAACCTACAATTACTATCATGCTATTTTTTCGTGTAGTACTATTCTTTTATCAGTGTATAAAGAGCTAAAATCTACGTGTTAGGTAACTTGCAGACAAAATCTAAATTTCTGCAGGCTGATATTCCTGAGAGTACTGCTTAGAGATCATCAGAAGCTAGCATATCATGTAATCTTTGCAATTCTGAAATAAACTTGAAACTAGAATTCTCTCAAAAAAAAAGTAAATTAAAGTGCCTTGAATACCATTGGACTGAAATACAAAACAAACTGTCTTATTTATGCTATTTCTTATTACTTATGGAAATGCTTCCAGCTGGTTTCAACTATATCTACTGAAAACATGCCCAGTTGGAGTTTCAAACATCTGCTCATTCAATATATGAACAGTATAATGGAATAACTTGTTGGAAACAAACAGTAATATTTGAAGGCCGCTTAAAATGAAGGGAGGTGGTTTTTTTTACATTTGTAGGAAAACATGTAATTAGGTTTGTTGTTTTGTTTTTTTTAATTCAGGGTGGTTGGTGGTTTTTTTTTTGCTTTTCTTAAGGAAGCCCCTCTTACAGGATTCGAGGAGACAGCATGTTTAGGTTGGCAAAAATTTGGTATGATCCTCACTCATACACACTATTCTTGTCGTCATAAACCATCACAATATTCAGCTTAGAAAGCTGTACTGCAGCTTAGTTCCAGTCTTAAGAAATGCTCTGACCAAGTGATGTATCTCACGGAGACCAGACAGTGATGCTGGCTTCATGATTTCTCAAAGAAGCTTCTATAACCGGAACCCCACAGGTTGCGCTGCTTACACAGTTCCTGTGTTAATTTCCACCTTTGCTTTTCCATTCCTCCCTACGTGTGGTCGGTCCTTCTCTTAAAGGACATAAGACAAAAGGAGAGCACCTCAACCAAAGAGGATATATTCCGCCTTCAAATACGCCAGTGTAACCAGTTTGCCAAGTGAGTACATGCTGATTAAGGAGTTCTTGGTAAAATAAATCCTGTCTCTTACAGACCTCAGTTAGATTCACCTCACTGAGGGGTTGTAGAAAACTCAAGCTTCAGGCCAGAGGAATAAACCCAGGATGCTACATCTTAAGTCGTACATTGTTCCTGTTTTATTCCAACAGCTGAACTGGTAGCATTGGAGAAAACACTGTGGTTTCTTATCTTTTGCCCTCTTCTCTTCCTTTTTTTTGTGCATGCAGCCAGTTTTCTCTTAATTCTTTGCTTGACAGCATAGAACAAGCTCAATCTCTCTCTCCCAAAATGATTAACAGTCACAACTGTGACAGCAGGATTGCAGCACATGCTACTTGAAAACAACAACTTCCTACAATGCAGAGGGAGAAGACTTTCAGAGATCCCCATTGTAAGACTCACAGCCCATCCATCTAGGCAGAAGCCCTGCCTTCCCTGCAGTACAGCTCTATCAAAGGCACATCTCCAGATTTCTTTAACAGGCTGTAAATAATGAAGGGTTTCTAAAGAGGAGGACTATAATCTCAGGACAGCCTAATATTTATCTCTGCACCTCCACTCAGCCCTTTTGCAGGATTGTGTCTTTGCTTTAGGCATTAAATACATCCTCACATAGCAACACATCTCATTCCTATCCCCTGTCGTGCCTCTCTACATTTACGTGCACGCACAAATCTCCTCTAAAGCCATGCCTAAAGCCATGGAAAAGACAAATCACTGCAGGCAGGAAGGGAGGAAAACGTGCGTGGATGTGCTGGTGGAAGAAAATGTGCAGCTCAGATCATTTCACAAAAGTTCCTGTTAAGTTATTCAAAGCTAAACACGTGTCATTTGTTTCTGTTTTTTTACTGCATTAATAATCTAAGGCATATTATTTAGTTTCTCAGAACTACTTGTTCGACAATGCAATGTATACAGTAGGTTGAGCTTCCTTGAACTGCATAACAATGAGTTGAGCTTTCCATTTTCCTCTTTTTATGAGCTGATCTCAGTATTTCTGAAAACTAAGCTGTGAACACTAAAAATGAGTGTTAGCTAATTACCTGCAAGTTAAATGGAATAAGTAAAAAGAGATATAACACATATTTTCTGGTCTTAAAATCTTAACCTAAGGTATGTCTGACTTAGGAAGAGCACAGCAATTCCATCTAAATGGCAATAGGTATAAAATATTGTTCTATGTTAAAGTCATTTTTACACGTCACCTGCACTACAATGTGACATAATACGATACATTGTAATGCAGGTGACATGTTAAATAACTTCATGTATGTAGGACAGGCTTTTTTCAATTGCAGAATGGGATTTTCTCCTGTTCTGAAGGATGTCCTATTAATACAGACAAAAACCACTTTTTGCTTTCCAAGATAAAACCAGCACACTACAAAGATATTTTTCACTAAAATTTCCACTTTCACTAACTGGTGTCTGATTTCACAGCTTCTAAAGCAAAAAATGATTGGTATCTTACTGCAGGAAACAAAAATAAAAATCTTTTCATTCGCTCTTCTTTTGTAGGGCATTTATGTAAAATGAGCTTTCTTGATCTTCTTTAGACACTATGCATTTGATGGATTTAACTTTTACACAAAAGCCCGTGGAAGACAGATTCCTCTTATATATGAGGGAAAACCGGATATAAGCAGTGGAAAACTCAAAGTCTTACTGCCTTATTTCTTTCTTCAAAATAATTTTGACTGAAATATTTTTTTCATCTTTCAGAAGAAACGTTAACAGTGTGAACTGCACATGAATGAGATGATGACTTGGAAGACTAAAAATGAGCAAACCAGGAAAAATAAAGTTATCTACATATATAACAGCTAGTACTGCAGATGGAGTGGTAATCAAGAAATTACCATTTCCTAATAATTACCAAGCAATGGCAGTGTGATGTGTGGATATGTGTGTGAGTGAATAACAAAAGAGAATGCACGAGCTAGTTGACAAAAATACACCTTTTTAATAGTGAGTACTGAGGTGCAGTTGACTGTTTTCATGTAGACTTACATATGACACTATCTTTTCTTTTTGAAAAATTTGAAAAAAAATTAGAACATTACACATTAATACAATGTGTGAATTAATACCAGCTTGGTGAGGAAAAAATTGACCTTAAATATACATATACATACAAATATGTCCCAAACATTTGAAATCTGGAGAAAAAATAATATTGTCATAGCACTTCAGACAAATTGGAGTATTACGCCAGGCTCTCACTTTCTCTGTGGATCACATATGTCTGCTAAACTTCATCACTCTCAGATGTCAGTTCAATAATAGTAATGACAATTTCTGCACCGCACTAGATAGATAGATAGATATAGACAGACAGATACATAAATACATAGATATAAAATCTATATGTATATTTTTACATATATATTGTCTCATTATAAAGTCTACAGAGAAAAAGGCATATGGATTCAGGAGGCAAATTGTAAATCCTGTAAGGCCACACAAAAGCAAACAGAGACTTTCATTTTATAGCTATAAACATGAATATTTTTTTCCAAAAGTCAATAAAAGATTGACTTACTAATTCTGTCTGTCTCCAAGTGTGATACATAGTCCATATCCCCCTGTGGCACTTGCCTTCTTATTCAATTGGGAAGGCTCAGCCAAAAGCAGCACTCCTCCAGGAAAACAGACCAAACATTTACATGAGCCTCTTGATTACTACTTAATACCACCAATTCACTACAACACAAAATGAAAAACCCAGCCAACTATACTCCCTGTATAGTTGGGAATATATATAGTTATAGAGTGTGTGCACATGTTTGTATATATGTGTATGTAATACATGTAATATATGTAATATATGTGTGTGTGCATATATATATGTATATATATGTAAACATTAACGCAAGCATATATATGCCTTTATAGACCATTATAATCTCTTTCAGACCCTAACTCCAAGCCCACTTATCCAGGAGGGAAACTTGTTACCTTTACCTTTGCTCACACTCCTCTCTGCTCCACCAGCATAAACTATTTGTTGTTCTCAAATTGTCTAACTGATTAGTAAAATTAGATTAATCCCAGCACAACTATTTCCAGCATGTGTGTTGCTTGAAAACCGTTGCTCTGTTTCTGATCTCAGAAAAAGCTCATGTGCTGGAACGTTTGTATGATTTTGAACATCAGCCAGTATGCAAGAAGAATGCTGCTTCATAAATACTGATTTTAATTAAAGTATTGAGGAAGTGTTAGTCAAGTATCACAAACTCTGTGAGGGAGGATGCCCACACATGAAAAAAATGACATCAAAATGAGAATTCTCCAAAATAGTTTCTGTACTTGCGTGCCTCATTGACTAAAACACAGAGGGCCTAATATCTCACAATACCTAGTCGCTCTTAGGGGACAGTACCTATCAATTAAAACCTCAGAATATAAACCAGGCTATCCTTCAAAGGACTGCTGAGAATTAAACCAAAGAAGTATTATCTCATTTTTATAGATGACACAGTTAAAATCAAAAGAAATACCTGGGCCAACAGCACAGGCTGAACTGGGCATACACCAGGACCCCGGCTCCAGACAATCCAGCTCAGCATCCCGTCCTCCTTTCACAGAACGTGTTACTTTATTGCAATGGCAGCTCTCAAATTACTTTAGTTGGTTGTTAGCGTTTGGTAGACCTACAACATAGGCAGGTACTTGGTGCCTTAATTTAGAAACCACGCAACAGTGGCCATCTGTTCTCTTCACTATTTTTAAAGCAACTTGTCCAGACTCAGGTAGGAAATTCAAGGCAGAGGTAGATCTAATTTCTCGGAAGGCATTCACCTGCCCAGACTATGGGACAATCTCCAGGCTGACCCTGGTTCATATGCTGCCTTTCTTTCTCAAAACACACCAAAAGGAGGCAAAGTTCTGCAGATGAGGGGTTTCTTTTCATAAATAGCACACAAATATGTTTGCTTCCTTCAAGAATCCTGTGTTCTTCCGATATGATCCATGTGGTATATGTTGTTTGTAACAACTGTTCCAGAATGATTGGTTGTAAATCTCAGATAATTTTTTAATCTCGGCTTAAGAGTATAAGAAGCATATTTGTAAACTGTATCCTTAAGATACTTCACCTTTCTCACGCACTGAGTCATCAAGCAGAGGTAAATTGTGTAGTGAAAAGCAAACAAATCTCACATTTGCAATTGCAAGTGTAAAAGTTCATCACTGTACTTTGCTTATTTGATGAGTTTTTTGAAGTGCTGTATGATCTACTTTTGCTTCTTTCTTATTTCATGAAATGGATTTCCCCATAAAGAATTTACATGATTCAAATCTTTACATTTATTAGCTGTATGGCATTTAAGAGATCTGCTAAAGATAGCAAAAATCAAATAATGAGTATATAATGCAATCCTACATTTCAGTTATGCTCAGGAACTGAGCACAAAGGTTGGATGAGCAAATGAAAGGCAATAATTTATCATGCTTATTCACCTGTCCCATAGATGCTGTTTTATAAACATTTCTTGTTGTATCTGTTAAGAACAATTTCAAATTTAATTTCTTACACATTATCTGAGAGGTTTTTTCCCCACTAATACAGACATCAATTCTCCTTTGGATGTCTTTAGCCCTTCTAACAGTTGTCTTTTAGCTGCTCTGGAAGTTATGGTCCTAATTTGCCTGTCAGTTTCCTAACTTTGACAGTGAGGCACTTCAAGGGTAAGAACCAGAAGCGTTCCTTGGACTAAATTTTGTTCACCAAAAATGTAACTTAAAGGATTCAAAACTACTCCTAAACTTAGGCTGAATTTGACAAACCAAAACAAAGCAGGGAACTGAAGCATTCTATCTCAGTAGTTTCGAAACAGCAAAAAAGCATTTTCATCCTCTTTTTAGAACTGTATAAAATTTTAATTAATGGTTAAGAATGATTAAGCCTCTAAGTTGAAGTAAAATATTCCCAAAATACTATTTTATTTTATTTTATTAAAAAAAAAAAAAAAAGGTTTGTAAACATGTTTTCTCTTGTTTCTCTTTGTCGGCTTAACTAGCAAACCAAAAAAAAAAAACAAACAAACAAATTGAACTGAGCAAATAATCTAAGAATACTATTTTACTAACCTAGATGGTGAAGAAATGTTATTTACAGAATCTCTTAAGAACTCATATGTCTCCACAACTGTGTTCTCAGAATTGGCTGATATGTCTTTCCCAAAATTTTATTTCCTCTTAAATGAGAATGCATTAGTCAGGCAAAATGAAAAATTAATCTTATTATTTAAATGAAAAGAACACTGATAGGCATTTTATGTTTCTTGCAGTCTGTTCCTAGCACACTACTTCTATCCAAAAGGATAATTTGTTTCATATCCGAGTGGTTCCCATGGGACAAAAGTAATAATTTCTAATGCTTTACTTCAAATTGCAGCTCTGTCTTGATCAGCATTCACAAATTTGGAGCTGTCAGTCAGCCACCAGACTTCTAATCACACATCACTTGTTACCACTTCCAGAACAGGCTGGACCACCCTCTCCCTGACCCTCACCCTGTTTTTACAGACACTCTTCCTCAGCAAGTTAGTCTTGTTCAGTGCAGTGTTTAAAGTCAGTCACAGTTTGAATGGAAAAATCCTGCGTATTTGCTCTTTCACCATCTTCCTTTGTCATCTTCTAATTTCCTGTGCTCTTCAGAGCTCCCTTATGCGCACTTAAGAAAGAGACTTAAGGAAATGGGAGTCTGCATAAAAAGCAAACAGTCACAGGCTCTTCCTCTCTTTTTCCCATCACTCTTCCTCCACTATTGAACTGCCATCTGTTTTTCCTAACTGTTTTAGAAAAGCCAACAGGAAACTTAAGCCGATCAACATTTTGATATGTGATTTGGCCCACACTTGATTATTTTTACACTGAGATGCTCTGTGCAAAGATCAGGCCTCATGCTGTGGGAGCACTGTAACACACAGTTAGTTCTGCCTCTGTGACAATAATGACGTCTCCAAATTGGAACGTAGCTACAGTAGCTCATGGCACACAGACACAAGCAGTGGCACATCCTTACAGTATCACCTCCCATGTTCACAATTACACAAACAAGCTCAGTTGTGTAATAGAATCACTTGTTCTTATAACAAAACATCCCAAAGTGTATCAATTTCACTGGGAACAACCCAGTTGCAGGGACTGCTTAACCACACTGCTAATATAATCAAGGCTGCACTAAGCCAAGCTATTGCTGCTGCGCAAACAACTTACATAAACACATTCTTATGTTCTTTTTCCTTGACATTTTTCCTACACTTTAAAAAAAAAACAACTGTGCTACAATAAGTCTGCCAAAAGTCTAAACTGAATAGTGTCAGACACAAATAGATGGATCTAGCATTAATGTGGCCATTGTCAAGATGAATTAATCTCCACGAAGGCCAAAAAAAAAGCCAAAGAAATATTTTTAAGTAATATCATTCTTCCTGGTGCACTTCAGAATGAGAACAAGAAGAAAGTATACTCCTAAAACACTATGGGAATCGTTGGCATAAAGAAAAACTTATAAACCAAGTTCACTGCATTTCCATAGGAAAGACGAGGGTAGGCTGCAGCAATGCAAGCTCCTCGCATGCTCTGCTTCCTCCAATGCACCAGACGCAAATTAAAAAGCAGCACACACAAGTGAAAGTAAGCAAGTTTAAACTTTGGCTTACTTTCAAAGACAACAAATTAATGCCAACATTTTACTCATGTGGAACCCACTCATCATGTCTTGCGCAGAGACCACTAGTTAATTCAGCATTTAAACATGTTTACACCTACCCACCCGTCATTATATTGCTACATGTGAACATTCCTGAACTTTATGAAATAATGGATGATTTAACACTCATCCACTCATCCAATCAAATCCACTCATGAATAAAAATCATGTCTGTGTCTCACAGCTTGCTTGCTTCCTCTCAAATTTCCCTTCCTCTCTTAGGAACATGAACTGCTATACGCTATCCCCCACACTCTCTTTCTGCTTTAAGTCTCTCAATCCATTACGAGCTTTCCTCTCCGGCCTCTCTTCATGCTTTCCACCATCTATTTTGTAACACACACAAAAATAGCTGTGGTAGAAGTGTGACATATATGGAGCTCTAAAAATAAGTGATGTCTGAACTGGTTCTTCGGCAGTTTTTTAGGAGAAAAAAACCTGCACAAAATATTTAATTTTTACTGGAGGCCGAATTGGTCTTTTAATCAGTTTCTGAAAAAGATAAATCGTGTATTGATATTTTTTGAGCAAAACACTGTATTAAAGCAAAATGAAATCACAGAACAATTAAACGATTCAGAACCTGCTTCTTTTCCATAGTGAAAGAAAAAGACATTTTTGTCTAAGAAGTTTTGCCCAAATCTAAGTCCATACAGACAACATCAGATGAAGGTACAATCAAGATTTGTGGGGATAAGACATTCCCAACAGAGTACTGTTACCTTTAAAAGCTGTTTTAATGATGAGGAGCAGCAGAAGATCAGTCACAGAAAATATAAGCTTAGCAAGGTCCTCAATCTAGTCCATTTCCCACACACAAAGAAACTACACCGAAAAGGACTAGAGAATATCCCAAACATATCCCAGAGCAAAGCAAAACATAACAACTTACTGTCTTCTTCAACATTTTGACGGCGTAAGGTTTCTGGGTCCCTTTCTGCCTGCATCTGTAGACAATGGACGTAGCCCCACTAAATTAAAAAGAAAAAAAAAAAAAAAAGGAAGAATAGTTGTACATACGCCTCTTATTGTCAAATAAATGTCAATAAACAGAGTTGCCTACCTAAAACTACATTTTCTACTCCTCCCAGTTTGGGCAATAATACCTCATTTTTCCCCACAGCTGAAAAAAAAAAAACCAACAAACAACCCACAAACCAATGTAAAAACTGTTCTCCTCTGAACCAGTGAACTTCAGCAGTTATTCAGTCAACAGAACTTGCAGGAGCTCAAGATGCCTCTTGGTGACACCTTTTCTGGCTCCTCACACATCCTGGAGGTCTTCTCACGTAAAAGGAACATAATCCAGCCCCAAACCTGTGACATCGTATCTTGTCCTTGTTAAAGAAACCCATTTGCAACAATTTGTTGCACTGGGTTTTTTTACTAACTATTGATGGCAGTAATGGGAAGTTAGATAGAAAAGCAGAGAAGAGATAATTACGGTGCTGCTCCACGCCCAGTTGCCCAAACAGTCAAATTCAGCATCAAATGGAGCGAGAAGCACTTTTGGTTAATTCAGTGGAAACTGGTGGGCCTTGTTCATAGCAAAACTGAACTGGGCTTACATCTTCCGATTGCCTTCAAGGTGTACTCACTTGAATGTGCTACATCTGAACACTTATACCATAAAATTATGGCTTTGCTGGTTGGAAGGCACTTCTCAGAGTGGGAAGGTTAGGCTAGACAGTCTCCAGAAGCAGGCTCAGCTGCTGAGTTTACTTGCTGTGCTCTACTTGTTACGGTCAAGGACAGGACCTGTACTCTATGAATTAGCTAAAGGGCGGAAAAACATCTGGCAAAACCATAATGGTTACAAACCATTCAGATACCTTCATATTCTACCACACTTACTTTTAGATGCTGCTGAGCAAGCCAGTGTCAGCCACCATTAAAATGGATGCAGTGAAGGGCTATGTGCCACCATTGGATTTAAGGCATTTTTGGAAGCCTCCTGTCCTCAGCAGATTTGTCACCCACTCTTAAGACTCAGCTCTTCCAAACAGCTGCAGGTTTTTAAGCTAGCAGGGACTTCCATTATCATACACCATTTCCCAAATAACATACATTACAGAACCGCACACACCTGCTCTACAGTGAAAGGATCTCATGTACACTGCACCCCAAATTGCACTACAGATCTCTCTGAACCAGAAGAAACTCATCTCGGTACATCTGTAAGAGACAACCATGAGCTGCAGAATGACACAAGCAGCTTTCCTTTAAACAGTGGAATGGCATAGCCATGTTTGACTACAGCAATAAAGCTGTGACACAAGTTTTACCACTCTGGGTGTGCTGCTGTACAAAACCACCACGCACGCTCTGCACTTCTCCCTCCTCAGCACAGGTACAGGTGCCAGATAATGCTCTATGAGTAGGCATGTCTGTATTTTTATGAGTGCATGAGTGAGCACAAGAACAGGCATTTGATTGAGAAGATTTAGTTCAGAAAGATCTCTTCATCAGGAAAGGTCACCTATGGCAAGGGTTACGCAGCTCAATCATCTCAGGGCTTGTGTGCATCAAACACACATAAAGTAATCTTCACTTCATCTCGAATGCTAAAATGATTTGTATCTCATAACAGTGTATTGATAAATGTGTGGGAGTAATGCACGCCTCAGTGACTCGCAGAATCATTACATGAACATAATTAGATCTCCTCTCCTTGGCCAAGTCTCAAAAGGCTCTATTTAGCACACACAAAAAAATTACCATGTTAAAAAAAAAAAAAAAGGTCTTTTAAGTACAATCAAAATGTTAAAAGATAAAATTCTAAGGACCTGCTGTGATAAGGTTTATATCTCCAGTGTGTCACTACAGCACTGTAATGAGGAAGCCACTGCATAAACTGCAAATCATTCATGTACCCTGCTTCACATATTCAGAGTGCAATATAAACATTAAACTCATTAGTCTACATATGCTCTTACTAAGTAGACAGCAAACCTTCTAGAAATTATTTTACTTGGCTGAGGGCACAATGAGATGAATTGTGCAGCTGATGATCCAAATAAATAATTATCACCCCTGCACATACCTCCAGGTGTTTGCTGGGGCGATGGAGGGCAGTCGCTGTCTCTCAGTAACGCTATTGTCAGTGTTTGCCTCACCAGTTTGTAACCTGGCTCTGCAAAGTCTTTTGCATGAATAAAAATCTAGCCACTAGAACACCTCTGATGATTCAACAGAACTGGCTTAGTGATGAGATGGAGAGCTACACCACCAGCAGTGCCACAGCACCACCTTTTACAGCTCGTTTGACTGTACCCAACATGGGAAGAGAGGTAGCAAAATCCTCGAAAGAGGCATATGACTGCCTGGAGAGACAGGAATTTGTGAAGGTATGTCCAGACGAGCAGTTTGCCATCAGGCTCATTAGTCACTGTTCAAAACACACAAAAGGGCTAGTTTAGAAATTATTCCCTATTGTAAAGATTCCTGACAGCACATCCCTGGAGTCCTAATTTGGGGAAAAAACAATGACAAGATATTACAAGACTTCAGAAGGCGTTCAGGGTTTTCTTTTGGTTTATGTGCCTATGCCTAGCTCTGACAGACATGTTCCCACCGGCCAGGAAAGAGATCACCGAGCTAACACTGCATTCCTCTTCCATGTCAAAAACCAGTACCAGGACTTGGGAACAGGATGGCAACCTGCTTACACCATGTCTGGTGCAAAGCTTAGCAGACATCCATTACCAGCAGAGACCTGACTCCTTGTCCCTTTGGTGATAACGGGATCTCACTGCTTCTTCCCATCAAAAAAAAAAAAGGGGGGAGGGGAAAAGCAGCCTGTGGATCTTAATGTGCAAACAGAACTACCTTGTGCAAATAAGGGCATTTTGCTTTACTTATTTTAGCTTCCTGCTGGAGCTCAGGGGGTCTTCTGCTGAATCAGCACACACAGCTTTCCTGAGCATGTATGACTTTGAAGGTCACTAATATAATTGGAGCAATTCAAGCTCTAATCACCAAAGAGCACTGAGAAGTTTCAGGTGCAAAAATCTCATGTGCAAAGCTCAGAGAGCTGCTAATTGTAACCTTTTGCCCTTAAATTTTAAGTTTTTCAACATCGAACATTGGCTGCCATCAACAGGACTCTCAGAACCTGATCTGGAATGTTTCATTCATACATTTGGTCAGAAAACACAAACACGCAGAACCCAAAAATTCTTGGGACAACATGTCACTTTCTAGAGGCATGAAATTTATGGCCAGACAGATGGACTGTGAGCCTCTCAGTGTCCCATCCTCTGCAGGTGGTATTCCACTTCATCTGAATGATAAATATTAATGGTGCTATAGAAAGAAATCACCTACACTCAATGGTTAAGGCACTTATTGTGCCTTACTAGGGATACCAACACTAGGGAATATTTAATCCTACAGCATGAACAGTTTCAACAGAAAAAAAACGAGAGGACCTTAAGCCCAAGCAGCTAATAATCACTTGCAGAAGTACATTGCAGTCTGTGATTGACAAGCAACCCATTCCCAATTCAGACTAGAAACCAGAAATTAAGTCTCACACACTCCAGATGAATCCAATCACAAGATTACTCACTATATTGTGTTGGCATATTTAGAATAGATCCTGCCAGCTCTTCCTCTTTGTAGTTGGTTTATACATACATACATATCTATCTATCTATCTTTGCATACATACCTACACTTATATTTAAATGAAATGTTTAATTATATATATTTATGTATGTAAGTGTGCGCTTACTCACTTCTAAAGAAAATTAGGCTTAAAGGAGCACCCAGCTGTTGCTTTTTTGCATCTCTGCCGAGAACAGGCTGCCTGAACTCAAAACACAAATTATTTGAAGTTGGCTGGAACAATACGAAAAAAGGCTTATTCTGGGAATAAATAGTTGGCCAAGTTAGAGAATAGGAAAAATTAGAATTCCTACATTGTCAAAAACATTGTCATTATCTTTTACTGACATAAATGTTTCTGTCTGGAAAGCTGCTTAATGATTCTGTTACAAGAATTACTTTTAAAAGCCCACGTATAACTCTGAACATGCTAAAGAACAAAAAAAAATACCAAAACAACACTTCACTATGTATGCTATATGCTTTACTATGCAAATATCTTTCTATATCCAGTTTTGAACATATAAAAAAATGAAAAATAACGTATACATCTTAACTACTAGGTCATAATGGACAATAAAAACACTCACTTCCATGTGATGCTGCCTACAATGAGGACAGTGACAACTCACGAGAAATCTCATGATGTCCCGTGCATGGAATGTATCACAGCTGCTACACACACAGAATTAGCACAGAACTAGTCTTCCTGCAGTACAAATACTTCAGTGACATGATAAACTCACTCAGCCATTAGTCCAATGACTGTATGAAAAATTTAAAGTATTAAAAGTACCACTTAATACATGAAACTAAAATTCAATGACTGATCTCTGCATGTGTGTTGTTTTCTACACAGATTTGAAAAATGTTTTTAAAATATTAAAAATGTACATGTAAAACTTTTTTCCCACTCTCATATACACTTTGTTAAGTATTCTGGATTATTTTTCTTCTTATTATCCTCAGGTGTTATTGAATTCACAATTATTTCAGAAGGACACTATTTTGGAAATTGAGTGACAGCACTCTAGCGCTCTGCCTGTGCTAAGGAGTCCAGACTGCAAAGCCGAGAGAAAAGACATGGTCACACTTCCAGTACACGCAGTCAAAAATAGTGGTGTCAGCACAGATGGAAGGAAGGCAGGGACACCCAGGAGGGGTGTTAAGGAGGTGGAAGCGATCGGCGGAATTTGCACAAACAGGAGAAAATGGAATTTACAGGATCCAGCTGGACCTATGCTGGAGACTAGCAGAGAGAGAAAAGCCAAGGCAAGAAAAGATACAGAATTTGCACCAGGTTGGAAAAAGTTTTTCCTCCCCTGCACCCACAAAAAGCCTCTGCCTCTGAAACAGGAATGGGAATCAAAATGAAATACAGCCAGACATTTATTTGGTCACAGGTAGGTAGGAAAGGTGAATTCCTAGCGCTGCAGTTTTTATAATAAAATAAACAGTCACTGACAGTATTTTCACTGGAAGTAGGAAAATTGGTCCTTTCAAAAGTAGGTCAGCATCTCCATACGATGCCCACTCATCCTGGGTTTTATACTGCATTTTGAATCAATTTAGTACAAATACAGTCCTCAATGTAATCTCCTGTAAATTTGATTTGGATTAAATCCCTTAAATTCTGAATTGATTTTTGAAAAATAAATTAGTTTGTGCTTCATGCAGTCAAAGAGTGATTACACAACCTTGTTTGTCCAAACAAACCAGGTGAAAACATGAATGATCCCAAGGAAACCGCACCTATTACAGAGCCATGGAAATCTGTGCTACCAAACCTGTAGTAACAGATTAAAGTCCAGCATTGGTTTCCACAAAGAATACTGATTTTTTTTTTACACAGTTTACAGAAGTATAAGGTTAAAATACATTAATTCACTCTTTCTTGTATATACACTGGAAGGTCAAAATGGATTTAGAGGAATAAAACTAATGTTCCTAGATTTCAAAATTGGATGCCCTGTTTGAAGTTAAAGACTAGACAGAACAAAAAAATCATTATCAAAGCTATTGACATACATACAAATGAAAACTGCATTTTAAAAATGCATATTGCATGGCACTACTACTATTACCTTCATTTTAAAAAGCATGTACATGTAAATTTGGAAATTATCATAACTCACATTTCCAGTCAAAGTGTATCACAACAATCTTTCTTTCTGCAGTGAATTTACAAGTAATTACAAAATTATTAAAATCTGATCTAAAAGCTTCTTCTAAACATCAGTATCTACGTATACAGGACTTGCAGGCAATTATGCGCAACTGCAGCCCTCCCTTCCCCCTCATTATTTCACAACTTGTACAGAGAATGGAAAATTTCATAAAATGAACATAACGGTGGGGGTGGGAAATCTTGAACTCCCACATTCTATAAGGTATAAAACTAATCTCTGAAGAAGGCAAGGCTGGTAGAAAAAACATACACAGTTCTGGAAAGGAAAGCTAACTCCATTGCATTCCAGAGTTCTGTCTGGTTTGATTTTGACAAGAAAAACACTCATACCTTTCCAGATTTCGATTCTATGACTTTTAGCTGCTGTGCTGATTTTCTAATATTTGAGATGAAAGGACTTTTTAGCAATCGATTCCCGTTCAGGCTGGCCTGCAAAGGCAATGCAATAGACCAACAATGTATTTTCGATATTCAGCCTTCACTGCATTCAGCAAACAAACAGAGCCTTACATAAGCACATTCCCAGCAAAAGATATATGCTGTTTTTAAATAAATGGTAATGAAACTTATAGAAAAAGACCTCTATCCTACAAGGAGTCTAAACACTTCATTACACCTGGCATTGTTACCTCTAAAAACAGTGGGAATTCAGCTATGGGTTGAATTAGCCGCATTCTATAATACCCTTGTTAACATTAGATTATTTCTATCCCCTCAAATACTACTTCTTAAGCCTATGTTTAGCTAGTGGGTAAACATCGAGGACGAGAAACAGACCGCTGACACTGCGTATCTTAAAGTATTTTGATGAATCTGGCTTCCCTGACTTCTGTTGAATGGAAGAATACAGCCGACCCCGACTCACTAAGAGAAAGAATCACCGAGACCTCCATTTGAAAACATGGAAGTAAAACTAGAACTACATTGAATTTCAGAGGTTACTGCTTTACTGCCTGTATATTGCTCTCCTTGGTGTAACTCAACTCTCAGAAAGCTGGTTCCTGAACAAAGTTTCAAGCAAGACTGCTGAAATGGAGATTTGAGGTGAAGATCAGAGTACTTCATACAGCACTGTGGAAGAAAAATGTACAGAAGGAACATCCAGTCTTTCTCCTTTTGCCTTTAGCCTCTCTAAAAAAATTGGGATAGACCACACATAAGAACAATTGCATCTCTAAAACAGCAGGAGAGTTCTCAATGGGAAAACCAATTTCTTTCCTACCAAGTCTGAAAAGACTTGCAGCAGAAAGTTGGCTGACAATGAACTTGTAATAGTGTCAGGTTGATTTTTCGACATGCAAGCTCTTGCTATCCAACAGATTCAGAAATAGATTTTAATATTTTATTTAGAATGGAGTTTCCTTTGAGACTGCTCTTTTCAGAGATAGGAGAGTACTTACCTGCTCATGTTTAGGCAGGTCAATGAAACAGGGAGAGCAAAGAAAATAAGGTAGTAGAGCAGATAGAGTGAACTCCTCCTGCTTCCTGCAGGATGCAGATTTTTGTCCTTGGTACTGAACTTTGGAAACATCGGGGCAAATTTTCAAAACCAGGTGCTTAGACCACCTGTGCAAGACACAGGTCCAAATCCTTGAATTGGCAGTCTCAGGCATATTCCCACAGCCACAGATTCGGTGCATGTGCTTTCTGTCTATGAGACATGCCGTGTGGCTACCATCCCTTCCTAAGCAGCACATGAAGCCTGACGTATGAAACACTTCAGCAGACATGGCTCTCCTGGAAATACACATGCCTTATTTTAAGCATCATTTAAACCATTATCTCACAAGCAGCACTTCAACCCCCACTCCCTCCCCCTTAAAAGATCCTAATGAAGGATAAACATTGCTTATTTGATGTTAATGAAGAGTGCATGCCAGGAGAAAGAGCACTGAGCAGTAAAAAACTTTTTAAAACCTTCGAAAGTGTGCTGTGAGACCTTCCTTCCTGGACCACTGCAGAATTGCCTGCCTGTTTTTCTCTGGTGACACATTCCTTCACCAGGAAGTGTTTTAAACAGTCTGTACTTTGAGTAGGTGTCAATATCATTGATTACTGCTCTTCGCGACAATCTCCAGGTGCAGAAGGCAAACTGGCCTTGCACTAAACGGCAATACGTGGCAGTATGAACAGCTTCACACATCCTGTAATTACTCTTGATTTTCCTGGTCAAGGGAAGGGAAGTAGAAGGGAGGTTATGGCCATCTGACTACTAGCAGCTTGCTCAATACAAAAAAAAGTAACCTTTTTTAATCTGACAGGGAAAATTTCACGGCTATTCGTGTCTGCATATCTAAACCAAGCTTTGAACAAAATTCTTTACCAGCTAATTTAGATCAAGTCACTTCTGGGATTCTGCAGGCTCTTGTGCCCATGCTTATCCTGAAGAGCCCTCATTTTGGTAAGCTACACAGCCTTCTCCTTGGAGGTTAGTGTTGTGCTGAATCCTCAACTCCTATGCAATGGCTTCTCTGAAATAGGTTGCTTTTGCCAAGAAGTTAATGTACAGTGCCAATCCAGCCAGGAATCTTACCAAAGGACAACAAATAAAATTTTAATATGTGGCAAGTTTAAAAGTTCTTCATCTTTTTTCCAGCTACTCTGTATATTTTCTTTTTCAAACCAGGTGGGACAGCCATTTCTAATCATAAGAGCCAAGACTGAAAGTCAGGCAACGCAAGAGAGTTTGGAGGAGTGTATTATATTTCGCCAATGCTTCCTAAATGAACACTTTTTATAATGTTTTTTTTTTAATAATTCTGATCATACTTGCATCTATTCTCTATCACAGAGACTATATTGTTGAAATAAAAAGATAAACTGAAACAATTGGTTTTCCGTAATAGGGAGCACTTTTAATTCATCATTTCTAATATTTTCTAACTGTCAGAAAACCTAATTTTCCACCATCAAAACAACAACCTGCACACTTGGTTGTAATTTTATTGCAGTAAAAAAGCTACAATAGAAAGAGGAAGCTGCAGCAGGGAGTACACTGATACTATACATAAAACAGAAAAATAGGTTTCCTGAGAAAATGAAGAAAACATTAAGGCAATATTCTCTGCAGGTTGTGTCAGAAGGGGGTTATTTCCATCAGAGCAGTTAAGTTTTGCAGTCAGTCCTGGTAAATTTGATGACCAAACGCCAACTTACTGCAAGCACGGGGGAGATACTCAGTCAGGTCTGATCTTCCAAAACTACAAAGCCCGACCTTTCTAACTGGGCAGACTTTGGTTCTGGTGGTGAGGAAAGATCTAAGTAGGTCTAGCCCTTCCCTAAAAGTCGGATTTCCTCCACACACCAGGAATGGTGTAGCATCAGTCCTGAACTACCCCTGCCATGAGGAGGCAGCTACCCTGGAGCACTCCCTACCACCCAACCTGGTGCCACCTCCCACGCTCCCCAAGAGATGAAGCAGGCAGGAGGCTGGGGTCACCACATCTTCCTTCTCAGAGTTACCAGAACGCCTTGCACGACGGGGGTGGGTTGACCTTGGCTGGCTGCCAGATGCCCACCAAGCTGCTCCATCACTTCTCCTCCATTAACAGGACAGGGGTGAAGAAAAATATGATGGAAAAGCTCATGGGTCGAGATAACTAAACTGGTCAAGGGGCTGGAAAATAAAACTTATGGGGAGCGGCTGAGGGAGTTGGGGCTGTTTAGCCTGGAGAAGAGGAGGCTGAGGGGAGACCTGATTACGGCCTATAAATACTTGAGAAAAGATGGTGGGGAGGTAGGGGAAGGGCTCTTTACATTAGTGATGGGAGATAGAACAAGAGGAAATGGGCATAAGCTTAGTCAGGGGAGATTCAGGTTGGATGTTAGGAAGTATTTCTTCTCTGAAAGGGTTGTCAGCCACTGGAATAAGCTGCCCAGGGAAGTGGTTGAGTCCCCATCCCTGGATGTGTTTAAGAATAGGGTGGATGAGCTACTTGAGGATATGGTTTAATGGGGATTAGGGATGGTTGGACTCGATGATCTCTAAGGTCTTTTCCAACCTAGAAATCTATGAATCTATGAATCTATGAATAAGGGCACGGAGATACCTTATCAATTACCGACACAGGCAAAACAGACTCAGCTTGGGGACATTCATTTTAATTACTGCCAATTAATAACAAAGTAGCATGGTGAGAAATAAGAACAGAACTAAAATTATCTTTCCCTGCTCCTACTGTTTTCCCAGACTCAACTTCACTTCCAACTCCTCTACCTCCTCCCCTGAGTGGCGCAGCGTGATGGGGAATGAGAGTTGTGGTCAGTTTGTGGCAGGGATAGTTCAGGACACTTTGTCTCTGCTGCTCCTTTCTCCACATGCTCTTCCCCTGCTCCAGTGTGGGTCTTTTCCACAGGGTACACCTGCTCAGGAACGGACTGCTCCAGCATGGTGCCCTCTCCATGGGGCCACAGCTCCTGCTAGGAACCTGCTCCAGCATGATCTTTCCCTGAGGTCACAGCTTCCTTCAGGGCACACCCATCTGCTCTGGCATGGGATTCTCCATGGGCTGCAGGAGGACAACTTGTGTCACCATGGTCTTCACCAGGGCATCACCAACATCACACTGATGGGCTCAGCTTTGGCCAGCAGTGAGTCCACCTCAGAGCCAGTTGCAACTAACTGTCTGAGATGGAGGGAGTTTCTGGTGTTTTCTCATAGAAACTACCTGTGCAGCCCCCCCCGTCCCCCCAAAAAAAACCCACCTTGCCACGTAAACCCAGTACAACAACCCTGCAGGAATCTCATCAGAAGTCAAGTCAAGTTAGACCCTATTTAGCATGTCCACCTTAGCCCCTAGGCCACAGACACTCTGCAAACCAAAATAAACAAAAAGTGCTCACTGAGTCACACACAGACTCAAGCCTCACCAGTATTGCCTGCCTCTCTCTTACCGCGCTCTGAATTGATAATTTAATAACTTGTTTCAATACTTTTCCAGGTATCGATCTGGGCCTTACAGAACTACAATCTATGGACTCAATCACCCTCCACACTTTTTCTGGCCACCTATATTTTGCTTTTTTCTAGGCTTTTGGGACCTAGTGACTCCTGCCAGGAGTCACTTCTCAAGGATAACAGCTGAACACTCAGGTTTTGCTCCTGGGAGTTTCCTTCTTCAGCATTCTAGGGTGAACATCAGCAACTCACTATTGACATCGGCACTTCTGACTTACCTAAGTATTCCAACATCTGCTCTAATTGGGCCTTTAATATTTTATCAACCTTTTACAAAGACCCCAGCTTTCTATACGCAATGTTTTATTTGCTCATCTTCTCTATTAAGTAAAGGACTTTCACTTAACTTTTTCTTCTTTTTCCTCTTGCCCCTAGCACCAAATCTCCTCTTTGGTAAATTTAATCTCTGATGCACCTTCAGCTTTCTCTCTTCCCAGAGCTACTGTGGTGTCCTCTGTTCCGTGTTGCTTTTTCTGCTTTTTGTGAAACTCCATTTTGTATCTTCCTATCATTTGACAGTTCCCGATGCAGATATTTATACCTACAGGAACTTCAGTAGGATGTCCAGAATGTCACAGAAACCATTCTCAGTGACAGTGATCACAGATTATCCTGGTAACTAATGACACGCATATGCAAGCCAGTGCATGTACAGTGAATTACATTTTCAAGACAGTGTCACCACTACTCAACGCTTTGCATGAGGGATTTCTTTTCTGTAGTTACAAGAGTGAAATTACTGTTTTCCAGGAGAAGATTCCAGACCTTCTAGTCCACGAACACCTTTTATCTCTTCTTGAAGGTCCCTATACCTGCCACTGACCAAGCCACTCTTTATAAACGGCTATATTAGAGAAAGACTGCAGTTTCCAACAGCTGCAATTTCTATTTTTAAAGGACAGGCTTTTTAGCTGTCAGAGTGCTCCATAATCCACAATACTGATTCTAATCTAATCTACATTGGTCTGTACTCCTGTACATAAAGAATTCAGCACAATGGTGCATTATAGATTTAAAAATAAATTAATTCTTCCATGTTCTCCTCATTGCAGTGAAACTTCAAGCACAGCATACTCCAATGACACATCTGAAGATGGTCACTTCTAAGCTTTACTAGAATGTAAAATAGAATCACAGTTAAGCAACACAGTCTGTATAGCGTTTACAAACTCGTGATTTGTCTTTTAAACATATTTTTAAAAAGATCCCCTTGTACTTTAAGAGAGAGGCTTGGTACTACAAGTGTGGTCAGTTATGCTTATGCACTGGTTCATGTGCTTATAAGCACTAATTTGGTTACAGTCATACAATTCGCTGTCGATGTAAGCAAATAGCTGGTGCCCGCCCTGCACAGTGTGGGCTTCAGCATCCACATCAGCCACAGCCTGACACCACCAGACCCGTGAAAAAAGCTGTGATACACAAGCAGGGAGGAAGGCTTTGACACAGACCTGCACCAGGCTGTTGTCAGACCAACAGGTTCTTCCAGTGGGCTGACCAGCCATGTTGCACAACACTTTATGTCCCACAGGGAGACGATCGAGCATCACATTCCTATGCAGAGCACTTTCCTCTGAATAAGAGCCAAGCTGTGAAAGATATCATGTACATCTGCCACCCCCTGCCATGATTTATTTTCTTGATGTTTAAGAGAAAATGCCATTAATGAGATTTTATGTGCTGTCAACTACCGAAGCCAAAATCTGAAAACTTAGTGAGCTTCATATATGTTGAAATTCTGCTTCTGGGCTGAGGCTTTGTGCACAGTCTGATTTACCAAAACCTATCCAAAATTGAAGAACGAATCTTTTTCGAAGAGTTAGCAGAGTATGCACAGTACTCATTGCGATCAATAGACCATCCATCCAGATTGCTTAATTATGTATTTACAATATTTTCATATGATGTGCAAGTATCTAGTTGATAATATTTTTTCCTTGCAAAAGATATATCACATACGTCAATTAGATAAAGAACTTTATATAAAGTTTAGGCTCTCTAAAGCTTTGGCTTCAAAAAGGAAGGCAAAGTATAATATAATTTTAAATTATTTGTTACATTCTAGGAAAAAAAGTGTGTAATTTTTTGAGGTTCACTATAACGCTGAGAAGCTCATCCAGGTTTTCATTCAGGCAGTCTTTCCTTATGCCTCCATCTCTAATCTTTGGAAATACATTTTTTCCCCACTGACTTAATAATAAATCTGTTGGCAATGGCAAATTTGGAAATTCAGTCAGGAAAGTGACGTTTTTAACAAAACAACACTAATGCTTTTTGAACACTGAATACACTGACAAACTTGAAAAACTTGCAAGAAGACAGATCACAGAAATTTGTGGAGGACTACGTCCTGTCTTGATGAGAAAGCCATGCGGTTACACCTGACAAAATACTAGTATTTGCAGCTAAATGCAGCCCTCGCCCTTTAGTGCAAGCAGCTTATATCACATTTTCTATAAACACCCAAGAATCCAATAAGTGTTGTGCACAATGCAGATCACAGCCTCAAGGACACTGGAGGTTCTGTCCCACTCTGTCCCTCTCCTCCTGCAGTCTTCTGCTTCTTGCGTTTACCTGGTGGAGCTATCATCGGCAGTTCTGTAACTTACTACGCACGATTTGTGTTTCTCTCCCCTAAGCATCTCCATCTTTTGGGAAGAATGTACGCTGTTTATCTCAGCAACTCTCCCAAACCTGCCCCTGATTATATTAAAAATGTGATTCACAGTGATGGAAACTAGGGTGTATCTACAAACTAATTCAAGCACTTAGAAATACTTAGCCACAGCAAGAGGAAGCGATGAATATAAACTCAATATGACTTGAGGGAGGTGGAGGGACTACACACACCCCATGGAGCCATGATTTTATCACAGGACACCGGAACATGCACAATATATAAGCTGATGCTAGTGAAGGCTTAAATGCACTTTGCTCATCTTCTTCCCTTGGTAAACCCATTCAGGAAGAAGACAACTAATTCAGAGCTAGCTTGAGTAACACCATACCGCATTTCAACAAATTACGCTGACAAATCCTGGATTTTTCTGTTTCCCTGGGGAAAAATGTTATGGAAATAAAAGCAACAAACAAAACCATCAGAAGGACATCACTAAGATGTTTTTCTAGTAATTACAGGAAAACAGAAGTTTTCAATAACAGCTTTACTCTCAGACACCATTTTCACAGTGAAAGAGAAGTTTGGCACTCTTTAGAGTTGACAGGCAGCCTCGAATGCCTTCTACTGCTACTTGGGAAGGTTAGGAACCCTCTGTATCTCCTTTCAAAGACAGCAGGAAGTTAAGGTAGGACATAAAGAGTGAAGAGGAGCTGAGTTATACAATAGGCTTTCAACTGTGGACATCTGATGTAGATGTGAAAAATAGTTTAGGTCAGAAGTGGGACATGGTGATCTCATGCAGTTGTACATATAGACAATGACTGCACAATGTGGAAAAATATGTCAGTTAGATAAGGAACAAAACACACTCAAAGCAGCCTAATGTTAAAGGGCCGGAACTGGTATTCCAGGGTGTAGAAATACTAAGTTAACACCCATCTAGCTGTATCTAATAATCTTTCAGATAGGTAAGGAGTAAATCCACTTCAAAGCAGGTGTTACTGAGAAATGTTTCTATCTGTTATATACCATTGTTCTTACATGAAGCTAGTCACAGGCTGTTACAAGCCACATGGGAGTTTCAGGTCACATATTCAAAAGAACGGCTTCCTTTCTGAATAGGACTCTTCAAAGCCATTGTGTCAGTCCCCCTAGGAAAAAAGTGTCGTACCTGGACAACACGCTGCTATCCTGTGTTTTTACTCCAACTTTTCTGGATTTCCCCCTATGGCTGCATTTAGACAACCAGAGCCCTTCTGAAATCCCTTGTCTTTGGTAAGCCTTTCTGGAGCAGCATAAATGCAAAATTTATCTACAGGGTGAATTTGCCATCAGCAACAGAACAGGACTAAGACCTAATTGCATGGTTGTAGTGTAAAATCTGTGAAGATGAATAATTAGAGTGTTAAATCTATGCCTTCGTTGCTCCAAAAGTAAAAAGCAAGACATCTTCCTTCAGCGACATCATTCTTCTAATATGGCACTACTAAGACTTAAAAAAAAAAAAAAACAAACAGAAGAAGGAAATGAAAAAGAAATGAGACATGTAGTTCAGATATCTCTTAGCTTTTATCAAAGGGCAAAAAAACCCACCTCATCATAGACCTCACAAATAGCTCCAATAAGACCTAAACTTATTGTGGGAGTTGTTTTGCAGTGTCGAGCTACAATAATAGAAAATTAAGTAAATTTCCCAGATTATTGCCCTGAGGCAAAAACTCTCCTTGTTAAAATACAATTTTTGTGCCAGTCTGTGTCAGGGACATGATTACCTGAGAAACTGACTTCCAAGTGCTGAATTATTCTCTTTCATTTGAGTTCTTCTGGGAAGTCAAGTTAGACTGACTTCTAAAGAAATGGCATATTGGCCTTTGTGAAAGGTAAACCCAAGGTGTTTAAATATACATGCATTGCACCTCCAGTGAAAATCGCCAACTTCTGACATAGTCCATCTGCTAATCTTCCAGCAGGGTGGGCCTGGCTACAGGCAGACAAATGAAATGATGATGCTGCTGCAACAGAGATACTGAGATAGCCTGGCCATATGGTAAAACACCGTAGAGAGAAATAGGGAAAGAAATCCTGGAAAGGTCACCCTGACTCAGAAGACCCACGTTTCTCCGGCTGATTCATCTGGGTCATGAAACAGCTCTTAGTTTTGGTCACTGGACTGCTCTCAAAGGGTAACTGTGCAGGGCAAATATTATGAAGTTACGCTCAGCAAGTAACTTCAGTATGTCGCAATTCCAAAAAACATTCTTGTTTTTCCAAATCCTCCCTCTCCTCTCATAAGAAGGGAAAGAAACAGGACGGATGGAATTAGGATATTTCTAGTGCGTTTATGAGCAGGAAAACTGAAGTACATTTACAAATATCCCTTTTGCCAGTCACATGAGAGAAGATGAACTTTATTATTTGTATCAAGTCAAACATTATCCTTTTTTTGAACTGGTCTGAGACCATATTGCCCCTGCTTGGGAATCTGCATTGACTCACTGAGATTCCACTCAATGGTTCACTGCCCATGAATTCAAATGAATCCTCTTCACTTCACAGAAGTACAGCCAAGAGCAGCAAACACAACAGTGAACTCCCAACACTGCAAGGAGCTGAATCCATTCTTTGCTGCAGTGTGGAAATCAAAATATCTCACCAACACACAAGGACTGGAGGCAGCACTTTAAAATCTAGGTACACGATTTTTAGGCAGAGGTTCTTTCATCCTATATTTAACAGAAAGCAATGCATGTTACTTTGCATCACCAGAGTAAAACGGGAACCAAAATGCTAGTGTGGGCCACAAGAAGGTGAGAGAACAGGTGAGTACTACTTATGGAAGTAGAAAGAAGTGCAACATACCCAGTTAAAGTGCTTTTTTTTTTACTTATTTCATTTTCACTTTCAACTACTGAATTATTCCCCACAAAAAGTAATCTAAAGAAAACTTGCCTTCACTCTGTTTAGTGATAAGTATTTTGCCACTGTCATAATTTCTAGAAATCTGTTTGATTTCCTGGACAGTTGCATTTACCGCAACCTGCTGTCTCCTAGCAAACATACACACATTTCTGGTGGAGAATATCTCTTTTCATAGCAGGTAACATGTTACAGTCTCAGAACAGCTCATGGATAATTCCTCAACCTCTGGTAATTTCCTTATGACACAGTATTTAAGTATGGTAAAAGAATACACGTTCTGCATAAAAGAGTTTGCTCTGAATGCAGTTTATAATCAGATGTATTATTTCTCTTCCAGGTAAAACAGAATTATCAGCCATATCATATCACCGCCTTTCACTGGTATTTGCCCAGTATTTGAAATTCAAAGGAGAAACACATTGCTAAACTTAGGCTACCCTCAGGACCGACAGCGGATCGTGCTACCAGAGGGCATGGCACAGCCTGTCCTCTGACGAACAGGGGATCTCTGAGGCTCGAACACCCACCCACACTCGAACACGATGATGTTCTATGGGAAAAACACACCATGCCCACACTGGCTCTTGAGATTACTTGTTCAGAGTTGACTCAACCTAGCCAGTAAGTTTTTGACTATTAAGAAAACTGGGCAAACAGGAAGACATCTTTAGAAAAATCTAGCAGGTATTCAGACAATACCCAGCCAGTATCAAGCTATCAAATACGGATGGCAAGAGGAAAAATGCACGACATGCTGATTACTATTTGTGAGGCAACAGAGACAGATACAGCGTCTTGCTTTAGGAAAAATTAAAATCTAAAGAGAGTAAATCCCAACCATTCAATTCTGAAGAAAGATACATTTGCTGCTTGTTCAAAGGCATCATCATGAAGATAAATGATCAGAGTAATCAACCTTTGATAATACAGTTAACACTATTCAGGACCGTAATGAGCTCCAAGCTTGTACTTCAGACTATGATTTCACCACACATATGACATATATTCTAGCTGGTAGTTACTGGTAATAATAATTACAGAAGTTATCCTAGATTAGTACACTATAGCTTAATATATGTGTTACTTCACTGCAATCAAACTACAATAACATAGGCAGCAAAAGTAATTCCCAGTTATGGGGAACTTCTAAGCTCACTTGATTCCTGTGAAATAGCATAGATTTTTTGAGAAAGGACAGAGAAGACATCACCATCCAGTTTGTTTTTTCTAAGCAAATCATGGTTGGTGAAGACTGATTTCCAACACCTCAACAAATGTGCTTAGCTTCCTGCTGAAAATTAACAACTATTGCTAACTGACTTCTCAACACAATTTTGTAAATATCAAGAAAACATAAAATAAAATCAGCAGACTTCCCATTTAGTGTCACACAACTGACCACTTCAGTTCCATCTTCATCCCTTCTTCCACCAAGGGCCCATGCAATTTTCTAAGAACATCACATTTTGTTCCTAAAGGACGAACACAGCATTCAGCACGTTTCCTACAATTATCAGAAAGGTCTACTGCCCGTATCATAAAGAAGATCAAGAGTTAGCTTGTTTTCTCCCAGTTAGCTCTATTAATCTCCCATACTAGAATTCAACAATGTGAAATTATTCCCCTAAATTTCAAATCTACTCCTATCAACTGAAATGGTAGAAAGTCAGAGCTTCATAGTTTGTCTATCAGAGTGAATTTAATTCGCAAAGAGTTAACAGTAATTACCCATAAACAAAGATTTATGGGTAATTAGTTTGCGTGCTTAGTTTACAGCAGCATAGTCTGTCCAACAATGAAAAACACCGGCTGTGATAAATGAAATCCCCCTGCTTCTATTAAAGTAAAAGAAAGGAGGAGATTACTAACAAAAGAAGTCTGGCTTTGTAATTTCATTACCCCATGATCAGAAAGATGCATCCACTAGTCTGAGACAGGAGTGCTGCCCTAAGAGATGGCATTCGAAGAGGAGGACAAGCTCACGTGAGAAGCACGCTTCGACAACTCCCAGTGCAGAGAAGAGAAGAGGAGAGGAGATCGTGCAGGGCTCCAGTGGCCAGCCCCAGAGTGGGGGACAGAGTAGGACCATGGTGGGCAGCCCCCTGCCAATGAAAGGACTGAAACTGCAGAGCTGCCCTGCCTTACGGGCTATCGCTGTATTAACAATCCCCAAAGGGGACCTTCTTGGTCTTACTCAAAGTTCACCATCACATGGGCCATTTGTAAGCACAATCACCTCAGTTACAGAAACTGCAGAAAATACAGCTATTTACAACATGGTTGCCTATAGCGAGCTCATAGTCTTTTCACTGCAGTCGTAATTTTTTTTCTTTTTTTTTTTTTTTTGCTTTGAGTTGTTTTTGAAGTTTTGTTTTGGAGGCTTGTCAGGGTTTTTCTTCAATTTATCCTCAAAAACTTAGTTTTGTGAGGGCTATTACAAATGAATACACAAAGATATTCTTGTACTCCACAGTACCAGAAATGGGCAGTACGCAGCAGTAATTTGAAATTATTTCCATTTACTCAAATACTCCTGCAGTGCTACACAGCACTATAATGAAAATTGTTCGGGTTCCATTTCAGAAATTTATGCATGAGTCAAAAAAAAAAAAAAAAAAGGCTCCATAGTTATTTCAAGTAACGTTCATATAATATAGCAAACATCATATTCGATACAGTAATTGTAAATGACAGTCTAAAATGGCAAGTTTTGCAGGAAGAGGTAATATCTTATTAAACATATTCACATTGCTAAAAAAAACCCAGACAATCTTTTAGTTACTGTATCAGTTAACTAAACATGATCTGAGCGTATGATGAAAATACCTAAGGTTTCCTTGTAAAGACCATTTCACTGAGCACTAGGAAAAGTTTTGCATTTAGCATATAGCAACACTTTCAAAATTGACAGTCTTACTCATTTTTTAAAGCCTTTAGTTCTCTAGTAGATCTTAGTCTTAGAACAAACTGACTCTTCACGTTCTGATTGAGTTAAAGGGACTGAAGAGGTTATACAATTGGGAAGAATTTGGGCAAGGCACGTAAGATGTCAGCCATCAGCACAATGTATTCTGACAGGCCAGTTAAAACTTTCACAAGCATCAACAGTATAGTCTCAAAGTTAGCCGAGCTCTTTTCAGATAAATTTTCTTCCCAGCCTATGCCAGAGCAGGATTCTCAAGTGCACCCAGGGAATTAGCTCTCTTCAGAGAGGAAAGAAAAGAGTGAAAAGCAAATAATGTCAGTTCAACAGAATTTAGAGAGATATGCTATTGCAGAGTAAGAACGGCAGCTGAGACAGTATGTATTAAACTCACCTGGCTAATTTTAACTCCCACAATATTTACATCACCTCTCGTTAAAACACAGGACTTTGAGTAATGTTTCCTTATTAGCAGACTCATCAGATGCTTCATTAGCACAGAGTCACTCTACCTCAGCTTTATCTCCCCATTTGTGTAACAGTCTGTGATGCTAAGAGAAGTGCTGAATACCTTTTCTGAACCACTAAATTGCTTGTCTGCATCAATATAATTTTCTTCTTTTCATCTGAGTCTGTACAAAAACAGTGAGCAAAACTCTTCTGGTCAAATGTTGATATTTACTTCCTCGATAATCATCTAAATTCCCTTAACAGTTCACAGAGAGAAATGGGCAATTCTGGAACATGATTCATTCCATTCTAAGGACGTCTGGAACAGGTCAGGTGAAACATGCCCTGAAAGTGTTTTATTTTAACTCTGATCACCAAGGAAGCTTTATATAGGCAACTATAATAGTAACTGTCTGTGGTGAGAAGAAATTACTCCCACCTTTTCTGAGTATTGCAGCCCATATAACAATGACTTGATGAATGAAGATCACAGCAGCCTCTTCTCAAGACTCTCAATAGCAGCAGAAATGTCACCATGATGCCCTTCCCTCACGAACCAGAGGCTTTCTATGTATCACAGAACAATGTTTGATACTCTCTTCATTCAGCTAATACTAAAAAATTGATGGACCTCTCTATCGTCCGTCTCCCTGCATCCTGTCCCAATCAGCACAGACCAACATGTGCAACAAAACCATGCTGAGAAAGCAGCTGCCTTGTGTGGTGCAGCATGCACCAGAGAAGTTCCCCATAGCATACGACCGCTCAAAGCAGCAGCAGAAAGAACACAGGGAGGATAGACCTTTGAAAAAAAAGAGAAGCCATCGCAGATGGGGAAATGGACGAGGACATGTACACATATTACCTATATCTATCTGTATTTCTGGAGATGGGATAGGCAGAGACGGCAAGACGCAGAGGGAAGTGGAGAAGGAAAGAATGTTGAAGCGAGAAGACAGGCAAACGAAGACAAGGTGGTGAGAGGAGTGGGCGGTGGGAGTGTGTGGAGTGGGCCAGGAGACGAGCCAAGTGAAGAGTTGGAGAATAAGGAAGAAAAAAAAAGGATTTCAGAATAGAAGGAGCAGCAAACGGAAAATATGCAGATAGGCTTACGGTTTCAGAGTTTGAGGAAACAGAACATGCACTGACAAAAAGGTACTGCAGAGAGAAAGAGCTAGAGAGAAGACTGCAAGCAAAGTTTGAGGAGAACAACTCTACAGCTTTTCAAGCTTAGAAAATGAAGAATAGTGCAGGAAAGAACAGAATGAAGTGAAGAACAGGTAATAGCTTAAGTCTTCCTTTTTGCTCTCTCTTTTTCCAGCTTAGCTCAATCATTAGTATCTCAGAGAAGATGCAAAACTTGCAAAACAGAATTAACTGTCACGCCAATTTTTCAAAGCTCAATGCAGCATCAAGAGTGGTAAGTGTGGAAAAAACAGTGCTACAGACTTGTTACACCCAATGCCATTTCAAATGTTACGCATTTCCCCCGAAATTTCCCCCTCTGCAACCGAGGGGAAAAAAATCCACACAAAATATGTCATCTGTGGCACCTGCATCAGGCTAAAGTATCAAACCCCACGCTTGTATGTGAGCATAACTCATGGCAACTTCACTAAAATGTGGTCTAAATGGGACCATGACAATCGTACACACCTCTGTTGTGCAACCTAGCAGTCTGTGGTCTGACAGATGCTACTGTGGCTAACTTAAGGTGAGCAGATTTCTTTAAATCAGATATGCCTGAAAAATCACCATCCTTAAAGAACATCTGCTTGCTAGTCATATAAAAGTAAACACATTCTGCAAGCTGAAAAAAAAATCCAGCTTTTAAAGAAGAATGCAAAAAGTAACAATATCAATCTACTTTTAACAGGCTGCCTACAGTCTTCACCCCTAAGCCCATCCTCTCTTGTACAAGTACAGAAATTCTCTTGTGCTGCCACATGTAAATGTAAGTAAGGCATAAACCATTTTAACTTGATCTTCTACTACTAACAATAGACTTAGCAAGAAAACTTTGCCCTCTTCCACTGTCTTTACCTACCTACTGGCATTCTGTAAATGTCAGCTTTTTAGGCCAACCATATCATTTTCTTTCAAGTGCATTTGCAGCATATGGAGTTCAAGATTCTTAGGGAGGCAAGGAGGGTGCTCAGCAAGGTTGCTACCCTGGATTTCAGGAGAGCAGACTTCAGCCTCTTCAGAGATCTCCTTGGTAGAGTACAATGGGATGAAGCCCTGGAGGGAAGAGGGGCACAAGAAAGCTGGATAATATTCAAGGATCACCTCCTCCAAGCTCAGGAGCGGTGCACCCCAACAAAGAGGAAGTCAGGTAGGAACACCAGGAGGCCTGCGTGGATGAACAGGCGGCTCCTGGACCAACTAGAACACAAAAAGAAGGCCTACAGAGGGTGGAAGCAAGGACAGGCAGCCTGGGAAGAATACAGAAAAATTGTCTGAGCAACCAGAGATCAGGTTAGGAAAGCTAAAGTCCTGATGGAGTTAAATCTGGCCAGGGACATCAAGGGCAACTTCTATAGATATGTCAGTGATAAAAAGAAATCTAGGGAAAACATGGGCCCTCTCCAGAAGGAGACAGGAGACCTGGCTACCCAGGATATGGAGAAGGCTGAGGTACTCAATGACTTCTTTGCCTCAGTCTTCACTGGCAAGAGCTCCAGCCACACTGTCCAAGTCACTGAAGGCAAAGGCAGGGACTGGGGGAATGAAGAATCACCCACTGTAGGAGAAGATCAGGTTCGAGATCATCTAAAGAACCTGAAGGTGGACAAGTCCATGGGACCTGATGAGGTGCATCCGCGGGTCCTGAGGGAACTGGTGGATGAAGTTGCTAAGCCACTATCCATCATATCTGAGAAGTCGCGGCAGTCTGGTGAAGTTCCCACTGACTGGAAAAAGGGAAACATAGCCCCCATCTTTAAAAAGGGGAAAAAACAAGACCCAGGGAACTACAGGCCAGTCAGTCTCACCTCTGTGCCTGGCAAGATCATGGAGCAGATCCTCCTGGCGTCTATGCTAAGGCACATGAAAAATAAGGGGGTGATTGGTGACAGCCAACATGGCTTCACTAAGGGCAAATCCTGCCTGACTAACCTGGTGGCCTTCTATGATGAGGTTACAGCATTGATGGATAAGGGAAGAGCAACTGACATCGTCTATCTGGACTTGTCCAAAGCACTTGATACTGCTACACAACATCCTTGTCTCTAAACTGGAGAGACATGGATTTGACAGATGGATCAATCGGTTGATAAGGAATTGGCTGGATGGTCGCACTCAAAGAGTTGTGGTCAACAGTTCAATGTCCAAGCAAAGGCCTGTGATGAGCGGTGTTCCTCAGGGGTCAGTACTGGGGCCAGTGCTATTTAACATCTTTGTTGGAGACATGGACAGTGAGATTGAGTGCACCCTCAGCAAGTTTGCTGAAAACAGAAAGCAGTGTGGTATGGTGGGCACACTGGAGGGAACAGATGCCATTCAGAGAGACCTTCACAGGCTGGAGAGGTGGGCCAGTGAGAACCTCATGAAGTTCAACAAGGCCAAGTGCAAGGTCCTGCACGTGGGTCGAGGCAAGTACAGGCTGGGCGGAGAACGGATTGAGAGCAGCCCTGAGGAAAAGGACTTGGGAGTGCTGGTAGATGAGAGGCTCAACATGAGCTGGCAATATGCACTGGCAGCCCAGAAAGCCAACCATATCCTGGGCTGCATCCAAAGAAGCTGTGGCCAGCAGGGCAAGGGAGGTGATTCTGCCCCTCTACTCTGCTCTTGTGAGACCCCACCTGGAATACTGCATTCAGCTTCTTCAACACAAGAAGGACATGGAACTGCTGGAGCGAGTCCAGAGGAGGGCCACAAAGATGATCAGAGGGCTGGAGCACCTCTCCTACGAAGACAGTCTGAGAGAGTTGGGGCTATTCAGCCTGGAAAAGAGAAGGCTTCAGGGTGATCTTATTGCAGCTTTCCAGTACTTAAAGGGAGCCTACAGGAAAGCTGGAGAGGCTTTTTACAAGGATGTGCAGTGCTAGGACAAGGGGCAATGGATTTAAACTGAAAGAGGGGAGATTTAGATCAGATATAAGAAAAAAATTTTCACTCTGAGGGTGGTGAGGCACTGGAACAGGCTGCCCAGATAAGTTGTAGATGCCCCATACCTGGAAGTGTTCAAGGCCATGTGTGATAGTTTGATGTGTGGGGGGGTGTTCTGGTGGCAGGGGAGGGGATTTGCTCCCTTTGCCACCAGATCTGAGTCCCATCCCCCCCAGGGGAGGTTGAGCCAAATTGGCGCCTCTGCGAATTGCCCTATTTAAGTTGAGACAAAGGGGCGGGAAAGGGGCTTTTTGCTCAGGAGCGAGGAGAGAGCAGGAGGGCGCTGCCCTCGCTCCCGGCTCCCGGCCGGGCGGCTGCCCAGGCCTGGGCCGGCGCCATGTGCTCAAGATGGCGCCGGGGAGCCGCATGGGGGACTCGGTAAGCGCCCCACTCCCGGGGTGCCCGCCGGGCCGAGCTCCCCCAGAGAGGATTAAGAGCTAAGAGAAAACAACCACAACGACCGGGTCAGCCAAGATGGAGCAGGAGGAGGTGTACTGGAGCTGAGGCTTCCCGTGCAATCGGTGTGAAGATGGCAGGCGGCCCCCCTGCAGCCAGGGTGTACTCGGCGGAGCAGAAACCCACTCGTGGTCCGTGGAGAAACCCACGTCGGAAAGGAGATGCCTGAGCCCGGGAGAGGTCGTGGAGCAGGGGATGCGCGACCAGGTACTGTTAATAATGGGGCATGGAATGCACAACGAGGTCGTGGAGGCATCTGGAATCCGTGGGACGGCCGACACGAGTGGCAGCAGCTCCCTAAGAGGCCGAGACTGGTAAAGCCCAAACTGGTGCGACCCATGGGGAGGATTGCAATCCTGCGGGCAGGACTCATACTGGAAAAGTTTGGGGACTTTTTCTTTGTGAGTAGGGGATCCACCGAAGCAAGGGAAAAATGGTGTAAAGACTCCTCCTCCTTTAAGAAAAGCGCGGCAGTTAACAGCATGGATGAACTGACCTGCACTCCCCCATTCCCTGTCCCCCTATGCCGCCGGGGGGGAGGTAGAGCCAGGAAGGAAAGAAAATAGGGGGTGGGGAGGTTGTTGTTTTAAGATCTGGCCTTGTTTTCTCTTTCTCCTCTCAAGTAACCGGTTTTCGTTCCCATTTGTCTTTTGTTTAATAACTGTTAATAAATTGTTTTGGTTTATGAAGAAAGCCTGAGTCATGTTTTGCCCGGGACCATGCTTGGTGGGTGCTCCCTCTCGGTTCTTGTCTCGACTCTCAGTCCAAAAACCACGACACCATGTTGGATGAGGTTTTGAGAAACGTGGTGTAGTGGAGGATTTCCCTGCCCATGGCAGGGGAGTTGGAACTAGATGATCTTTGAGGTCCCTTCCAACTCTAACCATTCTATGATCCAATATCACTTCACATTTAAATAAAAAGGGAACTGCCTTTACTATTGCTTTTGTTATTGATCACTTACAGCTTTCCTTCCATGGTAGTAGAAGAATAAATCTTAGAGTAGCTATCAGTCACTCACGGCATGAACAGAAGGCAGGAGAATCTAATGGTTCTAGACAATTCCTGGCCGCACAAGACCACAGTTCTACAGGCAATAGTTGGAACAAAGCTATGTATTTTTCAAATCTTGTTACTTCAAAGAAAAAAAAAAAAAACAACAGTCAATTTTTACAGTGGAAGACTCACTATTGATTGCCGTGAATTTCGAAAAATGGCACTGACATTACACAACTGGATAAAGCATGATAGCTTTCAGTTTTTATGGAGTGAATATACAAAGCACTGGGTGGTTTTACTCTGATTAAATTTCACTGCTTTATAAATAAGATGTCCGTTAATCACTGGATTGGATAGGTACTTTTGGAAGCACTTTCACGCTTTCCTAGCAGGCCAACTGTGGATGTCATAGCTGAAACACAGTGAGCAGTAAGCCTAGTGAGAGTTCTCCCATTTTTAACAGTAAAACGTATGCTGTGCATTCTAACAAGGTTTATTGAACGGTGCTAAGAATGGCTTATCCAGAACTCAGTGACAGGTAAAGGATGCTATACCTTCTTCTACCACTGGACTTTAAAGGGGAAGTCTGAACCAGCTTGCTCACTCCTTTTACTCTGTGGATTGTAAAAAACTGTAACATTGTAGTAACTGTACCTATTTTTTTTAAAGGCTGTCAGTTCAAGAAGCTCATTACACGAGGGAACAGCAGCTACTGCAAGAGTGTTAGAACTCATTTCTAAATAGACAGTATCTGCACCAAATGGGTAGAATAACCTAACACTGACATGAAATAAATGTACTTTTAAAATGAAAAGAAAGGAAAAAAAAAAAAAAAAAGGAAAGAAATTCCAGAAAAGCAATGTGACAAATACTTCAAAAAAAACGTAAGTGAATGGGAAGTTATTTTGAAATACTAGATTTGAAATACCCATACAATCATACACCACCACATCACCAGTACTACCTGAACAGACAACTGCAAAGCAACAAAACACCGGTATTTCCTCTTTCTAGTTGCTTTATGAATGTAGCATTATGATAAGTATGATGTTTATAGCAAAATTATCTCTATTCGTATTGTTTTCTCCTACCCTTGTGTTTTCAAAAACAAAGATATAACAACCTTTGCTTAAAAGCATAATGCATCCACTTCCTCCAGTTATTTCATTAATGGATGACCTCAGGGGAATACACTGAGTATCCAGCACTCATGCTTGCAAAAAAAAACAGATATCACAAATCCATAAACATAGATTTAGCTTTAAGCACAAAATGCAAAAACACACTTTGATCTTCCATATTAGTTTGCATAACTGCTTACTGCTAGTATGTATTCCAAGCTATCTGTGGTTACAGCTAACTGGGAACACTTAACTGCTGAAATTTACTGAACAAATCAAGCCTTATCAGCAAGTCATTTGAGTAGATTCTTGACAATCTTTGTTCATTGTGAGTTACCACGACCTACTAATAAGCTGACAAAGAGCACAAATATCCAATTTCAAAAGCAGGACAGAAAATTGTTGTTTGTTAAAAATTACGAATTAGACCTGGATAAGCCAAATCTGGCTTTAGAAGAAAGATTTGCATGCACAAAATTAGTCTGATAAAATACTAACAGAGATTGCAACCTGTTGCACAGAAACCTTCAAAATCATTCCACCTCTTCATCAACCATGTATTACAATTTACAATAGATTGAAAATAGCAATTTAAAAACACATAAAATGAAATTCATGGTGTATTCATGTCAGATTCATGTCAGAGCTTGTGGGTGCAAATTAAAGGACAATCTGGCGTGTGTGATACTGTTATTGGTGTTTATTACAGACCACCGGATCAGGATGAGGAGGTTGATGAGGCCTTCTACAGGCAGCTGACAGCGGTCTCGCAAATGCAGGCCCTGGTTGTCATGGGGGACTTCAACTATCCTGATATCTGCTGGAAGGCCTACTCAGCCAGCCATCCACAGTCCACGAGGTTCCTTCAGTGCGTTGATGATAACTTCCTGATGCAAATGGTGGATGAGCCTACTAGGAGAGGAGTGCTGCTGGATCTTATTCTCACTAATAAGGAGGGTCTGGTTGAAGCGCTGAAGGTCAAGGGTAGCCTTGGTTGTAGTGACCATGAAATGGTGGAATTCAGGATCTCGTGGCAGGAAGAGAATACCTAGCAGAACTAGAACCCTGGCCTTCAGTAGGGCCAACTTTGATCTTTTCAAACAATTGCTAGGAGAAATCCCATGGGACAGAGTACTAGAAGGTAAAGGGGCCCAAGATAGTTGGTTAGCCTTCAAGGACCTCTTCTTCCGAGCTCAAGACCGGTGCATTCCAACAGGTACGAAGTCAAGAAAGGACACCAAGAGACCTGCACGGTTAAATGGGGAACTGTTGGGCAAACTCAAGTGGAAAAAGAGAGTGTACAGATCATGGAAGGAGAGGCAGGCCACTTGGGAGGAGTATAGGTCTGCTGTCAGAGGATATAGGGAGGCAACTAGGAAAGCTAAGACCTCCTTGGAATTAAACCTTGCAAGAAAGGTCAAGGACAACAGAAAGAGCTTCTTTAAATGCACTGCAGGTAAAACTAACACTAGAGGCCATGTAGGCCCCCTGGTGAATGAGGAGGGTGCCCTGGTGACAGAGGATAAGAAGAAGGCAGAGTTACTGAATGCCTTCTTTGCCTCAGTCTATACTGCTGGAGGCTACCCTGATGAGCCCCGGAACCCTGAGGCTCCTGAGGAAGTCAAGATAGAGGAGGAGTCTATCCTGGTTGATGAGGACTTAGTTATGGACCAGTTAAGCAACCTGGCCACCCATAAGTCCATGGGTCCTGATGGGATGCACCCGCGGGTGCTGAGGCAGCTGGCGGATGTCATTGCCAGGCCACTCGCCATCATCTTCGCTAAATCATGGGGAACAGGAGAGGTGCCTGAGGACCGGAGGAAAGCAAATGTCGCTCCGGTCTTCACAAAGGGCAAGAAGGAAGACCCAGGTAACTATAGACCGGTCAGCCTCACCTCCATCCCGGGAAAGATAGTGGAACAACTTATCCTTGGTGCTGTCTCTAGGTATATCAAGGATAAGAGGGTCATTAGGGGCAGTCAACATGGCTTCACTAAGGGGAAGTCGTGCTTGACAAACCTGACAGCCTTTTATGAGGACATCACCCAGTGGGTGGATGATGGTAGAGCAGTGGATGCGGTCTATCCTGACATCAGTAAAGCATTTGACACAGTCTCCCACGGCATCCTCACAGCTAAACTGAGGAAGTGTGGTCTGGATGATCGGGTAGTGAGGTGGATTGCGAACTGGCTGAAGGATAGAAGCCAGAGAGTAGTGGTCAATGGGACAGAGTCCAGTTGGAGGCCTGTATCCAGTGGAGTCCCTCCAGGGTCAGTACTAGGACCAGTATTGTTCAACATATTCATCAATGACTTGGATGAGGGAATAGAGTGCACGGTCAGCAAGTTTGCTGACGACACTAAACTGGGAGGAGTGGCTGACACGCCAGAAGGCTGTGCTGCCATTCAGAGAGACCTGGGCAGGCTGGAGAGTTGGGCGGGGAGAAATTTAATGAAATACAACAAGGGCAAGTGTAGAGTTGTAGTTTTTGCATCTGGCTAAGAACAACCCCATGTACCAGTACAAGTTGGGGACTGAACTGTTGGGGAGCAGCACAGAGGAAAGGGACCTGGGGGTCCTGGTGGACAGCAGGATGACCATGAGCCAGCAATGTGCCCTTGTGGCCAAGGCCAATGGCATCCTGGGGTGTATTAGAAGGGGTGTGGTTAGTAGGTCGAGACAAGTTCTCCTCCCCCTCTACTCTGCCCTGGTAAGGCCGCATCTGGAATACTGTGTCCAGTTCTAGGCTCCTCAGTTCAAGAAGGACAAGGAACTGCTTGAGAGAGTCCAGCGCAGGGCCACAAAAATGATTAAGGGAGTGCAGCATCTCGCTTATGAGGAAAGGCTGAGGGAGCTGCGTCTCTTTAGCTTGGAGAAGAGGAGACTGAGGGGGGACCTCATTAATGTTTATAAATATTTAAAGGGTGACTGTCATGAGGACAGAGCCAGGCTCTTCTCAGTGGCATCCAATGACAGGACAAGGGGAAATGGATATAAGCTGGAACATAGGAGGTTCCACTTAAACATGAGGAAGAACTTCTTCCCAGTAAGGGTAACAGAACACTGCAACAGGCTGCCCAGAGAGGTTGTGGAGTCTCCTTCTCTGGAGATGTTCAAAACCCGCCTGGACGCGTTCTTGTGTGATCTAATCTTGGTGGTCCTGCTCCGGCAGGGGGATTGGACTAGATGATCCTTTGAGGTCCCTTCCAATCCCTAACATTCTGTGATTCTGTGATTCTGTATGTTCTTGTTATATCACCTAATTCTGTGCAACAACTTTCTGGAAAAAGAGGATGGCCTGTGTTTTTTTTCTGACAATTTATTTTACTTTCTTAGCTCTAGTTTTCCCACAAGTGATACAAGATAAAGCTTTCTACTTGAGCAACATACTCTTTTCCCCAAGCTAGATAAGGAGAAAAATACCAGAATTCTTTAACATGCTTTCAGTGCACACATCATTTTACCAGAGATGTAGGAATCAACTAATAAATACCACCACTAGTATTTGGGTTTTATACTCTGATTGTAGGTAAGTCTTTATTACCTAAATAAACATAGGATTATTTTGCCAGCCACTTAATTCTTTTTCTGTAACTTAATTCACAGGCTTGAGTCAACTCCTCAGTTCTCTCTACATACCACTTGAAGGGAAAAAGCATTGTATTTTTACCAACTTCCTCCTTTCCAAACCACTTCCTCTTAGGAACAAATATTATTTTAACAAGTTTCTGTTACTAAACTGATGTGTGAAAAAGGCTACAGAAAAGATTTTGGTACACACTTTCGCTGCTTACCAAATTCCTCATGATAACCATGACAATAAAACATAAAAGGATGGCAAGACATTAGCGTTTTAGGAAACTAATAGGCTAGGGAAATTTTAACATGAAGAGCTGTGTTTGCTTTCCATACAGAAAAGCAGCCTTGTTATATCTTTTTCTTACATCTGTAGTAAGTGTCCCCTAAACATTTCCTGTGTTTTGCAAATTTGACACCTAGCCATTTAAAAACGTGTTTCTGTCCTTAGTAAATCATCAGGACTGAAGAGATTAGCTGTTAGATTGTTTTCCATGTGCTTTCTGGGTCCATTTTAAAAAGAAAATAGCATTCTATGTGGTAATCAATTGTACTTCATTGTCTTATTCATGTTTTTCTTATTACATCAACAACAAAAGGTGTTTAACTTGAATTACAGTAGCTACCATTTCAGAGGGTTTCTCTTACAATCATTCTCTTATATTTGAGAGTAGAAGTGAACTAGACCAACAGAAAGCTTTTTTTTTTTTTAATTAATGCTGCTCACCATTAATTAGGTGACTGATTAGACTCTGCAACCTTTTATCTACCATGTTTTAAATTCTGTGCATGTCTCAGGTATACAGGCAGGGGTTTTAGATGAAAATTCTAGCAGGGACATAGATGTATGTGGGTTGACAGAATACCACAAAAATCTGGATGGATGAACTCTCCAACCTTACACCAAGTCTCTGCTTCAGACAAGAATTTGCGAAACAATTGGAAAACGTATCTGAAATGGTGAGCAACAAATTATGAATTCTGGTGATGTGGCATACATTTTCCTCTTTTCTCTGCACTATGTAGACTGAAAGAAAACTGAGAATCTAGCAGCACTTGGCCCTGCATTTCTAAATTACATCCAAGCATGTGCTTCTGATCATTCTTGAGTCACAAGGATCCTGAGACTCCAAAATAAATATCTATTTTTTAATCATGCTAAGGGAGTAACAAAAATGACCAACCTTCCCATGCGTCATTTACATTCCAGTAAAATACATAACTTTTTTTCTCAAACCATATTTTATGTCCTCTCATCTTTTACTGAACTGTATTTAATTTATTGTGGCAATTTCTTGTTGATGCTATCAGGCAGTCAAGAAATAAAGGGAGAGTTAATCTTTTAATTCAGTGACTTATATGAACCATTAACTCTGTTTCAAACATAATAAACTCATAAAGAGTAGACAATGCTTATTTAGATTGCTTGCATTTCTTATGACTAGGAGAAGATTCTAACTGTGCAGCAACTCATTAGGTGAGGCCTGAGTTCTGTATTTTCAGGCAAAGGTCAAAAGTTTCTTTTGTTTCTATATACTCTGCAATTCTGGAAACTTTTTTCCAGGTAAAAAACAAAGAAAATTAAATTTCTTGGCATTGGTAGAAAGCTGCTGTTTATTTTCAGGCTCTTTTCCTTTAAATAGCACTAGCTAAGAAAGAAGAAATAGACTTCTACTATTGCCTAAGGTCTGCGCCTTGCAGTAACTCTTGTTCACTGGAAATACAAGCATACTTTCCACTACGTTGGGCTCAGCCACTTCAGTAATAGCTTTTTTGCACTAATTTTCGCAATATTTCCGTAGTGACTATTTACTCTCAGAACCTAATAGTTTGACTCAAATTATTTATGTACTGTGTTTTATACTGCGTTAATTGCAAGTATGTCATCAAAAGGCTTTTATCATCCATCATTTAAAACACAAAGTTTGAAGATATTTTATTGATGTGCTAAACATCTTACTCTCTATATTTTCATATTTTTGAAGTTCTAAGCATTTCTGTATGCATCGTGTGTTTTCCAAGCAACCAAACTGAAGCAACTGAGGTGTATTCACATTCTTTTTTGTTTGGTTGGTTTTGTTTTGCTAAAGGTTTGTTGTTTTTTTTTAAATTTGTCTCACAGGAAGAAACACCCGCCCAGAAACTATTCTGATCAGCAAGACTGGTTCTTCAAAAATAGAAGAAATCAAAGCTCAAGGTCAAGTGACTGAGGAAGGGGAGGAGGTGCTCTGGGCAGTCGAGCAGAGATTCCCCTGGAGCACGTGGTGAAGACCATGGTGAGGCAGGCTGTCCCCATGCAGCCCATGGAGGTCCACGGTGGAGCAGAGATCCACCTGCAGCCCATGGAGGACCCCATGCCAGAGCAGGTGGATGCCTGAAGGAGGCTGTGACCCCATAGGAAGCCCGTACTAAAGCAGGCTCCTGGCAGGACCGGCACAGCCATGGAGAGAGGAGCCCATGCTGGAGCAGGTTAGCTGGCAGGACTTGCGACCCCGTGGGGGACCCACAGTGGAGCAATCTGTTTGTGAAGGATTGCACCCTGAGAAAGGGACTCATACTGAAGCAGTTCTGGATAACTGCAGTCTCTAGGAAGGACTCATGTGGGAATAGGTTGTGAAGGACTGTCTCCCATGGGAGGGGGCCCACACCAGAGCAGGGAAAGAGTGTGAGCAGGAAGAAGCAGCAGAGACAAAGCATTATAAACTGACCACAACTCTTTGAGCTGAGCCTTGGAAGATGGGAGGGGTAGGGGGAAGGTAGTTTTTAGATTTGTTCTTACTTCTCACTATTCTACTGTGTAATTAACTGGAAATAAATAAAATTAATTTCCTCAAGTCAAGTTTGTTTTGCCTATGAAGGTAATCGGTAGGTGATCTCCCTGTCATTATCTTGACCCAGGAGCTTTTCATCGTATTTTCCTTCCCGCATCCTGTTGAGGAGGGAGAGTGATAGAACAACTTGGTGAGCACCTGGCTTCTAGCCAAGGTCAACTCATCTTCAAAGACTGGTTTGCAGTTTCTACACCATCGGTAAGAAACATTTGAGATAATTCTGAGTTACGTTTAGGTCAGAAATGGGCAGATTTAACCATCAGAGGAAAAAAGTTTTGATCAAGCTCGTACTAGAAACAAATGGCACAAAAAGCTGCACCCATTCTAAAATGGAACACGACCGGCATATGAATAAGGCTATAAAATGAGACTGCAAAAAATGGTGGAGTATTGGACTAAGACACATGAAGTCATTCTCGGAACAAATGTTTTAGCATCTCTTTTACAATATAGTTTATTGCACCAGATGACAGCTATTGCACAACAGACTGAGCATCAGGTTTGGAAATTACTCTTGCACTTGAAGTTAGAAAGGACTGGGAGCTTCATTTCAGTTGTGGAAGTCAAAACTTCTATCTTGATGTTACAGGAAGATCTGGAGAAGATGACATGATCCCAAATCTCCAGTTACACGAATGCTTTTCAGAAGAGAATGTGGGAAAGACAGCCAAAACTGCTAACTGTAAGCACAGACTTATTAACCTCCATAGCTCTAGAAATAAGACTCCCTGGTGTCATTTAATCTTTTAAAGATAAAACATAAGAATGGCTTGCAAGAGACTTTCCTTTAACTTAGAATTGAAGCTGCTGAATAACATGTCAGAGGTCTCTTGCAACTGAATTTGACTGAAGAATACAAATACATGGTTTCTGATTTTAATACACTGTACTGTCTTATGATCATAAAATTAAAGCTTGCATATTCATTTTTAAAAGACTTTTCAAAATTATGTTTGGCTGACATTGATGGCAGCGTAGGTTTACTTGGTGAAAGCATCCAGTAACTGAAGAGATATGAACTAGCACTAGGAAATGAAATGTAGGCAAAGTCTGGAGAAATTCAGGGCCATTCTACGCAAAAGACAATATCATGTGGAATAGACTGCTGGAAGTCATGACTGTGAAAAAAAAAAACAAACCAAAACAAAACCAACAAAACCAAACACCAAAACAAGAAAACAAAAACCTCAAGTGAGTCCAAAGCATGCTAAAGATTCTTTCCACAGATTATCACTGTAAAAACAAAACTGAGGTTAAGAACAGCACAAGTAAAACACTCATGCTGGGCTATATTCTTACCACAATCCTAACACTCACCAGGACAGGTTTTCTGACAGCTCCACAGCTTACGTGTGTTTCCTTTGCTTGGTACAGGAATCCTTGAATCTAAATGTTTCTGCACCACACCTTTACAGCAGATGATGCATGTTTTGAGGCAGCCATAAACATCCAGTAGCACCAGCTATGAGAGGTAATCTAGTAATAATGTTAGACTAATTTAACCTAGTTTAGCATTAAGTTGTTGGCTAAATGAGCCACCGTATTAGATGATAAACATAGCTTGGAATCTATCACCTCTCCTCCTTTCTCCATCTTCTCCTGCAGTTCTCAGGCCAGGGGAGCTCAGTGAAGTCAAGTTCTCATGATATACTACTACAACTAAGGAAAAACAAAACTCAGAAAGTGAAAACAGCACCGGCAATGGCTTATGATAGAATTCACTTTATACTATTGCTCCTGTTCTTCCTTTCTTCTATTTATTCTACTGTTTTTTTGTTTCACAAATTACTTTCCAATGCCTACTGCCTTAGTACCTATGGCCTTTGCTCTGCATGCTGCCTTTCATCACATAGAAGCAGCAAAACACATTATTTTCAAATTCCCTGGTCTGTGGCAGTCAAGTTATAAAACACTAAAACCAAAGAGAGCAGCACCACAACAGGAAAACATACAAGTGGGACTGTCACCGACCAGTAGAAATGCCGAACTTCTGAAATTGAATACGCAAGCCACAACTGTATTTATTTATTTATTTTCCTGAAAGGCATTAGGGAGATCCCCACTGTTTTGTATTCAGAGCTCATGGCCTCAAACCACCCACACTCCACCTGCTTGATCTATGTGCTTGTGGGTTCTGCCTTTCCAGTGGACAGCGAGTTTCCCTGGGGCAGACTGTCTTCCTTGTTACACATTATTTGTACAGCATTAATGTTCTTGGGTTTGTGCTATACACATCAATCTAAAGCAAAAGCCATGTAAACAGTAACACCCATGAAAGGCATAATAAGATACTCCCACCCAAGCATGAAGCTAATTTGACTGACAACCTATCCTGATGTAAAATTTTTCGTTCCAGTTAGAAGAAACCCCTCTCCTCTGTTTCATTCCATTTCCATTGAAAAATATTTTATTTCCACCTTTCTAGAAGTTACTCCATAGTTCCATCACGTTATTGCATTAAACAAAGGACAGCCTTGGTGAAACTCCATGACCTGTCCTACATAGGTGGTTAGATTCAAACAGCACATTGACACTTTTTGATCCGAAAAACGCACTGAATATCTCTTATCACTAAAAGGAATTGTAGCATGTATTTCCACACATACCTAAATCCTATATAATCATCTCAGATGCTAACAGAGCTTGCAAACGAAATACAATACAGACATGCTCAGATATAAATTCTGCCTTCATGTTTATGTAAAATATAAATCTGTTCAGATATGCTGAGTCCCACAGGCACATATCATCATCTAAACTCTTTGGCTACATTTCCTATGCAATACTACAACTGGAAACCAGGAATACCCTACAGAATTCTGTTCAGCTCATCTAACTTGTGTAGCCAAGAGAAAAAATATGGGGGTTTGGAGGTTTGTTTTTTGGGGGGAAATGGTATTAGCTGAGAATTGCATTAAATTGACTGTTAAGATGCACTATATGAAGTACCAGTGGCATGTCACATCCCTATTTTGAAAGCAAGAAACATTCATGACTGGATTAAATGACACTTAGGAAGCAACATTCGTATATTCGCATTGAGAGCACCAAGCACTGAAAGACAGAACTAGCTTTAATATCTACTTGTTACTGTTTTGCTAATTGGTAGGGTAGCTTCTCCATTCCTCCATGTGGTCACTCATTGCAGTTTCAATCATCCACAGCATTCCTACTTTACTTCAGATGAGTTTTTTAGCCTGTGACACAGCATGTGCACTTAAACCACTAAGTAAAAGCTGTAGCTACACCAGACAACTTTTGTTTGGGCAAAACATCTCCTTGAATTAACAAATATGTGAGGCACAATTGGCTGAAACAAAACGAACAGGAACAATCACATTCTCTTGCCATAATCTATGCCTCAAATGACTTACGACTTATTCTCCGAACCAGTAACAACTAACAGTTAAGATTCTTTGACCTCACTCTTCTGTAACAGACACATGGACTGGTTTAATTTGCTGTTTCAGTGTTGGGGGTTTTTTTTCCTGTCTTACAAGGTAAATTTGCAAAACTGTAAAATTCTCTTAAAAAGCATATTTCTACAAACTTGAAATGCTCAGATGTGACAATCGCTCATCCTCCAACAATATATCTTGCCCAAGAAAACTACCAACTATAACACAGAACTAGGTAAAGGATTCTGATTCAGTGAGGTGTTCAGTAGATTAATTTAACTGCAGGGGAACTGCTTCAAATATGAGTGAGAAATAACATAATAAAAAAAAACCACCAAAACCAAACTAGTAATAACAATACTGCCAGGGGAGATCCATTGTTCTAATGCCAATGATTAGATTCGTTGTCCTAATGACAACGAATAAGGGTCGCTGGCATTAGGAAGAGCACTGCCAGAAGTTCAAAGAAGGTGTCAGACCCTCTCTTTTCAGCACTGGTGAAGCACATCTGAAATGCTGGGTCCAGTTCCATTGTCCCATCAAAAGACACGAACTTACTGACGTGAGTCCAGCAAAGATGATGATTTAGTCCAGCCTTGAAGATGATTTAAGGTTTGGGGCATCTGACATACAAACACTCAATACCTTCTGGATACAAGTAGAGTTTTGTAACAAAATCCTCCCCCTGCTTCCTCTATAGTTTCTTATTACTTTCTAGCTTGGAGACCTGCTAAGAAAGGCTCTTGACTGGTAATGACTTTCAAACAGAAACTCCCTCGACAGCTTCTGTGAGATAGCATCAGAGCTCCTGATTCAGAGGCAATAACTTTTATCAGGCTGCTTGAATGGAGGAACCTACTTTTAACACAGATCTTCTTTCAAATTTATAGACTTTCTCCTATTTACACTTAGTTTCTAGTAAAGTCAAGTCCAGTTCACTACCATTATCAGAAATCAAATACAGTCAGGTTTTACTGAAAATATCCAACACACTTAAGGAGCAAATCAGGTAGCCTCTGGAACTGAGACAAGATGCCTCCTTCTCTAATTCATTTCCTAAAATTTAAGGAGTAGGCAATAACTGAAAATTTGTTTTATTTTTGATTGATGTGCCTTGCCATGAGAAACATTAAGGAAACAAAGGAATGGTTAGATTGTGGAAGGCTTTGAGATCCATTTTTAGTAAGAGTTGTTTTTTTTAATAGGGATCACAAGAAAGAGCATGGCATTCTGAAGCCAGAGGCTCAGCTACCACTTCATTGAAGTCCATGAATTAACCATCTAAGCTGATGTTTCGATTCATCAAACCTAATTTTTAATGTTTTCCATAGAAGTTTAGCTCTCATGAAGGACAACAGACTGAAAAAGCAGAAGAATATGCAACCAAAACCACCAGCTGATTAGCACTTCCAAACACTGTCAGAGCTCAGCAGGATTTAATTAAGAAGTTAAAGGTAACAGGACTGATACCATATTGCCAGTTCTCTGAGCCAACTACTTTACAGCCACCTTGTAAAGCTTTACAGCACTCTAAATTTGTTTTAGAGAGAAGATGGACAATATGTGATCATACATCTATCAGTGATTAATGAAAGCATATGGAGAAAATACGATTAATAACTGACTCAGATGCTAAATGCTTTCAGGTCTTTGACATATCAGTAGTTCACATCACTCATGGTCTTTTGAAGGTTCATAACGTCTTTCTATTCTTTCTTTCTCAAAAATCTAACTACGCTCTTTAATCACAAGTAGATCTGACAATATATTTTCAGCCAACATCTTCTAACATGATGACATGAAACAAACATGCAAGACAAAGTTAATATATATTTTGGCAATCAGACAGATTCTGCTTAGCAATCACTCAAGGTACAGAACACACGGTCCTGTCCAGGATTAAGATCATTGTGCATTTAAGTCTACCAAGTGTCAACCTACACTGCATAACTGCAATGCAGTATTTAGAAAAAGAAGAAATATATCCATAGGAAAACTTAATAGCTTTATGCAGCAGAAAACCAGACAGTATAGGGAGCCATGGGGTTAACTTATACGTTCTGCAATTTCAAAAGCTGTGAACAGCAATATTTTGCAAGGATTCAAACTGTCATGGCAGCCTGCATTAAAAAAAAAAAAAGATCAACAAAAGCCAACAGTATGTAAAATAGTCATAGAAAAAAATATCTCAAAAATCCACTTCATTTTTCATAAAATGCAACTTTTATGGAAATAGTGTCATTAGCTAGTCACAAAAATGAGAATGGCGCAGGTATGATACTTGCCACCAACAAGATGTGGTTTAACTTCACTTTCCCTCAAGACTATTTTCATCCAGTGAGGTCATCTGAGAAGGAAGATAGTTATCATTTTTTTGTTTTATTTCTGATTCATGTATTATAGATGTACACACACACACAGAGTGATAAACAGAGGCAATTAAAACTACTGAGGAAATAAATAAATCAGATATACTTTGGATTGTAATACAAACCAAGAACATTCCTTAGATTTTTTTCTTTCAGGCTATGCAAATTCAAATGTGCTGGCATCAGAAATAGTTGTGTCAACCTAGCAGTTGATACGTCTCAGAAGAGAGATTAGAAGAAACAAAATATGCCCTAAAATGGAAAGAATGAAAATTATTTGAATTAAGTCCCATAGGGGCACAGACATGTTTCCCCCCCTTAGTATTAATGAAATAAACCCAAACTATGATGGTAACAATCAAATTCTTTTCCTCTCTTGACAGTTGCCCTAGCTTACCAATAAAAGTTTTTGCTTAGATCTCAATACGCAGATATTCAGATCACAAAGACTCTGCCACATAAGTACTGTAAATAACTGGTTTAGAATGACATAAACAACTTTGAAGATTAAATTTCTCTGTCAACACTTTGAGATTTCCTCTCTGCATCATCTGCATATGTGAAAGCAAGAAGCATTTCATCTCTATGCTATGGGTACTCGAAGGATTTCACACCTCTAGGATGATTTTCCCATTTTTACTGCTAGGAAAAGGCAAAATGGGACTTAGTATGACATGTCAAAATATATTTCTGAGGACAAAGTGCCTTTAATCTTGCATTGCCCAGTATATTGGATCTGGAAACAGTAATCGACTTTGCTGCTGCCAGATGAAACTGAACATTTGGACACTAGCAATGTTTGCAATCAGATAAGCATTAGAGAAAGAACGCAGATTTTATTCCAGTGAATGCTCTGAAAATGTTAGCTCTGAGTAAAAATGGACGGAGGTAAGACACTCCAGTGGACAAAGAAGAGCTTCAAAGCCATCTCACATCACTACTGTTTGTGTAAGAAAGCTTTGCTATATTTTGCTTAACAGTTAGGAAGAACATGTGAAAAACTGGTCTCTAACCTCAAGCCCACTCAAGCCGACCTTAGACTTAAGATGCAAGATGGTGTGTGAAGTTAGGAGGAAGACTTGCACAGCTGAGAAACTAATCTGGAACACTCCTTCTCAGCTGGCATCCCCTCTTTCAGATTTCTTTCCCCAAATACATTAAAAGCTGCAATTTCACAATGAACTGCAGGGGTGGTTTATTTTGTCCTCCCTTTATCACCACTTACAGTCCTGAGGGTCTCCTCAAAGGTTGCAACACAGGTAATTTGTTTTCAAACATTCTAACCCTAAAAACAACAAGAGTGTTGCTATTTGTATTGCTATATCTATCTAGCGCCTTACATTGTAACAGTTAAAAGCTTTTGAATGCTGCTGCATATAAACAGCTTGACAGTCCCTACCCCACAGGGGGTGAATTCACCCAGCCAACATGTAGTGGGCCACTGCAGAAGACACTGTAACAAGGACATGGCAATTTCAAGCAGAATCTAGGTAGAGTTTAACCATAAGCCTTGGTTGTAGAGACCCATGTTAGCACAAGCGACCGCTACATAACCTCGGCACATACTTCGGCATCAGTATGCGCCGACTTTAACCCTGCTACTTGCATGCACTGCTTGTAAGAGCATGTTCCTATGGAGATGTGTAAGAGCGTAATGCTCTTGTCGAACCTTGGCATACCGCCTGTCATGTTCGGTATAGCACAGGTAAAAACACTCACAGCTTTTGCTTACTTGGTATGCTGTAAAGATGTGAAGAACAGTGAAGCTGTTGAACCTCACCACAGACAGGATCAGCATGCCATGATCAATGTGAAGTTGCTTGCCTGCTGTCACCTACACCAGGTTACCCACTGTCTGAAGCAATATAAGATAGCGAACACTTTTTCTACCATTTCTATTCTTCATCAGCTTTGAGCGCCTGTGCTTTTCGCACTGACATCTCAGAAGAAATAGCACCTTCTCAGTGCAAAACACCATGACATACAAGAAGGTGAGTAAGACCATAAAGCAATGAAGAGCTGATGAGGGAGAATAAAAAAATGACTGGAGTCCAGTCTCAGAGCAATAGCAGTTTGGCCACACGAGAAATGAAATGAGAGAGATGTTAGAAATTCTTTTGTATCATTTCATTTTGGACAGAAAACCACCAGAGTAACTGATTAGATGTCAAACAAGCCAGCAAAGCAGTCTGGCATCCCAAGGTAATCAGAAGCATAAGCTGACATCTTGCTAACTAAGATCGAGCAACAAAGGTTCTTAAAAGCAAAACAAGCCAGCAAAAGCAGACAAAAAAGAAGGGTAACATGATCACCTTTTCAGTCTTTTGCTTTAACCATTACAACGGCATTCTGTGTAGAAATAAGAAGGTTAAAACTGCATTTTCAAGTTCAAAAAAAACAATGCTCAAATAACTAAGGTAAAAGTGATATAGCTGTATGACTGAACAGAAAATCCAGTGGGTTTTTAAAAAAAAAAAAAACAAGAAACAAACAACAAAACAAAACCCTACAACAAAAAAAACTCTCACACTTAGAATAGGTATAAAGTTATGTAGAATATAGCCTGAGGGATGGGCAGGATATATGATACGATCATGAAAGAAGTAATGGATAAAAACTGGAAAAAAGACTAACAGCTTCAATGTCATGGCATCATAAGGAAATGTCAGCTACAGAGGCAGGAGGTAATGAACAGAGTAAGGAGCTTTGATTTTTCAACACTGAAATGATGACTGAGTTTACATTGGTAGATGAGATTATTAAAAAATAAACTTTAGAGTAAGGTAAAAGATCATTCTTACAGAACCCTTGTATAAAAATGGAGAGTGAAATTTGGAGGCTCCTGTGGTGGACCGAGTGTGATTAGACAGTTCTTAGCTACTCTATTCCTCTTCATAAAACAGTAAATTTCTTCACCCTCTGGTTGCACTTTTTGAGTGAAATGTGACCCCAGTTAAATTAAATGTTAATCCATTAACATTTATCTGTAGAACAGGGTGCACCTGTTCTTCCATAAAGCAGTAACGTTGAGGGCTTTTTTGGCCTTTCTCTCCAGGACACCATCAAATGACAGTATGCCTAGATAAAAACTAAGAAGACAATTATTCCCAACCAAAATTATTATTTTGCTTTCCTGCTAACAAAACGGCTGTTGGATCCAAAGGAGAAAGGGTCTGGAGCTTCAGAGGTCAGCTTTTGCTGACTTTCTTTAAAACCATCCCCCCAGCCACCTAAACAGTGGAATCTATAAACAACACTCATCTGTTCTGTTCTTTTGGTGAGGCAGGATATACGAAAACAGATGAAACTGTTAAACTAATTAATTACTAGGATGCATCATTTCCCAATATTCTTGTGTGTTCACACTTTCTAAAAACCTCATATTTCTTCTACAAAAATCTCTTAAAATAGTGTTTTCCTCTCTGCACTTCCAAATGTTTCTTCCTGTTCAGGCTCTGACTCTTCATCTTTCCACCCTTACGTCAATAGTCCTGTAGCTCCTGCAATGCTTAGGTGTTTTCCAGTTAGCTTCTCCTTCCGGCTTCTGTACTGCTACAGGCAGAGCAACAAAACAAAACAACACAGAGATTCTTCTCCCTGTTTTCTTTGGGCATCGTATGTCTTTTTTTTTTGCAAAGAGCAAATAAACAATTTCTGCCTCCCAGAGTGACCACCTCCCCACCTGTTCCTCCAAGGGAAACTCACAGCTTTGCAAATGTCGCTGCTTCACTAAAGCTCATCCAAATTCCCACAACAAACAAAAGCTCCAACCTCCAAGCTTTGAGCCTGACTTTTGTCTTTCCAAATTCAGAGACAAACTTCAGATTAAACAGAACTTTGCAAGTTGAAACTTTATTTCAAGGTATAAAAGCGGGTGAAAATTTTATGGCCACTTTTCTACATTTGATGAACAAATTATTTAAGCCATACTACTCCATTGCAGTCCATCTGCTTGTACATAAAAACCTGATCATTTCACCTACAAGCTAATCATCCCAGGAATTTTATTTACAGACTTGCACAGTTGTGTGCCCAAACTGTTTTGGTTTGTTTTTTTCCTTGGGGACTGTCCCATTTATGATTTATATACAGAGCAGTATTTATATTTTGCACCTGCACAAGGAACACCAGAAAAACCGGCATTAAGAATATCACAAGCATCTTTTCTAGGTAGTTACAAACTCTTTGTCAATTTCCATGAAAAATGCAACTACTCAATTTGTACATCTGCATGATCTGTTCCAAGTGCAAAGGTTAAATCATTTCTTCAGGAAGATGCATGTGAGATTTTGCAAATCTTTCCAATATATTGAATTTTCATCAAAATAACATATTGAAATAATAAAGATGCATCTAAAACATTAATCTACCTTTTAATTCAGCAATAGTTTCTTATGCTACCTTTGCACTTATTCACTAATGCTTTCCTCTGCGCTTATTTAATCTCAGCAAGGACTCCGCAGCGTCACTTAGCAAAAGCCAGGAGGACAGAATCTGATCTCACTACCCGTGATTCCCGCATTTCAAACACTGCTGAAATTGCTGAACTGGTGAAACACTGATGACTAGAACTGTGACAAGTCAGCATCTTACAGAAGCATATACTATCAACTGGGTTTTGCTAGTCCATTTAAGAGAATACGAGAATTCCCCCACCACAAAATAATGTCTTCCTTCAATGCCCTCAAAACCTGGGTACCTCCATGACATGTAATAGTCTGGATTAGGAAGTAACATTTGATGATCTAAGGATCCTTTCTGGCTTCAGACTGTACTAAATCTATCAATATCAAAATTAAAACCAGCTAGTGTAGAAAAGTTAACAAAACAATCAGCTTTCTGCAACTGGTTTTGCTTTTGACAAGGTCATGAAGATTCTTCTGCTTCTCAAAGCTTTCACCAACCAAAATGAATAATATTTTGCGGCTTATTTAAATAAATTGTGTTCTAATTTCACAACGGAGGTATTTGTTAATAGCTACATTACCAACAGTAAAGCAAGACAAGCAGAATGTCTTGATCATGCACATCATCTAGTATAAACAAAAAAGTAACTTGTGGCAGCTTTGAAGGGGGAAGATTTCAACCACAGATGGCTGGCTGCAAAGATGGATACCAAAAAAATAATGTTGACAACTAAATTCATTCATGCAGGAGAAATTAACTGCAGGCTTGGCAAATGCAGACACACTGCTAGAGTATGTTTTTCCAAAATGTTGAAACCTGTCTTTTCTGAACATCTAGCATGTTCACATGCAATGAGATGGGACTTCTCCAAATGCTGCACAGTATACAAAAACTTAACTTTTAAAATCAGTTTTCTCAGGCTGGAAGGGGGAAGACACTGGTAGAAAGGACTTCTGTTCTGTTGAAGGGAAAAAAAAAAGTTTGCTTATTATTGACATATTTGCCACTCACCAGTGTTGCAAAGGGATGAAGAAAACTGCCTATGATTTACAAACAGAGCAAGTCAGCATGTAAGACTTCAAATGTTTCTAGGGTCACAGGGAACAAAAGGGCTCAAGTATGTCATTTCACTATTTGATTTGTGCAAACTGTAGAAAAATTGTGCTCTCACTTAAAAGCAAGCACAACACTGGGCATGTTTCACAAGGGGGCTAGCTGTAACTCTTTGCTTTTTCCTCTTTTTCTCCTGCTACATATAATCTCCAACTCCCACCAACTTCTTCTGCCTTAAGTAGCCATGCAGCTCATAGTTGAAATTATTATAACAGCAATTCTTAATAAATCTGATCAAAAGAATGTTTAAATTCAACTAAAATTATTTACCCAAAAAGTTTAACAAAGTTCCACAATTTTCTAAATGAGTTCTTCTGCATAGCACTGCCATCCTTACTCGCAGGGAAAAGAAACCAAAGGAACCATGCGTCAATCCTTATTTTCTCAGCTTCTCCATCAGAAACACCTGCCCATTCCCCCTTATTCCCCTATCAACAGCTGTGACTTTTCTTGCTCCAGTATAAGGGGCCCTCGTCCTGCACGGCCCACTGGCGCCCGCGGCCGCGGTCAGCACCCTGGCCAGCGCCACCCATCAGCCTACGTGGGTGATGACGGGACCGGGTCTGCCCTAAAGAAACCGTGACGTCAAACAGAAAACATTTATCTCTGTCCACACTTTTTTTTTTTTTTTTTTGCTGGTAGACAAGTCACGTTAGTAACAATATATGGGTGCCCTGATGCTGTGCCGTGTTCAGAGCAGCTGTGGTTACTCAATGACACTGCACTACATAGCAGGAAAAAATTTTCCAGGGTAAATGTTGTTTGCAACCAGGAACTGGTTATAATTTTTACACTTTTTTCTTGTAATGGTGGCGAAAGGACGAGGGGCGGAGTGTGTGTAAATCGTCTGCCTTTGCTGGTGTTGTAACAATGTTATTTTGACTCTGGATGCGGAATTCTTCTTGTTGATGTAAGTGAAGTTCCTGACGATTGTGGAATGAATACATATTTTAATGACAACTCTGGTTTATCCTGATAATAACTGGTTTATAAAACGATGCTGCAGATAAGCAACTACTGACTTGGAGTTTACAGAGCTGTAATTATTCACTCTCTCTGTTTCTCCAGTTTATGCTCAAATTTCATTACGCTCAAAACAGTGCCCTTGGGAAAAGCATCTGGAGAGTCCAGAACACATCTGCTCCAGATCCGCTACATAAAGGTATAAACACTGTTACATAAACGCACAATGCTGCAGAAATAAGACTCATTTCACCCTCTGGTTCAAATACAATTTGCTGACATCGCTTTTTATGGCAGGGAGCCTTACTTCTAAAAACACTGAAACTGATTTTGCATAACTTCAGTTAGGAAAGACTTATCAACACATCTTACTCACTCTCCCTTTATTAAAAGAAAAACGTAGGCAACCTCACCAGTTGGTTTTGATTCCATATCCAAATTTGGTAGAGATATAAGGTTTCTGAATGACAGGTATATAAATGCTGCTGTGTTTCAGATCACACATTTTCTGGACCTCTAATGCTACTCAGCCTCCACCCCTCCTCCATGCAGCTTTCTAAAATAACTGCTGTTCTGTCAGTTACTGACAAGACACATCTGCAGTTACCCTGACTTTTTAATTTTCTTGCCTATTTAAAGATCTCTGATTTGAGTTCATAAATCATTGAAATTATCTTTCTTCTTAGGAAAAAAAAATATAATGCACAGAAGCAAACAGTTAAATTTCAAGTCAGCAAAATCACAAGTTGTGCTGAAAAGCTCCAGAATACATGATGTATTTAAAAGATACCCATGCAAATCTGTTTAGAAATTAAAAATAACTCACTTCTGAAATAAAGGGTGCTTTAGGTTACACGAAAGTATCTCTTCACATCACAGAGGCCTGGAATCTACCAACTTCACTGTCTGATCAGATGACTATACGAGCAACTGCTTCAGTGGCACCGTAATCTGTAGGAGTTGTGCACAAGTCACATGAGTTGCATCTGCCCTCAGTAAAATGGAAGTACCTACGCTATATTATACTGTTATGAAAGACAGATTTAATTCATTACATTTCACTAATCATTGCAGCACCTTTCTAAAATTAAATGTACAGCAGACAACTGTGGCCACTCATCTTGCAAAGAATCATTTTACTCAACATACCCAGGTACTGACATTGTTTTATGGACCTGAGGAAAGCACGGCAGATTTTCACGTTTCCTCTGCAATGCAACAGCAAATAGAAGGGAGAGTGAGGTCATAGTTTTTTATCTGAACATCCTCATTTGCATTGTGTTATGTGACCCCGATCTATTACAGCTTTTAAACTCATGCTTAATTTTAACCATAAGAGTAGTATCTTCAGTTCTCAAGTGCCTTCACAAGTTGAGGCTTCAGTTCAGACTGAAAAATCATTATTGTTGGTCAAGCATTATTACAAGGTGCAGGAAAAAAAATCGTTTTTATAAAAATCAGGAGATTTAATCTGGAACTCAATGAAATACAAAAAGAATTTTTATCTGTCTGTACAAAATCTACAATGATATTCACAGTATTGCTTTTCAGAGCAGATCTTTTGTTCTCTCTCCTTGCAGGTTTCTATTTTTATACTAACCTCCTATCCGCAAAGCCTTTCACTCTTCAAAATAAGCTTATTTTGTCATTTAAATCCCCCAAATCTCCATAATTTCCTCAAGTAAATAGTATTGGTTCCCAGCAAACCAGTAATTTTCACAACTATGATCAATCTGAAAGCTTTTCCTTTTGTTGCAAATTTAGAGCAGATAAGTACACTTACATAAACGTCTAACAAATCAAACGGGTTTTAAAGGAAGGCAGAAAAAAGACCTATTTTGAAGAAAAATATTTTTGAGTCTGCTCCAAACCTTAATTTAGGAACAGTTCCATGAGACCCATACAAGTAATCAGAAAAAAAGGAAGAGATGCATTTTCTACAACATTTTCTTGGTATCACTGGATCACTCAGAGCCTCAAAGAGTCCTATTATCTTTCCTATGATATATCCCTTTTCAGGTTAAGTTCAAAATTTCTTTGAAAGTAAATTTGGACAACTTTGACAGCATAAGCATGAATGGCCTTAGGCTCTAAGCATATTCCTAATTAATCCTTTGCCATCTGGGGGTTACTTCTGCTTCATGCATTTTTAGGACCTCAGTCAGCATTTCAAAACATTATGAGCAAAGTACAAGCTGAGGACTCTTATAATCTGACTAAAAATATGTTCAGTGTAACAGGCAAAGAAAGAAATTTGTTCTGAGAGCAGACGTTTGACATTTACTAACTCACCAATTCGCTGTTTGTACTTTCTCAAGTGTTTTATTTGGCCTTTTCTGTGCTTTAATATTAAAGGACTATATATCTCCTCCTAGCAATGAAATCAGACCCTCACTGAATGGACTGTTGTAATTGCAGAGAATCCTGTAGCTTCAAGTGACAGATTTATTTCAAACACTGTTCAGTAGAAATATTTATACATTTAATAACATGTGCTCCTGATAAAATGTTTTACGGTCATCTTGACTGTGCAACTGTCTGCTCTTCACGTCAACAAATCTAGGCAGCCATCCAGTGACTACTCTCAAGTTTTATTTGTAATTCGAATGAATGAGCTCTTTCACTTCATTATCTATTTTTGTTTAAAACATGCATCTCATCTTCTTGATGTTATACTTTTACAAAACCACACGAAAAACTTAATGTGTTGTTATCAACACTCCTAAATGTTTTTCACTGCATATCATACCTTTTATCTTCTCTCAGGTGAGGCTGCCGTTGGATTAATAGCCTCTACTAGTATATAGGCCAGCAGAAGACTCCGCAACAGATACTAGCTTTACACTGAATTTATTCCATGCATGCTTGACATCATAGCAACAGCCACTACAGACCAGATAATGGCAAAGGGGAGAAAGCAACTTTCACAGTTTTGTCATAGCTGCCATTATTTACTTCCATTCCTAACTAAAGAAGTTAATTTCTTGAGTAAAAGGACACAAACACACACATGTTGAGTGAAGTTATCTCACAATACACCATACTATCTTATGAAATGGCAACTGAAACTAAACAGTAAGATTATTCTATATGATGTCACTGTCTGAAAAGAGATTTTAGACAGACAGTTACTCAGATCTCCACAATACAACTAAAAATGAAGCCTACTATTATGAATGACTTAGAGTTTATTTAATATCATGTATAGCCAGGTATTTCTGAAAGTAAAAATTGATATAATTAAAGGGTTTAGGGGTGCCTTGCAGAAAGAAAAGTTACTTCAGGATAGCATGGATGTTGCAGTCACATATTATTATCCACAGGACAGAGAATCAGCTCTTAAAAGCGAGTATAAGCAGAAGCTTGTGTTGGATTAATTCTTGGTGGAATCTGAATGCTTGAAACATGTCAAACAATAAATCTACATTGAGCAAGACAACGTGTTCGCTATACTTCTTTTGTGTAGCACTTTCTATGAAAAAAAAACATAGCAGTGATATAAATTGGAAAACTTTGTCCTCAACGTTCAGATCCTAATGACGTAATGGTACTTTAGTACTAGCAACCACTGCATTAGCAACTCCAGAATGTGGAAGTAAACTTTGTAGATATCATAGCACTTGCACTATTGTGGTACCACTTTAGGGTCACCTGTACCCATATTTCACAGTGTTCTTTCAGAAGTGTCTTTTCCTTTAAAAACGGAAGGTAACACAGCTCTCCTTTTCTGGTTTCTTTGTTAAAATTTTTCCTCTCCTCCAGATTTATTACAAAAAAACTATTTTTTTTTTATTTCTTAATGCTTAGAGCAGAAAGAGCTCAATAAAGGCTAACTTTCTCTGAATTACAGACAGTAAAGTTTGCTTCTATATTCATGGAAGTAGGAAGACTCGGGAAAATGACTCAGGAAAAGCTGTATTAAAAGTTCAAGAAACTTAAATTTTGTATTCACAATGTAGGGCAGAGACACCACCTTAAACCAAATTAAAAGCTTCTAACATAACCCTCATAAAAAAATTAAATCATATTTTGAAGGATATTGCTTTTTAGGAGAACAAGCCTTTCCACTACCTAGAATTTTCCCCACATCTAGAAATGGAAACAAGATGTCAAATTAATGCCAAACAAAATAGTATTTTTGACAATTTCTTATTTTTTCAAAACCTTTTTTTTAATTGTTTCCCTCTCCCAAATCTCTAGGAGAAAAAAAAAAAAAAAAAAAGACAGCAAATCATAAATTCAGGCCTTAAAAAAAAAAGACTTTAAAGGTCTTTTCCAACCAAAACAATTCTATAAGCAAGTTTTTAATGAAAAGTACTGAAGTACATTCTGGAAAACATGGTAAATTTGCATTTGAACTTATAATAACAGTCACTATTGTAAAACAGCAATGGCATAGTTGTGTCTCATCTAAAAAGTGTGAACTTGGCTTTTATAACATGACATCTCCTTCAAAGCTGAATAGAAGTGCCTACATAAAAAAGACTCCCAGACCTTGAAATGGAAAGATTTTGAGCTAGCTAAAGCAGCAGAAGTTAAACAATTTTTTTAGAAAGATCAGAAGTACACACACAAGCACTGTCAGTTTTGTAAGGATTCAAAAGTCTAAATTCAGAAGCATCTGGTAAAATGAAAAATTTTTATGGTACTAACGCTACGACTACTCAGACTTTTCACGTTTTTGGTTTTTTCTTCCTAAGTATGTTGTTGCTATCAGATGTACATACTATCACATTTCAGTTGGGTTTCAGCCTGTCACAGATGAAACATCAAACACAAACGGTTACATGAATTATTAAGAGTTTGTGATATCCCACAGGTCCTGGAATTCTTCCCTGTGAAATGAAAATTATTAGTCTATACTCCTTAATGAATTACTTACTTAAGAGGCTCAAAGAAATATATTACCTCTGTGCATCTCCCCATTCAGATAAGGAGTATAATTGCACACAGTATCTAATGGAAAAGAAACACAAGGCTGTTAATATTGAACAAAACTGACAGCACACTATGCAAAAGATACTGACAATGTGTTTTACTTATATATATAGCCACTATATACTCTAAGTTTCTTTTTACAGAAAATAGTTCCCTGAATCTATCTGGAAAACTCATCTGAATGAGTGCAGGTATACAAGATATCTAGCACAATTACTAACAAACTGCTTAGGAATGGAGGCAAATCTCCACATTTCTGAATGGTATATTCTCCAATTTGTGAACAAATATGTCCACAAAGTCTCCATTTGTTCAGTCTGAAAAAAAAAAAAAATCACAATAACTTTTCACTAGACATTATAATCAAAAGTAATCACTCCCACTGACTAAATTAATCCAATTAGCTAATATTTACCTTATTTGCAGTTGACAGTTCTACTGAACAGAGGACCAAATTTATAAAGCAATCAGTGTCTTTCCAGCTTCAAAGAGAAGGTACTGATTGGTACATTACTAAATAAAAGCCTTTTCAATGTTACATTTCCAGCAACAGTCACAGATTTGCAACCTCAGCTGTGTGAGGAACCTCTGCCTTACCAGCAACTACAATGAATAATAAAAATGGCTTCTTAATAAAAGAAGTTAAATCCCCATAGTCTAACTTTGTGCATGTTAATAGTTCCAAACGTCTACAGGTGGAGCAGCAGGATCCCATTGGGAATAAACAATAGAACTACAAGTCAGGAAACCCAATGGCTATTCTCAGCTGTACCAGTGACCTACCCTGTGACATGGTAACGGCTTTATTTCTGTTCCTTACTGTCCCATAAGAATGATAAATACAAATGACAACTACAACATCTCAGATCATTCACTTTAAAACTTTGACTGCTACGTATACATCCTATGTGACTTATATACTACTATATGCAATATTTCAGATATGAACGCTGTACCAAAGAGCTTAATAATTAAAAAAAACAGAACAGTTTGCCTATATCCTACATTTGTTCACTGCTGAATATAATGCGGTTTTGAAAAACCATCAGAAAATGATTATGTAGTCATAGGGTACAGGCTCTAATAAATAACAAGCTGAATATTAGATTTGCTGTTTTGAAGTCAAACTCAGAACGGTTAAGTTAGATCTCAGGAAGGCAAATGTAAAGCAAAAGAACAGCTAGGAGAGCTGACAGAAAGCACAGCTATAAGCAGCAGTGCAAACTATTCCAATGTAGCACAGCAATGGGGAAGTATAATAAAAGACCAACATGGCAAATTGGACTCTTTGTCAACTACAACGAAGAAAAAGCAGAACAGAAAAAAAAAATAAAACAAATAAACAAACATATATCTCCCCCAAAATAAAATAGGTCATATTACTAAAAATTACTGCAAAAGAAAACAAGGGCTTGCACAGGCAATCTCTGAAAAACAAGGGCAAACAGTGAGAGTCATATTGAAAGCACTGTTGGTCAGTTATTTGGTCCAGAGAGAAAAAAAACCACATCGTAATACCTCTATAAGGCACAAGTTTAATGCCTTTCTTCCACTAAAGGGTCAGTTTTGTTCAGGTAAGCAGAAGAATAGTAACAGTTTTGTAACATCTTAAGACTGGGGAGAAAATACATACAAAAGAGTACTTAGATAAATTACATGTTATTGAATTTGCTGGCCTTCGTAAGTTTTATCTCAGAATATTAATAGAGTGATCCGAAGAAATTTCAAAGCCCCAAGTGGTAAGATTTGATAACTCAAGGGAAATAAGTGAGGAAGTAGAAGACTCGAAGAAAGCCAAACTGTCACTGTCTCTAAAGGAAAAAAGAATATAAGACGAAAACACAGTCCAGACAGCTTCACACCCTGGAGAAATACCAGGGGAAAAAAAATTAGGAGAACTATTTGTCAACACCAGACAATGAGGAGGAGATGACTGGCAACCAACTTCAATTTTTCAAGAGCAAACCGCTATTGAACAGAAAAATTTCTCCTACACTGCAATAGGCCTCACTACTGGTAGAGGCAGCAGATGTAACACACTTTCCCTTCCATGCAGCTTACGACACTGTCTCCCATGATCTTTTCAGAAACAGTACGTGGAGACAGTCTAGGAGAAATGCTATAGGGCCAGTGAAACCCTGGGTAAACACATGAAAATAATAGTTCTAAATTATTTGATAGTTAAAAATAGTTGTAATTTGTTCAAATGGAGAGATGTCTCATCAGTCCTGTGTCTGATGCTGCTCAGTGTTTTCATGAATTACCTAAATAAAAGAGGTCATTAACGGGCAGGTCATAAATAGGTTTAGCAGGATAAAGATATGTGGGTTTTAACATGGGAATGTACATCAGAGAGGACACAAGAATTACAAATGATCTCGACAAACTACAGAAACGTGTCAGGAAGACCCCTCCCCAAGTAATTAACTTTAAAAGATGGAAATACCTTTCTGAGTCAAAGTGAACCTTTGCTCTCTAGATGGAGCTATGCCACATGATGAGTGGCATAGCTCATCAACCACAGCTATCTACAACCACACGCCCTCTTCAACACAGAGGTCAATCTTGGCAAATCTGGAGACAGTTTCTGAACACATTTTCTGTTATTTCATATTTAGTGAGAAAATTCCCTTGTCTCAACTCTCATGAGACCCCACCTGGAGTACTGCATTCAGCTCTGAAGTCTCCAACACAAGGACATGGAGCTGTTGGAACGGTCCCAGAGGAGAGCCACAAAGATGATCTGAAGGCTGGAGCACCTCTCCTATGAAGACAGGCTGAGAGAGTTGCGGCTTTTCAGCCTGGAGAAGAGAAGGCTCCAGGAGACCTTCTAGCAGCCTTCCAGTACTTAAAGGGGGTCTACAGGAAAGCTAGAGAGAGGCTTTTTACAAGGGCGTGTAGTGATAGGACAAGGGGCAATGGCTTTAAACTGAAAGAGAATAGATTTCAATCAGCTATAAGGAAGAAATTTTTTTACAATGAAGGTGGTCACACATTGGACCAGGTTGACCAGAGGAGTTGTGGCTGCCCCATCCCTGGAGGTGTTCAAGGCCAGGCTGGATGAGGCTGAGCAATCTGATCTAGTGGAAGGTGTCCATTCTAGTGGAAGGTGTCCCTGCCCATGGCAGGAGGGTTGGAACCAGATGACCTTTAAGGCCCCTTCTAACCCAAACCATTCCATGATTCTATGAAATAAAAAGTAAAAGGAAACTATTTCCTCCCTATCTAAAGACAGGCTCAGCTGAAGGAAGATATTTGTGTTTTTGAAGAACAGAGCTTAGCTGTGGTCACTGGCGCACTTTCAGCTCTTGCATAAGCAACTTGGTGAGCCACAGGAGTCACAACACAGAAGAATATGATCCACTAGAGTGAACTGGCCAGCAAAAAACATAGTCCTCAATCCATATAAGATAGTGTAGCTCCGACATAGTCAATTATGATTTCCATTTGATGTATGTCTGACGATACAGTTTTTCACTTCGGCTTTTGTTTGTAACTGTCTATAAACAGATGTTAGCAACTCTCTGAAAAGGACTGCTCAAGAGCTAAGAGACAATGCCATAAAGATCTGTGCATAGGCTAACACCACCTTAGAGACAGCAATCATACAATGCAGTACCATATGGAAAAGCCTGGAAATAGTGTCCTTGCAAGAATGGAGCACCAATGCTAGGAAGAAATCCAGATAATAGCATAAAGAGCACTAGCTAGAAATACACTATGCATTTCAGAACTAACTATAAGTATCTTGCAGGTTTCAGTACCAGCCCTGTACGAACATTGTTTCAAATATCACATTGCAAGCTACCCTAAGAAAGAAAAAACATCTTATGCGCCTGAAGTACTTCAGGAAGAATTACCATACCTAAGTACAAACTTAAATACCTCTTCAGCAATAGGAGAACAACAGCATGGAGCATCCCTGATGTATCAGACTTTCAATAATTTACCACAGAACATGCCCATATGTTGCAATTTCACTCAAAAGGAATTATTCAAACTAATGTAATTACTATAAAAATAAATCAAGAATTTATTTCAGTCTTTTTTACCATGTGAGTTATTCTTGTAGCATATCAGATGAAGAGACAAGATCAATAGCTTAAAGAAAATTATTTCTTCCACTTCCTGACAAGTGCACAATATTCAGAAACTGTATTTTACACAGATCAGGTGACATAACTACACTGGGAATGCGCATTTGATCTCATAACAGTACTTGGTGATGGAACTTTCAAGAAGCAGGCAAGGAACAGACTGGAAACTTTCTGGGTTGTCATAATGACACACAAATAACTTGCATTTCACATAACAGAGTCTATTTGCTAATTGGGTGAGAAAAAAAATAAAGCATTGCAAAATGTTGGGGTTTTTTTTGTGTCTGGAACACGGCTAGAGGGCTATGAAGATGTCTCAGTGTTGGATGACAAGTATGTCCTCCTAACTGCAGCCGCTAGACACGTAAAATAGTGCTGACAGAGGCAATTATAGTATCTCTCTTTGCCAACCTATGCGAAACACCACTAGACCAGAGGAACTCTCCACTGACTACTTCATTAAAAGCCAACTTATGAAGCTTGTTAAACAGAGCAGAGGATTCTTTCACCCTCAACATTACTGCAATTTTACTTATGCAAAACAGATTGCAACAGATTTATCCAGGTACCTGTGCAGCTACTGTAGCCTGAATGAAAACTAAAATTATTGAATCCAGCAAGTGCCTTCCAGAATAAAAAAAAAAGTCTCTGGATTTGCAACTGTATATATATCATTTCTCGTTATATACTCTCATTACTGACTTCAGCTCTCTGAAAGGCCATCAAGTCCAATCATTCCCAACAGGCAAGGCACACCACCATCCTGGATGAGGGTCAAAGTGAAAGACAAACCAACCGGCTCTCTTTGGGTTATGAGCACTGACTGCACGCCCCGGCCAGAACTGCTACAGGGTCACAGAAAACAGACCTGAAAAGGGGCAGAAGCACCTTCTGCTTGGGTCCCTGATTCCTCAGTCTCCCAGGGCTCCTGAGCCCCTTGCTGAAGGGAAAAGGCAGACAAGAGCAGCAATAAAGGCAAGCAGAAGCATGCATGGGGTGGAATCCAAGTATTATGGAACTGACCGAGGAGACAAAGGCTGACAGGTATGGGGGCAGTGGAGAGGAAGAAAAGGAGATGAAGAGCAACTGAGAGACCCATTGGTATAGACCACTCAAGAGTGATGCCAACTACATTCCCGTACCACCTCCTTAGGTCTATCCTGCACTTTCCCAATAGCTGATCTAAATCATCCTTACTGCAAGTTAAGCCAATGACTTGTCCTGCTCCTTGTAAGATCATCTCTAAGGATCAGTACATACGATAACTAAAACAATCTGTACATTCTAATACTCTCTCACAGCTAAAAATAATGTGTTTTGCAAAATGAATTGAACATGTTTTCTGACAAGACTCTGAAAATTCACTCATCTTTTTGGAAATTAATGGAAAAACAACAAAAAAAGGTAGACGTGTGTGTTCATGCATGTGTGTGCACACATTCCATGTGTGCCTATATTCCTGATGGTCTGTTTTCTGAAAGCTCCTACCTCAGGATATTTGAAATGACGGAATGAAATTGCTGTTAGTGACATGTGGAAAGATACTTTCAAGATAATACAGTTTTGTCTGTAAAATGAGCATGAAGACTGAGAAATTATTTGATCCTTATCAGATCAAACCATTTGGAACAAATAAAGCTGTGACATACTCCACATACATTCTTAAATTCACATTTGTAAAAAAGACAGTTTTGCAAATCTGAAGCTAGCCAAATTTCCAAGTTTCAATTATGTGTCAGGGTGCTGTTTGGATGTAGATATGTTTAACTGCAGATATGCCATAAGAAAATAGCAGGTAAAAACTCTCTATTGTAAAATTCAATCTATCTATCTATCTAATGCATCAGTGGTTTATGTTTATATAATATAATATAATATAATATAATATAATATAATATAATATAATATAATATAATATAATATAATATAATATAATATAATATAATATAATATAATATAATATAATATAATATAATATAATATAATATAATATAATATAATATAATATATATTTTCTAATATTTTCAGAAGCTGTTCCTAAGAAACTCAGACAGAAGTGTAATCACCTGCAATGCTTAGATGTTCAGCTTCATCCACAGTTCAATGCTTTATTGAAGCATCTCTCCCACTTTTTCCCTTACTGCAGACAATTTTTTTTAATCTATTAAAAAACCAAAATTCAATAACAAAACTTGTATTTAATTAAAAATAATTAGAGAACAAAACAGCTCATTAAAACCAGATCCAGCGAAAGACTCTTCCAGTTGGATTTAAACGATACAACGCTGTTCTATAAACAGAATTCCATCTGTCTGGTGGCAAGATAGTCCACACAATCTACATAGAGAACATTATGAATGCTCTGTTATTCAATAATCTGATGCCAATGCTTAGTTTTCAACCCTAATAGCTAATTTAGGTCTTCCATCCTATTACGTATAATATCGCTCAAGTTGCAATGACCAGCCAGGTGAATTGGCCTGACTTGGTTTATTGAGATTATTGGATGAATAAAACTGCATTCACATACCCACCACAGCCAGGCAGACAGGAACTCATCCAGCAGAAAACAATGTTACAGCACAACTCTTGCAAAGGTGCTGCACAATTTCTTTAGACACGAATCTCTTAACATTAGCTGTGCAAAAAGTATTTGATTTAACCCTGCTGTCAGAGCATCCCCTACAGTTTATGGAGGCACTTTCAGAAGGTGACCTATCTATTTGTAAAACAGGTGTGCAACACAGGCAGGATGAATTACAATTTGCTTCTTTCTAGCGGTAACAGCAGGGGTCTACGTAGCTTGAGAAGCTAAGTACCCTCTCAAGGCACTAGATAAATAGCTAGATAAAATTTTGTATCTCCTAACTTTGATCCAACTTTCAGAGCTTAAAGCCAGACTGGCATATTTAATAAATAAATAGATAAATAAATAAATAAATTCATATTTGCTTTCAGGGTCTTCACTGACCATCTTTTCCTTTGACTTGCTTTACATTCAAAACCTTCAATGAATGGTCAGTACTAAAGAAAAGCTGGAGATCTATTGTCAGTGCCATACAAATGACATCATATATTTGCTTACTTCAAAATCACCACTGTTGCCACAAACAAAACCAATAGACACTGAAATCGTATTTCATATTGGGAAAACAAAACAAAACAAAAAAAACAAATTCTTGTGTGGCCTTATGCATGCAACTTTGTATCTCTAAGGTGTGACTACAGTATGTAAGGGCACATTGATGACAGCTTTGATTTAGCTTGAGAAGGTGGCTATTGTGGTGGCAAATTAAAAGGAAGAACTTCAATGAATGGTAAGCATCCACGGTGCTGTTCAGAAGCTCCAGGAGGGTGGTAGCTCTGTGCTCTCCCTTTGACAAAGGCAAAACAACATGAGCTTCACAGCAGTTCATACGCATTTTGTCTTCTCTAACATTATCACTGGTAGCCTTGTTGTGCATCTTCACTTGTAAGTACTTTTGCACTTCTAAACGTCAAGGGTACATGCCAGATCTCTGAACAGTTTTACGAATCATCATTATTTGGGCTTCCCAAATAACTTGCATGGTGTTGTGTAGCAGAAACCACCATCATTCCCCTACAAGAAATTTGCTAAGTAGGAGAAAGAGAATGATAGAACCAATGCACAGAAAGAATAATCATCATTTAAACATGCAGATGGTGCAATAAAGTTCTTCCTTGCTGAAGTGGTAAGCAATGAATTTACTGCCAAGTAGCAGGCAGATGAGAAAAATCTGTTTTCCAAGTACTCTGATTCCACTAAAGTATCTGCTTTTAATGAGAACAACTGTGCCTACCCAAGCAATCATTTGAATGAATTGAAGACAGCTTTCAAGTTCACATTTTACTTCACTGACTGATGGCAAGAAAGGAAAAGAACAGGCTGAAGCCAATTTTTAAAGCTGAACTTCAGGAAATTTTAGGAAAGTTTATGTTATATGAAAGCATATTTTATGTTATTTTTGCTGTGTACCAAACTTTGTACCTGCTATTATGGTCAAAATTTCTTAAATACAAATAAAAAAGGTATTTTATATACAAAAGGTTCCCTTTTGTCATTTAAAATAAATCACTTTTTATGTTAAATGTATTTTAAATGTAAAACAGATCAGCTTTGTTTCATGATGACTGTAAGGACAGTCTGACCTGAAGAGCACTCTCTATGGGTATGAAAGAATACTTACCTTTCCACAGCTTTTCAGACTCAAAAGTCAAAAAATAACAGTTCCAGTGGTAGATTTGGCTCAAACTTGGGGTGAGGAATAAAATCAATAAACAGAAATCATACTAGTCATCTCAGGCCTGTCAGAGTTCAGACCTATGAAACTCAGAGGCAAAAGGCTGCATGGCCAACTAATAATTTTCATACTTCATGTTAGTCTTTCAGGACTAGTTTAAACAGCTTCAGTAGAGAGTATGGCACAAAAGAATCATACGAAAGAAATGTACACTTAAAACATGTATTTCACATTGGAGTTTGAATTGAAATCATTGCCAGGATGGCATACCACTATCCCACTTTAACTACATTGCAGGGCAAATCCTGACTCCCAGTTCAAGGTAGAGCCCTCCATGAAGTCCAACACTATACAATAAATGAACAGTTTCTGAGTTACGTAACGCTCATTTCATTTTCCAGTCTCCTCTCCAAATTTTTGAGGTCAGTTCATTTTACATGAATAACTCTTCTTTTGGAGTGAACGAAAATGTTCATTTCCAAATAACTGAGGGATCCAATTAAAACATACTGTTTCCCAGCAGCAGAGTTCTAACAAAATCCAAGGTTGTGGAAAAGGCACAATCAGGGATAATGGACTTCTGCATATTCTTTGAAAAACTAGAAAGTGAGGAAGAATACTCTCACAGCGGCTCTCCTCTCTGCACTGCTCACAGAAGTGCAGTGTGGCACTGGGGAAGAAAGGAGGATTTTCTTTCTATGTCATGTTATTAGAAGGGTGACCCTAAAAAGATGCACAAAAGGAGAGTTTAGCTGAAGATAAGAAATTGACAAGCAATCTGTAGCTACTGCTAGACATTTACTAGCAATTACGGACTTCAGCTATGGGCAGAAGTTTGACAGTCTGAGTAGAGATGTGGAGTCAGCAAAGCACAAGTATGAAAGAAGGAGCAGATTCAATCCCAAGCATCATTTCTAAGCACTTCAGGTGGGAAAGGAGACCAACATCAGCAGGGGTGCTGACAGTGCCTCAGAAATTTCTGATGCCTGGAGCATCTCAGGTATGGGGAAGCATGCACAATTCCTGAAAGGCTGCTGTGCACAACTGTTGGAGCTCAGTATACCTTTTGAATCCTTCACCTGATCTGGCACAGAAGCAAGCTGTGCATCCCCTGCACCTGCTGGCTACTGTCAAGAGCACTTGCACCAGATGAGTCATCTCGGGCTACCCAGCCCACTGAGCTGGGTAGAGAGAGTCAAGGAGCAGAACAAAGCCCCCATCATCCAAGGGGAAATGGTTAGTGACCTGCTACATGACTTAGACACACACAAGTCTCTGGGGCTGGATGGGATCCACCCAAGAGTACTGAGGGACCTGGCAGAAGCACTCACTAAGTCACTGGAAGTTAGCAAATGTGACACCCATGTACAAGAAGGGTCAGAAGGAAGATCTGGGGAACTACAGTCATGGAGCAGATCATCTTTAGTGCTATCACATGGCACGTACAGGACAACCAGGTCATCAGGCCCAGTCAGCATGGGTTTATGAAAGGCAGGTCCTGCTTGACTAACTTGATCTCCTTCCTTGCCAAGATGACTCACTTGGTGAATGAGGGAAAGGCTGTGGATGTTGTGTACCTGGACTTTAGTAAAGCCTTTGACACTGTTTCCCACAACATTCTCCTGGAGAAACTGGATGCTCATAGCTTGGATGGGTGTACTCTTCACTGGGTAAAATACTAGCCGGATGGCCAGGTCTGAAGAGTTGTGGTGAATGGAGTTAAATCCAGTTGGCGGCTGGTCACAAGTGGTGTTCCTCAGGGCTCAGTGTCGGGGCCAGTTCTGTTTAATATCTTTATCAATGATCTGGTGTGACCAGCAGGACTGGGGAAGTGATCGTCCCTCTGTACTTGGCACTGGTGTGGCCGCACCTCAAATACTGTGTCCAGTTTTGGGCCCCTCACTACAAGAAAGACATTGAGGTGCTGGAGTGTGTCCAGAGAAGGGCAATGAAGCTGGTGAAGGGTCTGGAGAATGAGTCTTATGAGGGGCAGCTGAGGGAACTGGGGTTGTTTAGCCTGGAGAAAAGGAGGCTGAGGGGAGACCTGATCACTCTCTACAACTACCTGAAAGGAGGTTGTACTGAGGTGGGTGTCAGTCTCTTCTCCCAGGTAGTAAGTGATAGGACAAGGGGAAATGGCCCCAGGTTGCACCAGGGGAGGTTTAGATTGGACGTTAGGAAAAATTTCTTCACCAAAAAGGTTGTCAAGCATTGGAAGAGGCTGCCCAGGGAAGCGGTTGAGTCGCCATCCCTGGAGATATTTAAAAGACGCGTAGACGTGGTACTTCGGGACATAGTTTTATGGTGCACTTGGCAGTGTTAGGTTTATGGTTGGACTCAATGATCTTAAGGGTCTTTTCCAACCTAAATGATTCTATCCAGGCAAAACTTAAAATTTACCGTCTCTATATGACCTACAGCATGGAACACTCTTTGGAGAAACTTTTTACCTAAATTCAGAATGATATGTTGTCCATCACTGGTACAATTTTTTACATTAGTTTTACTTTAGGCTTCTAAATATGTATCATTTATTTAATTTCCAGCAATGCACACTGTCTAATGGTTCCCATTTCTCTGACAGCACAAGAACCATAAAAGTCATTATATGTGAAAAACTTGCAAGTTACCTTTTCATCCATCTGAGATGTGCCTGCATGAGCCTGTGCTCATGTGCACACACATGAATTTAAGGCATCTTAATCAATGTTAAACAACATTGAGTTTTTTCTACAACAAAACTGATATCATAAAGTAAGGTCATAGATGAACACCAACACAAGGAAAGTTGGCAGAAAGGATTAACAAGCTAAGGAGCTAGCATTCAAATTATTGATTAGTAGATACTGAAACACTTCTTACATAGCTTAGTCAGGCTAAATGTATGTAATTTAGGCATGAATTTCACTGTCTAGTAATGATAATATTTTTTCCAGCCATTCAGTCACATGCACTTCTCTTACAAGCTATACAAATTGTTACCTCAATCATTTCCAGCACCACTGGAAAACAGTGGATTTAATGCAAGAATTTTAATCTTCATTCACTATCTATAACAAAAACTATGCCTACAACAGCAAACAAATTTTCTCAATCTATTAGCCAGGAATTCAACCTCTACCCCTCAACTTCCCAAACTGCTCTGTTCCTTGCTCAGTTCATCAAAAAGACAAATGAACTGATTAGTCACAGCATGGGGATGTAGAATAATTTCATGAAATTTTTGCTTATCTTTAGTCATACAGATTTCTCCTTGGCTGGACTTAAAATAATTAACACCACATGGACAGACAGAAAAAACAGTAAAAATATGTGCAGACCTTCACCTTGCCCAAACTGCGCTAAAGACCGACTGCATTGTGATTATAAAATTTTAATTGTGTAAAGAGTTTGTGTCTACTTAGCAGCCTGTGATAAATCTGATGTTGAACAAGCTGAACTTTTTCCAATGCTAGAACCTTTCTTTACTCAGAAGATAAATTGAAAAAGTCTCCAGACCTCCTAAAATGAAGACAGAAAAAAGAGACAGAAGAGATTATGGAACAGATAAAATTAGCAATAGCACATTATAGGCACTGGTTGAGACTCACTTAACGGGTTAACTGGAACTCATGGAGAAATAGCTCAAATTAAGATATGTACATTCTTGTACACCACTTACTTAGCCATTTTAGTTTGGAAAGAAAAAAACGTGACAACAATTTTTAAAAACAGTTATGAGAGACCTCTGGAGAACTGTATGCTTGCTCTATATGGCTGAAGTCATTTAAGGCTCTAAGAATAGGATCTGTGGACATAGGGACATGTATGATAGCCCGGGGAAGAATCAGTGTGGCTTCTATAAAGAAAGGTCATGTCTCAAAACCACAGAACTTCTTTGAAAGATTCTACAAGCATTTGAATAAAGGAGATATGATTGACTAATCTACTTGGATTTCCAAAAGCTGTTTGACAAGACTCCTCACCAAAGGTTCTTGAGGAAGCAACAAAAAGCAGAAACGAATGAGTAGTTGGCTAAGAGATACAAAACAGGGAAGGAATAAATGCTCAGTTTTCACAGTGCACAGAGGTCATCAGTAAGTCCGACGGACCAGAGCCAATGTCTGCTACTCAATGAGCCAGTACAGGAGCTGTGATGAGAAATGAGGTGACACTAGTTGGTTGGGATTTTTTAATCATTGAAGTTCTTCATAATAGTAAGTTTCTGCCCAACTGAAGAGCTGCAAGAGGACTCCACTGAGATTAAGCAACGGCCTACTAAATGGCAGATGAAATTCCATGTAATACAAAATGCTGAACATTGAACACAATACTAATTTCATATATTAAACAGACTAAGTGGCCTACCACCACAAGCAACGAATACTTGAAATCTAAGCAAAAGTTCCACAAATCATCAACTCCATGCCCAATTCTAGTTTAAAATCAAAAAAGGCAACCCAAAACCCAACAATCATTAAGAAGTATTAAGCATTATGCCCTGTATGAATATCTCTATCTGTAGAGATATTAAAAACTACACTGGACACAGTCGTGGGAAACCTTCTCTAGCTGACTCCGATTAAGGAGGGAGGTTGGACGAGATGATCTTAAGAGGCCCCTGCCAACTTATTCCATTCTGTGATTCTGTGTTACACCTTGAGCACTGCATGCAAATCTACATTATTTTTCTGATATGAGGAACAGAGGTGAAGCTTCATATTTGGCTTCAGATTTCTGAAGGTTGAGGGACTGCTCTGGGCAAGTATCCTTAGATGCTTTCCCTGTTATTACACTCCTTTCTAGATACGTGCTTCTCCCTACAGATGGAGACAGAGTATAGGCCTAAACAGACCTTTGATCTGACCCAGCACAGCCATTCCTTACACTATAAAGGCTCAAATAATTTAGCATGACCAGTTCAGTTTAAATTTATATTGCAAACATGCATGCATACATTAGTAAGTATAGAGGAAACAGACTTTTCAGATGTGATTTACTTTTTTTTTAGATTTTGAAATGGCTCTAAGTTCTGAAAACAAATACTTAGTGTTTCCAAACAAGATGTCTCCACAAGTGGAATGGAAAACATATCCATGCTATCAGTAGAGTTGATTCTTACTGAAAGGCAAATTTAAGTTTCTTTCAAACACTACAACACACATATCCAGTGCGCTACACACTCATCCCTGACAGCAAGAGCTACAATCCATATACATTTTCCACTATCCAGGTATTAAAGATTTAGAAGACCACAACACTGGCCCCTAAAGAGATGTTGATTTCAGTTTGAGATAAGAATATGACTAGGAGAATTTGGCTGATCCCTTGGTGATGCCAACAGATCAATATTGAACTGCCTGCTATCAACAAGCGGACACTGAAAATCGACACAGCTGTTCTGAAGACAAGCAGGAAGAACTCTCCTGAGTTATCTGGACAGCACCTGGTAACACGGGCAACCAAGTCATACATTCTCTTTCACAGAACGATCACATACCAATTTTTGCCACACTTCTTGTCTTTCCTGCTCATATTGAAAAGGCTGTTACAGAACTACAGATGGTTAGATACCTTCTTCTCAATTACAATTTTTATTGTAATCATGGTCAAGTTACTTCTCTCCTCCTTTGCATGCACAAGTCATCCTTAAATTCAAGTGAATTATTCTACCTCACAGATGTTGTTCTCTGTTGGAGAACTATCACCACCTTTCCCCAGCACCATCTGTTGGACTGAAGAAACTCAATTCCTCCACAGTATATTTTCAGATGAAAAATTTACAAGTAAGTTTAAATAAGATTTTTCATAATACATATGAAGGCAAGCATTTTATGTCACTGTTGCAGACACTTTTCACAACTGCAGTTACTATGCTCGCTGGATAAAAACTGAGGACAAATTAGGTCCTACAACTCACAGACCCACATAATTTTCAAGTGCCATTTAAAAACATGTTATTTTTCATTTTTGTTTGACAGAGTTAATGAAGCCAAGTCCTACATTCCAAAAATGGGAGAAGGAAGATGGGATGGTGGTGGGAACCGTAATGAAATTGCATCCCTCACTTCCCCTGAAACATCAAGATCTCTGTTAGCTCTCTGACTAGCATACCAGTTATACCCTGTCTGGCACTCATCACAAGAAGATTGGTGTAGAATGATCAATATTTCAGCTTCTGAAGCTGCACCCATTAAATACAGTGGAGTGTATTTCTTCCTCTTTGCATAAAGACAATTATGGGGGAAAGAAGGCAAGAATAGCCCTAGATGTCCTTAGCTACAGGAGCAAGGAGTCACCACAAGAATGTAAAGGAACAGATTCATCCTTGGTATAGGCAATGCTGTAAGAATTCTGATTTTTTCAGTTTCATTTTGAGTGGGATAATAGTATAGAGGGGAACAGTTTTGTAAACCATTTGCTTTTAGAATTTTTTTCTCTCAAGAAAATTTGCCTATACAATTTAACCTTCATCAAAAGCTTGTCAGAAAGACGCTGCTCTTCACTTCAGTGTTTCTGTTTTTTTCCAACATGCATGTTTGAGCAATATTCCTTTGGTTTGTTATATATCTTATTTAATATTTTAATTATTGACTTTGGCATAAACTTAGGAGTATGCTGATTCAGTTTGCTGATGATAAAGGTGGAGGGGCCCTGGTAATACAGGAGAGGGCTATAATAGCAGAGGAGAAAAACTATACTTACTACCTCTGAAGTGAGTGCAAGAGAAAAGGGTTAAAAATTAGCTGTATTAACTGCAAGGTCATGCACTACAGACAAATAACAAGAAAGAACTTTGCTATAAAATGCAAGTCTCATCAATTGCAAAGAGAGAAGGAAAATGGAAGACACAGTTCGGGAAACAAACAACTGGACAGCTACAAACTACTGAGACAGCAGCTATGAGAAAGGCAAATATGATCCTAGCCCATTCAGTAATGTTTATTGTTCTTATTACAAAAAAAAATTGAGAATTTTATAACTGGAGTCAGCAGATAAACACAGATTCTGCACTTCTCCGTGTTCCAGTAGGGAAATATAGCATATGAAAGCTGCACCACTTTTCAGTGTAACACGTTAAACACAGTCCAAGCAGAAATCAAAGACAGAAAGTGAGAACAGTTAAAAGAGAGACCTGCATCAAAACTCTCACAAGGCAACATGGTAGAAGAGATAACCATAGTTTGTTCTTGCAATCTGGTTATTATGAGTCAAGAATGCCTTTAATTAACACAAAATGTAAAATGTGAAAGTATTTGTAAATTTTAATTTAAAATTGTTGAAAAATTCCATGCTGTGAAACCGTCCCTTATCCACATCATGCCAATACTTCAATTACTCATCTGAACATAAAACAAAAACAAATGCCAAAATAGTGAAATTTATCATGGGATTGAAATTCTGGAGTTTCTCAAATCTGTCAATTCACTATTGTAAAGATGTGAATATGTGGATAAAACAAACTTTAACAGGCATGACTCTCCAAGCATGAAATACAGTCTTACAATGACCACGTCACTGTGGATGATTGACGCATCTTGCTGATCATTATTATTCTGTTCTGGCTGTGACTAGGGAAAAACATAATAAAATGTTCTTACTAGGTGTTCAATACAGTTAAAACGCATGGTTCATAAGAAGCATCATGGCAAAAATATTTAAACAGGCTATCCTGTATTTACCTATAAATATTATAAATATTTATTGTATTCATTCACAAATAGCAAACATAACCAGTTCACAAAATAGGGACGGACAGGAGAAATAAAGTAAGATTTGTCGGGCTACTTATTTAAAGAATAAATTTCACCAGCTCGTAATGGTCATTTGCAATGGAAATATATCTAATATGATTGTTTCCATCACAAATGATGTTTCATCTTCTCTAAAGTCATGCAGAAAAAGAATGTGAAGAGGTTAAAACACATTAGTTTCTTTTTTTTTTTAATACATAAATGTTGCAAGAACAATAAAAATAGACTAGTATAGATCAAACCAGCTTAAATTACTTTACAGGAACACAGGCTACTGTCTTTTAACTAGACAAGCTGAAGATTCAAATGGTCAAAAAGGTACTGGTGTGCTGAGGATGAGGAGAAGGCGGAGGAGGAGATGACCAAGGTTGTTTTGTTATTTGAAATGAATGATTCTCTGGAAATAGAAGAATATTCTCTTTATGCTACTGCCAATCAAATCAACTCTGTGAGTGAGTTTTTATAGTAATGAATAAAACTGCCTTTTTCACTCACTTTTATTCCTATTCCACCTACTTTTGAACACCTATAATATGAATTATGCACAGAGATAGGATGTGAATTTAAATTCAAAAAATAATTTACCTGAATATTTATTATGGAGGTATAACGGAGATGGAGATGGGTTTCCTCTCTATCAGAGTCAGAGAAGGAAACAGGCCAGTGATTTTTAGGGTATCTCTCCCATTGCAGATTTTCCATTACACATTGATCAAATCTGGCAATTGATTACTGATCTTTCATAGCATTCATCAATTATTAATTTTAACTGCCACTCCAAATTCTGTTCTTGTTTGCAGTTAAGATATTCTTGAATTAAATTGCTGTGAAGGCAGAATCAGACATAATAAATTTACTGGCTTTCCTCTCCCTTGCAGCAAATAAAATGAATTCATTTTCACCTTTTTAGTGCCAGAAGCATTGCTCCAATATTACCAGTTACTTGCTGCTCTAGCAGTATTTTATTAAGACTTTTAACTCACGTTTCCTCTTTCAAATCAAGTTAAATCCCCACCAGTTAGCTACCAAACCAATGTACAGCAAACAGTGTACTCCATCAGCATTTGCAGCTTCCATCAGGCTGCAAAGAATCCCAGAAAAGAAAAAGGGGAGGGGGTGGGAGGTGGGGTGCAGTGGGAACATCCACCTTTACTATGTTTCTTCATGTGGTCACCTGAAACCTGAAGTCACTAAACAAAATCATTAGTCATTTCCTAAATTATTATCACTAGCTACACCATAAAGTGTTGCTTCCCATTACAAAATCAACTTTGCAGCCCTTCCTTTTTTATTTTTACTAAGCTAATCAGCCAGAAAATCATGAGGGTTTGAAGAGAATGTAGAATACCTCTGTGCCTGACAAGATCATGGAGCAGATCCTCCAGGAAACTATCCTAAGGAATATGGAAAAAAAGGAGGTGATTCCTGACAGCCAACATGGCTTCACGAAGGGCAACCATACCTGACAAATTTGGTGGCCTTCTACAACAGAGTTACACCACCAATGGATGAGGGAAGAACAAATGACATTATCTACCTGGACTTGTCCAAAGCATTTGACTTTGCCCCACACAACATCTTTGACTCCAAATTGGCGAGACACGGATTTGACGGATGGACTACTCTGTGAATAAGAAATTGGCTGGATGGTCGCACTCAAAGAGTTGCAGTCAATGGCTCGATGTCCAAGTGGAGGCCAGTGATGAGTGGTTCCTCAAGGGTCAGTACTGGGGCCAGTGCTATTTAACATCTTTGTTGGTGACATGGACAGTGGGATCGAGTGCACCCTCAGCAAGTTTGCTGACGACACCAAGCTGTGTGGTGTTGTGGTCATGCTGGAGGGAAGGGATGCCATTCAGAGAGACCTTGACAGACTGGAGAGGGGGGCCTGTGAGAACCTCATAAAGTTCAACAAGGCCAAGTGCAAGGTCCTGTACGTGAGTCAGGGTAATCCCAAGCACAAGTACAGGTTGAATAGAGAACAGATTGAGAGCAGCCCTGAGGAAAAGGACTTGGGAGTGTTGGTGGATGAGAAGCTCAACATGAGCTGGCAATGTGTGCTTGCAGCTCCGAAAGCCAACCATATTCTGGGCTGCATCAAAAGAAGCGTGGCCAGCAGGTCAAGGGAGGGGATTCTGCCCCTCTACTCTGCTCTCGTGAGACCCCACCTGGAATACTGCATTCAGCTTTGGAGTCCCCAACACAAGAAGGACATGGAGCTGCTGGAACGGCCACAAAGATGGTCTGAAGGCTGGAGCACCTCTCCTACGAAGACAGGCTGAGAGAGTTGGGGCTGTTCAGCCTGGAGAAGAGAAGGCTCCACAGTGATCTTATTGCAGCCTTCCAGTACTTAAAGGGGGCCTACAGGAAAGATGGAAAGGGACTTTTTACAAGGGTGTGTAGTGATAGGACAAGGGCGAATGGCTTTAAACTGAAAGGGTAGATTTAGATTAGATATAAGGAAGAAATTTTTCACTCAGAGGGTGGTGACACACTGGAACAGGTTGACCAGAGGAGTTGTGGCTGCCCCATCCCTGGAAGTGTTCAAGGCCAGGTTGGATGAGGCTTTGAGCAACCTGATCTAGTGGAAGGTGGCCCTGCCCATGGCACAGTGATTGGAACTAAATGATCTTTAAGGTCTCTTCCAATCCAAACCATTTTATGATTCTGTGATTCTGTAAAATGGATCACTTGCTGCCCCTAAAGCAGAAGGCAAGACAGGGGGCATCCAGTGCAGCTAGCAGGTAAAAACATTCATGTACACATATCTTCCAGGTCTCTGAACATAGTTATGATCACAATCTCTGAGTTCTCAACACACTTTGTGACCAGTTTTAGCAAATTCATTATTGCACAATTTGGAAAGTTGACGAGCAAATGTTCTCCATCAGGAAAAGAAACATCTGTAAAGCACTGTATACCAGATCAGAATTGTGGTTCATTCATCTAGAAAACATGTCAATAGATTAAAAAAAAAAAAAAATAAAGAAAAAATCAGTACTCATCCATAGCAGACTTTATCTTGAGGCCTTAGAGGCCACACCAAGACATCCATTTTCTCTGCAAAACTATAAAACTATGTAATACTACATCAAATGTGTGCCAAAAGAATTGAAATAATTTCTGGTCCAAACCATGTTCTTAAAACACTTTCATTGGTCCACAACGTTAGACCGCTGCAGGACACCTAATAAGTCAGAAACAGCAAACACCATCTTGCTTATACAGAGAACCTGGCAGAGGTACTTTCTCAAGTCTGAATAAAATTCAAACAACTAATCTCCAAAGAATATAAGCAGCTAGAAGGTCTCATTGTCAACTGAAAGTTGCTCAATTTACAGTCAGCCTTCCACAGAAGGGGTATGAAAGTCCACTCCTTTCAACACAGTATTAAAATTTTTTTACAGCTCAACACAAAATCACATAGCACATTCTTTGGTACTGGCAGTGTACCTCCATTAACAAGGATTATTTAAAGAAAAATCAATATGAATATTATTTCAGAAGTACTTTAAGATAATACCAGACTTCTTATTCCATGGATATTCATTAAGATCTCACAGGCTTTTTTATTTCCATTCATTCATGAGTGCAAAATTGTTCATTGAAAGTAATTTATTTAGATTAAATTGAAATTCCAGTATTTCATTTCTGAGCTAATCCCAACATCTTCACATGAATTTGTTATCTACTAATGTCAGCATTTGAGTTTTCTAATAAATGAGCGAATGTCAACAAGCAATTCACAATTTGTGGTGACTGATTTGATTGACTGACCCCCCTCAGTCACATGATGCTATGCTGCCTCATTAGAAAACATTAAAATCAAGACATTTGTAGATCATTTCTGTTTATGCAGTATTCAGTTCTGCTGAATTCTGTGGAGCGATTAGGGTCATCTTCATGAATAAAACCACAATCAACCGAGTACTTCAAGATGCAGCATCAGTTCCCAAAGGCAATGAACCTGGCAGACGTGGATATACTTTAAAGATAAAAAGATGGAAAATAAGTAACAATCTTGGAGTGTTTATGATTATCTGAATTGAGAAGAAACCACGAACACTTGCAAGAAATAAAAATTATTGCAAGAGGGGAAACAAATACCTATTTTATAATGATTCCGCTTCCTTAAATGCAAGCAACTGCTTTTTTGTCATGATATTGGGAGAGAGGCCAGAGGAGAGATGCATCACATGCGTCTAGTGATGAGAGTTTGGGGAAAAGGACTGTGGAGATGACATTAGTTCTGAGGTAAAGTTCTAGTTCTGGCATCGTATCTGTGGCATATGGTTGCTCACAGCAAGGTATGCACAGACTATACATTTGTTGAAGGGCTTAAATTTTAATGTTGTTGTTTCTGAGGTTGTGCATTATAAATCTTGAACATGCTTTTATAACTGCTTTATGCCCTGCAAAAAGCCATGATAAATAGATAGTGAACTGTCAAAGGGTAGCATGTTTTATAACGCTTTTTTCTCTCAAAGGAGTTCCCATTTTCCTTATCTTTTATTTTACATTTTGAGGTTCTGGAGTTCTAGTACAGATGACCTCATATGTGAAAGGAGGGCAACTTGAAAGCTACAGCATTACGTCATCCAGGTGAATACTTCACCTGTGTCAGAATCAGCATACAGTTCTGACCATGTAATTTGGTGGTCCACGCCAAATAACTTCTTTCCTGTCATCCCCCGCAGATGAAATTCAAAGAGGCAAAAGCTTTGGTTGCTACAGATTGAACGGTCCCGTCATATTGTTGTAACTTAGAATTACTTAAAAGGAGAGCAACAACACCTCAGCAATCTATTCTCAGGGCAACAGATGCAAATATTGATGGTCCTCAATAGTCCATGTGTTTTAACTGATAGTAACCTATAACAGTAATGACACCATTTTTGCATTCCTTCTATAACTAAAAGATACATTTGCAATGTTTATCGGTATAGTATTATATCACCACTACTCCACCTTTCTGTAAACATTATATAGTCTAAGAAATTGAACACATATAATGAATACGTTGATCAAAAACCCCACACTTAAAAATGGTCTTGGATAGCTCATTCTCTTTCCCATTGCATCATGCTAACAGATCTTAAAAAAGATATGGTTCACCAGGAAAAAAGAAGTAGTCTCCCATGTGCATGACCACAATCTTCCTACACACTCCAGTAAACTCAAGGGAAATGTCAATTTGTTCCTAAGATGTACAGTCCTCAGCAGTTACAGTGCATTTGGGCGGCTCTGAAGAACGCTGCCAGCTGAGGTACTATTCTGGGCAGAACCTTCCCTACTAACCTCATCACAGCAAAACATGCATTTACCTTCTGAAACAGATCTTATTTTTTAGGTCAGAAAGAGTTGGGAAAGCATCAGAGGTAAAAAACTGCAGTGCTGGAACAGAGCAAGGAAGAAGTATGCTTTTCTTGCCTTGTTTGGATGAGTTTCTAGAGATTTAAAAGCTAACAGAGTCTCTGGGAAAACACATCCTGTGCGCTTCTGCCAAAAGAGGAGTCACTCTGAAGATCCTTCTTAACACTGAAACACAAAATTAAGACAAAAGTAACACGAAAACAACATGCTTCCACAACACAAAAAATCCTAAATTAAATTCTTAACAATTTGCCAGCTCAGATTTCACAGAGCTGCTAGCTCAAGCTCCAAAGAACAAGGAAAAAAAAAATAACTCCTCATAAATTAGAGATGAGTTTAGTTTCTAAGAGCAGTAATCAGTAAGTTAAACCACATTTTCTGGTGATTACTGACTGTCTGAGGACACTGACAATGCAAGGACAAATGAAGGATCACTAACAAACAAATGTTAAGAATATTTCCAAGGTATCAATGACCGGTTGTAAAAGCTGTCATCCTTACCCATTCTTTTTAAATAGAGGAAATAAGGAAACCTTAAATATTGAAAAAGACAGTAGACAAACCAGGAACCAAAAGCGGCATTGCCATTTGGAAATACACAGAATGTTTGGTTACTCTTTCTCAGAATGAGCACTGCTGTACTGTAAAAGGAATATCCCTTGTGAAATTAGTGATTGTTCAGATACTAAAGGTCTGTTTATTGTGAAGAGAGAAAGCATGGTAAGAAAGCCTAAACAAAGAAGTCAACAGCAAATACACAAGTTTATATGTTTAAATTCTGCTCCATTGTGAAACCACAAGGGAGTACACATTCTTTCTTTTTATGCAATCTCAACTTCTACTAATGGTTCACACATATAGTACATACATAGTTGAAAATAATATTCAAATCTTTGTGCTTTTTTCCACAACACGTGCAGTGTCAGAAGATCACTTTCCCAAAGCCTGGCCAAGCTTCTGGCTAGCAGAAGACCGCAGAAGAATCATTCAGGTTCACTGCGATAAAGCCTGCTCAGTTTGTTGGACTTTAAACAAAGTTAGGGGCAGGAATGACTATTTTTTTTTTTATTTCCTGATTGACCTTTTCAGACAATATTCAGGAAGATGAAACTTCTTTGATCTGAGTGACTGAAGAGGATAGCTAGTCCCTCCCAGCAAGTACTTGGACTTCTACAGATGGGGCACATGCTACAGCAAATAGTATTTTTTCACTGACTACCATTCATAATTGAAGGTCTTTTGAAATGTGGCTGTTTACTATGTGAGCAAGCATTTAAACATCTCTAGTGGTGCAACCCCCCCACCAGGCTGCATCTCGACATCAGCACTAGCCAACATTGTTCTCGATTCTGTCACAAGTGCAGTGAGCTGGGACCATATGGCACTTTCTGATCTCAACTGCTGGAGCAGTGAGTTGGAGCAGTGAGTTGAAACAGTCTGGTACCTTTTTGACCGAGGTACAAGTACAGCAAGTCAGGATGGTTAGGCACTCCCTAACTGCACCTGGAACTCCTGTGGTCTAGGAAACGTATCCGAGACCCCTCCTGCCTGGACTGCAGCCCACTCTGAAAGTTGCCAGAATTACCCAAAAAGAATTATGCCCAAAACGGAAAACGACATTACAAAAGTCAAATATCTTGGACCCTATAAATAGAGATTCTAAGTGAGACCCTATGAGGTCTCCTGGATGGCAGCGGGCTGTGACCAGCATCTCTCCTCAGCTGGGACACCTCTCAGGTACCAACTCCACAGACCATCGGCTGACAAAGCTGATGGAAAGCCGAGGTGAGCCATCCTCCTTCAGTCTCAAGTATTGCCCATTGAGGAACATCAATGTGCATTGTGAGTGTTTACTCTAAACTCGAGAGGGAGATGTTACCCATAGGGTAGCCTCTTCCATCCACCCCTCTGCATATGTGTTTGAACATACACATTTGCCTTCCCAGCTGTGGATGCCTTATATTTCACTGGACCCAAATACTTCTGTCTGTCTGTGTGCTTTATGTTTTATACATATGAACATATATATATTTTGATGTAGGATACCTTCTAGTAAGTCAGTGTGAATCTTGTCATTTTTCAATCTATAATGAAGCTGCTGTTTTAATTATAACATATCCTACTGAATCATTGTAATCTTTAAATTGGTTAATCATCAAGTGTTGCTAAAATTTAACCTGTGATTTACCTCATACCATTAATAAATCGTGAATTGCTGCTAAATCACAACTGTGTTAAAACATTCCATCCAGGACAACATCTTTTACTGGTAGAATTCTGCCTATGAAACTGTGTCCATCACAGTCCCTTACACAATACTACGCACACTTGGACACATACCTAAAGACCCAATGGAATGAACACGTATTTGCTTCTTGGACCACAGGGCTGTGGTAAACTTACCTGCCCTTCATCCAGAATTATACAGGCTTATTACACAATCACAATTAGGAAAATGCTTTCAACTGAACTTGAATTTCAGATGTACTGTCTCTGTAACAAGCTAAGAGAATGACTTCGTTTTATCTGACCGCTTGCAGACTACTGCAATGTTTTTCCAGTATGTCAATTCTCATATTAAGACAAATGATACCATTACTTTCAAATCCTAAAAGCTCTATGTGCAAAAAACTTCCTCAGTATACTTAAAAGTACTCACTTGAAGAGCTATACATTTTCTCAATTAGAAATACATTTTTTTAATTAAAAAAGATAACCAAAACCAATGACAAAAATGCATAGTGGCTGACAGAATAAATTACTTGAAAATAAAGAAATAACAGTTCTCTAATGCAATTTCTCATTATTGTTTTTTTAAGTACAAGAAAGCTGTGACAATTATACAGAATGATCATCTATTAATTCCATTCCAGCTATTCAAAACTGCTCCAGCACTCCTTTTATAGAAAAAAGGTAACGTCTCAATTTACTGACAGAACAATGCATAAAGTGCACAGACTAATAAGAGTACAGAGATAAGGCAATACTCTGCAACAACTCTCTTTCACCGCTCACTCCAAGTACTGAATTTTGAATTATGTAATATATATTCCCTCTACCTTCCAAGTTAATTAAAACTTGAGCAAACACACACTGACATGTGCGTTCTGTTGAATGCATGATATCACAAGCATCCTATTAATCAACTTGCATATTAACTACAGTTAGATTCAAATACAGTATCACTAGAACATATAGCGTAGGTATGCACTAGCAAGTAGTGCAGTGCAGTAGGAGCACACCAGTGTTACAGATGGTGGCAACGTGCTGATATCAACACACAAACTTTTTGCAGCTTTTACATCAGATGAGCCCTAATCTGGTCCTATGAACCGAATGTTCACAAAAGGTTAGAGTGGATTAAGTGCTCCTGGACTGCACCTTCTGCTCTGTGCACTCCAAGAACATCTCTCGATGCAAAGCAAAGCACTGTGAGAGGGAATAATTGAGACATTTGTTTCACAAAACTCACTCCTGGTAGAAATTAAAACTTCAGTGCAGACGCGCCCACAAATTGCCTTTTAAAACTATGCATTACAAATAAAATCTCAGTGCTTCTGTAACTGGAAACATGTAAATGCATGTCATTATCAGTAGTCTGAGTTCAGATTCAGAAGAAGGATAAAGCTTGTTTCAAACTATTTTTTACATAATACAGTTATGACTTAGATGTTGCTGATTATACTAGAAACCAAGTAATCTGTTCGTTTACACAGGTAGCTGAGCAGCTTCTTCCATAGAAACAAGCATTAACATATTCCTGAAAGAAGGTGGCTATGACAGTGCTAATTTCTCTGACATGACTGTCCTCCACAAGTGTTGACAGCTGAACACTGTGTCCATAGCTGACTGAATCAGCAAACCTATTTTCCATCATGGCATGACAGAAATAATGCCTCAATCACAGTATTAACAGGAATCAGATATACACATAAGCCATTCTGCATACACATTGTGCCCTGGCAACTCTGCTAAGGCACATGGAAAATAAGGAGGTGATTCGTGACAGCCAACATGGCTTCACGAAGGGCAAATCCTGCCTGACTAATTTGGTGGCCTTCTATGATGAGGTTACAGCATTGATGGATAGGGGGACAGCAACTGACATCGTCTACCTGGACTTATCCAAAGCATATGATACTGTCCCACACGACATCCTTGTCTCTAAACTGGAGAGACATGGTTTTGATGGATGGAGCACTCGGTGGATAAGGAATTGGCTGGATGGTCACACTCAAAGAGTTGCGGTCAACTGTTCAATGTCCAAGTGGAGGCCTGTGATGAGTGGTGTTCCTCAGGGGTCAGTACTGGGGCCAGTGCTATTTAACATCTTTGTTGGTGACATGGACAGTGGGATCGAGTGCACCCTCAGCAAGTTTGCAGATGACACCAAGCTGTGTGGTGTTGTGGACATGCTGGAGGGAAGGGATGCCATTCAGAGAGACCTTGACAGGCTGGAGAGGTGGGCCAGTGAGAACCTCATGAAGTTCAACAAGGCCAAGTGCGAGGTCCTGTAGATGGGTCAGGGCAACCCCAAGCACAAGTACAGGTTGAATAGAGAACAGATTGAGAGCAGCCCTGAGGAAAAGGACTTGGGAGTGCTGGTGGTTGAGAAGCTCAACATGAGCTGGCAATGAGCACTGGCAGCCCAGAAAGCCAACCGTATCCTGAGCTGTATCAAAAGAAGAGTGGCCAGCAGGTCAAGGGAGGTGATTCTGCCCCTCTACTCTGCTCTCGTGAGACCCCACCTGGAATACTGCGTTCAGCTCTGGAGTCCTCAACACAAGAAGGACATGGAGCTACTGGAGCGGTTCCAGAGGAAGGCCACAAAGATGGTCTGAAGGCTGGAACACCTCTCCTATGAACACAGGCTGAGAGAGTTGGGGCTGTTCAGCCTGGAGAAGAGAAGGCTCCACGGTGATCTTATTGCAGCCTTCCAGTACTTAAAGGGGGCCTACAGAAAAGCTGGAGAGGGACTTTTTACAAGGACATGTAGTGATAGGACAAGGGGAAATGGCTTTAAATGGAAAGAGGGCAGATTTAGATTAGATATAAGGAAGAAATTTTTCACTCAGAGGGTGGTGAGGCACTGGAAGAGATTGCCTGGAGAAGCTGTGGCTGCCCCATCCCTGGAAGTGTCCAAGGCCAGGTTGGATGAGGCTTTGGGCAACGTGGTGTAGTGGAAGGTTTCCCTGCCCATGGCAGGGGGGTTGGAACTAGATGATCTTTGAGGTCCCTTCCAACCCTAACCATTCTATGGTTCTATGATTCTATGATGGTGAAAAATGCATATTTTATCATCAGTTTTCTGAGACCCAGTGAAGCAGGTGTTGAGTTTGCAATTCTATGCAAAACTCCTGGCTGCAGTAGAACAACAGTTTTGTGGCAAATCCCAACAGTAAAGGGATTTTAATAACTGTCTGTAAAACTTAAAACTCATTTTCTAACAAGAATGGAATGTCAACTGTGCCAACGAATACACAAAAAAAAAAGCTTTCTTTTTTTGTAACTAAGAAACAGGTAGTGAGATATAATGTTTAGACAAGTAACTTAGTGCCTAAGATGATAGGCATTTGGACAACAAGGTCAATAACAATCACCCATGGCAAGGTTCAAAATATCTATCCTAACAGCCTGTTCCTCTCCGTGGTTAGAGAGCTCAAGTGAAATGATACGTCTCCTCTCAATTGTTTTTTTATTTACAGAATGGTACAGCAAATTTCCTTTCTTGCTTTTTCAACACCCCATTTTTTAGTACTGAATCAACCAGTTATTGAACTGAACCAGACAAAACAGAAAAAAATACTCTTCCTGCACAGAGCAAAGAATTTCACCTGTTAAAATCCAGGCTATACGTTGCAATTTCTGGTCCCTGGTAGCCAAGTGAGGAATTTAATCCAGAACACTGGGTTAAGAAGCTATAGAGCTTCCACAGAAAATACTCACTGCTTGGTATCAATTTTTCTTTTTAACTCTCTGTAGATCAACATACACTTTGATAAGGACTGACTTTCCCACTCTTACAGCAGTGTCTTGCTTAAGAAAAATCTGACATTCTCTTTCTGGTCAATTTAGCATTGGATTTTCTTTTCCACAACAGTACTGCTCCAATAGAAGGAGCAAAGCACCTGTTCACCATAGAAGAGCCTGCAGTCAAACGCTCAGGACATTTTTCAAGGGGAAAGATGAGATGGACAGAACCCCTTTAAGAGGAAAAGGAAGTGAAAGTCTTCTACTATGGCTATGAAGGCTGGTGCAATGCATGAAGAAGACTGTTCTCCACATCCACCTACAACCTTGGCCAGCACCGAAAGGACACCATGCACTCTGTATCTCCTACCTGCTTATCTCAAAACAAGGTCCAACATAGCTACCACAACAATCCCAAATGAACCCTCAGACCCACTCTTCAACAACCTTCCCTATTAGCAAGAACTGCCTGAATGAAAACACTTGCTGCTTGCCTGAAGGTGTGAGGGTAACAAGCAAGCTGCAATTCGTGGCATGACGTGACCTGGAGGACTGGAAAATCTACACAGGCAGTTTCTGCTCAAAGACAATTCTCATTCTGGTTCACCTAAGCACTCCATGCTCACATTCAGACAGCTAACAGCATGTGCTGTCGCCAGCATGCCTGCATCTCTTTGCAAAATCCCCAGGCCCAGTACTAATAGTCACGAGCAAGTAAGTAAAGTGCTACTGAAGGGGGGGACTGACCTACTTTAAATGCACCCCAAAGCAAAATGAGCAAGTGATTTTCAAAATAAACATGGCAAACAGTCTGTATAACAAATGACTCTTGAGACGAACAGAAAAAAGGCCCTTTTTTTTTTTAATGAGGGAATGGAAGTGAAGATAATTGGCATACTTTCAAAGCAAAAACTGTTTGATCTTCAAAGCATCAAATGTAAAACCAATCCATTTCTATAAAATAATGCTTGTGCAAAGGAGTTACCCGATTTCATCTACTACTGCCATTAAAAAAGCAGATGCTACTATGACAGCACTCATAAATAGGATTGACAGAGTAAGACGTCATTCTGCATTGAAATCTTGAGTTCAAACCACACATTGGATTTAAACTCTCTCTGTGCTAAGAAATCACAGACAGAAATCACCTATGATTCAGCTCACACTGTCAATTCAAGGTAAGTTGCAAGTACTGAGTGTCTGTCAGTTTCAGGTCCTCAGCAAGGATCACGTAATTGAAAGACTGCCCATGAAGGAAAAGGTAACCTTGGAAGATCCTAATTTATCATTCTTACACAAAGAAAAATGCCTATAACTTTTCTGTGGTTTTTTTAATTATTATTGTTTTATTTAATCTTTGAAACTGAAAGAAAGCCCTAAGAATGCATCTGGAAATACTTCCAGCTGCTTTTGATCATTTAATAGATTTGCAATGTGCCTACAATAACAACATTAGACAGTTTCAACTCAAATAGTTATGTAGTTTGGCACAGTCAGGCAAGAGAGTGCATGCTAAGTAAAACTCCATACCTAAATTCCAACAAAGAAAAATTCCTTTTTCATAATATTGCTGAGGGTAAAAAAAAAATGTTACTGAATTTCCTCTTCACTCAAATACCATTTTTAGATTAATCCTGAATTCAGCAACTCTGTACCAAAAGATAAAGCATGGGTTATACAAGGCTAACAAATGGTTTTAGTCTTTGAGGAACGTACAAGTTTAGAACATAAAATTATTAAAATTTTTTTCCAAGGGAGTGTGGAAAATAGCTTTTAGATTAAATACACTCAGAACAGAGTTAAAATGTCCACAACTGACCAATGTTCCTTCAGAGAAGGAACTCTTTACAAAACAAAGACCAAAATTTCATCTTTACAGCATTTTGAACTCCAGTTACGTGGTACACACAAAATCGCCTTCTCAGAAATGGACTAAAAGGAAGGTGAACTAGCCAGGAATTCAGTAGAACAGAAAAATAGTTGTCCTGGGTCAGAATAAAAGCCTCTCTAGCTCAGAATACTGTCTCTAATAGTGGCCAAACACACATGTCTCAAGAAGAATATAAGAATAGAGAAAACCTTTATCAATACTGTCAAAGAATATTCTCATAACATTCAACAACTTAAGAGTTCAATAGTTAGTATCTTCATGTTTAATCAGTCTTAATGGATTTCCTGAACGTACACTTGCCTAGCTGCCCGTTAAAGCCATGTAAGCTTCTAGCGTTCATAGTGTCTAGCAGCCAGGAATTCCATCACTTAACTACACACTGCGCTGAAATGGCCTTACCTCCTGTAGTTTATTTTTGACTTGCTAGCTTTGGCAGATGCCCTGCAGAGCTTGCATCAAAGAAACCAGCAAACAAGCACCTCTAACCAGGTGTTCCATCCACGCCACGTGTCTCCAGAGATCTGTCTTAACCTCACTACAGGATTTACCAGGGAAGGAAAACAGACTAACATTTTACCTGGGGCATTTTTGATAGCTAGTATGCACAGAGCTCATATTTTTATAGACCTGTACATTACAACTGTAATGATTCAATTGGATCTCATTCTTCTATGTGCAACCAAATGGTTTCTCCTCCACTCTCATTTTATTTTTCTAAACTGAATTTCATCCACCATTTAAATGTCCTATCAGTCCAATGAGGTCTTTCTGCAATTCTTCATAGGCAGCACTGTCTTTAAAACCCTCAATAATTTAATAAGACCAGCAAATATCACTGTTCAACCCCTTTATTTATGAGCATGTTGAGCAGCACAGACATCTGAACAGATCCCTATAGAACTCCACTGTTGAAAGAGGACTCTCTGCTCCTACTAAAGCTTTTAGGCATTTAGAAGTTTTTTTGCTAGCAGGACCTTTCACCTCTTCTCTCATGACTCCTTAGCTGGTTATACAAGCAAGAATTACTGACTATGATGGCTTAGGGATTTGCCAGAGACACTCTGCAGAAACGGCACCGCTTCCAAAAGGGAATTCCCATACTCGGCAACAGCTCTCTAAATGCAGGTCTTTGAAGCCTGACAGACAATCTCTGTATTTGTTAAAGATATTTTAGGATAGCATCTCCTGTTGGTTTAGTATATTATTTTGATTTACTGCATCTAAATGGATCACATATTCACATTTTTCAGCCTTACCTGACATACTTTCACCACTGCTAACCTAAGCAATGAGTATTTTTTTGTAGATGTATTCAAATCACCTCCAAAGTTAAAAGGCTGGAGACATGGTTACCAAGAGAAAACAATACAGTTTTATATTATACTTAGGAACTAAGAGGGATTTGCCCAGGGAGGTGGTGGGGTCCCCGTCCCTGGAGGTGTTTTAAAACCATGTAGATTTGGTGTTGAGCAATATGGTTTAGGGACCCTGACAGTGCAGGGTGAATGGTTGGACTCGATGATCTTGAAGGTCTCTTCCAACCAGGCGATTCTATGATTCTACGATTGTTTGATCTCCCTTGATAGATTTGCTAAGATACACCTGGGCTATCAGAGAGAGGTTGAGACAAGCATCAGCACTCTGAATGCTGTCTCTGAAAGGATCCCAAAGCTAGCCTTAGGACCTAAGGACTGAGATCTCACTGCCATATCCATTAGTGCAATTTTCCCTTCAAGCATATACGCCTCACAGTTCTTCTCTCTCCCTTCCTGAGCTCATGGTCTTTGATTAAGATGGTTCTTATCTCCTGTTTTCTTTCTGCTTTTGTTTTAAATCTTATTTCCTTGTACTATCCAACAGCAGAACAGACTTAGTAGCTCGCATTTCTACACTGGTTGGGTGTGGTTATCTTCCTTATTCAAACCTTTTGTTAGGGTTTCAGCATCTACTGTCTCATCTTGCAAGGTAGAAAAACCCACTGCACCTCAGCTTTCATTAACTCTTCCTTCCTCAGACAGAAGAGTTCACATTTTAAAAGCCCTTCCCAAGCTACACAATAAACCCATAATGTATCACCAACACAGACTATTCTCAAACGAAACCCATAGTCAATAGCACACATGCTGAAAGGATCAAGACAGACCACCCATAATAGTATTAATCCAGGTGATCGGGTTCGTATCAACTGCTGTTATTCAGCAGTACACACATTTTTTTTTGTCAGGTCTGGACACAAAACTGACACAACGATATATCCTGTGTTACACTTTTACGTTTTTGTGTAGGTGCACAGTGAAGTTCAGTTTAAATATGGTAAGCATACATCAACCTACACCTACTTAAATCTGGCTAACATGAGTACCAATAGTGGCAAAAAGGTAGCAGTAGATGCTAAAGACCTATCCAGTAAGCCAAGAATGATACTATATTGTATTACTATAGCCTCTCCTACCTCTATCAGTTACCGTACAGTAAGCACAGGTATGCTTCGTAGCAATAACTTTCATTGTATGCCCTTTCTGCAAAAATACTGCACTAAGGCAACCATGTTATTACCTGCAAATTTCCCACAGTCATCCAGAATTTTAATACTCTATCACTGGCAAAATTAACCATTGCTATTTGTTACCTATTGACTTACAGATTTAAGTCATCTACTGTAAACCTTCAAAGAGCTATCATTTCTCACTTTTTTTTTTTACAGGTTATTTTCCACTCACAAATTCAACATGAACCAAAAACTGTATTTAGAGAGTAAAAATCTTACATTAGATATAGGCAACAGCATTTTACACTGGACTTAAGTTTTAAAAAAACTGAACTGGGCCAGACCTTTAAGTCGCCAGGCAGAAGCATCAGGGCAGTAGTGCAGAACTCATGAATGAACACGTACCAGCTCACTCTTCCGTGCTGCACTCCAATGAAAAGACTCTGCTTACAGAGAGGCCTATTCACGGACCCCTGTCTCGGGTGGGAGTTTTGTCAGCACAAGGTCTAAAGGTGCTGATAATGGCAATAACGATAAAAAGTCTCGTAGGAAGTGAGGCTGCGAATAAGCTGGCATTTTAGAGCTCTCGAAGCGATGCCTGCCGTTCAGCTGGTACAACGTTAGGTCTAGAGACTGCAAATATACAGGTAACCTGATCAACGAAAAGGTGCTAGTGTGGGCCAGTGTCTACGGAGGCAAACGGATGCCTTCTCCTGAAAATTACACGTTTCTTTTGGGATTTGCACACCTTGGCTCCCAGGAGGTGCAATTTTCCTTCAAAAGCCAGCACGCTTCTCCCGATGCCGTTCACACAAGCTAAAGTTTCGCCGCTCTCGCCACGGCGACGCAGGGCCGGCGGGGAGGGGAGGGGAGGGGAGGAGAGGAGAGGGGAGGGGACGAGAGGAGAGAAGAGGAAGGGGAGATCCAGCCCCGCCACCGCCGGCCCCGCCGCTCCGACCGGGGAGGCGTCGCGACGGCCGCGCCCCGCGCCCCACGGCCGCCCCGTCCCATCCCGTCCCGGCGCCGCCTCACCGTCCCAGTTCGGACTCCAGCTCGAAGTAGTGGGCCAGGGTGTCCTTGTTGGAGCCGTCGATCCAGTAATCGGGCGCGGCGGACCCGGGGCGGCCGGCGGCCGAGGAGCCGGAGGAGGATGAGGATGAGGAGGATGAGGATGAGGAGGAGGAGGGCATGGTGACTTTCAGCATGCCGGGACGCCTGCCGGGGGCTGCCCCCTCCTCCGCACCGGCTGCAGAAAGCAGAGCGACAAGGAGGCTGGCGGCGGTACCTCACCTCCCTCCCTCCCTCCTTCTCTCCTTCCTTCCTTCCTCTCCTCCCTCCCTCTCTCTCCCCTTCTCCTCCTCCTCCTCTTCCTCCTCCTCCCGCCCCGCCGTGCCGCGCCGGGCCGGGCCGGGCTGCAGCGGCAGCAGCGGCGGCGGCTCCCCCAGCCCGGAGGGGCGGCGGGGGCGCCTCCGGCTGGGCGGGCCCGGAGCCGCCGGCGGGGCGGAGCGCGGCGGGGCGGAGCGGGGGGGCGGGCACGGCGACGGCCGCCGCGGCGCAGGGAGCCGCCCCGGGCGGGGGTCGCACCGCCCCCGGCCCCCCCTCCTGAGCCCCGCCGAGCGGAGCGCGGGCGGCAGCCGCCGGCCTCGGGCCCGCGGGCGCTGCCGGCCGGCGGGGAGCGAGCCCCGGGGCCGGCCCGGGACGGCGGGCGCCCCGCGAGTTTACGAAAAGCATCCTGGCACAAGCGGTCACCGGGAGCGCAGCCGCCCGCAGCTCCGTGAACGGCGGGACCGAGCTCCACGGGGGGATGACTTCCCGAAGGGAGAAATGGCATCCCGATCTGGAGGCACCGCTGCGGTTTTTGCCGGGGTCGGGCGTGCCGGTCTGGGCCGGCCGGCGGTGGGTCCGGGAGGGATGCGTAGCCCGTAGCGAGGTGGGCGGCACCCCTTTATGCTGCACCATTTTGCCAATTCCAGATCTGGGATCGGTTATCCGGGTGCAGCACGGGAGTTCAGGGTTTCTCTCTCGGCGTTTGGCATGAATTTGGGGAGGAGAGTGTGGAGGCAGAGACTGAACAAGACAAACGGCAGTGGGAAAGAGACTGACAGATGCTCGCACACGACTGCAAAAATCCGAAAAGGAGATTTTCTCTTCCCACCGCAGAATTTAAAGAAGCCATCAATCAAGAAATAAAATTGCCATGCTGCAATGCCACCTTTAACAGGTTATGAAATCTGCAGGTGCTGAAATGCATGCAATTATAGTGAAGAATATTATATCCCTGACTGTAAGAACCTTAGCCAGAAGTGTCTATATAAGGGTAGTTTCTGTTGGTGTAGAGGTGAAGTAAAACAGCAGCAGTCGTGTGTGCCTCGCATGCATAGTATGCCAGATCAATCCGACTCATATCCTCTCCATCCATTACACCCACTCATGCTGTCATGCAAGCACAGACAGGAGGTAAAATGGACCATGTGCAAGCCTGTGCAGCAGAAGTGACAGAAGTGTTGCCCTCTAATTGCCAACCACAATTCACTAGCTTGTTTTTAAATACCGTATTCCTTGCTCAGATGAAGCACAGTATCCTTTTCAGTGTTGTCTTAATTCAGATGTATTCATGTTTTCCAAGATATTTTCTTTACCCCCATAAACAAGCGTGTCTCTTACTGTTCCCTGGCTTCCTTACTGTACCTGGAGGGAGCAAGTAATCTTAACTCTGAATCTCTTAATTTCTGAAAGACCTTAAAAAAAGAAATGCTTCTCTCTGCTTTACCAGATAATAGAATAAATATCTACTAATCTAGTCTTTGTTAATGGTAGGAAAGGATATAAAGGATATAAACGATAAATGAGAGATAAAAGAGAGAGAATGCCCTTTCCTCTCACTTTTACTTTTGCTGATACAAAATTAAGAAGTGGATCCCCATCATGATTTGAGATTTTGTCATTTTCAAATCCACATCTGAATGTAAAATAATTGTAACCCAAAGTCCCACTTTGCAAACCAAGTTCTATGCGACCCAGTTTGACAGAAACTTCAAACTTCCTTTGAGAGAAACTTTGTGCCCATAGCACCTACCGTAACAGGACTGAGATTAGCGCCAGAGCAGAAGACAAGCAGCCTTTTCACTGCTGCTCATGCCTCCTCCCACCTCCCCAGCTTGTTCTGTCTCTGCTGGTCAGTGTGGAACTTTACTTCATAAAGCTTTGGTTGCTAGGTGACATTTTTTCCTCTTTTCTTATGACATTTTCTGACAGCATCTCCTGGGAGAATAAATGGTCACTGATGATGATAATCACACACATACACACACAAAATGGCCAATCAGCACATTTTGAAGACAGTGGTACTCCATATCATATTTTTATTTAGTCAAATACCAAATGCATTCTGTAACCCAAAGGGTACATGTATTTCTGTGGTGAGGTTTTTGTAAAAATTTTTTTAGTAAGGTTATGTTTATCCAGGTACCTGCAATCAAATTCGCATCTCAGATGGTCTAGACATGCTTACCATGAGACTTTATGTGCTCCTTGGCAAATGATGTAGAACCAAGGAATTATTTTCGTACTGCACTACCTATGTGAAAGGCATTTGACTTTCCTTAAAACTGTCTCAAAGTGAACTGGATCGCACCATGCTGACAACCTGGTACTTGAATACTGACTGGACCTTGTTCTCCAGGAGCTCCTCTTCCTTGAAAAATTAAAATAACAATATCCAAATATGTCCACATGGAACGCTGTGTGTAATCAGCACATGAATGCCTCTCTCAGTCTGCAGGAAACCAAAGGCAGCATTTCAAATGCACGGTGCTCCACTCACACCATATCTATGTTAACAATGTGAAGATTTGCACTGTCATTACTGGACATGAAACTAAACCACTGATAAAACTTCATTTATGTATTTGTGACATAGTGTGTGTTAAATTTTATTGTGGAGCTACACATATCATAATTTTCTTGCCAACAAACACAGATTACAAACTCAGAGGACAAAGGCAAGTCAAGGAGGCATGCACCTTTTACAGAGGAAGCAGTTTTTATGAACAAGAAATACGTGCAAGAGATGTCCAACCTCCTGCCTCTCTCCTGCCACCTGTAAATTTAAACCCAAAGCACGAAGTTAATCTATTTTGTTGCTGAAGGCGGGATCAGTCATCTTGCTGCCCTCCTAGTTGCTGCAGTTCTGTTTCATGAATGCTCTTGTCCTTTTGTATATACATCACTGCATCAGGTATAAGCAGTTCACACTTTCCAGGGTTAACTTCAAAAGTTAAGGACAAGAACCTTTTAAACTTGATTTCTGAAATTTTCACACAATTCTAGCAGCTAGACCTTGGGTAGAAGCTTGAGAACAAGCAAATTCTGTCTGGAGTTGGGAATAAGTTGTTCCCAATTCGTAGGCATAATTTAAAAGAGTAGCATGTTACTCCTTTGCTAGCTTAGGCTAATATTTCTTCCTGGACAAACTGCAGCATGTATCTTTAAATACTTAAATAAAAACTATTTGTTTGTTCCATACTGCTATCTTTTTCTAAAAAAAAAAATGCAACTCCTTATTGAAGGTACAAGATGTCCACAACTATAATAGAAGCAGTAGTGTCATCTGATTGTCATCTGAAACAAACTGCCAGATACTGTCCTCATTAAGGAACATTTCTTTCAAAATAGTTTTCAGATACTAGAACTTCCCTCTTTGCATACATGATCCAGTATGGATTTCACGTTTGCACCCATGCTAGACCTGATGCTTGTCTGCTATATGTCTAATGCGAATTAGGTCTTTTGAAACAGAAGTTACTCAAACCATATCACATACAAGTCAAAGAAGTTCAGATCAGGGCAAATCCCAAAAGCTTTCTCTTCCCCTTCCTGTCACTGTTCTTCCCTGCTGTATACAAAGCCTTGTATTACATTTTGTTCTCTGCAACATCTTTCATCTTGTACTCAACTTCCAGTACCTCTGGATGACTATGCAAGCTTCCATTGAATGCCCACCAGTTAGGAATGCCAAAACCTTCTGCTAATTTCTTGATTTTTATTTATGTAGAGGAAGCCTTATGACTTGTATTAAACAATCTCTTAACTTACCATCTTTTGTGCTGTTTTATATGTAAATCTAAGCCTATTTAATGATTTGTAGAGCTGCTGGATAAAGACGGACTCTTTCATCAGCTATGTATGTGAAGAGACTAAATCAGGTAAGAATGAACACAGTGTAGGAGGTGGCCAGCAGAGAGCGGTGGCAGTGAGGAGATACGCTTATGCAAGAAAACAAAGAAGAGGAAAAGAGACATCCTTTGCCGAGTGGCAATAGGGGAGAAGGACAGTAGCAATACGGCCTTTTGCCTCAACCCCTACTCATATGTTTTGAAGTCAAGACCATTTTTTTCCAATGTCTGGGAAAAGCAAACACATCAGTGGGGATAAAAAAGTGAATACCTGAAGACGAACTGTTAGAAAACAATGTGATTCAGCCATCCCTGAACCACGTTATGTGGGCCCCAGGTATCAACAGGGTCATTTTATAGTCATTGCAGGACAACACACAAAACAGTTATCTTTGCATCATAGTCACGACGCTTATCTTTCCTGTCCCTCTTTAAGTGATTCAATCAATCCTTTGATTTCTAGAAGACAGAAGGACACTTGAAGCATTCCCTTTCATTCTGCGGGATCAAACAGCATTCTTTGGTTCACTAAAGAAAATAAAACTAATCCACAAGCCTACATGAGTCACTAAATCCAAACAAACCAACCCCTTGAGGGCAGACTTCACAAACCAAAAGTCACCTAGTAAGACCCACGGAAGTTATACATAGCCCTTCCTGAGTGAAGCCCACTTAGCTGCTTCTGCCTCTCTAATCTCTGCTCAAACAAAATCCACCTGGAGGTCCTCTGCCATTATTAGCAGCTCAAGAGATTTCTCTAGGATAAAATGCTTCCTTGTTTCTAGTGCAGAACTTTTCCTTTTTTTTTTCCTTCCTTTTTTTTGTTTTCTTTTTTTTTTTTTAGCCCCAGAATGCTATTGTGCATTCAACTCACTCCGTCACAGAGTGGTGGAAAAAGAACCCTCTCCTCGTCCCACCTCCAAAAAAACCCACAACCCCACTAAGTGAACTCTAAAATGTACACATAAGCATACAAACTTTCTGCCAGGGTTAAGATGATGCCAGCCATACAGAAAGTTGAAAAAACAGAAAATACTACAAAACCAGACATGAAGAGTCCTAGTCACAGCCAAGCACTCTTAAAATAAAAGAGTTGACAGTGTTTAATATTGTTTCTTTCCCTTCCAAGAAGGAAAAGACAATTTCATCATTGTTTTGGTATTTGGAAAAAGACATCTACATACAGGAAATTATATAAAAGCTGTAAGAGGAAGGCAAAGTTAGCAATTTCTGAGAAATTGCAATTTGTATGAAGCAAACTCACACAGGGTAGGCTGGATTCCAAACTCAATTCAGTAGCAAATCGGTCATTTCGGAGGAAGGTCAGAAGCAAGTTTATGCATAAAAGCATTAACAACTTGGGTGGATATGCAAGGAATTGAAGAACTAGCAAACTATACTTTAAAAAACCTTAATTTTTGTAATTCCTGCAATTTAAATTTTGTCCAGCATCAAAGCAAACATTAAGGAATCACATGAAGCGAAACAGCTGCCACTCACCTAATTTTAAAAGTTACTCAGTGGTTGTGCACCTCCTTTTGACGATTTGTGAACAAAAGCCAGCTAAAAATTCAGCAGATCCCTCTGTGCTACATTGCCCAGCAGAGAGAAACAGTCCAAGCTATTTGCTTTATTTTCCTGTATAACTATATGCAGATTCAGCAGTGCAAGATTCCACACTACAGCTTTAGAATGGGCTCTTCACTGCCAGCACCTCAGCACCTTATCTAGCAGTAAAGTGGGTTCAGTAGCTGGTCTGTTAACAGAGAAGTTAATAGCTATGACTATAGGCATAGAGCTAGAATTCAAGGTTCATCCCTACTGCCGTTCCATAAGGCAGCTAGTTTACTAGCTAGGCTAGCTAGTAATTCTTGCCTTTCCAGTTGTACTGTTTTGCAACCTCCCCTCATCCCAAACAGAATAAATAAAACCCCACTGTGTTGTGAAAAACAATTATGACTGTCAGTTCTTACTGTTGCTGTCCAGTATGGAGCAGATCTTCTCCATTTCACTCATTTGCCTCATATTTGAGGGACTACAAGTTCGAGAGCACTCTAGCTGTAGTGTAGCTATGACTAGGTTTCTTATGGCTTGAGTGCCAGTGAAAACAGTGGGAAACACAAACTGCTTTTACCCAGGACATGGTACAGAAGAGCGAAAATAGCTATTGTTGTTTACTTCAGTGATTTCTGATTGGATTGCTGCCTGTCTGTAAATTCTGGAAAACCACAGATTTTATGAGCAAGGAAATGGCTGTGGTTTGTTGATATTGTTTTGTACATCTTTCTGATTAAACATCCAGATATGGCCTTGCTCAATTGCAATCTAATCTCTTTGAGTGCCCTGCCCAATATTGATGATAACAGACTTGCTATGCGTTAGCAAAAAGGTTTCTAGAAAAGATCAAATTCTGTGGAAAAAAAAACCCAGATATGACACCATCCAATTTAAAAGTAAAGATTAACTATTTGGCTACGTATTTTGGTCTAGGACTAGACTGCACCCTTTGTCTTCATGAGGACAATCATTTCAAGTGGCAGACCTGATGCTTCTGTTGATGGATCTTACAATGCTATTTAGCAGTCGTGAGGAAAAGCTTATGCAGAAAATCCAAAGGAGTCAAAATGTCTGCACTTGAGTATTTCAGAGAATAAGTTGTGCATTTTCTCTCCTCTAGACTGAAGGTCTATGTCTTTTTTTTTTTTTTTTTAACAAGTTCCTTCAATCTTTGGATCAGCATGGCCCTAGCCATCACTACTGATACCTCTCTGACATAGGTTGACCAGAGACACGCAGCAGAAGAGCATCCTTGTCCCAGGAAGTAATGTTTATAAGATTGTCTTAAGACGAATGCAGAGCAAAGTCTTAGGAAGACATAATCTTAAAATCACATTGTCTCATGTAAACATGGTGCTGACTTCCGGCCTGCTTGAGTTTGTGTGCACTTTGTGTCCTCAGACACATAACTCTTATATGGCTGCTTAGCTCTTCAACAGTTCTCCTATAAAAGCCCTGGGGCTCCAGGACAAAACTTTCCTCACTGTGATCATCTTTCTTCATCTCATCCCTGGGTTTGTCCACAACCATTCATTTTTGATTCTTGAAAATTTACTGCAACTAATTTAACCCTCAGGGACAAGAACGGGTTACTTTCAGGTAAAAAGAGGACTTACAGCACCTCGTCTGCTCTCTGATAAGCATCCACATAAAGACTTTCACCCTGTATTTATTACAATTCAAGAGCAATTACTGTAATTCAGGAGTGTACACAGGGGTACCTTAAACTAAGCTGCTGATGAACTCTGAGGTCTTAGCATTATTCAGCAACACAGTATCATTAAAGCCACTGATAGAGGTGCAGGGCAGTACGCATGTAGCATAGATAACTTCTGCAGTTTTCAAAAAAAACCCCAACCCAAACAACTTCATTGGAAATACCGAACAAATTTAGTCATGGCTCAAGATCATGTGAGACCAGTGCTATTTAACATCTTTGTTGGAGACATGGACAGTGGGATTGAGTGCACCCTCAGCAAGTTTGCAGATGACACCAAGCTGCGTGATGTCGTGGACACGCTGGAGGGAAGGGATGCCATTCAGAGAGACCTTGACAGGCTGGAGAGGTGGGCCTGTGAGAACCTCATGAAGTTCAACAAGGCCAAGTGCAAGGTCCTGCACATGGGTCGGCGCAATCCCATGCACAAGTACAGGCTGAATAGAAAACGGATTGAGAGCAGCCCTGAGGAAAAGGACTTGGGATTACTGGTGGTTGAGAAGCTCGACATGAGCCAGCAATGTGCACTGGCAGCCCAGAAAGCCAACTGTATCCTGGGCTGTATCAAAAGGAGCGTGGCCAGCAGGTCGAGGGAAGTGATTCTGCCCCTCAACTCTCATGAGACCCCACCTGGAATACTGTGTTCAGCTCTGGAGTCACCAACATAAGAAGGACATGGAGCTGCTGGAACGAATCCAGAGGAGGGCCACGAAGGTGATGCGAGAGCTGGAACACCTCTGCTATGAAGACTGAGAGAGTTGGGGCTGTTCAGCCTGGAGAAGAGAAGGCTCCAGGGTGATCTTATAGCGGCTTTCCAGTACCTAAAGGGGGCCTATAGGAAAGCTGGAGAGGGACTTTTTCCAAGGGTGTGTAGTGATAGGACAAGGGGCAATGGATTTAAACTGAAAGAGGGCAGATTTAGGTTAGATATAAGAAAGAAATTCTTTACATTGAGAGTGGTGAGGCAGTGGAACAGGTTGCCCAGAGAAGTTGTGGATGCCCCATCCCTGGAGGTGTTCAAGGCCAGGTTGGATGAGGCTTTGGGCAACGCGGTGTAGTGGAAGATTTCCCTGCCCGTGGCAGGGGGTTGGAACTAGATGATCTTTAAGGTCCCTTCCAACCCTAACCATTCTATGATTCTATGATTCTATTATTCTATTATTCTTTCATAGAATCATAGAATCATAGAGTCATAGAATCATAGAATGGTTAGGGCTGGAAGGGACCAAAAAGGTCATCTAGTCCAACCCCCCTGCAACAAACAGGGATATCTCCAACTAGATCAGGTTGCTCAGGGCCTCGTCCAACCTGGCCTTGAACGTCTCCAGGGATGGAGCATCCACCACCTCTCTGGGCAACCTGTTCCAGTGTTCTACAACTCCCATGGTAAAAGATTTTTTCCTAATATCCAATCTGAATCTACCTCCCTCTATTTTAAAACCGTTACCCCTTGTCCTATCACAACAGGCCCTTCTGAACAGCCTCTCCCCATCTTTCTTGTAGGCCCCCTTGAGGTACTGGAAGACCGCTATAAGGTCACCCCAGAGCCTCCTCTTCTCCAGGCTGAACAGCCCCAACTCTTTCAGCCTGTCCTCATAGGAAAGGTCCTCCAGCCCTCTTATCATCTTCGTGGCCCTCCTCTGGACCCTCTCCAACTGGTTCATGTCCTTCTTATGTTGGGAGCTCCAGAACTGGACGCAGTACTCCAAGTGAGGTCTCACGAGGGCAGAGTAGAGGGGGAGAATCACCTCCCTCGACCTGCTGGCCACGCTCCTCTTGATGCAGCCCAGGATGCGGTTGGCCTTCTGGGCCGCAAGAGCACATTGCCGGCTCATATTGAGCTTCTCGTCCACCAGTACTCCCAAGTCCTTCTCCTCAGGGCTGCTGTTGATCCATTCTCCGCCCAGTCTGTATTTGTGCCTGGGATTGCCACAACCCAGATGTAGGACCTTGCGCTTGGCCTGGTTGAACTTCATGAAGTTGGCATGGGCCCACCGAACAAAATAATCTGAATCTCTCCAAGGCAAAACAGACCATAATATTTCCAAGTTAGAACACTGTAATTTCTTCACTAGATGGTACACATATATATATTCAACCAAGTTACATCAATGAAATTGTGCATTTCCAACCACAAGAGATGATTTTTATTTGCACTTTGTGAAAATCAGCTGCAGTTCATTTCATATAAATTCTCATATAGATAAATTTTTAAAATCTGGCCCCCTAGTTTAATTTCAGTAGTGGGAATTAACAATGATGATCACATTCGCAGATGGAACAAATGTTTTATTCTATTATTATACTTATCCCTTCAACTACTGTTTTTCCGATAAAATTGAACAAGGATTAAATGAAGAATTGCACAGCAATCTGGTAGAATTTTCTGTAGAGCTAGGTGGATATAATGTATAGAGACTGTGTTTCAGAATCTCCACCTTCATGTTCCAATATGACCTCCATAAGTCAAAAGCAGAGTCAAAAGCAAAGCAAAAATCAGAAGTTTCATTGCTTACATAAACAGCTTTTCTTGTTTATTTCTCACACAGTAGTTTGCTACTGTATATACTTTTACCATAGTTTAGACCCTTGATTTATGTAATGTATCTAAAAACTTTTCTAGCATCTGACTTGAACAAATCACTTTGGAAAGACTTTTTAATTCCTTTTGTTGCCATTAAAAATTTCGGACACATGATTAGGGTCTTTCTAGTTTCCTGAAGTAGTATTTCTTACTTCTTTTTTCTTAATCTGAACTGAAATGCAATCAATGAAATACTGAACATTGAATTCAGTTAAGAAGTCTTCACTAAATCAAAATGCTACTATCACAAATCAGTACATTGTTCAAATTAATCTGTCCATTTTTTGCTTACATATTCATTGATGTTCAAAATATTAAAAAAAAAAATAATCTGTATGCTGAGTTCACCCAGAGGATATAATTGATCCTTCAGCCCTTACAAGAGTAAATTACAAGATATGTATATGTAAAATATCACGCATAATTTGAATGCTGATCTGCACGTATTTATGTGTACAGAAAGCTTTTGTACTTACAAAACAATTCCTCCTGCTTCCATAGAGCTCCTGTGTAGGAAGGCAATACTAAAATCACTAACCAATATATGGAAACAAAGCAAAACATTAAGCACTCTCCAGGCAATACTTGCGGCATGTTTTTCAATGCTTCTTCCCTTCTGTCTCCTAAATTGAGGCTTTTTATACTATTTTTATTGGCTTGTTAAGGGTTGAACAATCATCTTTATGACTTAATAATAGATCAGAAATTAATGTTGGTTTTGTTTATATTTACACAATGCCAATGAACTCTAAGCTTATTAGCAAATGTAAATGAAAGAAATATTTGGCCAGCCACCTTGCAGGAAGTTTAAGATTGTCTCCAGTTCCCTTCCAGTGTCAGCAGTCGTACAACGGATTTGGAAAAGGATAATTTTTTTTTTTTGCAACATCAGATGAGAATTGCACTGGTACTGCTATATCCATCTGCAAACCAGCAAATCTTGCCTTTTTCTACCCAAAGTTTCCAGAAAATTATCACACAAGACTGCTTCCATTTTACTTGCTGCCTTCACATTTCTCTAGGAGTTGTAGAAGATGCTGTTATGAAATGTCAGCAGTTACGTAGATAAGCATCTCGACTCACATGGGGAAGGAAATGTGAGCTATCTAAAGTGAGCTGAGGAATAGCAGAGCTCATTATGTTTTGCTGACTGCATTTGGAAAGAAGTGCTTTCAATCTGAAATGAGAGAAAACAACAAAGAATCTCTTCACTCTTCACCAGGGTGAAGACAATGTCTGTGTTTGCTCTTTGTCTGAGACTCTCTCTGCAAGAGACTTCCTGGTTGGTTGGCCAACTCCCACACAGACTTACTCAAAGCAACTTAAAATCGGTATTCTGGGGTCTTGCAGTAAAATGAAAATTATTTGTTTCAAGCAACCAAAATATTTCATTTGACTCAGTTCTGGTTATCTTCTTCAACAGAACTTTTACAAGAACAAAAGTTAGTTCTGTAGCAAAATGCTTAACTGCAAAAGTACCTATACAAGACATTTGATTGTTTCCAGCCTATTTTTTGTTACAAAATTATTTACTGAGTTTAGCTCAAAGAGTACACTGGGTTCCTACCAAGGCTTTTTTTTTTTCCTGTGGAGAAGGTGTTGATTTAAAAAAGCCCACAGTTCTATGACAGACAAGCAGCAGCAGCGCAGGCAACAAAAAGAAACTTTGTTCTCAGCAACGTAGAGCTTCAAAGACAGGAAAGTGAAGAACCATCTGTTGGTACATTTGTCTTGGCTATGGCTTTTTACATCTTTCAGAGTCATGCGGCTTGACATGGCAAAACACAAGCTTTTGGGCAGCGCTTGCAGCCATTTTCTCGGGTAATTCTTCCCTGTCAGGATGTCAGTGGGAAATCTGTTAAGCAGGTTATGAGAAGACAGACTAAGAAAGCCTGCATCAGCCACTGCAACATTCAAACAAGTTGAAATAATAAAAAGAAACATCAGTGTAAGTGTTTTGAAGGTTTTCCAGGAGTGATGACATTTAGAGTTTAAGGGCATCACCCTTAAACTTAAAACATCCTTAAACACAAGATGCTAGTTTACCCCTTTGTTATGAGAAGGACTGAGTAAAGTGGAAGCTGTAGCATCACTATAAATACAACATCCCCAAATATTATTTTTTCTCAATAGACCTCACTATTTTGTCAATAGTTATTAAGTAAGAGACAGATTTAGTACTTTGGAAACTCCGCAGGTCATCTATATCTTGATCCTTTATTGTCCCTAAAATTGTACAATATTTCTGGTCCAAGTCTTCAGGCAGATTCAAGATCCACTGACACCAATAAGAGTCTTTGCTCTCAGAAGTCAACATTTAAATTGTATGTTCCTCCTTGTACCAATCCTCAACAGCCTTACCTGAGATCTGATGCTCTACCAGAGAAAAAACAGTTTCCTAGTTAAAAAGGTATTAATGGCAAATAAAAGCAAGACAGAAGTGCAAGATTTGGCCAAGTCATACTTACCATTTTCAGGAACAGTAATGAAGAGAATGTAACTGTCAGTGTAACTATTCCTAACATCTTCTGCCTATATCCTTTATTTGTTGTGTGCAGCTTTTTAATCAAAAATGGTTTCTTCAGTACCCAGCCTGCATTTGACTAACTGCATGTAAATGACAGAAAGGACTGTAGAAAACTAATCAAATTAAGTTAACTTGGAGGCCACATCAGTCACCTTGTTGTTAGAGGAGAAAGCTAGGCAAATGGAATACTGAAGTTTAGAGTGTCCTTGGATTTACAGCAATTCACTGAATTCTATATGGGATGCTTTTCTCAGATCTCCAAACTTACATCTGAGCATTTTCTGTCCAACCTACCAAACCTGGAATTTTGCAGTGGAAATCATTTTGATGTGTGTAAAATGTTTACAACAAAGCAAATAAGCTAGGTCCGAAGAATAACAGATCACTGAGGAAGACACCTAAGATTGTCTTTATTCTGAATATAACTGGACCATGTCAGTAAGCAAGTTTAAGATACAGTTTTAAAAGTACATGTTGTGTTTATGATCAGCTTCTCTTAAAGAATCAAATCTTCTTCTTGTACTCTTGTCAGATTGGTAAATTCTCAGCAATTTTGTCAAGAAATGTAGTATTTTTGTAGAGCAGTATGCCAGTTTATACACCTAGAATGACACACTTCTGCAGAAATCTAATATTGTTATTGGATCTTGGCAAAATCCAACAATTTCAGCCCAAGCTTTGTTCTCAATTAAAAAAAAAAAAAAAGAAAGAAAGAAAAGAAACAAAACAAGGCCAGCTCTTGATTTTAGATGACTTAAGCGAGGGCCTTTCCTCTAGAATTCCACCAACATAAGTATATTCAAGGATACAAGTTATACCACTAATACTAGACTAGTGATAGATTTTCAGAGCAAAAACCTTTTCATTTTCTCTAACTGAACTCAAGAATCACTCTGTTGTGATTTAGCTCCAGTCAGCAACTAACCACTACGCAGCCACTCGCTCACTCCTCCCCCCGCAGCAGGATGAAGAGGAGAAAATGTAACAAAAGGGCTGAGGGTCAAGATAAGAACAGAGAGAGACCACCCACCGACCATGGCCAGGGGCAAAACAGACTTGGTTTGGTGAGAGCACAGTTTAATTTGTCACATTCAGAGAGGATAACGAAAAACAGCCAGATCTTAAAAACACCTTCCCCCCTCTCCTTTCTGGCTCTACCTTCTCCTTCCCAGCAGTGCAGGGGGATGGGGAATGAGGGTTCCAGTCAGTTCACCACACTCTGTTTCTGTTGCTCCTTCCTCCTCTTCTGGGCGGAGGACTCTTCACATTCTTCCCTTGCTTCAACGTGATGTCCCTTTCCATGTCAGACAGTTCTGCACAAACTTCTCCAATGTGAGCCCTTCCTGAAGGATGCAATCCTTACCCACCGGATTGCTCCAGCACAGGATTTTCCCACAGAGTCATGGCTTTTTAAGGCACAGCCACCTGCTCCGCCATGGGGTCCCTTCCCACAGGAGATGGTCCTCCACAAACTCCTTCAGTCACAGGCGTCTCTGCTCCAGTGTGGGGTCCTCCACTGCAGCCATGCCAGGTCCAGATGCCCAATGAACCTCGGCAGTCCCAGCAGGATGAACTCAGAGCAGCAGGTGCACCAAGAGCGGGTCGCTTCAGAGCTCTCCAAGCTGCACTGCAGTGGCCACCTCCAGTCAAGTGGCTGTGGCCCAGCATAGGCAGCCACCCATGCAGGAGGCCAGGGGCATTTCATTTTTGCCGTGAACTGACACCAAAATGGCGCCTGTAGCTGGTATCCACACAGAACATGCACAGTTTCATAAATACAGCTGCATGTGGCCAGCTCTTGCAAATAAGCATATCTGCTCTCAGCTTGGTCAGGGCAGCACAGAAGACTGCACTAATCTACTGAAACAACATGAATTGGTCTCAGTTGAATTTGGATCATGACCCAATCTATGGGACTCATAGTGCAGCGGCGCTATCAGATTCCCTTCCCTGTAATCACAGGTAATTTTGTTATGATCTGTTCTTCTCAGAAATACTTCTTTAAGGCTTTTTCATGCAGTAACAGGCAACCAGGTGCTTCAAATCCTTCTGATCATAGGTGTCTAATTAGCATGTACCACACCGAGAATAGGGCAGGTTCCACTCTTTTCAGCTCCAGCTTACTTCCACTGCATGCTCATCCTGGAAAACATTCTCTCATTCTAGATCTAGTATCTTTATTTAGCAAGGCATAAAAAATTGGTTTCAATTCATGCTGTTAACTTTATTGGAACTTAAGCACATGCATACATCTTGCTGAACAAAGTCAAAGGCTAAGTGGATTAGGTTCTGACCACCAGTAGCAAAATTTTCAAATTCTAAAAGAACAAACTTAGTTCCACAGCACTGGATCATCCAGCCTCCCCTGTCAACTTCCTGAAAAAAGCAGATTGTTTAAAAGCTATTTTATAGACCACAGAAAGCAGTCTCTTCCATGTTTTCTTAGATTAAAAAAAGTGGGGAAAGAATCAGATATGCACATATTTTTTTAAAAAACCCAGAAGCCAGGAAAACAATAAGGGGGGGCCTTTGCCTAAGTCATCTATACATATTATAATTTTCTGCCAAATCATGTTTACATACTGATTTCTTGAAAATGCTGATTTTAAAATGGAAGCACAGTCAACTCCTAAACAGGACCGCAGCAGCAGGAGCTCATATAAATTCCAGTGAAGAAAGACTCCAGGGACTGGTTCTACAACTTGCTGTACATTTGCTAGATAGATGTTTTCCATGACAAGATTTAATTACTTCATAGAAGTCTAATTCATTAAAATACATCTATGAACAATCAGCCATAGTTCACGTTTGAAGTACAGGCAGGTTCGATTCTTCCACAAAAAGAATATAATAATAATAATAGAAAGCTGCTTCTGGAGCTGAGTCATTTATATTTATTATTGAAAATAAAGAGTCCTGTGCAACGATGCCAAATTTAGTACGGTGTGTTCAGCACATCAATACCAGACAATTATTTTTCTCTGCAGTCCAACACAGCAGTGATGCAATATATTGTGTGGGCCACTCTGGCTACATTTTAATTCAGGAGGCTGCTGGTCTGCAGACTGAGTAGGTACAAATTGGAAATTGGCCGAGGAGGCAGGAGGGACAGACCATTGCTGGTGACTGAAAACCACTTCCAGGCCCTGCCCTTGTCACTGATGTCCTCTGGCTGCTGCACCAGAAGGAGCATCTGCAGCTCAGACCGGCAAGCCCCACCGCCATGCATCCTCGCCAGCCCGTGGCTGCCCCGGCACGAGCGGCACTGGTTTGCTTGCCCCTCAGGAAAGAAAAGGGTAAGGAGGCCACCTCGGAGGGGAGCTAATCCGGGCAGAGGGAAGGAGAGTATTTTCAGTGGAGGATGAAGAGGCTGTGGATGGACACAGGTGCTGAGACTGCTGTGGTGCTCTGTGGGGTAGGGGAGAAATGTTCGTCAGAGACCTCATTTGGGAAACAAAACAGATACTACGACACACCAAGTCTAAACTTCTCGGGCCACGGTGGCTATAGGCAGCTTCCAGTGCCTGAGAGTATGTTCCCCATGCTGGTCTGGTCCACTTGCTCTTAAACCGCTTATAATATACCCAAGAGTTTTATAATGCAAACTAACAGATGAAAGCAGAAGGATACTAACAAATATATGTGACTTACAAAATTATCTTCAAGTGGTATCTTGTTTTCTCATTAGATGGTAGGTCAAAAATATCTGTTGCCTCCTGGCAATGTAAGAAGAGTACCACCAGTTAGATGCTATCAACGTGCTCTTTCCCCACCACCTCCCCTCTTCCCCATGTGGAGCTTCCTGATCAATTTATCACATATGGTTTATCATTAAAATCTGGCAATCTTCAGTGCATTTACATTTTTGCATCTCAAGCCTCCTTAACTCCCTGAGAAACTATAATGCTCACACTTAGCTCTCACATCATTGCTATTACCAATATAGCACGTGCTCCTTTTCTAACAGCGTTAGCTAGCACAGAATTTTATTCCCAGTGGGGGTCAAATAATTTACCGTGTGAAATTACCAAAAATTATTTAATACCATGAGATGGCAGAGTTGCTGAAAATGTTTTCTGGCCTAAAAAAGATAAAGGCAGAAAACATTATGAGTTAACATGGCTGCAAATCTTTGCTGCCTTGCAGCCGACGAGGTTCCCTTTGTTTAAAGATCCAAAGATTTTAAATGGGTGATGCACTCCTCTACTTTAAAAACAAATCCTGGACAGATTTTAATCTATGAACACATAACAAGAATCAGCTAACATATTGCAGACAGCATACAGAGCATTATTAAAAAATGACTAGGTACACAAACTTGTCATTACCAGAACGACTGACTCTTGTGATATTTCCTCTTTTCCCCGCAGCCCCAGGAGCCGCCACTGGACTGTATCAGAACTCAACTTTCAATTTCAAAAAGTAATAAAAAAAAGGAAATTGTTACAGTTGTGATTGACATTTATGGGAGAAAAATGGAAAAGTTAGCACCTTGAACACAAGGATGACTAAAAAAAATTCAATAGCTGTTCTATAAATCTTAAGTGATTATAAATCTCAAGAGCCTTCACTGGGGAGATATGTCCACCTCTTCTCACTCTGCCATCTCCTGTTGAAATGAATCGCATTTTCCTACTGACCAATGGGTCTTGGATTAGGTATCCAAGCACGAAGTGGGCTGCTAAAGAGACCATGGGTTCTTGTTTAAGCACTACAGACTTTCTTCTGCTATTATTATTAGTAAGTCATTTTTAACACCAGCTTCACGAGTGAGTAGGTTTTTTGAATTCAATATCACAGATGATGCTTGACCTCCAGCTCCACTATATCCTACATCAGATTTTCCTCCTCTTTCTCAGACACTATCTTAGCAACGGTGAAGTCATTAGCTTTTGCAAAGTGATCCAATTCCTTCACATAGCTATAAAGTGCCATAAAAATATCATTCTTAAAGCACGATGATACTTACAACAGTGGAAGAATATCTGCACTTTTTAAGACTAAGAAATTGGTCCTGAAAAGACTGACCACATCTCCACTGAAGTGAGGGACCTTTGTCCCTAAGGCTGTCCTTGACTGGAGATAGTAAAGGCGGGGAAGCTGCACAGTGATTCAGTGCTGTGAGTAAATATACAACGAGAACTTGTCTTAATCATCAGAAGTTCCAGATGTAAAGGGGAAATGGGTAGGGTGACAGCAAGCTGTTGCTGTAAGGCCCAGGACCTTCAGAGCAGATGGGGTAGCAGGAGAGCTACCCACCACCTTGTGTGTCAAGAAGGAGTGAAGCTTATGGAAAGTCATTTTAGCAGATGGCTTAAGAACTGGATGTGATTTTTAACACCTGACTTCTACTGAACAAAGCACTTTCAGACCAGTGCTGCTTGTAGATACCTTCTTTCAACAACACCACATCTACTAACTGCTACCTGCTACTACATGGCTACCACCTTTGCCTGCTGTCTGGGTATCATCTATGATCCTGATCTCCCTGGCTACAAAACGGACTGTGTCTAAGTCTTGCAGATTCTTCCCAGATAGTATTTTTGAATACCTTTTCTCCTACCTATCCATGTAACCCGAACTCTTCATACCTCAATTAATTCAAGTTTGGGCTTCAACAAATGCAATGTAGCCCTACTCAGAATGGTGCTGGTAGAAATCATGTCCCTCCCAGTCTGCTGTTTGTTTATATAACACCTCTAGTTCAAGTTGTCAAACATAAAAATTACTTGTTTGTGTTTCTGAGTCCCTTCAGAGCCTATGATCACACTGCTTGCACCTCGCATTCACCATGAGGATAACAATTCCCCCATTCACTAGACAGGGCCAGCCACTGGCATTCCCTTGTTACCGTTTCTGTAGAATTTCAGCATTCTTTCATGTTCTGCCCACATGCATGTGATGGCAGTCTTTTAACTACCTGCCGTCAGAAGATTATTTCACTGTCCATGATGCAAAAGGCCAAACATTGAAATCGTTCAGGAATCTTAATATGCCTAAATTCGACACTTATGATCAAGAGATGCCAATATAAATTTGTAGCAAACCATATGCTTGTCTGGTTTGAGACAGGTCCAGTGATGTTTCCACCAGTTCCTGTAATAGAAATTCCTGGCAAATGTTTTTTCTCCACAACACACTCAATCTGAAACAATCTAGGTTATTGGGAAAAGAAGGAGACTTGGGAGGCGTTCAAACTACTCAATCATTCTGACAGTTATGGGAGGCCAACTGCTGGAAAGATTTTGTGAGAGCTAAATGAAACTGTTCTAACAAGACATGTATAAGCACAATATGATACTCCTGCACAGAGCAGGCCGCAACCTTTAGATGCCAAAGTATTACTTGCATGTTGAGCAGGATGTTCCCTTCTAGTCTGCCACTTTGTTTTGCTCATTTTTTAAAAATTCCCTTGAATTCCTGGTAACACTAACACACTGAGCATTGCTTCACTGATGAAGGAACTCAAGAATACATTACTGATTTATTTATAGGCACTGAGAGATGGTGACAGATCTGAGAACAGAACTTACAATTTTCTGTTCCAGTTTTGCAAGCAACACAAGAAAATTCCACTTTTCCACAATCCCACTCTTAACTGCAAGTTATAACTTCTTTTAACTTTGCTCCTTCTTGTGATCCTTGCTTAGTGTATTTGTCCTTACAGGAGTGGAACTGATTATGGGAATCAGAAAGACTTTAGGCAGCTCAAACCACTAAACAGATAAAAAGATCAGACAAGAGTAGCCTGAAGTGCTATTAAGAACAAGTACCCTTAATGGGAACAAATACAGGCCATACTCTGTAATTTTCATTAGCTCTGGGTCAGCACAGAATCTAGTATAATAAATGTCACATATAATTTTTCAATACCCAGCATTCACTTTACAGCACTTGAACATTAACATTGAATATGATTTTCAAAGTTTGTATGGAGTTCCAGAGAAGTTATTGGGTTCTTAAATACTGTAAGCGATCTCATTAAATAATAAAACATTTAAATGTGTATGCAAAAGAGAACACAATAAACTATTTATATTCTCGGTGATTTTTCTACCTGTTTAGGTGTTAAACACCAAGTCATAGTCTGCAACATAGGTGCTCCAAAAAAACAGTCCCTGGCCAAACACGCTCCACCAGCTGCCAGCCAGCTCCTTTATAGTGAAGGAAAGAGTGCTTTGATCATGACATCCCAAATGGGGCTCCTAATTTTCACTCTAATGGTTCCATACGCTACAAAGAACCTGCAAAAGCACAGTCTCTGTCTTTTAGCCTGCACAACTTGAAGACCTGTCCTCTTGGGCCAGGATCTCATCCAAAGCATTGTTTACTATAAAACTTCCAAGGAAAACCAATGTTATTGTGAAATGGTCTTCCCTGCAATGAAATTAAATGGAGACTTTGGAGTTTGACAAGCTAGGGCTTATTACTGACTAAATGCTGATACATTCTGAAAGAGCTTTTTTTTTTTTTTATTCCAGAAAAGGTACTTGTTAGTTCATGAAGTATCTGAAAACAACAATTTAAGTTTGTTGCCTGAAGCTTGTCTCTCATTTGCTGCTTTGTGAATGTTTTTTTTAAGATACACTTGAAAAACAGGATAGGGATTCCAAAAGGTTTGCCTGTATTTTCTTTCCAGACTAATACACCGCCAGCTAACTAAGACGATGATGCAGCCAGTGACTTACTCTCTCATGTTTACAGTTATCCCAAGCTGCCTACAGCTCAAGAAATAATCAGGCTCCATGGTTGTTTATCAAAGCATTCAAAACATGAGGTCATATGAAAAATATTTTTAATTTTCTAAATACAAGTGCCTACACTGGTCAGTGTTTTTAGATACCTGTAACTACACTGCTTAGATAGAAATTTTTCCTTCTCATTAAAAGGTCATCTTTGCAACTGTTTCCTTTTTAATTTTACCCAAACTAAAACCCTAGAAAATCAAGAAGTGGAGGAGGATAAAGAAAGATTAGTTGTTTTCTGCTTTTTTCAGTGAAAAAACTAAAGGTAATAAGAAAGTGTTAGCAAGCAGTCAGCCTCAAAGCAAGCAAGAGGAGGTAGCTGTGAGCAGGTAAGCTGTGGAACTCCTTGACATGGGATACTGCAGACACCAAAAATGTAGACGGATTCAAAAGAAACTAGGCAGATTTATGAAAGACAAATCCTCTGTTCAGTATCCCAGAACAGTTAGAAACCATCTTTGCCTCAGATAGTCCATTAATTTCAAATCGGTAAGGGCTGAGAAAGTATTTCAGAGGAAGTATCAGATATGCTTTCTGTGTTTCACTTTTTCTTGGCATCTGCTTTTGGCCACTTTGGTCAGATCTAACACAGCCATTATTATTGTTACATAGAAGTTTCACATTTATTATCTCAGTATAAAGCAAAACTTAGACAGCAGGTCAGGTTAAAATATGATCTTACTGGAGTGATTTTTTATACAGGTTATTTTCCTAAATGACTTTTCTGTTCATCACAACACAGAAAACCTTTGGCCAAGAAAATCTGCTGCTGTGTGTGCACTTCTGAAGACTGATGGATTTGACTCACAGTAAGCCATTTGCGCAGCTAATTAGTTGGTTACTAATTTTTTATGTGTATGTCCTGAAGTCGGCCAAGTTTGGAACTCTGTATGGTGCCTTGCTACGGCCTAAGAGTTGCAATGAATTCTGGCATGGGGTTTCTGATGCCATGTGGTCCATGCATGATTGAAATTACATGCAACTAAAACCAGAAACTCAGGGGAAATGTTAGGCCACTTTAATAATGCATCACACTCCTAGAGACACAGATAATGAGTATCCTGAAAACCCAGCACACTAAAAATCAGGCATATGATAAAAGCGTATCTTCTCACCTTTTTGTTGCTCTTCCATGTATGTTTACAACACATCATTATATGAATTTCAGGAATATGACTTGTGGCCTCTAAAGCAAATAAGCAGGGCCCCACAGCACAGGAAGGGAAGTAAATGGACAGCTACACTTCATCTTCAGCTCTTTGTCCCCATCATTTAAATGCAAACTTCCTTCTCGTCATATGAAAAAGAGTATAAAATGGCTGAGGGACAGGGTCACATCCTTTACCATCACTTTGGCTATCTAGATAGTAATCACAGGGGAAGAGAGGGGACAGCTTTTAACAACATTATGACATTAACAACATTAGATTTGTCAGCACTCACATGACAACACAATGACTCATGTGACTGAAGTGATTTGAATTCACAGAGCAATTCCTCATTTGTTGCATTTCTGAGTAGAATCAAACCTAGAGGTTGCTGTCTATCTGCCTATGAATATGAACGTTATTACATAAGCTGGTCTTACTGGGAGCCAGACTTGACTATTTAGTATTGTTTTATTTCTGTGAGATAGGTATTGGCTTGAGTTGAAGTAGAGTAGGGCTGTAAGCATTTAACTGGATGGGTAACTCATTCTGCATAATGGTGTTATATCACCCTGTTTTCCCTATAAACCCAGAAGTGCTGTTTGGAGTAAAGACAGGTGAGAACTGAAGACTTTTGCCAGAGATGGAGAAGATAGGTTGAGTTATTACGAACTCCTAGGTAAAATGCTTCAGCAGAGATCTTCACAAAACCACAATTGGTCAGATCTCAAAACCATAAGTCACAAGACGAAAAGTAAAAGTTGAGGTTTGCTTTTGTCCAGCTTGCCATGAATGCAAAAAGCTTGATTTTCATCACGCCTCTTCCACCACCCTCAACTTTCTCAAGACAAAACTAATACTGAGCTGTAGGACAAGGAGCCAAGAATTGGAATTTCTCTGTGCTATTTCTGGTCGTTCTACTGACTTGTTAGAGGATGAGGTCATTGAGCAACAATGGAGGTATCAAGACTGCATGATGAAAAAAGCAAGAGATAGCAAGTTAGCACCAAACTATTTAGGCCTGGAAGCCACAGCTGAGAGCCCAGCCGCTAGCTAAAACTCCTACATGGCAACATACCAATATTTCTACATGGCACTATGCTACATAGTGCATTTCCCTATATGTCACACGGTTCTGGCAACACTTAACCTATATTCATGTGTTGCTGTCAAGCTAAATTTATCAAAATCAAGCGCTTTAAGTCTTTGGATGAAAGGACCTCCCATTGAGCAAGTGGAAATCATTACCAACATTATAAAATGAGTCGATGCTGCTTAGACTGAGAATTAAGTCCTCATAACGTGGTTGCTAACGAAATAACAATGGGAAAAGAAGCACTTGCCTTTCAAGTTAGTCTCTTATAGGAATAGAAAGACTGTAAAAAAGTATAATTGCTACAGTTTGAATCCTAGAGTGGACATTAATGAGATTAATGGAACAAATAAGATTTTTCCTTTATCTTAGTACAATCTGAGGAGCAATCCTGTCATTTTAGTAAGACATTCTCCCTTTTATTTAAAGGAGAAAAGCAGAACTAAGCAATGTAAAGAGAGAATCTTGTTTAGAAATATGGAACATAGATGAGAAAATGCTGCATTGACCAGATGTGTCTACAATGTTTTATTTAGCTCTTAAAATTTCTGTAGATGGTATATGGAAGCAGTGGGGTGAATACTGCAAGAACAGTTTCATGGAAATTGAGAGAGAGTTGGCAGAAATAATTAGGTCATCAACTAATGCCAGTAAACCTTTGTTTTTCTGGTTTGGGAAGGATAATAGTTACAGCTAAGAAAATTATCTTGAGAGTGTCTTTTGGGAAAAAAATGTAAAAGCTGTTTGGAAAATGAGAAAAATTATACAATTCTGTTAATCACAGAATTTTTATATTTTATTAGATTTAAAATCTGGTTTCATTTTTCTGTTGCTCTCTATACGTATTTCCAATACCTAGTTGGGTTAATATCTGCCAGAGGCAAAACGCCTGTGGCCATCTAGACTCATTTAAACAGAACAACAGAGACTGGAACATCATTCAAAACTGTCAGCTGTCCTTTTCTATTTAAAGGCAATGGATTATTTCATTTAATATTCTCCAATCCACATAAACCAGTTACTTAGCTTTTCTGAATGTAGTTCTCAACCCTGATTAATGAAGATTCAAGGACTTTATTTAGCAATCTTGTCCTTATAAGCTTTGCAAAAACAGTCTCTTATTTAAAGCTTTTACCTCAATCCCCTTTCAAAATAACATACTGTTTTATTATGGAAAGACAGCAGAAAATTCATATGGCTTACTATAAAAAATAATTGTTTTTCCTGTTATTACAGCACACTGTCTTGTAGCATAGGAGCCTGTTTCTTGTCAGTGGCTAGATATGCACTGTAGATATCTCTGATCAACAGGAATCTGTCATTTTAATTGACAGTTCACTTAGGGCTATCAGTTATTAAAAGCAGAGAGATAACATAGCTTAATAGTAACCTAGATCACAGCATCTTTTTTAGGATTGTTACCAGAATTTAAAACAGTATTTAAATCAGAAGAATAAAAAATCTGGACTAATATATAAAACTGTACTTCAGAAGGGCTGTTGTAAACACCCTCTTGCTCATAGAACACATCGAGATGGTGAGAATATTCTGCCACCACAGTCTGGGTTTGACTCCTTCTCCGCCATCAGCGTTCAGCTTAACATCGACACTTCACTCCTAGGCACCAGCCCACAGCTCTTGCTAGATTAATTCAAATGAGTTTAGATTCGTCTTTTCTGAACCATTTTCATGTGACCTCACAGTCAGTGCATTATGTTTCTACTTAGGCTGACCAGGCATATAAAGGAGCTCATGGTCCATGTTTAAGTTGTGTATCAACCTACAGGGCCAACTTTTGCTATCTCAGAACTCCGTCTGTGTTTCTTAGTCCAAAGACTTACGTGGAGTTGGGGTGATAAAGGTGGGTTACCTTTATTGGTAATGTCTGTAATGACCTGGGGCTGCAGGATTTCCTCCTCCAACACATCAAGATGATAAATAAGCTGAGGAATGAGTATCTGAGCTGTGCTGTGGTCCTGCTTGAAAAAATTTATGAGATTATTCAAATCCTATCTTTTCAGCATGAAATGGCATGTGCCAGAAGAACAGCACCTTCTCATTCGTGTTGAAATAGTGTTTTATATGTGTACACTATAATCAAGGCTTAGTCTTTAACTGCCAGTCACTGGGCTCCATTAAGAAATATTCTCATACACATGGAGCAAGGTATCTAACATGGACAAACTTCCATTAGCACATACTGGTTTCAGTATCATTATCCCTTAATATTAAAGTTTACTTCATTATTTTACCCCTAATATTTCATTCATTTTTTCTTTCATTTTGGCAATTTCAGTATTTTCTTTCTTTACAAAGTAGATCAATAGCACTCTTGTAAAGTAGGTTAACAAATTTCTCACAGAAACAGATTCTTTCATGAAAAAATAAATCTTACCTTAACCTTCTATTTTGTAAGCACAAATCTGTCCAGGTCTCGACAATCCTTAGAACATTCAGTATATCTCACTATGAGGTGTCTGCTGAGGAAAAATCGGTACATTTTCCACATAATTTTATCCAGTAAATACTTTGACAATGTCTCTGTATTTGCCCACTACATCATTTCTTTCTGTCACTCTTTAAGGTCTTTGACATTGGCATTCACAACACACAGACATTGATCTCAATTTATGTAGAAAACCAGCTACAGTTCTCTGAGGGCTGAATTCCAGTATTGGCTCCTCCATTTATGAAGAAATCATTCCTGTCTGGTCCCCACAGAAGGCCAGGACACATCTTGCAACTTGCATGTTATCAAGCATACAATATCGTGAGTGTTAAAACTTTACCCAGCTGGGGCCACTTTTGGACTCTGTGACTCTGTCTAAGCAGAACTGCTCATGGGAACTATGCAAGGTACAAAGGCAAGATCCTGCAGTCACCTTGTTGTAAAGAAAAAGAGGGCTCCTTTGGCACGGCCACAATGCTCCCACTGCTAGGCAGGGAAGAGGAGGAACACGTGGATGCCTGTCTCTTCCCACTACAGGCTTTCAGCAATAGATCCTTGCTTCCCTGCAGGTTCACTGCTATTCACTTCACTGACTCCCATTCCTCCCGTGTAAAAAGAGGCTATGTTCCTCTCTTCCAAGCAGATTTTTTTTGTTTTAACTCATGCTCTGGTATTCAGGTATCTGCTCTGATATTTTCATGAATTACTGTGGGAGATGCTACAAAGGGGACAGCATCACTAGAGCGGATATTCTGTCCTGGGTCAAGTAACACTGCACTGGGGTCCACACTCTTCCTGAGGGACTGTCAGTCTTTATTACTTCCGACTGCACAGGTTCTTTACACCAACTCAGGCATTTTCCTTGCTAAGGAGTGAAATTTCATCACAGTAAGTCCCCAGCTCCTGAAAACATATATCCCAGCCTGTTTCTTTGACAATTTTGAGATTCTTACTGTCTCCAAGCTTAAGCATCAGAGTCTTACTCCAGAAATACATTTCTAGACGCTACCTTTTCCCTAAGACAACAGCACTGTGTCTCTTTCTCAGCTGGCTACGTGCTTTTACAGTCTCTCTTAACAGCGTTTCTCGGACCTCTCACCATTCCCAGACTAAGTGCCTTGTACTCTAGGAAGAGGGTCTTTGCACAAGCATAAATTGTCTTCCCAAATGGTTATAAAATAGTCAGGCTGTATAAAAAGAAGAAAGATCTGTAGCTGCAGCAGGGGACATACTGCAGTGGTGAAACACGAGAATGGAATCTCCAGGGATAAAAGGCAAGAACTTGCAAAACGGTCAAATGTGTTGTGGCACCCACCAATTTTAGAGTATTTTTTCTTATTAGTCATTCACTTGAAATAGTTTGAACTCTTTTGGCAGTCTAATTCTTCTGTGCCTCATTGCAAATTTCTCAAATGCCACTAGTATTATTCAACATTGCTGCATCTAATTAATTGAGCTTCTTTGCTATGGGATATTTAACAAAATAATAATGCAGTAGGCATAATTATAACATGACTAAATTAATTTCTGTAATGTCAATTATACTGGATTACTGCAAATGTAATTCACACCTCTATGCTAGAGACCCAATATCACCCATAAGCCTGCTCACAGCATAAAAGGTACATGACACACAGAATGCAATGAACAAGCATGAACATTTGCAAACTTAAGTTGACAGCATGTCTGTTAACTTTAACAGTAGCAATTTGCAATGTTTAATAACAGACTACCACGTAATTATATACTATTATACTTGCACGGAATTTTATCTTTAAATTCATGGCTCTTCCTTTGTCCACCTAACCTGTTTCATCCTAGAAGGCAAGGAGCTTGGTCAAGAATGATTTGCCCTCATGAAGTCTCTGCTGGTTATTCTTCATCATCTTGCCTTGTGTCCTGGAGAAAGCACATGCAGTACATGCAGCCCATGCTCATGAATGTTTTGGAGACTGAGGTAAGTTTGATTAACCAATAGTTCTCTGGATCCTCTACTTCACATTTTTTTAAAATGAGCACAACAGCCTCAATCCAGTTGTCAGGGACTTCCTTGGTCACAATGCTCTTATGCATTGGATATAAGGATATAAGGTGATTTTGATTTTGTAGAAATGGAATTCTTCAAAGAGAACTGGGCACTTATCCCTCACCCTTTCATCAACCCAAAGTAATGGGCAAATATAAAGGTTAATCTCAAATGTGAACAACCAGCTGCACAGCCCTGCGTGATCAAACCTTAAATTCAACAGAAAACGTAACCCAACACACTCTGAGATCACACTTACCTGGGCTTTAACTTTGCCCCATGTGACCGGAAGGGACATGTTGCATTACAACAGACTGATGACTTTTTCTTTCCAGCCATGCCGAAGAGACACTAACATTTCCAAAGCAGTAAGGAACATCAGTGGTTTTATGAGAGGAATGTCATAATGACTTCTCTAATGAGTTAAGTTTACAAAATCCTTTTCAGACACGTGAACCTGAATAACTCTGAAGGAGTCTGAGGTGCCAACAGATGAGATGAGTTGTTAAATTCAGGTCTTATTCTGAGACAAACATTGGGCAACTCAAGGATCAGTAAGTGCCAGATGTTCAGCTACATAGCTCTAAGGCAGCTAGCAACTTGGCTACAGGCTAATGCAGATTGAAGGAATCCTCTGGACCTAATTTAAGTATGTAAGTTTCTTTTTGTTTCCATAGCCTTTACAAACATAGCAACTTAGTGAGGATTCTACAAATACTTTATTTTATTCTACCTTATTCTGATTTATTCTACGGGTGATTTCAGGTAACTGTCAATCAAGGTGGTCTGATCCTTCATGGGGATGTCCCTTAACTTTGACATACTCTAACACTAACAGAGTCAGCCCATCAGTCCTTTTAACACACTGGAGAGTCCAGGCAATAGATCATACCACCACTTAGCCAAATGGACTCTTTTCCCAGAGACTGCCTCCATAACGCGCAATAGAGCATCAGAGACCTCACTGGAGCCTTCTGGGGAACATGTAACTGCCAGGATAGAAAGATCTTAGTTATTTTGTCTTTCATTTTTCTTTCCTCAATTTGTAACTGCTTTATAACAAACATAGGTGCTAGGGATATTTAATGACAGCAATTTTTCCTGCTCGAACACAAACTGCAAACCCATCGAAAAAGTAAAGCAGATTCCTTGCACTGACATCAAGTAAGGCACTGATTGGATTCCTCATCTCTAAGAAGGCAAACTATTTTTTTAAAAAGATGATTTTTAATTAAACAGGTAATTCTTAAGAAGCAGAAGTTTTACAACTGGTGATGTTCTGAAAAGACTCATACTCTAACATAACACACTCAGGAAGCACCTGCCGATGCCAACAGTCCAAAGGGTAAAGTACTTATATATTGGTGATCTTTAAACAATGCTAAGCTCCTTGAACACAGCTCATCAACAGCGTTCAAATATGTCAACAAACACTTTGGCTTTTCTACTTCACAGATGAGTATCTTCCAGTTCCCTTACTCTGGGACAATGACACCTGCATTATGACAATTTGCACAGGTTTGAGACCTTTGAGACCTACCTCTTCTTTTGAAGACGCAAGAGTTAAATTTGAAACATACAAAGCGTTCAAGTGCTTCAAGTCAGTGGTATATGCCGGCTGCTGAACAAACATTTGCATCTTTTACTCTCCCTTCACATTTGCATGTTTTTCCTCACAATACCTCTATTTTTACTTGAATGAAAAAGGAAAGATTGCAGTGAAGGTTTATGGCTCAGAGAAGAGAAACCTTCACTGTTCAGAGCTTGAATACAGCCAGCAACCAATTTAGGGAACAAGGTCCATCAAACTGGTTTGGTGTCAAAACAACGGAGTACCACATCACTCTGGATTTGGTCAAAAGAAAATAGTTGAAGTATCAAGACCTAACTTGACAGGACTGCTGTGTACAGGAGCTGTTATGAAGACCAGCTATGCTCAGAAGCCAAAAATGCAGAGAAAGTCATGGTGAAAATGGAGTACAGGAACACAGGCAAGTAACTGACTTGAGAAGAAGCTGGGAGGAGTGCTGTCACACACAGGAACATGGAGAAGCGTAACAGCAAGCTGCTAGTCAGAGCAAGCCTAAAACGTGCTTGGCATTGTACAAGAATGGTAAAACCTTCAGTAGTTATCCTGCTTCAAAGAAAACCTAGGGTTAACAACAACTAGTTCGCTTAATCAAGCTAATGATTTTTCCCACATCTCATTGCATGTGTCATTACAATGCCAATAGGCTAGTGAGTTCTCACGGGTAATGCAAAGCCCAATCTACCAAATTCAACTGTAATGTGTCTTAACACTTGTAATCAACAACTTTTGACTAATATGACAAGATATTGTCCTTGATGTCTCAGGTGAAAGAATAATACAGGAAGTAGCAGGTGAAAGTATCAACTTGCATCAATTAGCAAGTGAAAATTATTTTTATTTCTGGAGATAACTAATGGCAAAAAGTTGTTTACCATTTTGATGCAGGTAACAAAAAAAAGAAAAAAAGATAAAATAAAAGGCTAAGAACAAGAAGCAATCAGAGCTATTGGTGTAAGATTGAAACCAGCTTTAAGGATAGTCTAACACTCCTGAAATAGCAGTGAGGACGAGGAATGCTGAGGAAAAGACAGAAGAATAAAGGAGGTAGGATATCACTAACATCTAAAGACTATTTTCTGGAGGAAATGATTGAAGCGTTCCAGGTAGACTTAAGCCACATCTGTGCATGATATAAGAAACGGCATCAACACATTTAATGAGATCATCCAGATTGCAAATATGTCAACTGTGTTACACACAAATCATTCACAAAAATTAGCTTACTGGTTCTGCTTTAAGAAGAATGGCCTGTTTGGCAAAAAGTATGTCTTTTTTCTCCTAATCACATCAAGTAGTCCAGAAACAAAAAAAAAGAAAAAAAAAACCACACCAACCAACAACTCCTCTACAAATCTTACAAGTTTTGTAGACAAATCTTGTGCATACAGATTTAAACATCTGTGCTCAAAAAAAGGTTCTTGTATGTCAGTGAAAATACACATGTGCACACTGAGTAAAATGAAGTTATCTCCACAAGCAGAAACCATTTCACAACTGCTCCATGGCTGAGAGGCAGGGAAGCATGAAGACTGGAGCTCAACTGTTGTTTCTCACATTCAAGAAGTAGGAGGGGCATACATTAGAAGATAGTAGGTCTGGAGTACACAAACAGAAATACATTATTTCCCTTAGTATCTAATTAAATTGTTGGTCCCATTACTACAGGATGCTGTGAAAGATAAATGGGTTCCACGACATTAGATGAACTCAGAGAACAAACAGGTCTGTCCCAGAATATTAAACATAACTGTTAGAATACAGCTGAGTCATGAAGTATCTAAATAGCTGTCTGCTGAAAGCTTGTGTGATATGCTTGAGAAAGGACCACTTCATACATGACCTGTTTGCTAGATCCTTTGCATCTATTTCTTGCTCCAGCTGGAGACAGGACACTAGGCTTGACAGACCTTTGCTCTGATCCAAGACGAAAGTTCTTTATCCACTATTCCTTCTTCTGGTGAGGCAGATCTGCAACTACTAACTTACTCATCTTCTAATATTCTAATGTCTTGGTTCAAAACATGACTCTAAAGATCGTCTAAATTAGTTACAGTAACACCTATAAGCTCAGAGGTCTATTATATATTTATTCTATTGAAGTCTGAGGGATTTGGGACTTCTTCAGATCCCTTCAATAAATAGGGAGTAATGGGTTCTTAAGAACCAGATCACCAGAAGTTAACCATTCTATGGTACAAAGGATTTTCTTAAGTCTCAGCAGTAACACTTACAAAAAAACTTCAGCTGTACTTCATTCCCATGGACTCCGCGTTCTCAGTCCTAACTGAGTAGAATGCCACAGTCTGTAAACTTCCATAGTATTTCTCTGTTCTCTTCAAGCTTTAATGTGAGTCAAACTTACAGATAAAAAAGAGCAAGAACAACACAGAGAAGCTGTAAAAGCCAACTTCCCATCACCTCTGCATTCCTTTGATAACCCTGACAACTTTTCTTGCAAATCTGCGCAGCCAAAAGGATGCTGATCTCATGACGTACGTGGAATTGTCCCTTGTTTCAGGCAGTATTCCATACTCTACACTGCGTGCATGTTTGTAGATAATTTGTTCCAGGATATATTACTAAAAAGAGTTCCATAATGTGATGGTGTTGAAAAAAAATAAATCACATATACAGAACAACTCAACCACACTACCGGTTCGGTCTTAGGCCAAATGCAATGAACCCATCTTTTAAGTTTTCTCATCAAAATTGCGTACATTTGTATTAGTTACTCAGTCTGTGTCTGTAGCTGGAGCATGTGAAATACAGCAAAGGCCTTGTTCAGGAGATTCTTCTGCTGTGAAGCAGTACTCTCAAAAAGTAAAGTTTAAGTTTTAAGACAATCCCATTCATGACTTCCCAAATTCTGCCCAAGCCTTATTATTTGAAACCCAAATATAAATTCATAAAAATAACATCTGATTAAATTAAAAATTCCTCACAACTCAAAGCTTTTATTCTGATAATCTTTATCTCCTTAAGAAAAGGATTCTAATTTTTCTAAGAAACTGAGCCTCCAAAATTTGAGCAAGAAATCTGGTTATAAAAAAAAATGAGTGTTTTTTTCCTCATTTAGTTTTCCTTTTTTTTTCAAGTTTCATTGTTTGTAGTGAAGCTAGAAATCTTTGCTTTCAGGAACAGGTGTCTGAGGCAAAATAGTGAACACAGCTTGCCAAAGTGAGAAGAAAATTAATTTTTAAAAACTTTATAGGAGAAGTGCCTGATTGCAGAGAAATGCAATTTTTATATTCATTTGCTTTAAACTAGTGTTAGTAAATTGTTAATAATACAGATTCTGTTCTATTTTTGCATCAATAATAACTGTTTATTAAGCAAAATACAGGTTTTGGTCAGAAATTACATTCCCCCCCTTTTTTTCTGAGAAAGTAATTTCCTCATTCTGATTTATGTTTTTGGTCATGAAAGCATAAGGTAACTAGTTACATTACCTATAGCTGTCCAACTATTTGCTCCTTGACAGAACAAACTAATAAAACATGAATATTTAAGCTGCACATATTAATTTTTGCTGTGACTGAAGTGAATAAAAAACACTCATTTATGCATGTTCTAAAATACCTTGCCATACACAGATATAGAAAATACAGCATCAGATGTCCCAGTACAATTCTTGGAATCCAGTATTTTTGGTAATAAATTGTATATTATTCCAAGGGGAATTTTATGCAGACAAAATCCTTGAAGTATTTTACAGCAAAGCACTTTTCATATATGTTAACACACACAGGCTCTGATTGAAGAGAGTCCGCAAATGAATCCAAGTTTCCTCGAGTTGCGTTGACAATCTGGATACCTCTTCCAATAGCTTTGGCTCTGATGAGAGAATCTTAAGATGCAACTGAAAATGAAAACATGCAGTCAGTGAAACAAATACAGATAACAAAAAAAATAAAGGATCAGTTTCTTCATTCAATTGCTACACTTTGCTTTCAGGAATGTCCCAAGTAAGGGAAGGACTCTTTTCCTTCAATTAATTCCCTCCATTTAATGCTGTTTCCCTTTTGCTAGTCTTTTACAAGCCGTTTTACTCCCACATATGTATTAGATGGGATAAAGCAGCAAAATGTATTAGATATGTTATTGCTTTACTAGAACTTCTTCTGCCACTGCTACCGAATCTATTCTAATCACACACTTCTCTAGAGGATAACTTTCTCCTCTTTTCAACTTGCATCACAAATTCCTCTTTAGGCTAGAAAGACTAAACGGATGCCCTGAGGTCAATCAGGATTATTATTTTAATTACTACCTGTGTTGCATAAAGCAAGAGGAATGATGCCAGCACACTCTATACTGATAGAGGGAGATTATATCTCTCCTTGGTAAAGCATAAAGAAAAGGAATCTCTCAATCTTGTAGGGAGGCAGTACATTATTACCACTTAATGAATGGAACAGTTATTTTCCTGGCTATGACTTAAATCGAGGAGTCTTGCTAAGCTCAGAGCCATTTTACTTGGAACACACACCAAAACATATTGGTGTTCACGTGTCACAGGCTGTTTATATTACCCTATTGTAGTTCAGATCAGGAGTACATTTCTGAGGTAAGCTACCTAGCTGTCCCTAACCTACCCTGCAAGAGCTAAATTTCTTTTGTATGAAACTAAAGCAGAAAGATTAATTCTAATATCAAATACTGTAACTATTAATCATATCCAGTCCACAGGACCAGAGTAATAAAAAACAGACTAATAACAAATAGACATGATAAAAAGCCCCTGGTGAACGAATATCAAGACCTCAACCCTAAAAGTTTCACCTGACAGATCTACTCCTATTTGTCTGTGCTACTCATTCTTGTGGAAGCTGCCCCATGTGTTCCATTTAACTTCAACAAAAGGAAATGAGCAAGTCATATTTGTGCAGCATTACACCTCATCTTTAAAAACAATCCTCGCAATATTGCTCTTAAGAGATACTTAGTTTAATAGACGCTATTACATGTGTCTGAATGTTTATAACGACTTTTTCCCTAGTAAACTGTAATCAATTGCTTTCCACAGTTTCATAAATCAGAGTATCTCGACGAGGTAAGCATTTGTACATCAGAAGGATTTCAATATTCTGTAGAACCACTTTCTCTCTGAGAGTGACTGCTACTGTATTTTATCACAATAACTTTCTAATTTACACACACCTGGCAATAATTTCATTAGTTCTGTGATGCTTAACAGGCAACAGAAGAAAGGCGGCCAACTGACATGGAAAGCAGAAGTCAGGCTCGCAGTGTCTAGCAGTAAGTCCAACAAAATGCCTGTTTTACTTCCCCAAACATTGTGTGTCGAATTCTTTTCTTACTTAGAACATAGCATATCTTAGTATAGCAATTAACAGCTACGAAGAAGTTAGGTACCCTAGAAAAATTACAAACAATTCTAAGTCACGAATACTAGAATAAAAACTGTCTGTTATGGTTCCCTTCACAGTATCTGGTTTTTACAAGTTTTTCTTGACTGTGACCAGATGAGTTGTCAAATTATTCAATACATTCAGTTAGTCATTTCAAAACCATCCCCAACAAAACTAGCTTCACATAATTCTTTCAAGAAGACAATTTACATCATTTTACTGGACAGCCACAATTTTAAACAAGACTAATGTAACATTTTACGAGAGAATTGCTACCTTTAAAAATAGTGCAAGGTATGCCTGAGCAAGTTCAAAGTTGTACTTCTTGTTCAGCATCATCCCAATCATTCTCAAAAAGCTTAGCATCACTTCCATTGAGCCACCACCTTCAGGGGACAAACCCCTTAGTTCTATCTCAATATTGGAAGGTCCCAAGCTCTTCAGTAAATTAAGTGGAGCTGTATCTGCGTTAAAGAGTTGAGGGATACATTATTAGTAACACGTGCAGAAAAATAATCTTACAGATCCTACATGTTTACAGCTTTATTCCAAAATTCTTAACCAGTGACTGTATGTTTCAAGTTATTGTTTTTTACTTTCTTGTTTTCCACAAAATGCTATCCTGCCTTTAATTTACTGTCTCATCATATACTTACAGAGAAGTACATCTCTAAGACAGCTGCATATTATTTGTTAAGTTCACCTTGAAAAATACGAGCAACATCTTTGTGTTTGTGCCACTTTTTTTCCCATTTCTGTCTTTTATGCCGAACAAAATTTCTTACTAACCACATAAGACTGTCATTTTACATCTCTTGGCAAAAAGAACGTATATACTAGGGACTTCAAGCTGTTACTGCAAACATATCCTAGAAGAGACTACTTTTACTAGGTTACCTTTACAGTGTTTACTCTTATTGACATTTAGGTAAATCAAGGATCATCTGATGCATCTAAGGTTATTATTACTTCTGTTAATTAACTCTTCCTGCTCTTCCTGGGACCTGGAGGGTGGTGGGGGAAATCTTTTCCCTGGTAGAAAAACATACAACCTACAAACTCCTTACTCCTCTTCATAAACGTTTTTCCCCAGGATTTCTACAATTGTAGCTGTCTTTGAGAATTCCACCTATTCGCTTTAAAAATGCAGAAATAAAAGTATGCATGGTTGTAAACACAGCTGTTGGTAAAAACATTTTTTAAAATATCTTCTAGTTAATATTTCTTTTGCTAAGAGGCTGCTAAGAAGGGCAACCTCTTATTCTCTTATATCATGGTAACTAATGGTATCAGACACTGGCATCTATCCTTAGGTGGTATAAATCTGTTTCTATCTGTATTTGATTTCTATGAAAACCATTAGCTAGTATAAAACGTAATCGTGATAGTAACAGTACTAAACAGATGCATTAACTCATTTTTGTGCTAGGACATTAAAAAAACAAGCATGGAACATACTATGAAGTTGGTACACATACAGTACGGAAAAGGTGTCCAGCTCCATCTATATTCCACAGTCCTGATCTGAGTTACAAAACCCTGTGTCCATCCCAATGGTAAGCCAGGACATCTTCTAGCATAATACTATTAATCTGCACAGCCTAGTCACCTTTAGAAGAGGTGCCTGTAAACTAGCAAGCACAGAGCCATGTTACACACCAGCAGCTTCCTGACTCAAGATCAACAGGCTCCCTGGATTGGGATTGGGCACAGACCCTGGAGCACACCTGCCTTACAGCAAGGAAGTGGCCTGAGGGAGGCCCACAGGAACACTACTGTATTGCAGCATGGAGTGCGCTTGATTCCTGGTACAACCAGCCTCTTAAGTGCTCAGTTGGGTTTCTAAATATTCACCTGATGTTCCACTCTTCTCTGAGCAGCTCTGAAGCAGCTTAATAGAATACTATCAATTGAACTACTGGAAACACAGCATAAAAACACACTGTGTTTGTGACAGACAATAAAGTTCTGCACACAAAATGTTTTCCTTGCAGTTGAGTAAGCTGGTCATCTCAGAAGAGTTTAAGAAGCGGTAGAAAAATCCCCAGAACTGCCTTGTGGACAAGCTACCAGTGACTGTCCACGTAGGTTTCCAAGCCAGCTGTATTAGCAATCATTTCCAAAAATCTAAAATTCAATGATTCCGTAGCAGCACAAGTTAAACAAAGAAAACAGCACGTACATTCCACAGGCAATTTAAGTGACTGAATTTCAAAATGAATTAAATGTTAAAAGAAATCCAACAGCTTATTTTTCTATCAATTGTTTCTTCTTAAGCTTTAGATGATCACTTAAAGCGATCACTTAAAGCTCTAAGTTTGCTGAATGTTTAGTGAAGTAGCCCTTGAAAACAGAACTTTCTAGGCAAATTATGTTTTCATGTTTCAGTGAACCACCAGACTATTCCTCATCAGATCATTCTCTTCCTTTCTTACCCTACAAATAACACACAGTACCTTTTCTGCGTGAGATCATCACAATCTCCAAAAAAGTGTAACAACCTTAGGAACATTATCTTCTTTATATGGGTTTTAGCCAGAACGGGGCTCCACACTGCAGAAATGCTTGAGTATCAATGGATCTTTGATCTAGGTTGGCTATCTATGTATTAGGCAGCTTTATACATAACAGGTCATTCTCTTCGCCTTTGTTACTCTACTATGCATATTTTTTTTTCTCACACAGGTTACAATTCTGGCATTAGAAATCAAATGTATAACAATGTTATTAGCATCTACTTTTTTTAGTGAAATATCTTGTTAACTTACATTCATTAGTGCTCAGGGCTTCTTCTAGATGAATGTAGAAATCGGATTTCTGTGCCAGTACTCCAAGGTTTACTACCTTTGACTAGACCATGAAAGTATAAGAGTGTAGATGAATATGCAAACATATTTTTACATCTCAATTAGATTCTTTTCCTACTTACATAATAAAAGTCTTTAAGAAAGAAAGCATTAATGTAAATGCATTAAAACTGGTACCTTAAAGTCTTTAGCAAGATTTTACTCAGCACTAAAAAGCATTTAAGATTTTCTTTTAAAATACGCTAGATAAACATTACTATACTGATTCTTGTTTTTACCTGTGTATCACTTTCTTCCTCTGGAGCACTGTATCGAGGTATAAGACCAGGAACTGTTGGGATGAAGAAAGGGGCTGACTTGGGAACTTTTGGTGGCTCTCTTGGTTTATTTTTTTTCTGTTAATTAGATAATGGAATTAACATCATCATCATAGTAAGAACATGTAGGAATTTTCTTTGTCAGAGCTTTATTTTTAAAATACTCGAAAAATCTAAGGACTAACTGAAAAGTAAGTACATAGGTAAAATGTTTACTACTAAACAAGAAGCTACTATTTAGAAGAAAAACAGCCCTCTCTCAAATCCTAGAAATTGTGAAAAGGACCATATAGTCTTCTACTGCAAAATCTTGAAAAATACCTGACAAGTGCAATCAAATTTTCTGATCAGGTAAATGTAGCTCATACAACAAGTGCAAATACATCTGGGCTGCATACTACTTTTTTTGTACATTCCCTCTTTTTCTGTTTATAGGAATGCCCAACATTTGGAGTGATTGGGAGGCATAACCTAGAACAGCTTTACAGGCTCTTATTAGCTGCATTGACGTGGAAATGTCTGCCCTCAGACAGTCATTTTGCATGTTGCAGAAATATTAATGGCAAAAATTATGAAACAGTTCTTTTTTCTCAAGATTTCTTGAACATCCAAGAGACTGGTTAAGACAACTGGCATTACAGGAGAAACAGCCCTTATTTTACCACTTCCTTAAAAAATACAATCCAGGTACTACAGTAGGTAAGAAATCGTGTGCCTAATATCATTACCTTGATAACATCGAGACTGAGGAGATTTTTCCACCTTGATTCAGGTAATGAGGAAAGGGTCACCAGCTGCTCTCCCAATTGCTCAGGTGAGACATATTCTATCATTTCATCACATGCTGCTTCATCTCCTGCCACATCCACATCTTTCAAGAACAGGTATCTTTTATGAGCATACATACTTCACATTTTCACGCGCAGCAAGTGAATTAAAGCGTTCAGCTAGAATCAGTTTATAGGACTAAAACGTTCCAAGTTTTGGGATGAAATCCTGTCTCCCTATCTAAAATAAGTACGTGCTTAATAAAGCAGTCATCATTAAGTATGTTCCTCACTCTTTTATGCGGTCCATAGCTAGGTGAGTTTCTCCTCCAGATGGAGATCTAAATGTAAGCACTGCTAAACTTGGACGTACAAGATCTCCATCTAGAGGCCTTCAGAAGCACAACTCTCTATTAAATGTATCAAAAATGCAATTCAGGCCTTTCTTTCACTGGGAATCTAGAACAGGAACATGGTAAGTCAGCTGAACCCAATTCTCTCGCCAACAAGACAATATACAGCAGAGAAACTACCACGAAGTACAGGCAGACAAAAACATTGCAGGGAAGTGGAATAAAGAACAATTTTGTTCCTGCTGCCAAACAGTAACATTAATTTCAAACTGCCCTCACAGATACCAAAATGGAAGGTATTTACACAAGCCTGGGATTAAAGAAAATCAGCAAATCGCACATATGTGATGTGGAGATCATCACAATGTAATTCTTTATGTCTGAACATAGAAACACGCTAGATTTTAGTAAATAATATTAGCATATGAGTAAGTATGCCAAAAATGGTAGAAGCAATAGCAACAGTTCAGAGAAAGAATGCTAAGACACAATGAGTTTTCACTGAGGAAGCAAATCATCTTCTATTTGAAATATAATACTAAACTGAAAACAAAACACCCTTTCATCTGAAGATTACCTTCTACAGGGCAGGTGCTAGGGCGTGTCACCATGGAAGGTTCATAATCTGCTGGAAGGGGCCGTAAAGAAACAAGCGAATATAGGGAACGGTTTGACCTGAAAAATATGACAGGCATTTTAAAAACAATTTTCAGCTGAACAGGAACAAGTATTTCAGACATAATTTTTACTGTAGTCTAATGCTACTCCACTGCAGCAATTCACCACATTCTATTCAGATTAGTTTTCCCCACCTACTAGATGAAAAAGAAATTAAATGTAGCAATACACATAATCTGCAAGTCTGCAACATGAAAGTTATGCTGAAGTATTATTGCCAAGAATGCTTAATACATATGGCATTACGAAGCATGATTACTTCAATCATTGCCAGTTACTGTATAACAAAATACAGGTAAAACAGCAAATTCTGAAATAGCAAAACTGCCTAAAAAGCTTGTTTTGTACTTAACATGTACAATACATCATGCGAACATAAACAATTCATCCTGCTTTCATTGAATTTTAGAGTAGAACTCTCAGCAAATTTTCTTGAGGTTTGGAACATGTACACAAGTCATTCTGGCAAATTATTTTTTCCGTCAATATAAACCAGGGCTACGTAAAAACATTTGTTATTGTTCACAACAGATCACTTTTACTAAGCATAGAAAGGTCTAACAGTTGAACTCTTGTCAGGCAAAACTACAGGCAACAAACGTAACCTGAGATCTACCTGCCTACCAAAAGGAAAAAAAAAACAAACAACCACTTAAAAGGTGTGTTACTCCAGTACTGGACCTAACCAGTCATTTGCTTTAAAACCGTGTCGGGAGGAAATTGAAATAAAACACATTTTACATCTGTACCGATCTGTCATTAATAAACAGAAATAGTTGCAACTTCCAAATTCTACACAGAAGCGTCAGAGAACATTGTATAGCAGGACAAGAAGAAAAGCCCTTCAGCAAGTAACACTTTACAAGCACTGACATTTCAAAAGGGGGAAAAAGTCAAATAAAAACTTTAAGAATGGCATAACAGGAAATATTTACAATAAGAAAGTCACATTTAGAAAAAAGATAATTTAATTATCAGAAAAAGTATCTTAACATCAAGAAATTTCAAGATTTACAAATCACAACAATACAGAATACCTGTCTTAATTAGAACCAGAGAAGACAAAACCCTGGAGACTATACTCTGCAAACAACTCTCTATTTGCGAGAAAGGCAATTAAAAGACTACTTGTCCATCAGAAATGCTGTGTAGAAACAGACGTACTACATACTCACCACAAATAAATTCCAAGATCATCCACATGTGTTGAAGCTAGAAAATCTCCTGTAGGAGACATAGTAAGGCTCACAGCTGCAGCGTCTACCAAAAAACAATCTATGAGGCTAAGCAGAGAAAACACAAGAGAGAAATTCTCAGCAAGATGAACTTGTTTATCTGTATGCATATCTGAATTACAGCACAAATACAACTGAGTGCAAGCAAGACACTGGAAATACATACACAACATAGCATATTAGAAGTATTTGAATACAACATATAACATTTAGCAAATGAATGGCACTGTGCAACAAACCACTTACCTCAATAAAATCATCTAAAGCTGGTACATTTATGCTATCTCCTTAGACATGTGCACCATCTGTGCACATTCAACTCCTTATGCCTAACACTAACTTTTTCAGTGGCCATATATTTCGTACTTCCAACCAGCTACATGCTGCTCTGACCTCATCTTTTAATGCTCTGCCATTAATTGCCAATTCTCTCTCAAGATACTTCCTATACACCTGGTTAACACTAGCACCTAATGTTCCTAAAGTAAAGAACAAACTGTGCCCTGCAAAGTTTTATTATCTGCAATAGTTTGTTTTGACCCTACCATGTCTTCAGCCCTGATATATCATTCCTTTCACTATTACAGAAAACTGAAAAAATACCACATAAAAAAAAAGTTAAAATATTCAGCAGTATGTGACTCTTTTAATAACTCAGTTTTGAGCCCTGGCTGATGCACACCTTTGCAGACTTCCACTCAAGCCTGGGTTCATAGCACTGCTTGTCGTTTTTTGAGGTATAAATTTCAGTTACTTCAAACTGTTAAGAAGCAGTTGAGTTTGACAACTAGCTCACTGAGAGAAACAAAAAGAACAAATGGAGAGCTTAAATACTTTGTTCTTGTTTACAGATCAAAAGCAAAAGTGAGAAGTGATGAGAGCAGCTAGTTCTACAACTCTGTTCTGTTCACTAACCTTAAAAAAATACTGATTTAACAAAGCAGTTTAAAATGTAAAATCTTGTGGGCATGTATTTTTTTAGGTACTGCGCACTCCTGTGATTGTTTGACAAAACATGTTAAAAATAAAAGCCATTTTTTCCCTGCATGGAATGTTTTATTCCTTCTGTATGCTGTTAGACACATGTTACAAGTAAAAACTAATCAGGTAAGAGCTGCATCATTCATCACTTTCAACACAAAATGTACAAACACTAAACATATAAATGCCAGAACATGTATCAGTTACAGGGATACATTTTGCATATAGATTGTACAATGGCTAGAAAATTTACCATAGATACTATTTCTAGTTTCAAATACGTCCTTTTACCACAATCTTTACCAGTAAGTGAGAAATTTTGTTCATTAAACCAACAATAAGAAACAACTGCAAAACAAAGTTAACGTTTTTTTCTAATTGTTGAATTTAAACCATAATTAAAATTACGGACTATGGGGGGAGTGGAAATCAATCCATTATAAGACAATGAGAGACATGCTTATAATTTTTACACAAAATGAATAGTAATTGCTAAACGAATCCTGCCTGGGGGCTGAATGCATTCACCTTTACACTTCCTGCCTAACTGCAAAAGTCAGACAATGGACAGGATAAAATTGCTGAGCTCACAATATCAACGTGTTTCGTCCACCATTCTGTCTCAAGTACCCCATTCAAACTATAAACAACCAACTTGTAGCTTGATTCCTTAATTTGTCTATGCAAGCTGCACTGCAGAAACAAAAATCTGTACAATGCTAAGGTTCCTGCTTGCAACTGTCTCTGCACAACTTGGCATTTTTTCCCCAATTCTCAAAAAGCCCTACACAAAAAACATCCACTAGGAACACTTATATTATGTAAGGACAGTTAAGCAGCATTCCCAAGTAAAAACAGAGTAATAAGTAAATGGTACGACATCTATTAAAGTCAGTTGGCATTTTTCGTAACCTAGGACTTAGTAATCTAAAAACACGTTTTCCATCCTTTTATAAGGATAATATAAATGCTTCATCTTTACAATGCACAGTTTATGATTTGATTCTTCTATTTATGAGCAAATACACCACAGTAGAAGTAAATCAAGTGTCTGGCTTTTTATTAAAAGCTGTTCTTCCTTTTCAATAGACTCCTCTACCTAGAGTTACAGGAAAACCTTTCCTTTCAATTCTGGAAGAACAATTTAACCTAATTGCTTTCAAAACCAGAGTTGTGTCATTTCAGCTTGACTGGAATTTCTTGCAGTGACTTAGAGGGAAGAGACAAAATATTTCCTTATGCATGACATGCAGACAAGAACTACTGTTAGGTTACTTCTAAAAAACGGTATGAATGGATTCTTCCTGCAAAGTGTTATGTTATTCATAGAATCATGGAATGGTTTGGGTTGGAAAGGACCTTAAAGATCATCTAGTTCCAACCCCCCTCCCATAAAATGAAATATACGAGTAACATTTCTGAAGTCTTATAATTAAGGTCACAATTTTTGTAGGCATATCGCTTTGGAAGGGAAAGAGAGTTAGAAAGAGGAAGTCCAAACAGTGTTAATTTCCCTTCCATTTATACGGGAAAGAAGACAGTTACTGTCCATCCTGTCCCATTTTAGACTAGAGTCATTCATCACATAAGAATAAGTCCACTGTTTGCTGAGATTCAACACACTTTTCACAGTAAAATGAAAACTTTTACAGTATACAAAATTAATTACCAAACCATATCAACAAACGTAATCAATCCAAATGAAACCATTCAGCCCCAGGTATTACCAGAGCTGCATAGCACTATGTTAAATTACTAAAATTCTATCTCATGTGCTGCTAAAAGAATGCACTGGCAGAACTCAAAGTTATTTTTCAGCCTGTTTTTAATGGGCTCCTGAACTTCTTGTGTACATTTACGTACTTCTTGGACAAATTTCATTCTGGGGGAAGACTACTCACAATGGATCATAAAAAGAGTAGTTTTGGCAGTTGCAAGCGTGGACAAATGAAAAATGTAATTGAAGTAAAGTCTTACTGTGTTGCTAAAATGAACGTAAGTGAGAACAGGCTTCTGAAAGGGGGTAGGTTTAGATCAGATATAAGGAAGGAATTTATCACAATGAGGGTGGTGAGGCACTGGAACTGGTTGCCAAATGAAGCTGTGGATGCCCCACCCATGGACGTGTTCAAGGTCAGGTTGGGCAGGGCTTTGAGCAATCTGATCTACTGAAGGATGTCCCTGTCCATGGCAGGGAAGTCAGACTAGATCTTTGAAGGTTGCTTCCAACTCAAACCATTCTATGATTCTATGAATACTTCAGCATATCACAATACACCTTAAGCAATTTCTTGCCATTTAGATTGAAGTGCTGCTTCCAGACAAAGAACAAATTCACACTCATTCACACTACATGAAAACTCTAGGTTTCATCATTAGATATTCAATACATTGTTATTCTGCATACCCAGAAAAAGGCAAATACCACTAGCATCACACACAACTAAAATACTGGGTACTGAGCTGTTACACCATGTACAACTTTGATTATCACACAGTACAGGTTGGTGACAGATAATCAAGCCAAAAGGCTTTTTGCCACTTAACATACAGAAAAGAGATTATAATAAATTTCTGCTATATGTTTTTAAACTGACTCACCATCCAGAGGGAAGGTCCCATGTCTTAATGGTACAGTCCATTGATGAAGTTATTAGCCAACGACCATCAGGACTGAAAGTCTAAAATAAAATAGTCAATTCAATGGCACAACTGACAAGTCAGTCCCTAGAGGAGCTCTTGTTCTATACAGTTCAAGGTTAGATTGCTACCCAACACCAGGACGAAGTGGTCTGGCCACACAACAAAACTGACATCACCTTACTGCAAGTGAGAAAAGGAAAAAAATGGAAGCTATTTTGAATCAGGTTTAAATATATGACACAGGATACATGTATCTGGTTGTTAGCAAAAGCGCTTTGGTCCTCACTTTAATGTTGTTGATGAAAACCACTGAGCATAAAACTGAAGAAATCAAATAAATACTTAGTTACCAGCATTCGGAATTAAATCAGAAGCTAAAAACTGTTTCAATGAACATGACCAAGTATTACTACACAAGATGTAAAATAAGGACTTAACAGTGCGCCGCATAATCTCAGATCTGTTTACACCTTTTATTTAGCTGGCTCACCTCTTCCACATATACAGTTAAGACTGTTGCACAATTTTGCTCCTCAGCATGGTTTTCGTTACTCCTAATGCTTTATTTTGTTAAAGTAAAAATTAACTTGTTGCAAAGTTATAGTGAAATCCCAAAGCATGCTAAAAATACAAGGCCATTCGAACACTATACATTTTAACTTAAAAACCCAACAGGGCCAAAACTGCTGTAGGGCTGAACTACAGCTTTACTCTTCCGCAACTGAACATAATACTCAGTGACTTAATGCATGCAGAGAAATCCACTATCTTTAAAATGAATTAGGTATATGTATATGTCACCTGTTACAGAAAACGAGTTAACAATTACCATATCATTAATCCGTCCATGGTGTCCTGAGAACATCCTGACAATCTTCCTGGTTTCTACATCCAAAACACTAATACTGAAGTCATCAAAGGCGATTCCAAGAATACCACTGTGAAGAATCATTAGCACATATGACAGTGAATACTCAGAGACAAAAAACCCAACATGCTAACATTGCTCAAAAAATCTTTTATCATGAGATAATCTCAGATAAAAAGTATTACATTCCTTCAGTCTAGTAAAATATCTTGTAGTCATTTTGTTTTGTCGACTTGTAGTCAGTTGTATTTCAAAGCACCAGAAATTTAAACTTTATCGGAATATCTGATTGCCATCCTAGACTCACGTACTTACAGCAAAACAACTGCACGTTTAACAGCTTCAGTTTCTTACCTGTCTCTGTGAAGCAGAATTCCACTTGGAGAAGAAGAAAGCTCAGTGGAGTAAACTAGATCTTTAGTTTTGAATTTCCAAAGTTTAATTAATCCTTCACTACCAGCTGTGATTATCAGCTGGTTTAATCCATCCACTGCTACCCCTCTAATGGCCCCCTCATGTGCTGCAAATCAAGGGAAAAGAAAAATTTCAGAATTTAAACACAGCATAGAAATCAGCAGAATGCCAAATACTATTCTGTACGTTTTCACCTAACTACACTAAATGAGCAGTAAGCATATGACAAACAATTCTAAAGCCACCTGGCAAGTCTGCTCGATATTAGAAGTTTCTTTATCGGTACAGAAACCAAACTGTTTTCAAGTAAGCACCTAGAATACAATACAAAAGTTGTGAGTAATTGAAGCTGAATATTACCTTCTATTTCTACTTTCAGTTTAGGGGGCTTTCTTTGAATGTGAGAATTGAGGGACTTACAATCACTTACGGAATGTCTTCAGCAGCCTGACCACTCCAGACAAAATTTACAGTTTCAGTTCTGGCACAAAGCGCAAGAGTTTTCCTATGCTACTTTATGCGGCAGTGTAAAGATAAGCCATAGCTCCTCTGATTTTGGATTAATTTTATTTCTTAATCTATGCCTAGGGCTACTGGCCAGTAACTAAACTTATAAAATCCATCCCACTATCAAGGAAGTGATGTTATTAGGACACTACATGCTCACTATGCTAGACGGCTTTTAGAAACTCAGTAAGGTTTAAGGGTTCATCAGGACTCTTTCCTTGTTTCTACAACAGAAAAAAAAAAAATCAAATCACAAGGCCCCTGTTATAAATTGCAGACTTACAAAGCAACAGCAAACATACATGAGGATACATGACATGAAATACATATATGTACACAATCATCAAAAGGAAAAGTCTGAACACTGTCACATTGAGTCCTAAGTTTGCAGATGGGTAATTGAAAATAATCGTATATGTAAAGAACTGGACTGGCTTCAGATTCCAATTTCCCATGCATGTGAAGTATTCTTCCATTTTTAAGCAGGGAGCACAAAATAGATAGGAAAATTTATCTCAGAGATAGAACCCTATAACAAGAAGCCAAGTGCTGGAAATGTGATGATCTCAAAAAGAGCTGAGGCCAGAGGATCTCGGTTTAGTGCTAATCATTTTGGTAACTGACAATTTTGTGTTAATTAAAACCAAACATATGCTAACATCAGAGGTGTTAAAACTAGTAGGGATCCTGTCCCTCACAGCAGGTTTTCAGATTACTTCTGATTACAGTGCAAGACAGGACAGTGTAGGGTAATTAGAGAAACTGAAAAGATTCCCAAATTCAACTCAGAAGCTATGTTACATTTCCTAGATGACAGAAAAACAGGTTGTTGCTGTTCTGTTAAGAGTCTGTGTTTTAAAAGTGCAGCAATTCTTACCTCTTTCTTTGCCGTAACGCCCTCTGTGAATGCCAGACTGCATGTTATACACATCTACCTGTCCAGTTGACAGCCCAATTACAGCAAAATTCCCACATGAGGTAATGTCTACTGCCTTTCAAGAGGGAAAAAAAACAAATGATCCACCTATGAAAACAATTCCTCGTGTATCTAATAAGCACAGTTGTTAGATGTCTAATATAACAGGTATACAAAATACTAATATGTTTTTATTAGACTTCTTCATGGAAAACTGCACAGAACAAACAACAGATTACATCTTAAAAAAGTAAAGAGAGAAGCTCTTAATAAGCAAATAGTTAACAAGTAATAAATACGGCAGCATATGCTTATCAAGGATAACGAAATATCATATCTAATAATATTAACACTGTATCTAATCAAGACATCCACAAATTCAATCCCTAAGATGAAGTCCAAGCATGCCAACTGCATGCCTCTTTCACTGCCCATATTGCCAATGGCACCCCAAAATAGAGTAAATTCACACAGTTTAAACAGTAAGAAACAAAAAAAACAATGGTCTAGATGTCTTTGGAAAGATACAGTCCAAAGAATCTACTGGTTCAAAGAAAACTAGGTATTTTCAACTTAACTGATCTTGTCTACCACTTAACTACTAAGCATAAGATCAGAAAAACAAATTATCACAAGATACAGTAGTAGTATGAACACCTATTACAGGAAATAGGCCACAGTAACTGCTTGTCTTGCAAACTCATAAGCCTCAGGAAACATTTGTATCTCTTTCATTGAGTGTACGACTTTCATTGTGTCCAGCTCAAGCTGTAAAGCAATTTAGAGTGAGTATCCTGTCTGCAATTTGGAAATACACCTTTCTGTGTTGCCAAAAAACAAGTATCTTCAGCAATTTGCATTCACAAAGCACGTTTATCATCACAGGCATATAGTCAACTATACATCATTATGACAGATTAAATGTTAACACCAACTACCCAGCTGAATCAGAAAATAAAATCTGTGCTTAATCTGGATGTTTAAGGAAAAAAGGCATATGCAGCACTTTTCCTAAGACAGTATGTGTTACAAAACAGCTAGTAAGACACATTAAGCTGGCAGAAAGCACCCTGCAAGGCAATTAAAACATGTATAGCTGGGGCTTTTTCATTCTAAATATCGGTTCTGTACAAACAGAAATCAAAATTTTGGGGTGTTTATACTTTGGGGGTGTTTATAGATGAGAAGCTCAACATGAGCCGGCAGTGTGCTCATGCGGCCCAGAAGGCCAACCGCATCCTGGGATGTATCAAGAGAAGCGTGGTCAGCAGGTCAAGAGAGGTGATTCTTCCCCTTTACTCTGCTCTTATGAGACTCCACCTCGAATACTGCGTCCAGTTCTGGTGTCCCCACCATAAGAGACACATAGATCTGTTCGAGCGTGTTCAGAGGAGGGCCACAAAGATGATCCAGGGGCTGGATGATCCTGTCCTCTGCTACGAGGACAGGTTGCAGGAGCTGGGATTGTTCAGCCTTGAAAAGAGAAGACTTCGGGGGGACCTAATAGCTGCCTTCCAATACCTGAAGAGAACTTACAGGAAGGCTGGGAGGGACTTTTTACAAGAGTGTCCACTGATAGGACAAGGGGAAATGGGTTTAAGTTGAAGGAGAACAGATTTAGATTAGATCTTAGGAAGAAATTCTTCAGTACGAGGGTGATAAGACTTTGAAATAAATTGCCCAGAGAGGTTGTGGATGCCCCCTCCCTGGAGGCATTCAAGGCCAGGTTGGACAGAGCCTTGAGTAGCCTGATCTAGTTGAGAGGCGTCCCTGCCCATGACAGGGAGGTTGGATTAGACGATCTCTAAGGTCCCTTCCAGCCTATGCCATTCTAGGATTCTATGATTCTATGAAAACAGCACATACTGTAAAGGTGAAGAAACATTATCGTAAATAAACTTACTGTTGCATATATATCAATAGGTTTGTGTTTGCTGAATTCTTCTGGCCTGAGTTTATGAGCTCCCATGGAAGTTTTCTGATAGTTCCAGGTTGTACAGGTTATATAACCTTGATGGCAGGCAACAATACTATCCCAGTCACTTTGATGTGCCACCTCTGCAACACAACACATACTCCTTTTAGAAATGATCATTCTGAAGTCGAATAAGCTCTTCTGATATCATAAGAAAGAATAATTTGAAACACCTTTAGGCAGAACAGTTCATATTTAGTGTTCTTGTTGGACAGTCAAAGGCTACCATTTGGAGAAACCACCTGGCAAATCATTGTGCATACGCTAGCGTAACTGAAGTACTACAAAAGCGCAAGCATTTTTTTGATATGTTACATTTCATGTCTTTGTGTATTTTGCCTATGTGGTTTGAAAAGCATATTTAAACTTAAATAGTTCACATTGCTCAATCTGTACACACTTCCAGATGAGTCTCTTAACTGTTTCTTCAGCTGCTGAAGCAGCAGAAGCCATTAGATTAACAACTTAAGCAAGGTTTAAGAGCTATGTCTGCTTCACATAGCAAAACACTTTTCTGCATTAGCAGAAATATTGTTCCTCAAAAGCTCAGTACCCAAGCTTTGTAGTCAAATATGGTATGTGGGGATCTAAATAATGAACAAGTTTGCTCTTTTCCCGTGGAATTTATACATTAAAAAAAAATGAGAGCTTGAAATTGAGTATTGCTAGAATGTCAAAGAATAAAACAACCAGATACAAACCGTTTCACTTCACCAAACAAAGAAAATATAGCAAAAAAGAAACAACTCTAATTAAAACATACATAAATAAATGTGTTCTTTTGTCTCCATACACACTGTAGGCAGTTCTACCTTAAATCAATTAGGCAGGTCTAATGTCAATCTAAAAAGCCCATATATAGATATACACACCCCCACGTATTTGCAACAAGTATGTACAGATAGCCTGTATCACTGAAGTTTGCAAATATAAATACTGTATGTAGTCAAACAGCTACACAAAATTGTAAATCCAAACCTTTCAACATATGAAACAAATCAACCATCCTCAGAAGACAAAAGAATAGCTACGCTTAAGACAAAGCAGACTTAAAGTGTGAAGAGGATGTCATTAATTTAAAGAAACACATTTTGATGAAGCGAAGATAACTGCAATTCTGCCTCAAAAAGTCAGGTTCACAATTTGCACACTGAATTACAAATGAACAGAGTAATTGAAATTTGGCTTTGTAAAGTGACTCAAATAAAGGAACTAGGGAATCTAAATCAACCACTATAACTAAAATTTCCTCAGCTGACAAAGATCTTCATGCGCCCTAATTGCTGGTTCTCCAGCCTAGAATAATATGTACACCAGAAGATTCTGGCTCCCGTGTTGGAGATTCTCAAGGCAATGGCCACTGGAACAGAAAGATGTTCGAAATAAAATGCTCTATTTTGAAATAATAGAAAAGTTCACCAAGTAAAATATCATTTTAAACTGTCACTCAGCAGCTCATGCAGGGCCACAGAATTTCAATAATCTCATCTTGATACAGCATGGGCTTTCAAAACAGTAGTGTCTTGAGGGTTAAAAACCAAAACAAAGTCATGATGAGCTCTGTCATCTATCTCAAAGACCACTTACCTGAAGCAAAGACTGTAATTGGCGGAAGTGCCATCGTATCAAGCTTAAGGCCTTTCTTTTTTGATTTCTTTTTGTTAATTGAACCTTAAAAAGAAGAAGTTAAGTGTCTCAATCTCATGGCTAGATATGAAAATAATGGTTTTAAAAGGATTGCTTACTAAATGTTAAGGTTCTATTAAACTTAGAAAAATTTGGCTTACACTAACACGCGTTGCTGTTACATAGGGAATAGGAATGTTAATAGCATTCCTGTCAAAATTCATGTGATGCTGAGCAAATCATTAGCCTATCACATTCACAGATGTACTACTCAACATGTTTGTTCCAGGACCTTGTGCTGATATCCTGAAGAAGTGTCCCCACCACAGCTAAAACCATGGTCATATAGATATGACTACATAAAGCAATATGTAACACCCAGTCCTTTCAATAATCAAAGAATCAGGAATTTCAAATTTATGCCCAAAGGACATATATAATCCATTAAGCTACATTTGTCTATTCAAGTCTAGCTAAATACATATATATATATCTCAATATACAGACACAGGTATTTAAAAGTAAGAATTATTTTAGTCTTTCTGAGCCTCGCTCTCTGAACTGTACAAGAAAGTATCCCTTAACCACGGCATTGTGTGGAAGATGTGCTTTTAAATTAAACTCTACATTAAAACAAAGGAAATAAAGTCAAGAAATATTAATCAGCTCATCATTTAGTCAACTGAATAGACAGGGAATAGGGTAAAAAGTTGTAATTATGCATGCTGAAATGTCAGCTACTGCTTTACACATTTTTAATACAGAAATCATGCCCAACGTTTCCCACAGCTGAATAACATACACTGCCAGGCTACAGAAATTACTTTTAAGTACAAACAAATCTGAGAGTACACTTTATATACATCAGAAAGGACTGAGTTTGCAAAACAAATGAGGTGAATAATTTTCATGTAACAGTTAAAGTGAAAATAAGGCTTACCTAATGTTTTAACTCCTGTTTACATAAATACTTGTCAGAGCTTTTTTCACCAATATTTATTTGTACTTTCACTGAAGTACTTACCATGTCCTAAACTTTTATTGAACTTTTCATGCACTGTTGAAAAAGACTGCAATGTTCCATCTTGACCTGACAAAATATTAGCAGAGAGCAGTGAAGGGCAAAAACCAACTTTCTATTTACTCATAAGCTATCTGAACAAGAAAAGCAGAAGATAAGCACTAAGAAACCTCAAACACGATAATAAAGTATTTACTAAAAATTCTGGTCCAAGAAAAAAATAGTGACAATTTCATTACTTCAGAGTAACTGAAGATTACGTGAAGAGTCTCTATTATTCCATCACTGAAGTGCTCTGGGCCACAAAACAGTCTGATCTAGTACTTAATTTCCTAATGGGTCTATTTACAGATTTTTAAACATGCTAGTTTCTAAGGAAGGGTAGTCACTTACGCATTTTGACACTTTTAGATTAATATCTTGGTAACAAGTGACCTTGGGAATACATATCACAGACATAATTGAGCTGTAACAAATTACAAAGACACTGCAACTCACAAAGATTGCTCAAACTGGTGAGAAAAGTGGAGTGGCTCCTCTAAGTTACTAAATGCATCATGCTGCTTATTTTTTCCCTGTCACAACAGAATTTCCCTTGTTATATGTTTTCATTTTGATCAGCTGGTAGTTCCTTGGGAGATAATGAAACACCTTTTATTCATTGAATGTAGAAATACGGATGACAAAAGCAGCTCCTAAGCTTTTCTACTTGTAAGTACTTTTCAGCCTACCCGCTGGTATAGGCTCCTCTAGGGAAACGGTGAAACAGTTTGATACAGTAATAAATGATACTGTCCTCACTAATCACTATGTTTCATAAACACACACACTTAACACAAGAAATATAATCTATTGTATGAATAAAACAAAGACATTTGGCTCTGCATGTTCTCTTTATCGCAGCAGGAAAGCAGAGTGAAGAATAAAAATGAGAATTCATACCTGCACTAAGAATTTGCTCTCCATTTTGCCCATGGTATCTGATTTTTGTTGGTGGTGCACTATGTCCCATTCGGCTTCTCAATACACGTCCTGTACCACCAGGTCCATCAAAAATCCACACCTGTCTCCCAAAAAAAAGAAAAAAACAAAGCTGATAAACATTGCCTTGCCAATAATTACACCTCTTGGCAGTGGAACAGGCTTAGCCGGGAGCTGGTGCAGCAAACTTCACACATTGGCTTTCACCCTTGATCCTAAAACTCTGGAAGTTTCTACCATGGCAGCTGATTGTTTTCTGCTGTTCATTCTGCCTCTCCACCAAAGGCTAACAGCATCAGAGGACAGGCAGCACAAGGGACTTTCATCAACAGCAACTGCTCATGACCCAAAACATTATAAAAATTGATCAAGACCGAAGACAGTGCACCAGGATACAAAGTTTGTTTCTGAAAAAGTGAATACAAAGTTTTGTTCTTTAAGGCTATCACAAAGCAATAAATGAGGGAACGACATCATGGTAGCAAATCCTTAAACGGCCCCACTACAGATCAACTGAGAGACAGCAACTTCAGTAACTTGAGTTTTGTTGTACTTCTTTCATTTGAGAACTGCTATTTCAATCCAAACTAAACATTTACACTTTGGAGGACTGCAACCGGAAAAAAATGTAACAGCAGATAGCAGCAGCTATTGTAACTTACCCGTATCGCATTATCAGCACCATTAGTAATAAGAAGTGGCTCTCCAGGGACAAACGACATACCAGCTACTGCTGTGGAATGGGCATCTCGCATCTGACACATGAGTTTCTTCTCTTCTAGATCCCACAATGCAATGTGTCCAATTGGGCTACCAGCTGCCATTACTGGGTGTCCATCTGCATAGGGTGGGGAGGAGAAGTTCAAAAGGTTTGCTTGTTGACATACAGCTCATTCTTATTGACTTCCCACATCTTAAAACTGATGTAAGAAAAGGCTACAATCGCAAGAAAAAAAATTCTCAAGCTGATTCTAAAAATATGGTATGTTTTAACCCAAATAAACATTCTATTCTAGAATACAATGTTTCAAATAGAAAAGAAACTAAGTTCACTGATAATAAAACCAGATTTTTTTTTTGTATCAGATAATAAATATATTTAAATCCTGCAGCTAATGCTAGAGGTTCTGCTTGAAAGTACAGGAGATATTGTACCTGTACAATTATCAAAAGTTACTCTATACCTCAGATTCTTTCTCAAACTTAGGAGCCTTCATGCTTCAGCATGTGAAAGCTATTGCATCATCACTCTAGAAGTTATCAGTCCTTTTTTAAATCCTCTTAAGTTTCTGGCTCAACGGCTTGCAAAAATAAAATTCCAGAAGTTGATTATATGTTTAGTCAATCATTCTAAACAATAATTAAAAGCTCAATTCACAGAATTTCTAATTTTGTTCTATTTGCTCTATCCTGTCTAATATTAAAGAGATAAAAACATCATAATAACTTCTAAAAACATACTAAAAATACTCAAGTAAGTTTTAAAACTTTTCGTATCAAGACAAAATTCCACTAAATATTCTGCATAATTGGTAACTAATCTTTTTGCTTCAACAAAAGAAAAAGTCAGTTTCTAACATGCAATTACACACACCATAGATAACTAAATCAGAGAGGTCTAGGATTTTATTTTTCAGTAAAGCTTCACAGATACGGAAACTTGTCAAGTTCGTTTTAACTTAAATTAAAAGCACTTCACTCAAAGACTAAAATGCATACATGAGTTCAAAATAACCAGCTTACATTTACACTAAATTTCCTAACTATAAAGACAGGAAGAGAGAGAAATTGGAGAATTTCTGAAAGCCTTACATTCAAGCAGGCAATGCATGTTATCTAACTTTATTAACATTTTGAGTTAAATAGCTGACACTAAAAGGCACTCTTTTGACTTCTTACAAGCCTTTCCATAAGTCTCTCCAGTAGCATTCTCCTCAACAGAGTCTGCATCAATTTATATTCTGTTAAGATTTGCAAGTTTGTCTATTCAAATGAGAGATTACATTCAGTATCAGCAGCTCTGCAGGCAGGATCAACATTGAAGTAACTAGCTTTAGTAATTAGCACATGCTCGTTAGAAGAAAAAAAAAAAGCTGTGAACAGAAACAGTGTTCCCCAGTAACATCTGTTCAGTAGTCATCCAACATTCTAACTTTGACGGAAGGCAGAACCAAGAAGTAGGTTTGGATACCAACTTACAGTGTACTGATTACCCTGCACTAACTCTTGATAACCGTGTAATGTGTTAGCTTTTGTCAGATCATAAACTGTCTTACTTTTCCTTGAAAAAGAAGCACTGTATGTCACAATTCCTGTGCAGTGAGTCAGGACACAAGAAGGTGCTGTAAAGATGCATGATGTCCCTTACTTGTTTGTAACTTTTCTAGATTATCTGCAGCCTTTGAAAACTAAAAATCGCAGCCCAAATTTTGATTCTGAAATGCTTTATCAAATCATATTTTCCTACCTTCCACTTAGTTTTAGTGATTTTATACATATTTTCCTTAAAAACACTAAGACTTACCTGTACGAAAAGATATTGCTGTGACGGGACCCCAGTCTTGCTGAAATTTCATCAGAGTTTCATCAAACTTAATATTATGTATAACGATATGACCAGATACAAGACCAACTGCAACAACATCCACTGCTGGGGCCTGCAAGAAAAATTGAACAGCAACTGAAATGAAAAAGGAAAAGCTTGCTGCCACACCACCAATACCAATACATACAAGACAATGTATCTAAGCCCAGGACAGACAGTAAAGAAACAAATAAGGCATACTGCGTGAGATCTTCTATCTATATTACCTTAATGAGTGACTGAACATCTGATAAATCTAAAGAAAAAATGAGAGATGCAAGATTCCATGCTTAGTCTCCATTAGATGAAACAACTCTGTTTCCAGAAGCTGGAACTCCTTTGAAAAACACCCTACTTTTAAGTTTCCAGTAGTTCTGGTAGACCGTTACACACTCTGCCATCCCACATTTACGCGTTTTATCCAGGACAACTGCAGACCATTGTCAAAGCTGTCACTGATACTACCAATAAGTTTTAATTAATTTGCATATCTATAAAAATACAGCAAACACAATTACAAAATCTTCTCTTGGATCAGCAAAATCTACATTTAATTAACCTCCAAAGCAAAATAAATTTAGCAAAAAGCTACCTGTGTAACAGAAGTTACACACTACACGTGCATCTCGCAAACAAACTGTTTCTGTGAACTCATTACATCATTCCGTGAACAAAGACTACAAACATGACGAACACAAAACAGCTAAGACACTAAATGCAACAGAACTAGGACTAGAGGAAAGGCAGATAATAAGCCTTCAAGTCTACCTCTCTTCAGTGCCTAAAATGTTCAAGAGTGTTATTAAAATTACCTGAGAGAATACAAGTCATCTTTATTGCTGTAATTTTAGGCAATAGTATTTTGTCAGCTATTCTTGACCAGTTATGCAAGAAAATAAGGTATCAAAAATACTAACCTGTTCAAGAGCTGTGATTGCTAAGTGCCATCCTGGAAACGAGTATAAGAGTTTGCTGGAAAACAAACAGAAAACATAAATCCTTGGGGATTTTCCAGAACAAAATGGATGCTTTATATGAACTTACACAGAAAAGTACGTCAGCTTTCTGTCTTTATAAATCAATTAAAAGGAAAAAAAAAAAAAAAAACACAAAACCAAACCTATGACACTAGTAAGTAAGGTTAAGAGTAAAACTTCCGGTTAATTTTTATTTTACACAACATGAATAGGGAGGAAGACCTCTTCTATGCCAGTTGCTCCCCCTGTGTTTCTGCTCTGAACACACCTCTTCAGAATTCTTGACATCAACATAAAAAGCCAGTCTTGGTCCAACTTCAACAAAAACAAATCTTTCATTTGCAGAGTGACTTCCCTAAATGAAGACACTAATGCACATTATGAGCACACTCCATCTTGTTTCTTTCAGAAATGGTAACAGCCAAAATGTGAAGCAGAACTGTTCACTGACAAGGGAATCATGCAGTACTTATTAAGGGTGAAGTTATGAAGATAGCATTTAAGAATAGACATGATTAAAAAACTATTCCACCACCACAGATAGAGGCTGTCATTCTTAAAAGACTGCTAGCAGCCATGTGTTACCAGTTCTCACTTTCCTTTCTTGATAGAGACCATCAAACTTTCCCCTCAGTTCTTCCAATTTATTTTTTTGTCTAAATGTGCCCATATCTATCTAGGAAATAATCTATGTAGGGAATCAACAGTCAAAACCAGAAATTGCTTAAGCCAGCAACATTGCTAAAAGACCAGTAACAATCCCGTAAGTTTTTCGACAATTAAAAGAGAAACCAAGCCATCTAAAGAATACTTTTTGTCATCTAGGATGTATTGCATCTCAGAAGCTGCAACAGTCATTGAAGAGACATAAGAGTACTATAAGTAGAGGCATTTACTTTTCTGTACTTACAAGTTATTCCTGAGTTATATAGCATACATATATCACGTCCAAAACATTAGAATAAAAAAACAAAAACCTGAGCAGTGGCATCACAGAAAGTATACAGTAGTTATGGGAATAAAACACTGAACTATGCCACCTCTAATTAACTTGTTAGTATCAATATGTTAACACCTATTAGCAGTACGCACATCAACATGCGGGCAAATTCACTATAGCTGTAATTTTCACAAGTTCAAAAAGCAGCTGATCGTGGTAGGCAAGAAATACTATCATGATGGACAGTGCTCTACTGGGACATGCTCAGAAAAAACTACATGTCTACACATCTCTTACTTAAGGATCAAATGCTAGTAACTACCTTCACACTACCTGCCAGCACTTCTTTGGACCCAAAACAACTGAAAAATTAAGCCTGGAAGAAGGGAGGCAGAAGGCCTGAACACGTATTTACTACTATTTTAATTATTTTCATGGGAAAGCTATGTGATTCCAAGAAATTATGAAAAAAAAAAACACCACCTGTAACTAAAAAAAAATTCCTGAACAATCCCAGACATTTTGCAGGGAGAGTAAACAACACGAAACTTGAAAGGCATCAGCATTCAGGGAGTAGCAGCATTCTTTGTTCCTGGAGAGAGACCAACTGAAAACTTGTGCCAAAAGACTCAGTAAAAGATTCCATATTCAAAACCTACTGTACTTAAAAAGTGACTCGGACAGTGGGATTGAGTGTACTCTCAGAAAGTCTGCCAACACCACCAAACTGTGTGGTGTTGTGGACACACTGGAGGGAAGGGATGCCATCCAGAGGGACCTTGACAGGCTGAAGAGGTGGGCCTGTGAGAACCTCATGAAGTTCAACAAGGCAAAGTGCAAGGTCCTGCACGTGGGTTGGGGCAATCCCAAGCACAAGTACAGGCTGGGTGGAGGATGGATTGAGAGCAGCCCGGAATAGGACTTGGGAGTGCTGGTGGATGAGAAGCTCAACATGAGCCAGCAATGTGTGCTTGCAGCCCAGAAAGCCAACCGTGTCCTGGGCTGCATTCGAAGTAGCGTGGGCAGCAGATCAAGAGAGGCAATTGTCCCCTCTGTTCTCACAAGACCCCACCCGGAGCACAGCATTCAGCCCTGGGGTCCCCAACACAAGGACATGGAGCTGCTGGAGTGGGTCCAGAGGAGAGCCAGGAAGATGATTCGAGGGCTGGAGCACCTCTGCTATGAAGACAGGCTGAGAGAGTTTGGGCTGTGCAGCCTGGAGAAAAGAAGGCTCTGGGGTGATCTTATTGCAGCCTTCGAGTACCTAAAGGGGGTCTACAGGAAAGCTGGAGGACTTTTTACAAGGGCATGCAGTGACAGGACAAGGGGCAACGGCTTTAAACTGAAAGAGGGGAAATTTAGATTAGATATAAGGAAGAAATTTTTCACTCAGAGGGCGGTGAGGCAGTGGAACAGGCTGCCCAGACGAGCTGTGGATGCCCCATCCCTGGAGGTGTTCAAGGCCAGGCTGGATGAGGCTTTGAGCAACCTGATCTAGAGGAAGGTGTCTCTGCCCATGGCAGAGGGGCTGGAACTAGATGATCTTTGAGGTCCCTCCCAATCCAAACCATTCTATGATTCTATGATTATTTGTTGCATATGGAACTACTCAGAGTATGAAGTACATCCAAATTACTAAGAACCTTACTTGGATCTTATATTCCACAGCTGTAAGCTCCCTTGTTCACTCCCAAGGAGAATTTTATTCAAATAGGTGCTGGGATGCAGAACTGCAGAAACTGCAAAAGTGGCCTTATCAAAATCCACTTGAAGATACTCCTCTGCAAAAAAGTAAGAAACAATGTTAATGTGGCTACCCCTACAAATCTGCAGGCTTGTCTTCCCTTGGCAAATATGAAGGCAGAACTGACGTTTACTCTGTACAAATCCCTTAACCGGTGTTTCTTGCATTAAGGGATTAGCTAATGTGTAACAGGACAAGCTAAACTTGTTTACGCTGTAACATCTGTTGGCTTGAAGGTATGTTTTTTCCCTATAAGCGTACTTAGCACAACAATGCTGGCAAAACTGTAGTGATTTATATCTTTCTGAAGGATTCCTGCTCCTGCCTGAGCAAAACACCTTATCTGATTAGCATGCCTTTTGTTTGTTATAGCAACTTCAAATCTCTAAAGCCTGTCTGCAGCCACTTTCAAGACCCGACATCCAGGGAATGACATTGGCCACACCAATGAGAACGCCTTCTAAAGAAAAAAATTCAGGGCACTGAAGCAGCATTTCATAAGGCACTTTACAATGGCACGAGAAGATGCTGACACAATCAAAAGATTATTTGTAAGCAATTAGTCTTATCAAGACTGGTAAATATCAAGGAACTAGAGGATTTCAGAGATGGTGCCAAAGCTGCTGTATCACAGTCTTTACCAGAAAATGGAACACTAAAATGCAATTTCCACACAAGCATACCTCTTTACACCTATACAGAACCTTACCAGGTCTCTGCATGTGGTGCAGGATCCATTCAAGGAAAATTATTGCAGGATTAGGACTTCAGATTACCATTTAAGAAGCACTATCATTTAAGGACTTTTTAAAGAATAAGCTAGTTCTGAACATGCACATTTAGAAAACCCCTTTTTTTCAAATTACCGAATGTTTAACAGTGCCGTCCTATAAAGTAGTAACAAAAAAAAAGCATCTCTCACCTTCTGACTGTATATTCCAAACAATAAGAACATTATCAACATCCACAGATATGACATGATCGCCAAAAGGCTGTAGAAGGTGTATTCTTGCTTTGTGACCTTCATAAGTATGAACTACCTACAATTTCAAAATAGGAATGTTTTCAATATAAGCTGTTTAGGTAGCTTATAATGTTAATATAATTCTTGAAGACAGCTAACACATCAGCAACAAGTTCAAATAAAATACATGGAAAGGCCATACAACTTTAAGCGGAAGATACATAATTTTCTCTGATATTTAAAATTGTTGCAAAAATATTTTAACTATTTTTAGTTATTTACTTCTAACTAATTCATGTGATTTAACAATTTAAAGTAACTACTTAATTATTATAATTGATACATAAAACACAGGTCAGCTGTTACAGAATTTGCTCTTACATTCTCCAATTTAAAGCTTTTTATTCCTCCTTTTACAGTTTTGTTTCCCTAAAACTGCAGATTCTAAACATCTATGCAAACAGACATTTGCAGAAAATTAACTGCCTCAAAAACATAAACACTACACAATTGTTTTGTATTGCTAAGTAATAAGTAAACTAATAAAAACCTCTTTGTTCCTGGCAAAAGCATGGAGAATATTGTCGTATGAAGCAAATATCAACATGCGGTCTGCTGCCAAACATGTAATGTCTTGTGGCAAAGCATTACCTGTTAATCAAAGAGAAGAAAAGTTCAACAAGTTTCCGGTTCATAACAAAAGAGAAAGCCTGACAGTGTATTTATTTAGCATCATGACCCACCAAGAAAGCTCTCGTTCTGTTCGATTTGTTAGAGATATGCACTCATTTCAGATGAACACAAGTATTACCATAAATAACACCACGCCAGTAACAACAACATAAGTAACATCGGACTGATAGATCACAAGGTGATTTTTGAAAAACACTTAATAATAAGTTACCGAATCATCACTTTAAGTAAAGGCACATGTTAGCTTTGTGAGGGCTTAAACAGAAGTTACTCCAACACCACACTTCTGTGGACTCTGTTAGAGCCCCACAGCCCATTGGACTGGAAACACAGATGATAAACCAAAGTCCTAGCACTAGCAATGCCTATTAGGTTAAGCCATCCTGCAGACCTGGAAGCTAGTGACCCACTTGTGCACTCGTTTCCTGGTTTCCTCTAAAGACACCAGGAATTTACCGCTCTAAGACCACCTTGTGACTGGTTCAGAAAGAGTATCTACTATTGTCATCTGCCACTTAACTAGTTCAAATGGTAAAGGAGTTAAAGCTCCATACCACGTTTAGAAGCTGTTGGTGTGGTCTCGAACGGTAGAAAACTGAGAAAAAATACTCTAAGGGAAAACACTCTCCCTGTAGGGAAATATACAAATGCAAACCACAGCGCTTAAAGATTGTACAGAGAAACACCAGTTCAAAAATCAGTCACTGTGGGAGCACGCCTGTGACACAAACTCAACCACGACCACACAGCCGCCTTCCACACAACGTCGCTGTGTACTATGAACTACTCTGACACGAAGAACCCTCTGCTTCAACAGGAAGAATGTGAGAAGTTTCATGTGTTTGAAGACAACTTCCCATGGTGCCTCTGAAGTGACTCAGGACTACAGACAGGTTACGCATCCCTGGTACTCCACAAAAGCTGTATGCAAGTCCACTTAGGCTAAGACAATTTTAGGCACATCCCAACTAAAAAGTTCAGAGCACCAACCACGTAACATCAATAAATCAACAACACCGCACTTTATTTTCTCAAACACAATTTTGTACGTGAACATCTCAATTTCTCAAAGAGCTTGAATGATTATATCTGAAAGAAGATGTAGCCCACTGAACAGGATTTCACACAACAAGCAACGTTTTTACAATTTTGTAAGCTGAAAACAGAAGTTACGTTAACGTGTTTACAGCTGTAACTATTCACTGCTGATCTTCTAAATCTGGTACTGGTTGTGTGAGTTATTTATTCTCAAGTTTATAGGTGTTCTGTTAATGAAAAACATTTTGCTTTATGAGGTCTGTGTAAAAACTTCGTGGCATACAGAAGTAAAAGCCTACTTTTCAAGACAGCACGCATCTCAGTGAATCATACAAACGTCAGTGCGAAGGGACCTCTGGGAACCATCTAGCTCAATCTCCCACCCAGCTCCTCCCAAAGATGGATTATCACCAGTACTAGATGGGGTTAACTGCAGCTGAGTCTTGCAAACTTCTGGCAAAGAAGATCACTAAAGCTCTACACTGCACTACAGTTCCCTCTTAGTCCGGGCCATTTTTCCTAACCTCCACCGTGACACTCTCAGGCTGCAATCTATGGCTGTTGCCACTTGTTACTGGCTACCGTTTCCACCACAGATTCAGCTCTGCCATGTTCACAACCGCCCTTGAGTAACAGGCGGCCTCTAGGTCGTCCCATATTTCTCCCTTTGCAAGACTACACAAATGCAGTTACTTCAATGTCTCTTCTCATACTGTGTGTTGTAGGCCCCTGAAACTCCCAAGTTCCCCAGTATCCCTCCTGAACAATAAAGGGGAGCAGTGGGAGCGGGAGAACCACACTAATGGGGTATTGCAGTCCAGGTATGGCCTATGGCCTCATCAGCACGAAGCACAGGAGAGTAACAGCTTTCCCTGATCTCCTGGCTACATTCCTAACATAGCTCAGTACACAGCTTGCCTTATTCACAGTTACTGCATTGTTGGTCCACGTTCAACCTGGCACCAGCACAGCCCTAGCTCCTTCTCGGCAGGATGCCACACAGCCAGTCAGTTCCCAGCTTGTTCTGTCCCAGGTGCAGGATTCCGCACTTGCCCTTGCTGAACTTGGAAAGGTTTCTGTTGGCCCAGGCCTAGCGTTTTGCAACACCTCCCTGGACCGAGGCTCTGCCATTCTGAGTGTTGGCTACTCGTCCTAACATACTATCGTCTACAAATTTCTACTAAGAGTGCACACTGCCTCATCACTCAGGCTGTTGGTGGAGGTGCTGAACAACATGGGTCCTGCTGTTGACACCTAGGGTGCTACACTTTGCAACCGTCAAATGGATGTCAAGCTATCAATTCATACCCTTTGCTTCCAGCAGTCCAGGCAATTTTTAACACTCCCTGAAGACCCTTAGTCCCATATGCACCTATTTTGTTCCCGTCATTATTTTCCTCCTATAACACAGCCTCCTAGTAACCACAAAAACAACCAAAAAAAAGAATCTGGAATTAACAGTTTTATTCACTGCTCCCTCCTTAAGCCCTGGGGGTGTTCTTGGAAGAACAAGATAACGAGAATGAGAGGTTCACAAGGTATATCCCTAAGAGAACTAAGTTACAGTTGCAACAGCAGGCTTATTTCCAAATTGATATCTGATATTTCTGAGACTCCTTTCAACACGTTTCAGTGTAAATATTAATACGTACGATTAATTTTCCGAGTTGAGAATCAAGTGTAGATGTCAGATGTGTTAAGAAAAAACAAACAAAACCAGAATGAATAATCTGCGTGTACTTACTCACAGCAACAATACCAAGCTTCTTCACCTGCAATGAAAATAATAAAAAGGCACTTTTAGTGATTGGTTGCAATGAATTTGCTATAAACAGAAATCCACAATTTCTAGGAATCAACCTAGATAAGGGATTTGCATGTCTCATAAGGCATGAAAACCCACAGACAGCAAGTCAAAAGCAATGGGACAATATATTTGCCAGAAGACAACAATTCAGCAGCAGTAAGTTGCGCTTCTTAATATACTTTACTCTAAAGCAAAGGAAACTGAACACGTTTAGGTACCTTGCAGAGCTTGGGTAAATTTCTTCAGTAACAGCCATCTTTGCCCAGTGATGATCATTACTATTTTAGCTCAAAGTCTGCGGATAATATTGTCAGGAGTGAACAAGAAAAGACTATCATAAGGGCACAGGAAGATCTATGCTGTCTGCGCTCTGCTGTTCACTATAACCACTTGATTCAGCTCTGTTTTGTTACTGTTTCTATACACTGAAAACACTCTTATTGTACGGGAAGAAGTGAGTCAGTATCACGGGCTTTCATCTTGCAGAAATGAATTACATTAATCTGCTGCCAGACAGAAGCTTTCATGTGATCTAATGGATTTTAGAACTGTAGCCCTCAAACGCTACGCCAAAGCCATCCAAACTGCAGATGAGATTTGCGTTATCTGGCAACGAAGGAAAAGCTGTAGCGTCTGGGCCCTCCTCTGTCCGACGGACGGGCTGTACTGCACCCGTTGGGGCACAGAGAAACCTGCCGGGGCACTCCGCGTGGCTGCGTGGCTAACCGAGCCCGCTTCGCCCTGTTTAACAGCAGCCTCTCTCCCTCCTTCCCCTCCTGCCCTCCCTCCCCCGCCGCCGAGCAGCCCCGCTCGCCGCCGGGGCCTGCTATCGGGGCGCCGCGGTCCTCCTCGCACGCCCCCGCCTCGGGACAGCGAGGCCGTGAGGGCGGGCGGCGGGGACAAGGCGGTGGCCCAGCCCGGCCCGGCCCGGCGTCCGGACGTGCCGCCCCGCGCAGCCCCGGCCACTGCCGGGCCCAACACCGGCCAGCGGCGAGGCGGCCCGGCCGGGAAAGGAGAGCGGGGACGGGAGAGCGGCCGGCGGCCGCGTACTCACGTTGTAGGTGTGGACGCTGCGCCCGACGGCGGTGGCCACGTAGAACTCGCGGTGGCGGCCGTGGTAGCGCAGGACGTGCGGGACGTGGCCGCTGAACCGGCCGAGCACGCGGAAGCCGGCGAACAGCCCGCCGCCCTCACGCGCCATCGTGCGCTCGCGCGCCCGCCGTCCGCCCGCAGGAAGCGCCCCCCCTCCCGCTTCCGGCGCCCCTCCCCTCGCCGTGCACCGCCGAAAGCCGTCCCCGCGGCGGCCCCGGTTCCGCTACCGGGGCGGCGGCGGCGGCGCCGGCGCCGTCCCGCGGTCTCGCTCCGGGCGCGGGTTTGCCCGGCGAGTTGCGGAGGTTTTGCGCGGTGGCGGGCGCAGGGCTAGGCAACCCTCCCCCCCACACCCCCCACCCCGCCGCCGAGGGCGCCGCGGCGGCCGCCAGGGCACGCAGAGCGCCGTGACCCACGAGCGCCTGTACAGATATTCTCCACAGCCACGACTGCTCCGGGTTTTTTTATTCTTCTTTTTTGTTGTTGTTGTTTTATTATTTTTTTTTTTTTTGTCCCCCCCCCCCCCCCCCCCCCCTTCCCCTCACAAAGCACCAGGCCCGCCTCAGGCGCTGGCCCGCCGCAGAGGCACGCAGCGAGGCGGCAGAGATCGCGGTGAACGGCGCAGCCCGGCGGGGCCGCACCCGCGCGAACGACCTCTGTACTTCCGAAGGTGCTTGGTTTTTCCTGTTTTTTAATAAATTATCTTTAAGAAAAACAAACAAACCGCAGGATGATTTCGTTCGATGACTGCACGGCGGACAATAAATATTCAGCAAAGTCTGGTGGAGGGGGGAAAAAAATACAAAAAGCCACCCCCCAAAAGCCACCTATCCCAAATTGAAGTAGCTTCTCCACACCGCCATCAGCTCCCGGGCTTTGCTGTCGTCGCACGGGCTTCGGCTCGCCTTTCCGGCGCCGGCGCCCTGCCACGGCACACGCGTTAGCGGGGTTTTCGCGGGGCTCCCGGCGCCGCTGCCGGCGCTGCCCCCGGGCCTCCTGACGGCAAGGCTGCCCCGCCGCCCCGGCACCGGTCCTGCACCCACCTGTGGAGGTTGGTAGCCGAGGCAGTGCCGCTGCACGACGCAGAGGGTCAGATGCCAGCGCTGCGGCTGCCGGCCGCATCCCCACGCCCTCTCCAGGACGCACTCCAGCAGCCGGCCCGCCCGCTCTGCCCGCCGGGAGCCCTGCGGACAGACGGATGGTCACGACCCCGGCCCCGCCGGAGCCGTCAGCCCTCAGACCCCTTTCCCTTCAGCGGCTTCCCACGCATCCTCAAAAAAAGGTCGTCCACCCAGCCCTTCTGCCCTTCTCCCCTCCCGGGTCCCCATCCTCGCCCCCTTCTCCCCGCTTTCCCCCCCTTTTTCTCCCTTCCCCCCCGTTTTTCCCCTCTCCCTCGTTTTCCCCGCTTTTTCTCCTTTTTCCCTCTCCTCTCACCCTTTTCCCCTTGTCCCCCTCTCCCTTCCACCCACCCTCCCCCTTTTCTTTTTTCTCTCTCTCTCTTTTTTTTTTTTTTTTTTTTTTCTTCTTCCCTGCATGGAAAGGGAATGCCACCTAGCCGCCAGGGAAAGCGTGCACCCGGGCGAACCTCGGACTGCTGCGGACCCGCCGGCGGGGAGGGCGCGTCCTCGCAGGTGTGAAAATCGAGTTGTAGCTCCTGGAGAGAAACAACAACAACAACAGGGGATGCTCGTTAAAGCGCCGGCCCCTGGCGTCGCCGTCACCGGCTGCCCGCCCGTTATAGATAGGCATCCTTACCGCCCCGGCGCGCCGCCGCCCTCCCCGGAGCCGCGCAGGGCGCGGGCGGCTGCGGGAGTCGGGCGGCGGCGGTGGCGGTGGCGGTGCGAGGCAGCCGGTGCCGGGGCTGCGGTGGGCTGCTCCTCCCGAGCGAGCCAGCGGCGGGGCTGCTCGCACGGTGCGCCGCCCCAAAAGCCGCCGTCTGATCTTTCCGCTAAGCGCCGGCTGCGCGTGTGAACCATCCGCGTAGCTTCTAAACCACTTATCACCTTCGCAACCGTGACACCATCTTCAGCCTCGGTGAAGCACTATACAACCGACTTTCAGTCCTATGGGTCTGCAAGGCGTCGGGAAGAGTCGGGTAGCGCTCTGGCAGCAGCCGCCCGGGCTCCTGCTCTCCGTCCCTGCCAGTCCCAGCTTCGGCGAAGCACATTTTAGGAAGGTCGCCGGAAGAGAGTAGGAGATAACTTCCCCGTCCTGTTTCACAGGCACCGGTTTACTAAACTAGCCAACTCCCGGTTCGCTAATCGAGATTTTCAAAAAGAAGCTGCCGGCGGTCAAGGGTAAAATCGTGGAGGCAGTGCCGTCCCGACAGTTTCCCTCCGATGCCACCAGAGAAACCAACCTCTTTTGTAAAGGTCCTTTCTGGATCCAAAACGTTTAGCAGATCCTTTTGTATCCCGCCGTGGTTACAGAGGCTGAAATTGTAGGGGGATCCCAGCGGTAAGTCGGCGATCTGAAGAAAGATGACCAAGCCACAAAAGACTGTGTAAGAAAAAGCCAGAGGTTAATTCTCCTGCACCGCTACGTCACCCGACAAGGCACGGAGGACAGATCTGAAGAAAGGGATGCTGGTGCTTCGGGAGCACTAGAAAAACTGGTTGGTTACCCTTGTGATTATCCATGGTGTCTTTACACGTTGTTTTTCTCCTGCTGGGCTTCGGATCGTTGCTGGCTTCATATATGTACCTGTACGCCTACGGAAATGAAGGTTTCCAATTCCATAACCGGGGCTTATTTGGATGTCTCATGCACCTCTTTCCAGAACTGTAAATAATAATTATTCAGGCTTCAAGTTGTGTCACAGATTCGGAAAGAAAACCGGTATAATGAATGATAATCAAACACAGCATTCAAACCCAAACCAAAACAAAAGAAAACAAAAAACTCCACGACAGCCAATCTTGCGTGAAACAAGTGTGCATAGCCCTCCCCATAACTGCGTGGGATCCACCTTCCACGTGGACTCTTGCAGTTACACGCGATTTTCTCTCAAAGGTGAGACGAAGCACCCCAGGGCTCCGACCTGCAGATGGGCTGCCCAAGGGTTGGACGCTCATACCCTCCATACCGAGGTCGCAGGGGCGTCTCTAGTGCGTCGTTTTAACACGCTAGTGCGGGAGCGGGGGGAGATAGTGGTCATTTTCCTGTGCAGCCTACAGCTTTTTTTCTTCCTTCGAAGATGAACGTTTTTACCTTAAAAATAAAAAACAACAACAAAAAAAAACCAAAACCACTTTCCCCGAGGCGCCCCTTCGCTTGCACAGGCTGCGGGGAGGGCAGCCGAGGGGCACTTGCTCTGCCGTGGGGACAGCCTAGCTGACAGGGCAGCCGGCTGTCCCTGGCACTGAGGACCGCGACGCCCGGGACATCGGGGGCCAAGCTGCCCCGAGCACCGGCGAGGAGGATGCCCGGGATGTCGGGAGCCAGGCTGCCTCGGGCACTGGGGACCAGGGTGCCCGAGAGCCGGCGGAGGCCGGCGAGAGGACGCGCGGCACCGCTGCCTCCCTCGCCCCGAGAAGCCCCCGGAGCCCTTCCTCCGAGGGCGGTCAGCACCGGCGCCTCAGCCACGGTCCCCACCAGATATTCCTTGTTCCCACAAAAGTGGTTCGCGGGAAGTGCCCCGGGAGCCGCTGCAGAAGTCCATGTCGGGGCTGCGCGGTCCGGGCAGGGGCGCGGGGCTCGCACTACAGAGCCGCGCCGAGCCCAGCCCGGCCCGGGCCAGCCGACCCGAGCCGCACCTAGCCGCTCCTCCCGTCCCGCCGCCGGCGCGGCTGCGGAAGCTTTAAGCCCAGCCTCAGCTCAGTTTCAGAGAAAGTTCGTGTTCGTTTTCGGGCAATGCTTCTCCGACATGAGTCATTAGGGAAACCCAGGAGGACTGTCACCGCGGCGGGAAAACGGGCTTTTTTGGCCGGCTGAGCTGGGGACGAGCCAAAGCAGATTAGTCAACACCGCGTGCCTGTCCGCTTGAGCGGGTTCCCCCCGCCACCCCCTTCTCCCCGCTCCCAGGTCTCTCCCTTCGCTCTGCATTTTTTGCTTCCCGTCCTGCGTCCGGCAGCCTCGCCGGCCGCTCCTGCCCCGGGTCGCCCAGCGGGACGGTGGGAGCTGCCGGGCCCCGGCCCGGCTTGGCCGAGCCCGGGAAGGTGCAGAGCGGGACGCGGAGCTGCGCAGGCTTCGCCGCTGAGAGATCCCAGTCGCTGGTTCTAAGTGTGGCCTCAGGCCCGTGACTCTGCGCACGTGTGCATAGGTGGATATAAACCTAATTCTGGTCGAAACAGACGCCCATGCCTTAAAAGCTACTGCACGGATCGAGGTGCAGTTGCAGAGCAGGTGCGCTGAGCTTTAGCGTGGCTCGGGTGGCCGTTAGCACTTGAGGAAGTCTTGTCAGGATGCTTGTCTTCATCGCTCTCACGGTGTTGTCAAACAAACGAACAAAATCCCAGTTTCCAAAAGGATGTCTTGTTCTCACATTCCAGAACCTGTTTGGGTTTTCCTAACTTTCGAAGTCGTGTGCCTTCATCTTTCTCTGTTGTTTTTGTTTGTTTGTTTGTTTGTTTGTTTGTTTTTTTCTGAAGTTGCTAATGGGCTTCCTAAAAGTTGGGAAGTTAAAAAAAACCCGCAATTATTCTAAATAGCTTTGTGTTTCTCGTTTTACAGTTGCATAAACGAAGATGCACCCTAGCATAAAGTAAGTCACTTCAGTGAGTTTTAGTGTACTCCTGAAAACCAGCGGCTTAATGATGAAAAGCCTGTTCCTGCCACGAATTCAGTGTAATACTGACCTAAGGAAGGAACTTAGGACCAAGAAAATGTTATTTTTACTTTCAATTATTCATTTGACTTTGCTGAACAGGACACAACACTGTGAATAGATAAATAAATGTGTTTATTTGTACTTATTAAACAGGACGTAGTAGTCCTGCGTACAGGTAAAGAACACAACTTGTTTTAATGCAAATAACATGGTGTTTAAATTATTTTCCATCACTGTTAATATGTGTATGCTTTTATTTCCAAAGATGTGTCTCTGAAGTTATCAGTTTAACAAAGTTGCAGCAGACGCTGGCAATATAATCAGATCAGCAAATAAAAAATGTGTTTTTTAAAGGAAGTAGAAATGTATATGGCTATAAAAGGCAATTTGACATTCAAAACATGCTTGTAAGTAAGTTCACGTGAAAGATTACTAAGAAAAAAGGAATTCGCTCACTTTTTCTTTAATCACATTTTTGTACATGAAAAATTCTGTGAATAAACAATATCTGTTAACAACTTTGCTGGTCTCTCATTTCCACGCAGCAGTAACCTCAGAAATGGCAAATTATGATGAATATGTTTTAAAGTTTGCTTTCTATTTTAACTTCTTCAGAGATACATGTTCAGTTACTGACATAAGTACTAGAGAGATGGGGAGAAAAAGAGGAATTTAGAAAAATCTGTCCTTTTTTATAACTATAGCAGTTCAAAACTTTTAACTTTTACTTGCTCCAGCCATAAGAATGCTGAAGCCTCACTTCTGTCAGCACCTTTGACCTGAGCAGTTGGCCAAATTTGAGAGATTTGGAAGCGGTTTTCATTAAGAGAACTAGCGTGTGACAAGAAGACATTTTTCTGATTAAGCTTTATACTTACAGTAAATTCACTTTCTTCCCTAATCCCTGCTGCCCTGGTTGCCTTGAACACCTCACATTTGTGACCATGCTTGAGCAGCAGAAAGATAAGATTGAGAAACAGCTATTTTCCCTGCAGGTCGAGACAGTATCTGTGTGGGTGGTACTGCTGCCAGCCCTCGCTGGGAGAGAAAAAGTTCGAAGCCCACAAGAAGTCACTGACTTTGGAAGATGTTTCTGATCAATATTATTATATTACTGTTTGACTTGTATTCGCTGAGCCAATTTTTAATTGTTACATCTTGGTACATGTAGCTGAAAGGCAAACCTTACTTTTTCTTTTTTCCTACATGTGAGCAATATATTCCTTCCTAAAACACCTCACTGCTACGGAAATGCCGTCATATCCAGGATGTTTAACATAATTATATTTTGTATATGTAGGATCTGGGAATTTCTTAAATTATGAAATTATGTACTTGGAAAGGAGAGATGGGGGTGGTGGTGATTACCTGAGGGAAGCTGGGGAGGTGGGAAGGAAGTGCGTTGGTGGTTGAACACATGCACGGTGTGTGTCACAGCCCCAATGCCCAGCACAGGCTGCCCTGGGGTGAGGCAGATGCACACAGCCTGTCTGTGACCTGCCCACTCTCTCCAGCAGCCACATGCACAGGAGATCCTCCATCTGCCTGGATAAATGCTGCTCAGGTTTCCCTTTTCACGAATCGAGCTCTGGCTGAAGAGTTCTCTGCTGGCCCTTTCACAGGTGCAGCAAGCACTGCACACTTCTGTGGTGCTCAGCTCTGTCTAATCACTGGTGACAGCACCCAGCCAGCAAACCAAAAATGCCCTACCTGTAGCAGCTTGGGCATATGAATGCGGCCATCAAGAAACCTGTACTTAAGAAAAGATGAAGATGATGTTAGAGATATCTTTCATGCACAGAGCATACAGGTAAAAGCTCCATGGCCTCACATTGTCTCATTTGTTTTTGTTAAAACAATTTTATTTCAGAAAATGACATAAAATTTTTTTGAAGTATCATAGTTTCAAAGAATCGTTTAGGTTGGAATAGACCTTTAAGATCAACAAGTCCAATCATTAACCTAGCATTGCCAAGTTCACCAATAAACCATATCGCAAAGTGCCCTGAAATAAATAAATTTTTCCTAATATCCAATTTAAACCTCCCCTGGTGCAGCCTGGGGCTATTTCCTTTTGTCCTATCACTTGCAACTTGGGAGAAGAGACTGACATCCACCTCACTGCAACTTCCTTTCAGGTAGTTGTAGAGAGTGATAAGGTCTCCCCTCAGCCTCCTTTTCTCCAGACTAAACACCTCTAGTTCCCTCAGCTGCTTTTCGTAAGGCTTGTGCTCCAGATCCTTCACCAGCTTCGTTGCCCTTCTCTGGATACACTCCAGCACCTCAATGTCTGTCTTGTAGTGAGGGGCCCAAAACTGAACACGGTATTCGAGGTGAAGCCTCACCAGTGCCGAGTATGGGGGCACAACCACTTCCCTAGTCCTGCTGGCTGCACTATTTCTGATACAAACCAGGATGCTGTTGGCCTTCTTGGCCAACTGGGCACACTGCTGGCTCATGTTCAGCTGGCTATCAACCAATATCCACAGGTCCTTTTCCACCAGACAGCTTTCCTTTCACTCTTCTCCAAGCCTGTAGCATTACACAGGGTTGTTGTAACCCAAGTTCAGGATCCACGCTTTGCAACATAATGGAAATTAGAAGTGTTTCTACATTCCCATCTGATGCCTGGACCCTGCTCTTCCTGGTCCCAAACACAGAAGCTTGACTGGTTGTCTGATGGGTGTTTAGGAGCTTACCTTCTCAAACACAAGCAGCAGCTAAATGCTGGTGATGACCTCTCATGCCACTTGGAACAGATGTATGTATCCTTGTCAGGAACACCCAAAGTTGGATGGTGGCTGGCAATGAAAATACAGCTCTGAGAGAGTGTAGCAGCTCTTGCCTTCGACATTCCTCAGCTTCCCCCAGAGATCAAAAGACATGTCAGCAAAACACAGGAGTATATCCATATTACTGGGGAAAAAAATCTAACCTTTTTGATCTAACAGGCCACAATCATGGTATTTATTTGGATAGCTGCTGACCACACTATCAGCACATCAGCAGGACTCAGGCACGCCGGTCCTGAGATGAATACAGAATATCTTTCTCCCAAACCTCCCAATGCTGGTGGCTTCTACATCGCACGTAGAAAACGCCAGGTTTGAACACCAAGTCCCACAACATCAACACCTGGCACATTCTTTCTTTTAAGAACTTCATACAGATCTTAACATTATTCTCAGGACTATTTGTTTCTAAAATTAACTTCCTGGCTCTTTAGGAAAGTGAACAGTCATCAGGAAGAGAAGCTTCAGCACCAGGAGCCAAACTGATGGCCATCTTCCTTTAGCAGGATCCAGACTCTCAGCTGAGGTCCTTTCCATCCAGGCTGACTAAGCATATTAGTGGAGATCTGTTATTCTCTGTGCAGGTCAGTTGCTGGAAGGAATAAAATACACATTCCCAGGAGGAGTCACACTGATCCGTTGCCAGAAGAAGACTGCAAAGACTCAGCACACTTGCAGTTGATATTAATACCCTTAAGGGACTGCAGTCTGTGGGTTAAACACATTTGTCCCTCCTGTCCTACCCACTGCCATCCCCTGTTCTCTTGCCATGTCCGTTTCATCTGTCCAAGCATCTTCTCTCTCCACATCTCCGACGTCAGGCTCTGAGTGTTTTATGCTTCTGTTCTTATTCAGTCCCAACAATTTTCCAAGTCCACCCTTAAACGTTTATTTTTAAGCTTTTGCCTTTCCTTCCTTTTCTTCTTCTTCCTAGAGAAGAGTCTACCTGCTATCAAACTTCTCCTTTGCTTTCTTCTACTCCTCATCTTTCAAGATCCTATGAGAAGTTATGAACAAGTGCGTTAAGACATCGATCGCATCTACTCTATTTCACAAATGCTAAAATGGCAGAATTGTAACCATGTCATGATTTTGGGAATTCTCGGCTCATCTGACTTAAGGCGGTTGAGATACTTTAGTCTTGTGTTGTCATACCTTATTAACATGTTTAACTTTCTTTGAAGTGTAGATTACATTTCCCAAGTTAATAAGTGATCATTACAATAGTGCTGTCATCTTTTTTACCCCTTTCTTTCAGTAGTACTCCAGTTTAACTCCACTGTTCTTCTGTATCAAATTTAATATACTTTAACTTACTGTCCCTACACTTTGGAATGTAGTGTTTAAGGACGAATTGAAAAGAAGGACTTCAATGAAGTCCAGTGTGCACGCAAAATCTGAACAAACAGAAGACACCATTTCAAACTGATAATAAATAACCCTCAGCGTGCCTCTGGAGTATAATGAACCTGCCTTGCATCGTAATTGGATACCCACTGGCTGTCATTACAATTTGATACGCCTGATGATATAAGAAACACATTTCACATCACCAAAGCAGGATTAGGAAAATCAACTCACCTTTTACTCCTCAGTCATTTTTCCTTACAACTCTACCTTCGAAGCCACCAAATTTAGCTAGATCAGTCAAAGATTTTCCAGCTAGCAAAGATCATGAAAAATCAGTTCGAAATATGTCACCAAATATCTGGGGTTCATCTCATCCAATGAAATAATTATTTCAGCAGAAACCCAGTTCAATTATTGATGTTGTTTGTCAAGAGAGAAACCCTGAGGCCCTTGTTCAGCAAGGAGAATTGAAAACTGTATTCTTGAGAAAGTCAGTCTCACCACTATTGAAAACAGTGAAACCAAAAGGATATCCTTGTCCTCGATTAGTCACTGGATCCACAACTTCTGGAGAAGGTGAAGAATGATATATGTCCAACTGGAAATGTTGATTGCTAAATAACATTTCATTTTTTTCTGATACACAACTGATAATCTTTAACAAAATAACAGCAACCTATCTCTTCTGCTATATTTGCTCTTTCATGCACTTTGCTGCTTACTTCAACTTCATGCAGTGATGGTTTTATAAAATCTTTCTGAACATTTCAGTTGCACACTGTTTAACAGGAATATGGTTAGACAAACACTGCCATGAGTTTGACATTATCAGTGTAATTAAAGGGTACTGTGAAGAAAAAGATAAATTTGTAAGATTTTTTTTTCACAGGTATTAGTAAAGTAAGTACATGATTTAAATCACATGGGACTGAATGAGAATATAAGATCTACATTAAACAGGAATCATAGAATCAGAGAATCATAGAATGGTTAAAGTTGGAAGGGACCTCAAAGACCATCTAGTTCCAACACCCCTACCATGGGAAGGGAAACCCTCCACTACACTAGGTTGCCCAAAGCTTCATCCAGTCTGGCCTTGAACACTTCCAGGAATGAGGCATCCACAGCTTCTCCAGGCAATCTCTTCCAGTGCCTCACCACCCTCAGAGTGAAAAATTTCTTCCTTATATCTAATCGAAATCTGCTCTCTTTCAGTTTAAAGCCATTGCCTCTTGTCCTATCACTACACACCCTTGGAAAAAGTCCCTCTCCTGCTTTCCTGTAGGCCCCCTTCAGGTACTGGAAGGCTGCAATAAGATCACCCCAGAGACTTCTTTTCTCCAGGCTGAACAGCCCCAACTCTCTCAGCCTGTCTTCACAGCAGAGGTGCTCCTGTTCCTCAGATCATCTTTGTGGCCCTCCTCTGGACTCGCTCCAACAAGTCCATCTCCTTCTTGTGTTGGGGTCTCGTGAGAGCTGAACGCAGTATTCCAGGTGGGGTCTCACAAGAGCAGAGTAGAGGGGCAGAATCACCTCCCTCGACCTGCTGGCCACGCTTCTTTGGATTCAGCCCAGGATACAGTTGGCTTTCTGGGCTGCCAGTGCACATTGCTGGCTCATGTTGAGCTTCTCATCAACCAACACTCCCAAGTCCCTTTCCTCAGGGCCACTCTCAATCCATTCTCCGCCCAGACTGTACTTGTGCTTGGGATTGCCCCAACCCACATGCAGGACCTTGCACTTGTCATTGTTGGACTTCATTAGATTCTCACAGGCCCTCCTGTCAAGCCTGTCAAGGTCCCTCTGGCTGGCATCCCTTCCCTTCAGCGAGTCCACAACACCACACAGCTTGGTGTCATCTGCAAACTTGCTGAGGGTGCACTCAATCCCACTGTCCATGTCACCAACAAGGATGTTAAATAGCACTGGCCCCAGTACTGACCCCTGAGGAACACCACTCGTCACTGGCCTCCACTTGGACATTGAACCGTTGACGACAACTCTTTGAGTGCGACCATCCAGCCAATTCCTTATCCACCAAGTGGTTCATCCATCAAAACTATGTCTTTCCAGTTTTGAGACAAGGATGGTGTGCAGGACAGTATCAAGTGTTTTGGACAAGTCCAGGTTGATGAAGTCGGTTGCTCTTCCCTTATCCACCAACGCTGTAACTCTATCATAGAAGGCCACCAAATTAGTCAAGCACCATTTGCCCTTAGTGAAACCATACTACTGAGGTATCACATTCACTACGGGGAGCAACATAACCTTAGTATTACAAACAGCTTGCTACAAAACAGTTTCTTATCTTGCCATTCATGACTGAAGCTCAGTGTTGACAAGCGTGTGCCTTTGTGCTGATTAGGTAAAAATTTGGAGCAGGTCTAGCCAGTACTGGAAGGTTCAGATCAAAACAGGTTTAAGCTGTTGCACTGCTAGATCCACAGAAATCATCAGAATTAAGCTGCTTCATAATTACCTGATCAGTTTTGTACCCAAGTACAATATGCTTTACTTTTTGTTAAAGGAACCTGGCATTTAGCTGAACTTCCTCTACCCCTACTCTCGAAAAGAACAATGTGCCAGAAATCTTCTTTATGTAAATAATGCTGAATTATATTTGGCCAGGAAAGGTTGCCAAGTAGAGTAATGGAGAGATGTAGTACAGCCCCAGGGAAAGCAAATGAAAATTCCTGCTAACTAGAACCTAGAGGATGTCTAACTCTCACTTTACTCCTGATTTTACAGTACCTTCACTCAGAACTGCAAGCCTCAATGCTGCTGCTCAGCCGTTGCGTACCCATATGCATCCCTATATAGGGTTACTCACTCCCTATGGGAAGCCCTCTACCCTGAAGTCTTCCTTAATAACATCTCTAATAATGTCAAAGACTCCTCGCATCTCATGGCCTTGGATTTCCATCTAGTGCTGCAAATGACCCATGGTCTCAAGACAGCCCAGGGAAGTTACAGCACGTGGCAGCACCTTACAGGAAACTGTTTTGGGCTGCCCTACTTGCCAGCCTGAGACAGTTGGAGGAATACCTACACTGAAAGCGTGACAGTTTGTTTATTCATTCCTGTGCTCCTTCCTTGTCAACCCAACAGCAGAGAGCGGCAGTCTGCCCATCATACACCCGGGGAGAGCAGCAGAGTTTCCCACTCGCCCTGGAGCCCAGAGCAGTGGTGCGAGGAGCTGCTGCCCCCCCTCCAGGGGCGACAGCTTCTTTGGCATCACTCCTGGGGGGACTGGAGCCTGACATGGAGCTTTTGCCTCCTGCCAGAAACCCCCGGCTCCTGCTGGTACTTCCTTCACCTGGTAGCGTGTTCCAAGATAGGCCTATCCCAAAGTACTTAATACTAAAGTGTTAAATTGGATAAGGTAACCTGTAGCTTGTGTGAGGCTAACAAAGCTGGAGTCCAGGTAAAATGTGCATATCCATTTCATTTTATTCATATAGTATGTCCTGTTCAAAACTTCACGTCCCCGCCGATTCCTGGGCACGCACCATGTCTCCGCACCGTCCCGAGCCACTCCCAGTGCCCCAGTCCAGCCACAGGCAGCCATGCATTCTCAGCCTTGCTGCCATGCTACCTTGTCTTGCTCTCTCCAGAAGTCTGCTTTCAGATAACCCACATGTCTCCCACCTCTTTGTCTTTAACTTTCCTCTGACTTTTCTGTTTGTGTCGTCTGTTAGCACAAGCCTGGCTGGGTGAAGGGCAGAGGGTTGGGGACGCCGTGCCTCTCGCACCCATTCCCAAGCGGGAAGAACCAGTTCAGACCTGCTGCTGGTGTGGGTCGGTTGCAGTTGTGGCTTGACTGGAGCATGACGTTTCCCACATGAGCTCTGTGTGATTAAGAAACATAGCGTGTGGTAGACACAGAGAAACAGAAGTTGAACCTAAGACGAGTTTAATTTGGCAGAAAGGATGAACCCTGAGGTCAGGCAAAGAGCTCAGCTCTGCGCATTGTCTTGACAGCTGCAGGGTGGAGGTGCCCGGCATTCAAAGCAGGGTGTGAAGTAAGTGGGACAGACAGGAAAACGAGACTTTGAATTTAGATCTGTGCTTAAGCAGTGCTAGGGAGAAGGTTCCTCCCTGCAGGGAGACAGAAACCTCATTCCTGGGGACCCTCGGGAAGCATGATGGGAGACACACATCAGCATGGTGCCGACTGACTGCAAACAGCCTGACGGGTGGCCATGCAACAAAAACACCCGCGTGACGTACCGCTGAGTAACCCTGCATCATCTGCTGTCACGGTGAGGGGGCCGTTCCACTCAAAATGAAGTGGGCTCTTTCCCGTCACAGGTAGAGGAAAGGGAAATCATGGGGATTTTTTCTGTCTCCTTCCCCATGGCACAGAAGATGTTAGATGCCTTACTGAGAATTGCCCTTGGATTGTAGGGCCTTCATCCACGTGAATTTAAAGCCAAATATTTTTTCGACTGCAGCTACTCTGTGCCAGCTCATAGGCAGAGAGGACTAGGAGAAAACTGGGAGCCAGTTCCTGCTGCAAATGGGATTGGGGTCTGCTAGGTTAAACTAAACTGGGCGACGTTCTTACAGATTAGATAAGCAGATTCAAAAAGGTTGCTACTGTGTAATGTCTGATTACTCTTTCAAGTGTATTGCTGTTTAATGTTTCCTGACAAAAATTATGAGTAGCTGGAGCCAGTGCGCTTAGGCATTTTGAAGTTATAATTATTTGTAAGTTGGCAAACAATATCTTAATCACGCTTTTAGGGGCTGTTCTGAAAAGAATGTAAAGCCCTCTGGCATTGACGTTCGTGTAGAACTAGCCATTTTGGTGGCACGTGATTCAAAAGACTGAGCCAACCTTTTTCCTCGTCTTGTGGGTCTTGATCCACTGTGTTTTATATAGCATGAAATAAATCAAAGCGGCTACTTTCGACTCCAGTATTGTTTTAAGATTTTCCAGTTGTGAGAAGAAGATGGAAAAGCAGCAAAGCCATGATTTGTGGAACTGGAAGGGACCCTATTTTCTGAGACTCCATGTCAAACAGGTGCTTCACATGCTGTGTGCCAGCCTTCAGTGTGTGCCACGCAAGCACTCACACAAGAATAGCTTGATCAGAGGCTGATTGACAACAGGTATTTTGCTTTTTCAGCTCAAAATACTCTTTTACTAGTAAAAAATAAAAGTGAATAAAAATAAAAAAGAAAAAAAAAGCTAATAGAAACTGAAATTCATCCTGATCCTATTATATTCTGTATGCATATATGGTACGAAACATTAATAAATAGAAGTACAGTATATAGATTTTATAACTTCACTTCAAAGCAAGAAATACTAGAAATGTTGACAAATGCTGTCCAGAAAGTAACATATTTTACCAGGAAAAATAGACTGCAGAGTATAAATTTAAGTATATTGCTTCCAGAAAAATATGGTGAGATACATAACTTCCAGAATAAAACTCTAGGAGGTATTGGGAATTTAGATGTGGTAACCTCTTCAGATAAACACATTTTTTAAAAAGTTTTGTGAAGGATGAGCCGTAATTTTCTATGAGTATTTTCTAGTTTCTCAGTTTACAAGTTATTATCTTTGTACTGGAGATGAACAGTATATAACTCCTATTTAGATGAAAACATTTAGATGTTAATTGCCAAGAAATGTTTTAAACAGATATTTTGCACATCGAAATGCAATATTTCTCATTTATATAATAACAACTGCCTGAATGATAAGATTTGTGTCTCTTAGGAGAAAAAACATAGGTGGCATGAGTCAATTACTTCTCTTGTGCAGCTCTATTTAGTTCCAAGAAACATATGCACAGTCTCATTTTCCCAGAGGCTGTGGAAAGGTGGTGTAGAAAGAAGGAAAGAAGTGCTGGTGCCTCTGCTCTTACCTCACGATAGCGGTCAGAGCAGTATCCTGAACTTGCTAGTTTTCCAGCTGTCTCAGAATATCGTTGTTCTTGAACCTCAGAGAAAGATGTTCAAGAAGGTCTCCCTCTGGTTTTGCACTAAGAACCAGCTCTGTGGCAGTCATTGTAATTTTGTACCTTATCCCAACTCTATCCATCTTTTTCTGTTAAACTATAAAGTTGACATTCCTAGTGGTTTGCAGATCTGAATTTTTTTTTGAAACATAGCTATGTGCATATTTAGATTTCATGTCATGGTAGGCTATTTCTACCAACTTGAAACTTTGAAAACCAGCTCATCCTACCCAATGTCCTTTAGAAATGCAAGTATTAAGCTAAGAGTAGTTACCAAGACTATTTTCAGTCTTCGAAATGGTAAAATAAAAATAGTTTAAGCCATTAAAGCAGCTACAGAGACCCTGTGCAAAGGTTTTGCAGCAGGAGCAGACATTAATGGGCTTCTGTAAAAACTCTATTTCAGGAGTGCCTGGAAAGCTGGCAAGTCATGCACGGTGTCATTCTTCTTTTTATTGATAAACATACGTTCTCTCCTTGGTACTTGCACATCAGATTTTATTTTGGAACCATTCCTGTAGATATGCCTGTAGATATTGAAATCTGTTGTTAGTCCTTCTCTCCTTTATAATTCTCCCTTAGATTTTATGATCTTTTATGATCTTCTCCTCAATATTTTCCAATTATCAGAAAAACTCAGGAAATTAATGACAGTCTGGTTCAGGTACACAATAATGTCGATGGCTAAAGTTCCCCAAAATAGAAGCTGTAAAGTGGGCTTAAAATACTTCACCGTTCTCCCTTGCTGACTGCTGATGACGTCATACTTTGTCTTCACCATTAGAGCGATTTTCTCAGTGTGAATCAGCTGCTTCTAAACTACATCCTTCACCTATGGTTGCAGAGAAAATAGCTATAGACTTCATTATAAAACAAATTTCCTGACACTTAATACATTATCTATTAACTGTATTTAAGTCCAGACAGCTATTAGCTCAAGTAGCATAAACTCTGGCATTTTGTACAAATTCCAGAGGGCCAAGTTTTGCACACAGCTTTCCTACAATCAACAGGTAGAAATGCTCAGTCACGGGGAATCTCTGCATAAGAGCTATTGGGAAGTCAGTTTCAAAAACCTCATTTTCAAACCATTTCAAATCTTTTCCACACCATTTTAGTATATCTGACCTAATTGTGTGTACCTGACAGTCTTGTGAATTTTGTGAATTCTTGTGAATTTTACAAATCTACCTATTCTTTCAGTAATTGGCTTCTGTTTAACTAATAAAGTCTAACGCAAATAAAGGGCAACTGTTTTATTCTCAAACTTTGGTGATTTGATTAGCTGTTCCTGGTATCGAGTGTTTTGTTCTGGCTTCTTCTCTACTTTGTTCATCTTTTCTTGTGGCCTTTTTTGGTCAGCATTGCATTTATCTAGCCTGCTCTTCCTATATCTGCATGATTCCCAAGCTTCCAAACCACATTTAATGTTTCTAAAGTTCCAACAAGGCAATGGACAGGAAGAAAATCTCCCTTACTAGCCCACATTTTGAACACAAACCCGAACTCTCAGGGTTCAGAGCAGTCATCTTCCATCACATGCATTAGAAAGTACTTCTTTCTCTTCCTGGCTGCTAGGAGGAAAAGCTTTATGTCCCATGACAGGCCATATAGCGGTCCAAAAGGCCAAGATTTTGTCTTTCTTGCACCCAAGCATCATACTTTGCAAGTGATGATTTTCTTCAAGTATTTGCTGAAACCTGGAAAAAACAGAAACACGGGTTTCCTCATACCCTCCTCTGTGGTATGTAATTATATTTATCTTACTTGTCCAATTAGCGCTTGTGGAAGTCAGATGTCTTGTGGATCCCAAGACATTTCTTATGTTCTTAATGCAAACGTCAGGATTAGTCTTCTTAAAGTTTTGCCAGTTCATCAGCATGTAGATTTACTGTCTGGACATCTCTAGTGCTTTAGTAACTCCTTCATGTGGGCTTTCTTGAAGTTTTTGAGGAAGCATAAAATATCTGCCTAGTCTGTGTCTAGGACACAAACTGAATAAAGACATTGCCATTTTAGTGAGGCACGTCAAACACGCTTTACCACAAACATGCCCTTGTGGCAAATGCAGACAATGGTACCCTGGACTGCATTAGAACAAGTGTTGCCAGCGGGTCAAGGGAGATGATCCTTTCCCCCTACTCAGCACTGGTGAGGCCACACCTGGAGTACTGTGTCCAGTGCTGGGTTCCCAAGTACAAGACAGACATGGACATACTGGAGAGAGTTCAGTGAAGGGCCATGAAGGTCATGAAGAGACTGGAGCATCTCTCCTATAAAGGAATGGTGAGTGAGTTGGGAGTCTTCAGCCTGGAGAACAGAAGGCTCAGGGGAATCTCATCAGTGTCTAGATAAATACCTGAAGGAAGGGTATAAAGAAGATGAAGCCATGCTCTTTCCATTGGTGCCCAGTGAAAGGATCAGAAACAATGGACACACACTGAAACACAGGAGGCTCCCTCTGGACATCTGGAAATGTTTTTTCACTGTGAGAGTGACCAAGTGCTGGCACAGGTTGCCCAGAGAGGTTGTGGAGTCTCCATGCTTAGAATCATAAAATCATAGCATCATCTAGGTTGGAAAAGACCCTTAAGATCATCAAGTCCAACCATTAACCTAGCATTGCCGGATCCACCAATAAACCATGTCTCAAAGCACCACGTCTACACATCTTTTAAATACTTCCTGAGGTGGTGACTCAACCGCTTCCCTGGGCTGCCTGTTCCAATGCTTGATAACCCTTTTGATGAAGAAATTTTCGCTAACATCCAATCTAAACCTCCCCTGGTGCCACTGGGGCCATTTCCTCTTGTCCTATCACTTGCTACCTGGGAGAAGAGACCAACACCCACCTCAACACAATTTCCTTTCACATAGTTTTAGAGAGTGATAAGGTATCCCCTGAGCCTCCTTTTCTCCAGTCTAAACAACCCCAGTTCTCTTGGCCGCTCTTCATAAGACTTGTGCTCCAGACACTTCACCAGCTTCACTGCTCTTACTTGGACACACTCCAGCACCTCAATGTCAGTATTCAAGGCGCAGCCTCACCAGTGCCAGTTACAGGGAGATAATCACTTCTTGACCAAGGCCTGTCTCATCCCGAACTAACAATCCCGAAAACAGATAAGTCCCGATACCACAATCCCGGACAAGCAAGAGGCCCGAAAATAGAGAGCGAGACAGAGAGAGCACTCTGAGAGTCCGAAAGTGAGAGCCCTGGAAGAGCAAAGGCCCTTCTTTCCAGCTGACCCTCATTTTTATACTGGGCATGACGCTGCACTATATGGAATACTAATTGGCCAGTTTGGCCCTCAATCCTAAGTCTAAGTACAAATCATAAGGAGAGTCGTGGACCCCCTGTCCCGGCCATGCTCCCCCCTATCCTGTTGTGCTCCTGCACACTGGCAAGAACATGGCAAGCTGAAAAGTCCTTGAGACCTCAGTGCCAACTATAAACATCAGTGCGCTGTCAGCGTTCTTCTCGGAGCAAGTCTCAGATTAAAACCAAAACACGGAGCTCTTCTAGCTGCTAAAAAGCTCTTCTAACTGCTAAAAAGCTGTTAGTCCAGCTAGAAGGCTGGACTAACTCTGTCCCAGCCGAAACTAGGAGACTTATCCTTTGTCACTATGTTTCCCCCTGCATCCAATAAAGGGTGGAGATTCTCTGTATCTCTCCTTTTGTTGTTAATGTATTTATAGAAACATTTTTAATTGTCCTTTACAGCAGTAGAAGAAATAAAGTTCTTGTTGGGCTTTGGCCCTTTTTTCTCCCTGCGTAACCACACAACATCCTTGTAGTCCACCTGAGTTGCCTGCCCCTTCTTCCAAAGGTCACAAACTCTCTTTTTGTATTCCTGGGTTCCAGCCAAAGCTCTCTCTTCAGTCAGGCCGCTCTTCTTCCTCACTGGCTTGTCTTTTGGCATATAGAGATGGCCTGCTCCTGAGCCGTTAAGATTTCCTTCTTGAAGAATGTCCAGCCTTCCTGGACTCCTTTGCCTTTCAGGACTACCTCCCAAGGGACTCTGTCAACCAAGCCCCTAAACAGGCCATAGCCTGCCCTCCAGAAGTCCAAGGTAGCAGCTCTGCTGACCCTCCTCCTCACTTTGCCAAGAATTGAAAATTTTATTATTTTGTGATCACTATGTCCAAGACAGCCTTCAACCACCACATCACTCAGAAGTCTTTCTTTGTTTGAAAATAACAGGTCCAGTGGGCTGCCTTCCCTTGTTGGCTCATTCATTAGCTTTGTCAAGAAGTTATCTTCCACACACTCCGGGAATCTCCTGAACTGTTTCCTCTTAACTATATGATAATTTCAGCAGATATCTGGTAAGTTGAAGTCATAAAATCATAGAATAATAGAATCATAGAATCATAGAATGGTTAGGGTTGAAGGGACCTCAAAGATCATCTAGTTCCTACTCCCCTGCCATGGGCAGGGACACCCTGCACTACACCAGGTTGCTCAAAGCCTCATCCAACCTGGCCTTGAACACTTCCAGGGATGGGGCATCCACAGCTTCTCTGGGCAACCTGTTCCAGCATAGGAAATTTTCTCATCACATGTTTAACCCAGGCCCCAGGGAGGCAATAGATACCTGAAGATATTCAAAACACGTCTGGACACAGTCCTGGGCAATGGGCTTCAGGTGGCCATGCTGGAGCAGGGAGATTGGACCAGATAGTATCCAGAGGTCCCTGCCAGCTTCAACCATTCTGTGATTCCGTGATTCTGAAACTCTGTACACCCTGAAAATAGTGACTTCTTTTGAGTTTGTGATGTACTGGTTTATGTATTTTTGACTGATTTTGATAGTTGTCATCTTAGCCTTGATTATAACACACACCTGAAAACTTGATGCTTCACTCTGGCAGAGAGATCAGAAGTGCTTGAGCTACCCACCTAGGCTGTGAAGAATGGGACAGAGACCTTTAAGGAACAAGTCCTACGTAAGTCTTAGGGCTAAGACAATGTTCTATTTGAGGGAGGCCAAAATACCCAACGTCTTTTGGGCTGAGAAGAGTAGATCACTCAGGTCCCCCACCTGAACAGCACATTCAAACACCGTCTGCTGCTTCTTCCTGCTCTGCATGAATGCTGGCCGGACTAGCAAGGTCTATTCAACTGCTTTTTGGATAAGCCTAGTCAATCAGGCTACCCCAAGAACAGTGGACCATTTTGGTTCGTCTTTCCAATTTTGGACTGGTGACAGGCTCTAACCCCAGCCTCCCAAGCATAGTGCTTCTGAGCACACCTCCAAGTCAGTATTAAACATTTAGGGGAATCTGAGCTTCAGAACAGGGAGTCCGATTTCATGGACTGCCTTTAGGTGGTGTTTAATACCAGACAATCGAATTATTCTCTCAGTGGTGGGCATACCAACAGTGGTACCTGAGTGGGCCACCTGATCACACTAAGCTGAACTTTCCGAGCTTGGCTTTTTGAGGGTCTTCAAATATTTTAAAATAAATTGAGTGAGAAATTCACGAGCAAAGCAGGAATTTAGAGGGTAAAATTAACCCCTGGTATCAGAGATCTCAATCTTTTTCCAGTGGTTAAAAAAACTCTATTTATCTCTAGAAAAGGCTTCATTATAAACTATACCTTTCTGACAGAGAGTGTATTTGTTATGGTTTTGTTAAATGCTTTGCTAAATTTGATAAAAGTTAGTGAAACAGCTTGAAGTGTATGCAGGTTATGTTTAGACACTGAAAAACTAATTATCATAGCAAACGAAAAAAGAAATATACACTATTTTGATGTGTACCTGACCACGAAAATGTTTCAGATAAACTGAAGAAGATAAAAAAAGTGTTTTCCTGGATAATTTTCCTCACTTAGATTTTAGAAGTAGATGTGGTTAACTTTGAAGAAAAAAGTGTGTGCCTGAGCAATCACTGGCCTGAATGCAGCTGTATGGGAGAGAAAGTACATGTTAAATGTTTAGACATTCTCCCATTCCTACATCAGAACAGACATCCAAGTGTGTCATGCCAAATATTGGGAAAAAAAACGAAATTTAAAAAGTCTAGGTGTTGCCTTTCATCAGTTTCCAGACATGGCTGCTTTTATCAGAAATAAAAGTATGTGTATTGCACTATTGGATCTGGATAAGATAGCTCATCTGTGAGGTTGTGAAGTCCATGATGTTGCTTCATGAGGTTTTTCAAAGTAATTGAGACAAGAAGTTCGAACTTCCTAGATCTAGTGTTTAAATTCTGCATCCTACATGTTTGGTTGACAATTTCTAAAGGAGACTTGTAGTTTCTTATTTGCAAGGTTCAATGTCAAGAGGAATTACTCTACTTCAGTGAAGAGGAGTTAATTACATTTCTAGAGATAACTCCAGATAAAGAAAGTACTTATGACATTTTTACTTTGCAGTTGCACAGAAAGGGAAACAAAATGTTGATGACACCATAGGTATAGAAACACAAGGTATCTTACACCCCAGCCACTAAATCACTCAAATTCATAGATTCATTCATAGATTCATAGATTCATAGATTTCTAGGTTGGAAAAGACCTTAGAGATCATCGAGTCCAACCATCCCTAATCCTAAATGACTGTGTTCAACCTCTCTTGTTAACATCACACAACACACAAATCAGCCATTTAGAAGGAGAGTTAGATCTTAAAAAGTTTCTTGGGAAGATGTTACAAAAGAAAGCATACCATTCTCAAGCTATCATTTGTTCGGGATGGGAATAATACTAGCACCTAATGAGTCCAGATAATGAAATAACTGATTACATATCTTCCAAAGCTTGCTGCCCAGAAATTGCAAAATAAAGCACACCATTTGAACTCTGATGTTTGTTAGGAGTGGAAGCTAAACGGGTTCTAAAATAACTGAGATTATAAAATAGCTCATGTTACCTGTAGATAGGATCCAGAGGAGGGCCACGAAGATGATCCGAGCGCTGGAACACCTCTGCTATGAAGACAGGCTGAGAGAGTTGGGGCTGTGCAGCCTGGAGAAGAGAAGGCTCCAGGGTGATCTTATTGCAGCCGTCCAGTACTTAAAGGGGGCCTACAGAAAAGCTGGAGCAGGACTTTTGGCAAGGGTGCGTAGTGATAGGACAAGGGGAAATGGCTTTAAATTGAAAGAGGGGAGATTTAGATTAGACAGAAGGAAGAAATTTTTCACTCTGAGGGTGGTGAGGTGCTGGAACAGGTTGCCCAGAGAAGTTGTAGATGCCCCATTCCTGGAAGCGTTCAAGGCCAGACTGGATGAGGCTTTGGGCAACCTGGTGTAGTGGAGGATTTCCCTGCCCATGGCAGGGGTGTTGGAACTAGATGATCTTTGAAGTCCCTTCCAACCCTAACCATTCTATGATTCTATGATTCTACTGAAGAAGTATTAGGAAGGCATCCAATAATTCCTTCAAAAAGTTGCTTTCAACATAAGATACATATAAGATCAATTGAAAATGTTCTGCATGATACTACTTTTCCTTTTTATCTTTAATCGTATGTGGATTTGCCCTATCTTTTCAATTTAGAAAATAACATATTCTAAACACAGGCTAGAGCCATGCGAATATATAGTAAACTCTCTCCTTGTCACCAGTAAGAATGAAACCAGTGGCAAGTGCCCTATTCCCATCCTAGTAATAGCTATTATATTTTAGAAAGTGTCAGAATAAGGCTAACTTCTTATCCAGTGGAAATCAACAGAAGTAGTAGCATAAGGAAGTATATACAAGACGTTCCCACTCCCTCATGACTTATTTCTTGTTTTCTGGAGTTAATACGTTAAGTTTCTATCAAGTTTGACTAAACATCTGAGCAGTATGTTATTATACTCAGCATCTATGAATGGATATGTAGTCTCTCTAAAGGGAATGGCTCAAATGCGTGAAGCTTTGCTACAGAGTGGCTGGTTGAGAGCTTAAAATCAGAGGGAAGGATCACGTGATGATCACGAAGCAGTGTTGGGTGAAACCTTCCATAAATAGCTTGAAGAGTCTTCCAGATTGCAGGCCTTGGTCCACATGGGAGACTTCAACGGCCATAACATCTTCTGGAAGACACTTACCTATGCCATGTCCAATACATACATATGCAACACTTAAGATCATTGCTCCTGTGGGCGGCAAAATGACTACATTCAGTGCTGCTTGCAGTGCTACCACGTAAGTAGTATTTTATCTGTTAAGTTACAGTACCTTGGGTATAGCCATCCAGAGTCTAGTGACCTCAGTGTAGTTGCAGCCTATTAACCTATGTATTACAATTTCAGTCATAGTCAAACATAGTCCCTGTGCGTTTTATTTTATTTTTGTTGTTTACCACAGAGGACGAGAAATGAAGCCCTAAAAAAGGACTTCTTTGAAGTTGACTTTGGCCCTAAGATGGAGCTGAGGATACAGCTATGGCACTGGTTTAAAAGCTAATCATGCTGCAGTTCCTGAGGTGGCTGTAGAAGGCTGCTGTGTTCCTGAGCTGGATTTAACCTTACTCCGTCGGTTACTTTCAATAACATCACCACAATGAGGGCAGCTATGGCAAGGACTGAGTTTTTTTAAGCATCCACTATTATCAAGGCTACACAGAATCAGCAAATAAATGAGAGAGTTTGTGCTTGTGCCTGTTTCATTTGATGAAGTGCTTTTCACAAATCTGATTAGATCACAGCATCAAAATGAAAATTAAGATATTTACCCTTCAACAGAAGCATCCATTTGCAGCCTCCTAATTAATCATAAAATAAAATAAATCTGAGTAATACGGTGAAACAGAGTCAAAAGTGGGGAAAAAAAAAGAAATATATTTGTTCTTTAACTGCAAATAATCTTCTGTATAATCATTTTGGCCCACAAACAGAAATGTCATACAAGCTGTAGCCACACACTCAGATTTTTTTATTCTACCTTAATGTCCTGATTTTTCAATGTATTGATGGATGAGTACAAAGAGTAGAGAAGACAACCTACCCTGCATAGTCTCTGAGGTCATTATTGACTAGGTTTTAAGAAAAGATGAGCAACAAAGAGGAAACCACACACCAAATAGCACAGATCTTCCAATAATCACTGTCTCATGTACTTCCTCAAGGCAACACCATCTTGCCTGTTGGAAACCCTGTTTTCCAGTGGGGGATGAGCACATCTGTGGGGAACAGAGGAAAACCCTGGACAGGGCTAGAGCCAAAGCCATATTTAAACACAGCATTAACATGAACTATCTGCAAGTCTCTGATTAAACGAACATGATCTTCAGCATCAAAAAATAATCAAACTTAGAAAGTTATTAGGTAGTGGGCTCATGATAATCTCCCTCTGTAAATATTTGTCCTATTAGAAGAGTAATTTTCAGGGAAATCCTTTGCAACTGCTCTTTCATTCTGAGAAAACCTTTTCTCCCACTGCTGAAGCCTGGTAGAGAATAAAATATTTACTTAGAAAAAAGACTGTTAGCAGTTGTCAAAGAAGATTTTAATGTAGGAGCTAGGATAGAAGCTATCTGGAGAGGAAAAGTCAATGTCGAGTGAGGACAGTAGTGTGGCTATCTTCTTTCCTTTGATGGTACTACTTATGGCAAGAACTCTGCCTTGGTTTCTCTGGAGCTGACAGTTATCATGACTAAGGGCAAGGACAAGGGAATAAACTTATATATAAAAAAATAAATCTCAATGGATGAGGTTTCAAATGAATTAGAACTGGCAGGGATTACAACAGGCAAATGGAACTGTTTCTACAAATCTATTTAAAGTTAGTGAATGAGGGAAGGAAGCACATACTTTGCACTTAAGAAGGTAATATAAACAATGACGACAATTCATTATTCATAGAAATACATAGAGCTAGGACAGCTGTAAAGAGATGATCTTTCAAACCTTTCTTTAAGACACAATCAACTATATCTACACTATTTCTGAGAGGGGGCCTGCCAGCATGTGCTTGAATATGTCAAGCTATGAAAATAACATGACTGTTCAAGATAAGATTCTGTAGTGCTACTATCGAAACGATGTTTTCTAATGTCTGTGCTATGCCATGTTGTGGAAAAATAATGGAAATTGGGGGAATGGGAGAATACTGTTCCCCAAAGTTCAGCTTACATCTTAAAGCAGCTTTGAGGTGATACGCAGTTGCTGTTCCCAGGAACAGACTACGCAGAAACGGATGTGTGAACGGGTAAGGCCTGCATCTGGCCGGATGGAATGTGTGATATCTGTGAGACAGGGAGTAGGGTGGTGCATAGGTACCACGGCTTGTCCCTGTTGACAGAGATGAAGAAGAAGCTGCTGTCAAGAAAGATGGATTGCAACTGCCTCCTCAACGACAATGGTGGGATCGTGCCCTGAATCTGAACTTTGCTCATTATAATGTCATTGTAATATGTATGACTAGAATCACTCAAGCTCCACCTAAAAGTAAACAGTATAAAATGGTTAAAGAAAAGGGGGATGTTAGGGGCGAAGGCTTCCATTGGAACATCTGGGATCAGTCGACGGCTGGACCGCTCTTCCCCCCCGCCCCAGTTGGGACGCCTATTGGGTAAGAGCTCTGTGTTGTGCACATTTACTTACTAACATTTTGCTAGCTATTCAGCATTATCACTGGTCGGTTCTAGTTTATATTGTTCTAAATGAAATCTATTTTTGCAGTCAGTCCCTATCACCGGCTATGTTTGAATCTGTATCCTGTCACAAGGATCAGTATTAAAATTTGATATTTTAATGTAAGTTTCTGGAAACTTTAATATAAGGGAGAATGATCCATTGTGCTGCTGACGAGGTCCCCGAATAGGTTAGGCAAACACTGTCCAACTTAGCGGGCTGTCCAGGGTGGGCAGGCAGGTCGGATACGAGGGTCTTGTCTTTCTTGGGAAACTGGTAGACTGGTTGAATTGCTCCTGACTTTTATTGAACTGACCTCTATTGGTCTGATACTGTGTCATTCCGTGACACACGTATAGTTTAAGGCATCAATGGCCACCCATCACATAGTTTAAAGCTCTTAATCGTTATCTTCCCTGCCTGGGAGGAAGAGAACGCACTACTCTTTGCTCTTTGCAGATGTTTTCTGTACTCTTGAGGGATGTTATTTCCCCTCAGGGTTCTTGTATTTGGACTGAACAACTGAAAATTTGTTCAAACTACTTTTAAAGGTCAGTTAGACTTCTGATCATTCATGGTCAACGTTTTTGTTCAACAGAAACTAGACTTAACTTTGCAGCTGAGAGATTATCTGTTTCATTTGCCTTTGAAAATTACATTTGAGTTTACACATCACATTATGCTGTTTGTTTTTTTTTTTTCCTACAGCCTCATGTTGGTGAATCATGCTCAGTTTTAATAGCTTTTTTTGCTTCAGTCCTAAAAGTAAGAAGTTAAACTGTGGCTGGATGTTTAATTTAAAAGAAATGAGGTGAAGATAGCATTAGAGGCCAAGATAAGGAAGGTATTTTCCAGGGTTCTTTAAAAATGACTGTTACGTTTATCACTGTCCTTTTCTTCAATGCCAAGGATGTTAGAGGAGAGCTGTTTCGATTCCTTAGGAAAAAAAATAAATTTGGGGGATTTCACATATTTAATAAGCGTTCCTCTCTTTGCTTTGGAAATGATCTGCATTTCTCCCTTCTGAATCTCGTTTTTTTTTTTTTTCCTCTTATTTTCTTATTTTCAAAATGGGTGTTTGACTTGACTTTTTTGTCTTCAAATTCAAAATAATTCCATCACGAAAATGGAAGTGTAAGAAGCTTTGATACTGCAGGAAAATGCCTCTAGAACTGGAAAGTACAAGAAAGATGAATTTATAAATGTCCTTGAATAGTCTGGGCAGAAAGATAATATTTAGTACAAGACCCAAACAGTAAGGAGTATGGGAAGCAGAACAGTCAAGAGAAGTTATGTGTGAAGATAAATCTCTATGACACCAACACTTCTCTTGTGAGTTATATACACTTTTAAATTATAGGCTATAATTTACATAGGGAAATGACTGAACTGATATGACCATATCTGAATTTTGAGCTTACTCTCATAGTCCTGGAAGATAGACTGTACAGAAAGCTGCTTGACTTCTTACGTGGATCAACTCCTTTGTGTATCTTCATGCCTTTTGCTGCTTTGACAACTTATTTTGTGTAGCAGCAAGCCCTCATTTCAGGAAGATGCTCTATGGGTTGTACATCCTTCTGAGCACAGTGCCAGCCAGGCTTTGTTACTCCCCATGGAAAAATCCTGAGATTCCCAGACATTTGGAGAGAGTGGATGTCCTGGTCCTGTCTTAGCAGAGCCACGTACCTGCCATGCTGGAGAAGCTGGGAGTGCGAATTCCTGTAATGGGAAGAACTCCAGAAAAGTTGTGGAGGTGGAAGGGCAGCAATGAGACCCCCAGAAATCATCCCTCTACATCCATCTTGAGCTAAACTTGCCAAGAGACTTATTACCAACTTCCAACATCTGATGAATGGGCAGCAAGGGGCCCAAGACCAAACCTAATCTCTGAGCATGCTTTTACCCAGCAAGGGCCTGAAACAGACCCAGAACAACAGAAAATCAAGATTGAGGTCCATAATGCTACAATTATTCTATTATCCCATCTCAAATAATTACAACTTTGGAAAAGATTACTAGAAACAGATCATGTGAAAAATGGATGCTGCCTAGGCTTACTAATCCAGTTTCTGACAGTCAAAGACTTCTTCAGTTGGAGGCTTTTTCAGGCAGTGACATTCAATACCCCTCAGTGGACCTACACCGCTCGACTTGCTCTAAAACCTGTCTGATTTCATCTATATGTTTGGTTTCCATGGCTTCTAAGGCAACTTATACCACAGCTTGACTATGCCTTTTGTAAAAAAACACTTCCATTTTCTGTTTTAAAACTGATGCCTAAGAGTTTCATGTCCCTTTTGTTATAAGAGATGGTGCCTATTCATTTCCTGGTGACTCCTTTTTCCCTTTATGCATCACCCTCCACAGCTGCCTGTTACTGGAGACAGAGCTGTTAAGTCTCCTGTCACAGAAACTCCATTCTCTTCTCTTTTCCCATCTGTCTTTTTTTTCAGATGAAGGAAGCAGAACAGGACTTGGTATTCATGATGCAGTTTGTGAATCTATAAAATTGTGGAATCATGTTTTTATTTTGTTTTCAGTTCTTTTATGGCTCATGCTACTGTAGCCATAATACTGCAGCCAACAACATCGAGGGCAAAGTTTAGATTAAAACCAGGTGACCTACTGAAAGGCATTATCTTTATTGGTAAACCTTGTCTTCTTAATGGGTCTCCATATTTTATCTGCCTTTTTGAATACTTCTGTATATTGAGTTAGTGGCTTTAACATCTATGATATGAACAATTATTCCTAACCTAGAAAACACAGGTAGGGCAGTTTCTTTGTATATATGTTATATTTCACTTATTGGTATTGAATGTCACCTGCCATTTTAGCACTCTGTCACTCCATACCGTGCAAACCTTAGTCAAGCATAAGACCAGTTGCCAGAAGTTACTGGGGAAAATGTCAATTATTATTATACTATTTGCAAAAGTTGTCATCTCACCATTCAACCCTTTCTTCTAGGTCATATACGAGAGGGTCAACATGAGATCCTGAGAGATCTTACTGAAAATGTCCTCTCATTGTGAAACCTCATAGTTTATTCCTGGCATTTATTTCTCAACATTTAGCTGGTTGTTAATCAACCTTACTCTCCTATGACAACTTAGTTTCTTTAAGAGACTTTCACAGTGGACCTTGTCAAAAGCTGTTAGTAAATCGAACTATGCTATATGAGCTGAATCACATTGCATACATGCTTGCTTTAAAGTAAACTAGTATGCTACTGAAGCATGATATCTCTTAAAAAAGTCACACTTTTTTCTGGAATATAACATTTATCTCTGCTATCTGCAGATTCTCTTCTTTATTACTGCAGTTACAAATTTACCTGGCACTGCAATTAAACTGACTGGTGTTTAGGTTTCTGGTTTACTCCTGGAGCCCTGTTTGAGAATCTGGTGCCATGCTTGCCCCCTGCCAGTCCTTCTATGCCAGGGCTTATTTGACCAGAAATTGCACATTGCTGCTGCTATCTCAGCTATTTCACATCTTGGTCTTTTCAAACGCTTGGGTGAATACCAGCTGGACCTGACAGTTTGTGGTTGTTTAGTTTCTCATTCAAAGCAGTTTTTTGAGAAAAATGAAATTTTATTTTGAGCCAACTCTTCAAACTTTTCCTCTGCCAAACATGACTCTGGGTGTGAACTTGCATTAGACAAAAATCTGATGTTCTTATATTATGATTTTTTTCACTAGAGCATTCCACTACTTTTTTTTTTTTTTTTCTGTCCGTTAACTCCACGGCTTCCTTGGCATGCTTTCAGTTTTCAGAATTAATTAAAATATATTCATTATTTTGTTTTTCTGTCTTTAGATATGTTGTTCTTCTCTTTGCCTTATAGTGTTTTTGTGTCTAATTTCTCAAGAGTTTGCTGGTGGCTCTGCCTCTCATTTGGGCTTCACTCCTGTGATGAAAAATGCCTTGTCCTACATCTGACATCTACTCTTTGGCTGTTGAATCCATTTTCTTTTGTCTGTGCATGCATGCGTTGTCTTTATGGTCCTTCTTGATCTGCCATGCACATTTGCTTGCTTTAGTAAATAACATATATCAATGATGCTTGCAACTGTTTTATGTTTTCACCTATTATTTCCAATTGTCCTCTAACAAGTTTCATTATTTTTATGTTGATCAATGACCCACACTCAGCCCATTTAAATAAAATGTTAATTTGGCAGATTTTTTCCCCCCTCCTGTAAGAATACCGCACTTGAGCATCGTGTGGTAAGTTCTACAGGAGTCTGAGACATATATTGAGTCAGGTTGCTTGGATTTTTTGCAGCTAATCCAAGTTTGTTTCTCTTCTTGTGAGTTCTCTGACAAGTTACTTCAAGAGGTAACAATTTACAGTGTCTAAAATTTCAGGCCCTGCGTCATAATCCAATGCGATATCTCCATTATTCACACAGAGGCACAGGAACAATTGAAGTATCCCATTGCTAGATTATTTTCTCAATAATATGAAACTTCGTGAGAAGTAAATCATTTGGTAAGTGGCCTATTATAACTTGCTCAGACTTTCTGCTTTATCTACCACCTGATCTGTTAGTTGTTGGTGAATCACAGTGTGTAGTTTTAGAAGAGGATATGGACAAAATCGGGATCTCAGAAACTGTGAGTAAGGAGTGGAGTCATCACGAAACCGTAAAGATAAGTTCTGGACTGCCCCGAGCTGGCAGACTGTTCCATACTCTCGGAGCAGCTGCTTTCCATCATGTTAAGAAACACATCAGAGAGAGTGGTAATAATGAATCCCCGCAGATCAAAACTCTGAACTTGAAGGAAATAATAATAGGACTGTAGTACTGTCCACCCAACCGGGACGGAGAATGTTGCCGCTACATGTTAAGAAAGAGCAGAGAGGCTGCTGATGAAAACACGTGTGTAGAGCAGAGAAAGGGAGACAAACAAATTTTTTATGCTGGTTAAACCATGAGAAAACATTCTTAAAACACTAAGTATTCCTGAGCTTCAATAATACTCTTTGCTTAAATCCCCAATTCTACTGAAGATCTACATGACACTCTAGAAAAGTTTTTCAAAAATTTTGATGCTTTCAACATTTTGCAGCTGCTTTCAATCAAATCAGAAGGAAACAAGCACTTTTGAAAATTTTTATTTCATGAAAAGAACCACACTATACTGGACATGACTGTTTATAGCCAAGCAGCTATGACTATACTGCTGCTTATACCAGTATTTGATGTGGAGGTCTCCACGTTATGGGAGGTGAAAGCCAGAAAGCCAACGCCATGCAAAGCTGTGTGATTCCATGCAGTCTTCTAGTAGACTTCTAGAAATGTACCACCATATCACTTTTTGGGATGCTTGCTCGGGTAGACACAATGCCAGACTGACACAAGTTGTGCTTCTTTTTTGGCCGTATAGCCGTAGTATAGCCATATTTCAGCAACAGGAAATACTAAGATCTTCCTTATGCTCCTGAAGCCTTGGACGGTTTACCTTCATTTATGTGAACTGACCATTCATTTATCACTTAATGCTCAAGTTCTTAGCCTGCTTAATCACTGGCTTCTTCTGCTAAAAGCTGAACAATGAGGAGACATGCAGTAAAAATCTGACACAGACTATGTACAGATCCATGGGCTGTGAAAGGAGAAAGAGGCATAGTGTTAATATTTCCTACCAGACCTTTATGTGAGCATGTTTGCTGGCCAGTGAAGGCCATCTTTGCTTGGAGAGTTTTGCATTGTTCTCACTGAAGACCCAGTGGTATTTGTAGGCTAATCTGGAATACTGGTTATAGCGGGAACTACTTTTCAAACACAAAAATTGAGGTAATGTTTAATGTAAGTTTAGAAGCCATAGCAGTTCTGGGCATAAATCTGCAGCTGGAGTTTGAAGCCTGTTTGATGACAGGATCAAAAAATCTAAAGTCTTGATTCTCTTGCTTAGCTCCTAGACAGTTGATTTTAAAGTTGGCTTGATTAGTAGACAGCAATCAATGTAGCTACTTGAGAAGCAGACAAACAAGTGTCCAGATTTCAAGAAAGGAGAAAATGAGATAACCCAGTTTCCAGGTTAGCCATCAACATCATGGTTATGCAGTATATGGTTTCTGTGGAAACTCAAGTGCAAAATTATACAAAACGTGAGAATATATCATGCGAACTTCGTATCATAGAGAGTAAAAAGAGAAAAGTACATCATGAAGTCTGGAAAAGAGAAAGTCAGGTAGAGATTACATCCTTTCTGGAAATGAGCAGCCGGAAGCAACATATCCGGTCCACGAGGTTTCCTACGCTGTGCAAGCCTGAACAATATTTTATTTGCATTATCTTAAAAGAACTAGTCAGAACTACAAACATAAAATTAAAGTTTAATATTTTAATTACTGATTTCACAACACAGTATCTGAAAGTGATTACTTAATGACATACAGAGGCTAACTTAGGTGTCTGCATTTTGTTCTGTACCTACCAGGGCAGGTCTGCTTGATTAATATTATAATAGAGAAAGTCAACTTCATGGAACTTTTGTCAAAAACCTGTGGAAATGTGTGGGATGAAACTGGAAAACTTTTCACTTCAGGCAGAAACAAGCAAATTACCAAAGAGATTCAATGGAGGCCTTAAAGTTACATTGAAAATAACTCCAACCAAACCAAATGAAAAAAAAAAAAAAAACAACCAAAAAAACACCACATAAACATCTAAAGACATATTTTCCGAGAGTGTTTATAACGAACTGGTTAACATTTCAATTTGGAGGAAGCTTTGTGAAAACTTTGTTGAACTAGTATCAGTTCTGTTACCTGTCATCCATCTCACCACGCTGATGAACAGCTGGGAGGGTACAAAGAAGTGGGAATTAGTGTCTTCAGGATAGCTTAAGAAATGCTCATGAAACATAACACATGGGCAACTAGGACACAGTGGCATCATGACAAATTCAGGAAATGAAACAGTAGAAACAGGTAAGATAATCTGTTTGCAGAAAGACTGTGAGACAGTCAAACTAAAAATAATGAAAGCGCGGTTACCCATTACATGTTGTGCATGTGAAAATTTTTAATTCTTTGAATTATGCTATGTCTCATGCCATAATCAAAACTCAATATAATTCAATATCTCATCATATTAACAAAAAGTACAATTAAGTAAACACCAACTAGTGTCTGGGTGCAGCACAAATCACCATGACACCAGCATTTTGGGCCCCTGGAGAATGTAATAACAAGGAATCATTTACCTCTTGATAAGTCAACTCTCTGACCAATTTTTAAAAGTATTTCAAATTAATTTGAATTCAATTCCTGGTATGCTAACTGTCATGCTCTGAAACAGGAGCATTACAAGATTCTAAATATGTGAACATTAAGAGGCAAAAATCCTGAAACTTTACAGCAAGGAACTGAATAATACTTTGTAAAGCATGGCGTCTTCCATCCAAGGAGTTCAGACTTCTATATTTTTGGCAATTGAAACTCATATCAATGCTGTGAACAGCCTAGGCAGGGCTAGCAAGCACCTAAATCTTCTCCAACACATCCTCTCCTCTACCTGGTCTGTCTCAGTATCAGTTCTGGGAGCACACTAGAACCAGTTCTCTGAAGAGACCAAAGAGAACTGGTGCTTCTCTCATCCCATTGGGAAAGAAGCCCATTGTGAGAAGCAAAGAAGAGTAAAATGCTATTAGACTCATTTTTTAGACTCAGATAATTGCTTTTTCAGCCGTTGATACAACCTTCCATAGATTTTGTGGGTTCATGCAATTTTTCGTGTGTTCTGCTAAACAAACAATTTGTGATGTACTTCTGTGAATAGTAGAAAAATACCTCCAAATTTTAGAAGGAAGAAAATAATAGACGTATTAACTTTGCTCGGCAGTAGCACAGAACAGATGAGATGGCATGAACAGTATAACAGTGTTACTGTACCCAAAAGTCTTCTGTCCCTGGGCATGATATCTCTTTTTTAAAATGCAGACTAGTCGATATATATCTCAAGAAAAAAAACACGACTATCAGTCCCTCAAATCCACAACCCATAGGAAATGGCTTGGTGGTATGCTTCTGTCCTTGCTGACAAATGACATTTCTCATTGTCATTCTCCAAAATAGAAAAGATGGTTGTTACAGAACGACCTGGTCCGATAAGAAAAAACAGGCAGGGTCTTACAGACACCTAAATGTTGCTTTAAGGTCTTGATAGCACAAGAAATGTAGACCTCTCCAGGCCTTAAGCTTTAATAAAATATATGAAGCTAAATTCCCTACCTTTAATTAGTTACATGTGAAGACTGCCAGGTTCAAACCCCACATATTTTGCATAGAATCATAGAATAGTTTGGGTTGGAAGGGACCTTTAAAGGTCATCTAGTCCAACTCCCCTGCAACAAGCAGGGATATCTTCAACTAGATCAGTTTGTTCAGAGCCCTGTCCAACCTGACCTTGAATGTTTCCAGGGATGGGGCATCTGCCACCAAGATAGATGGTAGACTTCTCTTTCAATGACGAAGGAGCTAACAGTGTTGTACCCCATGTGTCCTTGGTTCAAAAGTCGTAGGTTTTGCTCAGTTATTTTTCACAGTGAATGAAGGCAAATTCACAAATTGAACCTTCTTCCGTACCAAAAGGCTGGGCGGCAGCTCCGCATGGGTTTCATCAGGCTGTTGCAGGGCTTAGGTCCTTTCAAAAATTCTTACATCCTTTTTCACCCCAGCGGTCAGAAGCAGTGTGGTTTTGATGAGATGAACCACTGTGCTGCTTTCTCAGCATCGTATTTGGAGATTGTCTTTATATGTGTCTCTGTACATGTGTACATTCATAGACAAGGACACGCACATGTGTGCACTTACATCACATGCACACAGAGCTCTCTTGGGACATTACAAGGCTCTTGTCTTAATAACTACATTATTATCATTGGCTTTGCTACGGAGATTTCATTTATATACTCAAAGGAACGGAAGACTCTGAGAGGGTGAGATTTTATGACAGCAGGACCAGCTAATAAATCTTCTGTTAGGACACAAAGATCTCATGACTTTAAACTCAAGGCCTATAATCTATTACCCTGCAGCGCTGACTAAGATGAAAAAAAAATCTTGAAAATAGAGAGAATCTGAGGTACAGAAGAGCTGTATGTTTCTTGGAGGTTCTGAGGTTACTTGAAGGTGCAAGACCTCCATTTTCGAGCAAAGGGAAAAGTCTCTGACTGTTCTGCTGTTTCTCTGTCTTTTAGTGTGGAAGGATGGGGACGTGAAGAGATGGATGTTATTCCACAAGTGCTAGAGAGACCAGAGAGACACAATGGTTTTATGTTATCCTGTTGTGAAAGAAAGGTGAAATACTTCTCTGCTGCCCATCTCCGTTTCCTCATCAGGAAGCCTGGCAAAATATGGAGGGAGGAAGGATCCATAGAGCTGTTTTCCCACCATTGCAGCAGGTAGAGTTAGAGGGGCGAGGACTTCATGGACAGGCTTGAGAGGTGGGAATGGAGAAAACCTGGGGCAGCCATCAGGAAAGCAACAGACTGAGGAAGGAGCAAGAGATATGGAGGCAGAGAAGGGAGAAGTTGCCTATGCCTAGGAAGGCAGCCGTGGTGTAGTGAGATGACCACCTTGCTGAGCAGTAGGTACTGTCAGCTGGTGGCCTTGAGGGCTAATAATTACCTTCAAATTTTGAGTTTGGAAAACAGCTGGAAGTTTGTCTGCATCAGGCTACCTGTATTTCTGCGCAATTTGTTCTGAGCTGTGCCTTCAGCAGGAGCTCCTGACTAATATCCATCATCTTGGTCTTGTGGTTTGGAATTGCTGCTTAACACTCAGTTATCACAAGTAACGCCTACACATTGTGAGTGCATAGAATGGACTCATAGATTCATAGATTCATAGATTTCTAGGTTGGAAAAGACCTTAGAGATCATCGAGTCCAACCATCCCTAATCCCCATTAAACCATATCCTCAAGTAGCTCATCCACCCTATTCTTAAACACATCCAGGGATGGGGACTCAACCACTTCCCTGGGCAGCCTATTCCAGTGGCTGACAACCCTTTCAGAGAAGAAATACTTCCTAACATCCAACCTGAATCTCCCCTGACTAAGCTTATGCCCATTTCCTCTTGTTCTATCTCCCATCACTAATGTAAAGAGCCCTTCCCCTAACTCCCCACCATATTTTCTCAAGTATTTATAGGCCGTAATCAGGTCTCCCCTCAGCCTCCTCTTCTCCAGGCTAAACAGCCCCAACTCCCTCAGCCGCTCCTCATAAGTTTTATTTTCCAGCCCCTTGACCAGTTTAGTTGCCCTTCTTTGGACTCGCTCCAGGAGCTCAATATCTCTCTTAAAGCGAGGGGCCCAAAACTGGACACAATATTCCAGGTGCGGCCTCACCAGTGCCGAGTACAGGGGCAGGATCACCTCCCTGCTCCTGCTGGTCACACTATTCTTGATACATGCCAGTATCCCATTGGCCTTTTTGGCCACCTGGGCACACTGCTGGCCCATATCAAGCCGGTAGTCAACCAACACCCCCAGGTCCTTTTCCGCCAGGCAGCTCTCCAGCCACTCCTCCCCAAGCCTATAGCGATGCTTGGGGTTTTTATACCCCAAGTGAAGGACTCTGCACTTGGCCTTATTAAAGCTCATGCCATTGGCCTCAGCCCAACGATCCAGTCTGTTCAAATCCCTCTGAAGGGCCTCCCTACCCTCAAGCAGATCGACACAGCCTCCCAGCTTGGTGTCGTCCGCAAATTTACTGAGGGTACATTCAATCCCCTCATCCAGGTCATTGATAAAGATGTTAAACAGAACTGGACCCAGCACTGAGCCCTGGGGAACCCCACTGGTGACCGGCCTCCAGCCGGATTTAGCCCCATTTACCACCACTCTTTGGGCCCGGCCATCCAGCCAGTTTTTAACCCAAAGGAGGGTGTGCCTATCCAGGCCAGCAGTTACCAGTTTCTCCACCAGAACACTATGAGAAACTGTATCAAAGGCTTTACTGAGGTCCAGGAAAACTACATCCACAGCCCTTCCCTCGTCAACCAGGCGGGTCACCCTGTCATAGAAGGTGATCAGGTTTGATTGGCAAGACCTGCCTTTCATAAACCCATGTTGACTGGGCCTGATCACCCGGTTAACCTGTATGTGCTCATTAATAGCACTCAAGATAACCTGTTCCATGACTTTGCCCGTCACCGAGGTCAGACTGACAGGCCTGTAGTTCCCCGGATCCTCCTTCCGCCCTTTTTTGTAAATGGGGGTAACATCCACCAGCCTCCAGTCCAGCGGAACTTCCCCAGTGAGCCAAGACTGCCCAAAGATAATGGACAGGGGTTTGGCAATGACATCCGCCAGCTCTCTCAGGACTCTCGGGTGGATACCATCAGGCCCCATAGACTTGTGGGCATCCAGCCGAAGGAGCAGATCCTTGACCCGTTCCTCTTGGATCACAGGAGCTTCGATCTGCTCTCCCTCCCTGCACTCAGACACCGAAGGCCAGCTCACCTGGGAACTGCTGACCTTATTATTAAAGACTGAGGCAAAGAAGGCATTAAGGACCTCAGCCTTGTCTTCATCCCTAGTGACTAACGTACCCCCTGAGTCCAGTAGGGGCTGGAGGTGATCTTTAGCCCTCCTTTTGTTATTAATATATTTATAGAAAGACTTTTTGTTGTCCCTAATCAGAATCAGGAATCAGAAAGGATTCAGTCTTTCTTTTAGGTCTCACAGTTTTTGGCAATTAGTAATACAGGGTACAACTATGAAAAAGTAAATGTTTGCCTTGAACTAAAGAGAAAAATTCCAACCCAAGTAAAATTCCAGTTCAAAGAAATAGAGCAGGAGTGCCAGCGTATTCTGATTTTGATTCAGAAGAAACCATAGACAGGTATTTTGCTTAAAATTTATCTGAATATAAGAAAATATTTTAATATGTCGAGAAAACTTTTGCCATTTGTCCCACTGATGAGTCAGTATTTCACTGTAAAGTCTAATTATGAAAACATAGCTGTGTGATGCACATTGCTTTCTTCTAGCTGATGAGTGAGTCAGAGAGAAAGATAGACAGACCACACAGGCACATCAGCAAAGAAGAATTCAACAAACACTAGAGACAAACACATCTGTGCCTCTCTGAAATCAAAATGCCAGCAAATGTCACCAATTTGCACTAAACTCCCACCAGAAAACCCCAGACACGGAGGGCTAAAGGCTGCTGACATCTCCATGTTGTAGAGGACTGCTGCACTTCACAGTTGCACTGTGTTTTGTTGTGGTCAAGTAGGAAACTGGGTGAAGCTGGAGGGATTGTTGCAGGATGGCACTCAGCCACACCTCTCCAGAGCAGAGCCCAAAACCTTGTGTTAGGAAAACTACGTTGGTTTCGTTTCTCACCTCTTAGAGGTTCCTGGGGATGCTTTTTAAATCGTGGTGTTGCAGTATTCTGGATTCTAAATTTTTTTTTTTTTTGAGGAAGTTAGATTTTTAAGCAATAAATATGTGGCAAATGCCAGTTATTATGTAATTTCAAAATGCATCAAACTACTTGCGCAACACAACGTGCCTTGGAAGTCTCTCCTTTTGATGTTTTAGAAGAACTATTCCTCTTAAGGAAGGCAGTGTGAAAACCATGGTTTTGGCTTTCCTTTCTCAATGCTGTAACTGTAACCTCTTCACAATTTCATGCTTCATATAGTCCTGTAACATCAACCTTGTACCTACAGTGACATTTTCTTGCTTTTGCATCATAAGCAAAGATTGAATTTATTTGATTTGTGACTGTCATGGTTTAGCCCAGCCAGCAGCTAAGCTACCACTTGGCCACTCGCTTCCTCTTTCCTCACCCTCTCCCCCACCCCTCCGAGAAGGTGGAGAGGAGGAAAGGAACAAGAGGCCTGAGGGCCAAGATAAGAACAGGGAGGGATCACCATGGCCCCAGGCAAACCAGACTCAGCTTGGGGACAAATCCATTTAATTTTTTACCAGTCACATTCAGCGACAATAATGAATCATAGAGTCACAGAATCATTAAGGTTGGAAAGGACCTCTAAGATCATCAAGTCCAACCGTCAACCCAATACCACCATGCTCACTAAACCATGTCCTGAAGTGCTACATCTAAACATTTTTTAAACACTTCCGGGCATGTTGAGTCCACCACTTCCCTGGACAGCCTGTTTCAATGCTTGATAACCCTTTTGGTGAAGAAATTTTTCCTAACATCCAATCTAAACCTCCCCTGGCGCAACTTGAGGCCATTTCCTTTCATCTTATCACTTGCTACCTGGGAGAAGAGACTGATACCCACCTCACTGCAACTTCCTTTCAGGTAGTTGTAGAGAGCGATAAGGTCTCCCCTCAGCCTCCTTTTCTCCAGACTAAAGACCTCTGGTTCTCTCAGTCACTCTTCATAAGGCTTGTGCTCCAGGCCCTTCACCAGCTTCGTTGCCCTTCTCTGGACACACTCCAGCACCTCCATATCTGTCTTGTAGTGAGGGGCCCAAAACTGAACACGGTATTCGAGGTGAAGCCTCACCAGTGCCAAGTATGGGGGCACAACCACTTCCCTAGTCCTGCTGGTCACACTATTTTTGATACAGGTCAGGATGCTGTTGGCCTTCTTGGCCAACTGGGCACACTGCTGGTTCATGTTTAGCCGGCTGCCAACCAGCACTCTCAGGTCTTTTTCTGCTGTGCAGCTTTCCAGTCACTCTCCCCAAGCCTGTAGCATTACACGGGGTTGTTGTGACAAAAGGGCAGGGACCTGGCACTTGGCTTTGTTGAACCTTGTACAATTGGCATTGGCCCATCAATCCACCCTGTCTAATTCCCTCTGCAGAGCCTTCCTACCCTTGAGTAGATCAACACCTAGCTTGGTGTCATCTGCAAACTTACTTAGGGAACACTCAATCCTCTCACTCGGAACATTGATAAAGAGATTAAACAAGATTGGCACCAGAACTGAGCCCTGGGGAACACTGCTTGTGACCGGCTGCCAAGTGGATTTAACTCCATTCACCACAACTCTCTCGGTTGGCCATCCAGCCAGTGTTTTACCCAGCGAAGGGTACACCTGTCTAAGCTATGAGCCATCAGCTTCTCGAGGAGAACGCTGTGGGAGATGGTGTCAAAGGCCTTACTGAAGTTCAAGTAGACAATATCCACAGCCTTTCCCTCATCCACTAGGCGGGTCACGTGGTCATAGAAGGAGGTTAGATTTGTCAAGCAGAACTTGCCTTTCATGAACCCATGCTGGCTGGGCCTGATCCCCTGATTGTCCTGCACATGACCTGTGAGCGCACTCAAGATAAACCGCTCTCCATGATCTTCCACGGTACTCAGGTCAGGCTGACAAGCCTGTAGTTCCTTGGATCTTCCCTCTGGCCCTTCTTGTAGATGAGTGTCACGCTGGCAAGCCTTCAGTTGTCTGAGACCTCTCCCGTTAGCCAGGCAGCTCCTCTGCCAGCTCCCTCAGTACTCTTGGGTGGAACCCATTCAGCTCCATGGACTTGTGAGCGCCCAGGTGGCATGGCAGGTCCTTGACTTCTTCCTCCTGGATTGTGGGGGGTTTATTCTGCTCTCTGTCCCTGTCGTCCAGCTCAGGGTGAATACCCTGAGGATAACATGTCTGACCATTAAAGACTGAGGCAAAGAAGGCATTAAGAACCTCAGCCTCTCCCTTGTCCTTGGTGACAATGTTCCTCCTGCGCCGCATCCAATAAAGGGAGAAACAAAGCCAGATCTTAAAAACACCTTCTTCCCATCCGTCCCTTCTTCCCAGCTCTATCACCTCTTCTAGCAGTGCAGGGGAATGGGGAATGGGGGTTGCTGGTCAGTTCATCATATGTTTTTTCTGTCACTCCTCCCTTAAGAGGGAGGACTCCTCACACTCTTCCGCTGCTTCAGTGTGGGGTCCCTCCTCATGAGACATAGTCCATGAACTCCTCCAATGTGAGTCCTTCCTGCAGGATGCAATGCTTACCCATCAAATAGCTCCAGTGCGGGCTTTTTTTTCCAAGGAAGTGACAGCTTCTTAGGGTGCAGCCACCTGCTCCAGTGTGGGGTCCTCCACGGACTTCAGATGCATCTTTTCTTTACTGTCAGTCTCCAGCAGCGTGAGGGGTTGTCCTATGGAGACAATCCTCTAAGAATTCCTTTGAGCACAGGCATCTCTGCTCCAGCATGGGGTCCTCCATGGGCTGCGGGTGGATCTCTGCTTCACCGTTAATCCCCATGGACAGCAGTGGGGCCACCTGCCGTCTCATCAGGGGCTGCAGGGGAATCTCAGCTCCAGCACACCTCCTCCTGGCCCATCTTCACTGACCTTGGTGCCTGCATAGCCATTTCTTTCAGGTCTCAGTCCTCTCTCCACCGCCACTGCACTGAGCCTGACTGGTCCGACGAACCTCAGCAGTCCCAGCAGCCCCCTGAGAGTGGGGCGCTTTGGAGCTCTCCAAGCCACTCTCCTGTTACCAAAACCCCATGACATAAACCCAGTGAAGTGACCTGGTGCCCTGGGACACTTAAGCTTTCTTTGTCACATGACAAAGCTGTTTTTTCCCCACAGAACAGGCCTTCTTTCTTGGTAGCGTTTTCCTAGAATATTAACATGCAAAGAAGGTTTGACGATTTTTCCTCTCTTGAAGGAGCTGCTATAACAAATTCTGTCTAGAATTACCTCTGAAGGTCTCTCTGAGAAGCAATTACCTAAGTCTAAAAAAATTCATTATGCATGTTGCGTAAGAGCTGAGGCTTAGAAGACGAAATATGTGAACTTGTTGGGGGCAGCTGTATTCATCTGGGATAGATGAATAAAATTTTGTCTAATGAAATTTATCAACAAGAAAATAGAGCATAAGCATGTTAGCAATTGCATAAACATTTCTTTTACGGAAAATAACTTCGTTGATATAAAATTGCTAGTCATTGGTAACTGCTAACACTTTAAGGTATTGTTCGTGTAGTAACAGTTCCACTAAAAAGTATTAGTGACTTTTAGGGACAATAATATACATCTAAAAACATGTGAATATGAACATTGAAACATAAGGTTTTGCAGACCTTTCTAGACAATCAGATTACACTCATAACTAGACTGTGCGTTATACAGTTGCATGGGGCACAGCCTAACCATAGCGGTATGTCAGTCTTCCATGGACTAGTTTCCATGAATAAGCAGCAGCTCATGCAGGACTTCTGGTAGACTGGCTCCAGTACAACCAGAAATCATAACCAGTCCAAGTAGCTCCATACAGCACCACACGACATGGATCAGGCTGTAGGTTGCTTCTTAACAGTGCTGTTAAGAAAGTTTGCAAACTTTAAACACAGTACAGATGGGAGGCTGTACAGAGAGGCCGTGGGCACAGAGAACCACATAGCCATAGTCTCGCATGTCAGATAAAGCATGTCTGATGTCTCCAGCTGTGAGAAAGAAGTCAGTGAGGAGAGCTTCAGTAGACAGTCCGAATGGGTTTTTTGATGACATCAAAAAAACAAGGGTGGATGATCTACTTAGGGATATGGTTTAATGGGGATTAGGGATGGTTGGACTCGATGATCTCTAAGGTCTTTTCCAACCTAGAAATCTATGAAATCTATGAAATCATTTTAAGGTGATGACTGGTTATCCACAGGGAGCCATCAGAGAAATAGGACAAAAATTTAGGTAGGACCAAATGGCATAGGGAGCAGAAAGTGGATCTGTGAGTCGCTGGTGCACAGATGGAAGATGAGTTTGTGCTTACAGGTGACATACAGTTTGAAAGGAGAATGCAAGAGAACACCTGATGAAACTGCAGGGAGGAAGGGTATCATCTTCCAAGGAAAATCACGTTACTATGGGCAAGTTAACATTCTTTGTTTGATAATACACAGCATTAAGTGAGGTGATTTTGCGTATCATTGCTTTTTCTATGGAGACACTGCCTGGAAATGAGGAGTCAAAGCAAAGAAGTATTTGCATCGTTTACGGCAAAAAGGGTCCTTGAAATTTCCTACATGCATCATTTCCGCGTAGTAGACTTTGAATGTCCTGACTCATATTTGGCTAGTATATGGTATGTCTAGTGTTCAGGAAACTTCTCTCCTTTCTGTGACAGCGGTTCTCAAGGGAATATTTTTCTCAATAGCCAAGTTAACTTGATGTGATTATATTTTCTTGCAGACCAAGTATCTTGGATGCAGTTCTTACTGACAGTTCTATCCTGTCAGAATGATGAATGCTAAGAAATAACATTTTTTTTCCTTGGATTGCTTGATCTTGAATTCCCCCCAGTTTAACTATTGTTCATGTGTTTTAGATGTTTACAGGGAGTTAGACTCTCTCAGTAGGGCCCACTGACAGGACAAGAGGCAATGGGCAAAAATTAAAACATATGATATTCCATCTGAACACACAAACCCCACTTTTTTACTGTGATGGTGGTCAAGCACTAGCACAGGTTGCTCAGAGAGACTGTAGAGTCTCCGTTCACAGAGATATTCAAAACCCTACTGGACACTGTCATGGACAACCTGCTCTAGGTGACCCTGCTTAAGCGGGGGGATTGGACTATACAGTCTCAAGAAGTCACTTCCATCCTAAGTCATCCTATGAAACAGTGAGATTTCATCTGAAACATTGCTACCATGCTGTAACATACTGACTTTTACACTTACCCCCACACCTTTAGTACCCCAGGAAGAGTGATCAAGTTCTAGAGACATATGTTGATACAACGTTGGGAAAGTCACGTCCGTATGGCTTTTTTTGGGAGTAATTTCCTTTGAGTTGTTTTCCTCCACATCTGGGAGATTTGGAAGAGATACTGTTGGATAGTTTAAGTCCCACTGGTATCTAAGCTGGTTGGTCATCATTAGATGTGTGGTAATCTTCCCTCCTAGGGGCTAGATCTCTTGCAACATCAGTAAGTATCCAGGTACTGTGCTGAATCAGTTGCCATTTCACTGCTTTTGTTCAATTTTAGGTCTATTACCGTTCTTTCTTCTAGCAGATAGCAGAAGGTTCAGGTTATTATCTGCCAGAGGTTTTGCTTTTGGAGTAACTCAAGCATCGATTTCACTTGGGCGTACTTGCCTCTTTAGAACAAGATGTAAACTTTACCCCTTACTTCTAGTTAATGTCTCATAAGTTTTTATTACTATTTATTTATCAACTTCGAGAGCTTTTGTATTTGTTCTTTTCAGTGAAAGACATATCCTGTTGCTGCTTAGGAATGTGAAAGCGGATATGTTTCCTCCCCTGCTCTTATTTTCTTCTTTAAAATTTTTAACTTCTGCATTTACCACCCTGCAGGAGCTGACTCATTGCTGGGCATCTTTCGGTGTGTAAGAGTTCACAGAGAGTGCAGATTTCGGGTTTTCTTCCTACCCTCAAATTTCCTTTTTCTCAAACACTTTTTGAAAGTCAAGTTCTTGACCATTTCGATGTTTTACCCAGATATAATGAGTTGGTTCTGCATCCTCTGCTTGGAAGTCATGTATTGGTTAGGTAGCCCTGGCTGAAGGACCATGCCCACCTCATAAAATTTAGATCATAGAAAAGACTGGAAACAATGGAGACTCTCACACAAAGTACTGAACTGCACAACCGAGTCTGACCGATGTCTACAAGTGTAGAGACATTGCTTCGCCATACTGTGAGTTTTGAGGCAGAAAGATGACAAGGAGAACATAGGCAGAACTTCTTAGATAATGTGTTGCCATGGCAGACTAAGGATCGCTGAGTAAGCAAAATGCCCACTCTGCCTTCCTACCACCTTCTGGGAAAGTTGGGCTTGTGTATATTATCTATTAAAAAATGCAAGGGCATGCAGGGGAGACCATGGCTTACATCATTAATTTTCTCTTCTCACACAAATCACCCTGCAAGGTCCCCAGAACTAGGCTAAACTTTTTAGAGTCACACTTTGACTCTGCAGAAATTTTTGTAGCTTGTAATATCTAGTATTTTACCAAATACTGCCCTGCTGCCGTATCAGGCTTTCTAAGTAATGTCTCAGATCTTTTAAAGTCTCCAGACAGAGAGCATAAAAGATATGTTAGTACATTACCATGGCATTGTCCTCTCTTTGAAGCTATCAAGGCCAGATACAGCCCTCTTGAGGCATCAGACTGAGGCGCTTGAGCACAGTGCCCTGTTCCTATAAAATCCCTCCAGATAAGCAGAGAGAGACATTCCTGGGGTGACTGTTTCATGCCTTTTCAAAATAGATATTCAGTGAAACTTGAATTGCAAATTTCTATTATTTACCTTGGACTTTTTAGCCCTTTGGAAATTGAGCTAGTCATCTGGAAAGTCCTGGATGCACGATTAGATTATAGCATGCAGGAACATGCTAAGAGAGGACATGTGGAGCTATTCACATGTATGAGAGTGCTTGACACCTGCTGTGCCTCTTTCTTTAGAAGATGAAGGATAAACAGGAGATATGGAGTGAAGGCCACCAAAGCCCTGAGCTTGCAGGACACTCAGTGATTGCTATTACAGACATTACTATTCATAGGCACAGGAACAATTTACTACACACCACCCTAGCTGACCTCTTGAACTGAGAGTCTTCATGAAGTTGGACTACAACACAAATCACTCAACCCTGAAATCATGGCTCAGGCCTAAGTATAATGTGTTGAAACACATCTAGAAATGTCATGAAATGGTCCTGTGGCACAGTGCTTGTAAGAATAGAGGATGAACTTCTGTTGATGCCTTCTACTGCTGTACCTCCATGATTTCTAAATACTGTGCATGTGTTTGTTTTACTTTCTGTGCATAGGTTTTGTCATGGTGGTTTTATGTGTGGTTTCGGGGTGTTTTTTGGGGGAAGAAGTTGTGTAGTTGCTTTTTTTTTTTTTTTTTATTAAGTAATGACAAATGGATAGCATCATTTTGTATTAATTCCATTTACTGTATTGTTTATCCTAAGATAATATTTTTTTTTCTGCTGTACCTCATGAGTATGATGTAAGCTTTTCAGCCGGAGGCTTGCTGAACACTGGGGCCTGTGGCCCAGACACGGCAAAACCTCCATCCCTGTGAATTTCCAAAACTCACCCAGGTTAAGTCCTGAGCAACCTGATCTAACTTGCAAGCCAGTTGGACTGCATGGCTTCCAGAGGTCCCTTTTACCTTAATCTTTCTATGAGTGTAGGCTCTCAAGCCATTCTCTGTAGTCGTGAGTACCACCCCAATAGCGAAAATCAAGTCTTACAATTCCAGGATCTGGTTCTTTGGTTTAAAAAAAATACAGCAAATATTACAGGAATTAAAAAAAAATAAATTGCAGCTATTGTCTATAGTGTTTGTTCTTTGTAAATAGAAACTACAATTCTGTGTGTAACCTTGTTTTATCAGACAACATCAAGACAACAAAACCCGTCCTTAAATATGTGTATTTTTCTGTGTTTGATTTGCCCAGCAAATACCAGAATATTTAATAAAACTATTATTAGTTTTGACTCACTAGTTTGTTCTAGTAGAAAAGTATACGCAATATGCCAAGTAGTATATGAATCACTCCTTGTTTAGATTCAGACTTTGATCATCTTCATATCAGTTTTGGAAGTTTCCCAAAGGCTGTCTTTGGCTCAGGTTTTCATGTTTTGATCTCCTTAAATGCGCATTAACAGTTACAAAAACTAAGCCTGTAAAAAATTTTTCTTACAGTACAAACCAAATACAAACTGTGTGCAGGACTTGTGATTATAATGCTTAGGATTAACTTGTAAGGTTTGCAAACTTTAAACAGTTTTTGCAAGTTGATAACTGTAGCATCAATATTTTGACAAACGTTTGTGTAAATGTGTTTCTGGAAGATTGAACTCTTTAGAGGCATGGCTAAAGATAGAACTCCATTTCATTGTAGGGTAAGACTGGATTGACACTGAAATGCAAGCTGTGATCTAGTACAGCCTGAGACATAACATTGGACACAGAAAGAATTTAAATACCTAAAGTTAAGATTGCAAAATGGAAAACACCTGACACCTTACCCTTGAGGCACTTCAGCTCTATTAGACTCTTGCTTTTACCGAAGACCCTCTGCAACCACTGGGAGTGGTGCCTCTGTCCAGACCTCTTTGCTGTCCCAGGCTTAGCTACACTTGGCAAGCTGCAAGCTGAACTCGTGCCTAACCCTCATTTGGATCCAGAGACAAGGCGTTCTCTTAGCCAAATCCCCTGAGACGTGTAGACCAATTAGGGAACATTGGGAACATTAGGGAACACACTTAACACACAACTTTTTAAAGCTGAAAGAATGATGAAAGGAAATTTTGTTGTCTGTTTTCATATACGATGTCTACTATTGCTAAGTAAGCTGGGTCTGGGGAACAAGTACACTCCACTCACTTTCTCCCGAATGAAACATGTAAACTAGAGCAATGGTCCTTCGTTATTGTCTTTCAGGAGTCTGATGAATCCTTCCTTCTTTGCACAGAGGTATGGCTTCACCAGGAGGCGCAGGAAGCAACCTCTATCAAGATTTCAAATGGTTGAATGAATATTTTCCTGGGGAAAGAGGAGTTTTGCGTTCCCTTGGAAGAGGGAAAACTAAAGCCATGTTTATGACTGCCCCAGCTACTGCTCCAAAAGCTGAACTGCTGTTTTAAACAGCATGACAAGGAGAAGGAGAGTGGGGTCAAGTGGTGGACTTGCTGTGTTTTTAAGAAGTGCCTCCTGCTCAGCTCAGATCTGGGTTGCAGGTAGCGAGCATCCACTTGAGATGAGGTGTTCCCCTTCAGCTCTGTGCCAAGGGGTCTTGGGGATGGGATTTATAATTATGTCATTCTCAGTGTTTCCCTAATTGCTAGCACTCAGCAGGCACTTGCTGACTCTCTTTTCTGCTGGCTGCTGGAGTCCTATCCTGCTGTGCCCAGCACCATGGGATGTCTGGTCCACGGCACGCAGAAAGTACAGGCAGGAAAGAGTTGTGGCAATGTCTCTTGCCTTTTCTGTTCAGTTTTATCGAAGCATAAGATGACAGAACACCTGGTAACCATGTCTGTGAAGGGGACTGCTTCCCCTTCTGGCATTTTGTGACAAAGAGACATTTTACTGCAATCCTGGGAAGGGCATGCACTCTCTGAGGGATGCAGTCATGCTGTTAATTGATGATAACATAAATGCACACCCAAAGCATTTGTTCACCTCTCAACGTAAAATTGGTTTCTAATATATAAACAAGACTTACAAGCAAATAATGAAGTGCTTGAAACAGTACTTTTACACCCAGTCATTGTACCTTACCCTACACCAACTGGTAACGTGCAGCAGAATGAAAATTAAAAAACAATACTTGCAGTACTTAAGAGCTCTTCCTAGAGAATTACAAAGGTGATACACAGACCTCACTCAGTGTACAATTGCAAGACAAATACAAGAGCACAACATTTCACTGAAGCACCATTGATATGACAGTTTCCTTTTTTTTTCCGTTGGCAGATTTGACCACATGGATGGCACACAGCTGCTCAGAAGCTCATGTATATGCTTTGTTAAATATCTGTGCATCAGTTCTAATTTACACTTTTTACTCCTGAATAGGAGTCTTCATTGGGCAACATCCCCAGACATCATAGATATCTGTGTGCCCCAGTATGCCTTCAGTTGCTTAATTTTTAAGTTCTGAAAATTAGACCAACCTTATCTATCTGACTGAGACTGGGTGAAAAGTCTTTCTCACAGCATAATATGTAGCAGTCCTTACTGCTTTGCTGCCCCTCTTCCCTCAGAGAAAGACAAAGCCCTGTGTTTTATCTGTAAAAGGTATCTGTTGCTACCACTGTATTTGAGAAGAAACGACATAACAAGTGCAGGCTAAGGAAACAGCCCATATGAAGACTGTAGGTAAAGTCCTGACTGCCTTAACTTTCTGACTGACCCATGAAACAAATTTTAAATGTATAACAGGGGTATGTTTGAAATGAAGAAGGGAAACAGAAAAATTGCCTCAAGGCACATACGGCATTCATCCTGCATACGTTAAATCTTCACAGCACTAATTTAAAAGGAGAGGCACTAATTATGCCATTTGAATTCTCAACTGGAATTTAGATAGGAAGCTTGTAATTACTTATGGAGGAGTTTGCCGGGACTTAAAATTTTGTCAGTGACAAGCTCCAAATTGTTGACGACTACAATAATTGCACACAGACTCTTATGTCTCAGCCATAATATCTTCTAAATGCTTCTAACAGTCTCCTGGGCAGTATGCAATTTAAAAGTATGTTCTAAGCATCAGGGGATGTAAGGGTGCTTATGCCAACAGACTCCAAGATTTGCCATTCAGGATGAAAATAATGCAGGCAGCTCACTTGGAAGCTAATGCCTGCTTTATGCTGTTCTCCCTGTCCTGAATGCCCACCGTCACATAAACTCCCCTGTGTTCGATGTGTCTTCAAGAGTTCAGCATCTCTTGCAATGTAAGCATTATCTGGCCTGCAGACTTGCACTGTTTTACTGTTTCTCCTCATGTTTCTGAATTAGTTCCTTGATTTTTTTCCTATCTTTGCTTTCTTATACTACGGCTCTTGGGGAAGGCAAGCTTTTTACTCTATATTTGTACCACAGCCAGTGCAGAAGAGCCCTCTGCTTGACAAATATCACGAAATAGTCCTGTAATATAAATTAACAGCAGTAACAACATGAAAGTTGAGAGATCTGAAGCAGACACTGTTTAATGCACAGCTGGAAGTAGCTTCTTTTGAGTAGCCAAAATCAGATAGGACATTTTGTTTTGCTTTCACTGGCTTCCGCTTGATGATTTCACAAACTAGTTTTGTAGCACTTGTGAACTCTTCTCCAAGTGCTGAAAATACTTAATGGATTGCTGCATTTTTCTTTGCTATTGCCAATATGGGATCAGGCATGTAGACACCATGAGCTAAAATTATTGAGGATAGGTTGGGATATAGAACATCAATAAGAACAATTTACAAGTAAATACTCTGAGACTTTGTAATGTCACCATTAATTTCCTGGTAAAATACAAAATGCACTAAGACAAAATCTGAGTCATCTTACTCCCTTCCTGTGCTTTTTACTTGGTTTATATACACATAAAGGGCCTATTTAGTACTGTATACAATTTGTATTAGATCACGATTATGCTTCCAGACCTTCTATCAACATCAGTGCCACATTAAGCTAAGCAGTAAAAAAAATAAGTGTTGCTGTATGTCGCTGTTGAGACGGACACGACATACACAGGTTCAAGCAGTGTTGATTTATTATATAATTAATTAATCCCCCCTTGCAAGTTCCAGCACACCTTTATACTAATTCTAGCAGTGCACGCGACATAAGCAATTAGGTGGTTGGTTAACTACAGCTGTTCACGCGCCTTAGCCTAATACATGATTGGTGATCACGCACTCTACATAACTTAAGCCAAATTCATTACATCACACAATTAGTGCAAAAACACAGTCCAGTCTCTTATTATACAGTTCCTCTTTATCTTACGGTTCCCTGGCTCTCCCAGGCACCTGCAAGTTGTTTTCCACTTCTGTTCAGGGAGTTTTCATATCTGCAGGGGTACACAGCAATTTCTTCAAGGCCAGTTTCTTCATCTTCTGTCCTGGGATCCGCGGACCAGCCGTAGTTCCCACAAATAAGCTGTTGTAAAAGAAAGTCCACATCTTGTAAAGCTCAGACTTGAACTGGTGCATCTGAAGACAAAAATGAATTCCGGTGCTCTGAACCATTTTCCTGTTGTTCATGGTGTCATATACTTCCACTTAAGTCGTTTGTTTAGCAAATGGCTAAAAAACTATTTTTATGAGATTATAAATAACAGTTTGCAGGAACAAGACTTGGACTGTCTGGTTACACATTAGTGTGATAATTGGGTACCTACTCAGTCGACAAGAGAGCTGTCTCTTTGAAATGCAATCTCTGGGATTTCTACAGCGCATTTTACAAATCCATGCATTTTCTAGAAAATTTAGTGTAACCACGTATAATATACATTTATATAACACCAGTTGAAGCTCAGCCTAGTCTTTTGATGTGAAGATTGCTGAACGCATGAAAAGTTTTTACTCCAGGTATCAAAAGTTTGATCATAGAACCATAGAATGGTTAGGGTTCAAAAGGGCCTCAAAGATCATCTAGTTCCAAAACCCCCTGCCATGGGCAGGGACACCGTCCACTACACCAGGTTGCTCAAAGCCTCATCCAACCAGGCCTTAAACACTTCCAGGGATGGGGCATCTACAGCTTCTCTGGGCAACCTGTTCCAGTGCCTCACCACCCTCTGAGTGAAAAATTTCTTCCTTATATCTAATCTAAATCTCCCCTCTTTCAGTTTAAAGCCATTGCCCTTCGTCCTATCACTACATGCCCTTGTCAAAAGTCCCTCTCCAGCTTTCCTGTAGGCCCCCTTTAAGTACTGGACGGCTGCAATAAGATCACCCTGTAGCCTTCTCTTCTCCAGGTTGAACAGCCCCAACTCTCTCAGCCTGTCTTCACAGCAGAGGTGTTCCAGCCCTTGGATCATCTTCCTGGCCCTCCTCTGGACCCGCTCCTGCAGCTCCATGTCCTTGGGTTGGAGACTCCAGAGCTGAACGCAGTATTCCAGGTGGGATCTCACAAGAGCAGAGTAGAGGGGCAGAATCCCCTCCCTTGACCTGCTGGCCATGCTTCTTTTGATACAGCCCAGGACACGGTTGGCTTTCTGGGCTGCAAGCACACATTGCTGGCTCATGTTGAGCTTCTCATCCACCAGCACTCCCAAGTCCTTTTCCTCAGGGCTGCTCTCAATCCGTTCTCCACCCAGCCTGTACTTATGCTTGGGATTATCCCGACCCATGTGCAAGACTTTGCACTTGGCCTTGTTGAACTTCATGAGGTTCTCACAGGCCCACCTCTCCAGCCTGTCAATGTCCCTTTGGATGGCATCCCTTCCCTTCAGCGTGTCCACAACACCACACAACTTGGTGTCATCTGCAAACTTGCTGAGGGTGCACTCAATCCCACTGTCCATGTCACCAACAAGATGTTAAATAGCACTGGCCCCAGTACTGACCCCTGAGGAGCACCACTCATCACTGGCCTCCACCTGGACATTGAACTGTTGACCAAAACCCTTTAAGTCTGACCATCCAGCCAATTCCTTATCCACCAAGTGGTCCGTCCATCAAATCCATGTCTCTCCAGTTATAGACAAGGATGTCATGTTGGACAGTATCAAATGCTTTAGACAAGTCCAGGTAGACGATGTCAGTTGCTCTTCCCCTATCCATCAATGCTGTAACCTCATCATAGAAGGCCACCAGATTAGTCAGGCAGGATTTGCCCTTAGTGAAGCCATGTTGGCTGTCGCCAATCACCTCTCTGTTTTCTATGTGCCTTAGCATAGTTGTCAGGAGGTTCTGCTCCATGATCTTGCCAGGCACAGAGGTGAGACTGACAGGCCTGTAGTAACCTGGGTCTTCTTTTTTCCCTTTTTAAAGATGGGGGCTATGTTTCCTCTTTTCCAGTCAGTGGGAACTTCACCAGATTGCCACAACTTCTGAAATATGATGGATAGTGGCTTAGCAGCTTCATCCACCAGTTCCCTCAGGACATGCGGATGCATCTCATCAGGTCCCATGGACTTATCCACCTTCAGGTTCTTTAGATGGTCTTGAACCTGATATCCTCCTACAGTGGGTGGTTCTTCCTTCTCCCAGTTCCTGCCTTTGCCTTCTGTGACTTGGGCTGTGCAGCTGGAGCTCTTGCCAGTGAAGAAGTGAAGACTGAGGCAAAGAAGTCATTGAGAACCTCAGCCTTCTTCATATCCCAGGTAGCCAGGTCCCCCGTTTCCTTCCGGAGAGGGCCTACGTTTTCCTTAGATCTCTTTTTATCACTGACATATCTATAGAAGTTTTTCTTGCTGCCCTTGATGTCCCTGGCCAGATTTAACTCTCTCAGGGCTTTAGCTTTCCTAACCTGATCTCTGGTTGCTCAGACAGCAGAATCCATTTCTTTGTATTCTTCCCAGGATACCTGTTCTTGCTTCCACCCTCTGTAGGCCTTCTTTTTGTGTCCGAGTTGGTCCAGGAGCTCCTTGTTCATCCAAGCTGGCCTCCTGGTGTTCCTACCTGACTTTCTCTTTGTTGGGGTGCACTGATCCTGAGCTTGGAGGAGGTGATCCTCGAATATTATCCAGCATTCTTGTCCCCTCTTCCCTCTATGGCTTCATCCCATTGTACTCTACCAAGGAGATCCCTGAAGAGGCCGAAGTCTGCTCTCCTGAAATCCAGGGTAGTGAGCTTGCTGAGCACCCTCCTTGCTTCCCTAAGAATCTTGAACTCCACCATTTCATGATCACTGCAGCCAAGGCTGTCCTTGAGCGTCACGTTCCCCACCAGCCCTTCTTTGTTGGTGAGAACAAGGTCCAGCAAACCACCTCTCCTCGTTGATTCCTCTACCACTTGGAGAAGGAAGTTATCATCCATGCATTCCAGGAACCTCCTGGATTGCCTATGCCCTGCTGTGTTGTCCCTCCAACAGATATCAGGGTGGTTGAAGTTCCCCATAAGGACCAGGGCTTGTGAACATGAGGCTGCTCCTATCTGTCTGTAGAGGCCTTCATCTACTCGGTCCTCCTAGTCAGGTGGTCTGTAGCAGACCTCCACTACTATGTCCCCTGTCTCTGTCCTCCCTTTAATCCTAACCCATAAGCTCTCAGTTGGATCCTCATCTGTCTCCAGGTGCAGCTCCATGCACTCCAGCTGGTCTTTGACATAGAGGGCAACCCCTCTTCCTCTTCTCCCCTGCCTGTCATTCCTGAACAGCCTGTATCCTTCCATTCTGACACTCTAGTCATAGGATTCATCCCATCATGTCTCCGTGATGCCAATAAGATCCACTCTTCAAAAATGGCAAGAAAGAAGACCCAGGTAACTATAGACCGGTCAGCCTCACCTCCATCCCGGGAAAGATAATGGAACAACTTATCTTTGGTGCTCTCTCTAGGCATATCAAGGATAAGAGGGTCATTAGGGGCAGTCAACATGGCTTCACTAAGGGGAAGTCGTGCTTGACAAACCTGATAGTCTTTTACGAGGACATCATCCAGTGGGTGGATGATGGTAGAGCAGCGGATATGGTCTATCTTGACTTCAGTAAAGCATTTGACACAGTCTCCCATGGCATCCTCACAGCTAAACTGTGGAACTGTGGTCTAAATGATCGGGTAGTGAGGTGTAGAGTAGTGGTCAATGGGACAGAGTCCAGTTGGAGGCCTGTATCCAGTGGAGTCCCTCCAGGGTCGGTACTGGGACCAGTATTGTTCAACATATTCATCAATGACTTGGATGAGGGGATAGAGTGCATGATCAGCAAGTTTGCTGATGACACTAAACTGGGAGGAGTGGCTGACACGCCAGAAGGCTGTGCTGCCATTCAGAGAGACCTGGACATGCTGGAGAGTTGGGCAGGGAGAAATTTAATAAAATACAACAAGGGCAAGTGTAGAGTCTTGCATCTGGGTAAGAACAACCCCATGTACCAGTACAAGTTGGGGACTGAACTGTTGGGGAATAGCAGAGGGGAAAGGGACGTGGGGGTCCTGGTGGACAGCAGGATGACCACGAGCCAGAAATGTGCCCTTGTGGCCATGAAGGCCAATGGCATTCTGGGGTGTATTAGAAAGGGTGTGGTTAGCAGGTTCTCCTCCCCCTCTACTCTGCTCTGGTGAGGCCACATCTGGAATATTGTGTCCAGTTCTGGGTTCCTCAGTTCAAGAAGGACAAGGAACTGCTTGAGACAGTCCAGCGCAGGGCCACCAAAATGATTGAGGGAGTGGAGCATCTCCCTTATGAGGAAAGGCTGAGGGAGCTGCATCTCTTTAGTTTGGAGAAGAGGAGACTGAGGGGGGACCTCATTAATGTTTATAAATATGTAAAGGGTGACTGTCAGGAGGATGGAGCCAGGCTCTTCTCAGTGGCACCCAATGATAGGACAAGGGGAAATGGATCTAAGCTGGAACATAGGAGGTTCTGCTTAAACATGAGGAAGAACTTCTTCACAGTAAGGGTAACAGAACACTGGAACAGGCTGCCCAGAGTGGTTGTGGAATCTCCTTCTTTGTAGATGTTCAAAACCTGCCTGGACGTGTTCTTGTGTGATCTGATGTAGGTGGTCCTGCTCCGGCAGGGGGATTGGATTAGATGATCCTTTGAGGTCTCTTCCAATCTCTAACATTCTGTGATACTGTGATTCCCCATGCTGCGTGCATTAGAGTAGAGGCATTTAAGCTGGGCCTCAGATGAATCTGACCTCCTGGCCGGAGTGGCTGAATTCCTTTCTGCTGCTCTTTGAACTTCTCTGTTCAAAGCGAGTGCAGCTGCAGCAGGTTACCTAGGGCTGTGTTCAGCTGAGTTTTTAATATCTCCAGGAATAGAGATGTCACAATCTCTCTGGGCAACCTGTTCCAGTGTTTGATTATCGCTGCCGTAAAAAAAGTTTCCTTCTAACATCTTCTGAATTTCTGAGTATTCACATTAAAGGAAGCCATTCAGCACACGAAATAGTTGCAGCTGATGCTGATTATTTTGTCTTGAGCCTAGGGAAAAAAAAATCTTACCTAGATGTATTGTTATCAAATGCTCATAACATTTTTAAGCTTAATTTAAAGAAATATTTATATTTTTGGAACAGAACATAGACTTTTGATTCCTTTTATCTGATTCTATTTTTTTCCTCCTCACTCCTTATGTACAAATTGGTTTTACTGATGATCATGGAGCTGTTATTGATGTCCAGTTTCCTGGTAAGGAAAAAGGACTAGAGTATTTTGAGAGGTTGCTTTTAAATCTAGTTGTATCAAAATGGAAAATGTTCTATATTATAGGTTTCATACATGATACAATTATGTGACACTCTTCATACTCTGTTATACTTTTTGTACAAAACTAGGAGGTATGCTGGCTAGTTTTAGCACTGACTAAACAAACTTTATTCAAGATCTTAAGTCTGAAAGAAAACTAACACATTTTGACATAGTTTTCTTTAAACTTGCATTTTTTCATATTATCTGCAGTAAAACAAAGTTAAGCCCCATTAATCTCCTTGTAAACCTGAAGTCTACAAAGATTAAAATTCAGAACACAGGTCACCGTGTCCAAGCAATCCCTTAGCTATTTTTTAAAAAAACAATCTGGATCGTAAATGTCAATGCCTATAAACCAATGCTTGAGTATCAAATCTTCCTGGTAAGTGTACTCATGCAAGCAGAACTGAGTTCATTTTACCTCTTCTGGATAAAGTTATCCTTTCCTTCCCAGTTCTATGACGCAAAAATAGAAACATTATAATAATATTTATTTCTTAATAATAATGAGTCAGCCTTGTGTAAAACACCTTAATAGTGGTATGCGTTATTAAACCTCCTAGGTGACTTTTCTGTATGCAAATAACTGAAAAAAAACGTAACCTGAAGTCAAATACATTTACTTTTTCACACTCACCTCACATTTCACAGAGTACACTGTCCTCTACACTTCAACTTTTTTGATACTTGTTATGAAGACCAGAATTAGAGGAGTGCAACCAATTAAAAGGAGAGGGTCAACTTATGCTTTTGGCATACATTACCAGAAGGAATTTCTAATTTTGGTAGGATAAAATTTGCTGTTATTTAGATTTGAGTTAGCAAATACGAACTAAACAAAAATAATCCCAGATGAAAAAACAACCCCCCAAACATTCAAAGTTTGTATAATCTTCAGTTAGAGAGATTATCTCTGTTGGAAGAATATTCTGATCTTGATTTTAAATTATAAACAGTTACACCCATCATTTCAGGATGCTGGAGTCCTAAAAGGAATTTCTCATACAATATTTGTATTTTGTGACTAGAGATTTTATTAAATGTTGGAACTGTGTCCAAGCGGACCTATGTACTTCATAGGCAATGAAGAAATGTGTGTTTCTGCCCTGCTTTAAAAGTAAATACAGGATTATGAGTAATTAGCCAAACAGTCATACCCTTAATACCTGCAGTGCAATGAAAAGCATGATTAACCAAGTACAGTGGAAAGACTTTGAAATCCCATTTGCAGTCTGATTTACTGAGCAGAAAAAACAGGCTACCAAAAGCTTTTAATGTCTGTGAAAGTGGTGCTACTACATGCTGTTATTTGAAGTACTTATCCTCTCCCTTCCCTCCCAGGTGTTTTGACTTCTGATACTCTCTGCATTATCCGTCCCCAGAGCACTGGCCAATTGCATAAGCCTTTTTTTTTTTTTTTTTTTTTTTCAATTGATAAACTGCATTAAAAGTCAGCAGAACTGACAAAAGACCCTGCACAGTTTTCCCATGCTGTGTAAATGCTCACTGTACTACTATATGACTCTGGGTGAGAAAAGTTGGGCTCCTCAGGCTTTGATGGTTTAGATGGTTTGGCTGATATCTGGGTTCTGGAAAACACTTGACTGTCAATGATTTTGATCAAATTAAACTAATCTTGTTTAACCATCCACACTCTCTTTAATAAAAACCAAACCAAGATTAAAGCAACAAAGCATATTAACCTGCTCCAAAATGTATAGCCTACAAGATACAAGCCAATCTTCTCACCTAGCAACACTGCAGTTTGCACACAGGAGCCAGGAGCAGAGGGAGCTCCCCAGCTAGTTGTCTGCTGGTCTACTGAAATAGTTCTTATCTTGCAAAGTCCTTTTCTTTTCATGACCTTGCCTGTCTCCAACTCTATTTTTTTATTTGCAGGTTGTCTGTAGACACAGTTAATCAAACATTTCTTTTTAAGGAACAGTTATTTTTAAAGAAGTTCAAGCTGTCTAAGGAAGAAACAATATTCAAAGTGTAAGAAGTCTAAGCAGGTGGATACCAACATTGTGGTATGTATTTCCAGGGAAACCTTTTTTCCCAATTGATTTAATGCAAATGTTTAATTCAAACAGCTTACCTCCAGATCCAAAATGGACTTCAGACACCTAAGTAAAGCACTGCTGTGCAGAAAACCTACATTTAGCTGTTAACTCAGAGGCACATGAGCTTCACAGGTGCTCCAAATTTTGCTATAAATGCATCTAAAATCCAATTTCTGTGTTGGCTCAGAAACATCTTGGTTGGCCTCAGCCAACTGAAAAGTACCTAACTCTCAGAAAGAAAGCAATCCTTCATCTGTCTCCACGTAGGACTTGGGTCCTGCAGTTGCTACAACAGCAAACATTAAATCGACCTCCCTGCAAGGTGCAGAAAGCAAATATACTCCATAAAACAGAGGAGAAAGCACAGGGACTAAAGCATTCAGTTCTCATTAGCTGTACTTTAAACCCATCTTTCTCATCTTTTTAGCAAGTACTGTAGCCGGGAGGTGATCAGCAAACCCGGTGAGTCATTTGCTAGCACTCTTCCTATAGTCATTCCTCTTAGCCCAAAAGGAGAGAGAAGGACCCTTGCTCTGAGATGCTCCGAGAGTGTGAAAGCTGCTCTTGGGTCGTCTGGCTCAATAACACTCACTGTGTTGAAGCTGGCCTTGTAACATAGGATCCCATAAGAAGAGGAAGGGAAAAAGTGACTGGCATCCAGAAAGCTGCTATTGCTCAGCTATGGAAGTAAAAGGCAGGAAGAAAGGAAGAGGAAAACGAAATATTTAACAAACCACCAGAAGAAAAGGAATGTCTTGACACACAGGAGAGAGCTCCTCGGCACTTTGTTCTTACGGTTTGCGATTTTTGAAGCATGTTATTCTAGCTTCCTGGGACAAGTCAGCAATGTGACCTGCCTTGAAGTCATGTAACTTCTGTCTCACCAAACGGTCACTCTTCAGAAGCATAAACTTGAGGAAAACTGAATCTGCTTTCCCTGACAACCGAAAAACCCAAACTACTTACACAATGACTGTATAAAATATCCAGACATGTAAATAAAGAGTCTGGCCTGATTCTGAGGGACAGGTTTGAAGAAGCACACAAGTGAGCCCGGTGGCGGGTCACCGCAGCAGGTGGGAACCTAAGCCATTTGAAGAGCAGCCAAGGGAGCAAGACCGGCACAGCTTGGCAAGGAGAAGCCCTGGCAGTAGTTCACACCACTGTGCCAATCCACGGGAACATTACAGAGGTGGTGGAGACAGACAAAGCTCAGAGGAAAGCAGTGAAAGCATGGGAGTCAGCAGTGGTAAGCAGCAGTAAGGGGAAGAAATCCCTGTGGGGTATAAGGATAGAAGGGTCAGGAGCGACCTGCCCCTCCCTCAAGGGTCCAAGGTGCAGGTGTGAAGACTCACCTGCAGAATCTCCTCTTTCAGTCCGTTGCACTCCAAGGCATCACTAGTTAAAATTTTCTTGAGCTTGAGTTCTAGCAAAATCAAGCTTGGAGGCATCAGAGCACTTGCTCACTTTAAGAGCTAAATGCTGACAGATCTACTTTGAAACTCCAGCCAAGGGATTTCTCATCACAGCAACATTAATAATTATAATCAGATGTACGGTAGACATTTTCTAAACTTTCTATTTTCCTAATGTAAACCAAATGTTATTCTCCTTAACAGTGGGATAAATAATGTGCTATTTTTCTTTTGGAACAGGACTATGAGCTTTATGAAATTATGATTCTTTATGAAAGAAACATATTTTATGAAATTCATATATTACTGCAGAAAAACTTTTTTTAAAAAAACCTTTTTCATTCATGAAATTCATTACAAATATAATTGCAGAAACTGCACAGAACAGCATGCAACACAAATGTTTCTTCTTAAGAGTAGATCAGAGAGGTTCTGTGGCAGAATAAAGAGGAAAACAAGTTCTTTAGCACAACCTCTTGCATAATTTTTCCAAGCCAAAAATACTTTGGAAGGCTGTTTTCAAACATTGGTCTTGTAGCGGCCTAGAAATAGTCAACATTTCTTGCGCATCGATACGTCTAATTTCTCTTTTTCTCTCCAGACTTTGCCCAGCTCTCTAAATAAAGTGCCCCTCCTCTTTACTGCTACCACCCCAATATATTTAATCTCTGCAGTTGCTCTTTCGTAAAAAATCATCAGTTCCGGGTATTAACCGCAAGTTTTTGTAAGAGAGGTTTTATAAAGCACTGAGAGGGAAGGCACAATTATTCACAAACTTAGGACAACACAAATTTCTTTGTCTATGTTTCTTTCTCCCACTGTTCTGAGGCTATGGTCACTCAGTTTATGATTCAGCAAAGTCCTAAAGCTAAGGATTTATTTTTAAGGTATTGCCCACAACTAATTATATAGATACCAGAGATTTATCTGTCTTTTAAATGATCTTGGTATCACATTAATTTTTGAGCCATCCTCCAGAGAATGCTACTGAGACGGCTTCCAAAACCTCCAACGTCCTTCTGCTCTTTGAAGTGCTTGAGGTTTGCTGCTTGGGACTTTGTGGCTATGCATGGCAAAGCCAATGCATAAGCAAATATGCTTTCCCAAACTGACTGTGGGTGAAGGCAGCCACATTGCAACCCAAAGGTGAACAAGTGTGTGGAACCCAAGACATGCTGCCTCGTATTTGTGTATTCCATGGTGGAAAACAAAAATAAACACTTCAAAGTTTCAAGAAAAATTGTGTCTCCCACAGAACTAGGAAAAACTGACATTCCCATCTTTCAGTGTTTGTCCCTTTGCGGAAGCAGACAGTCTTGTAGCTTATGACAACCTCTCTCCTCTGTCAGCCTGCAGGCACAGGGGAACCTGCCAGCACATCAAGCCACCAGGCTGCCTGAAGACCACTTCATTGGGAGCTACCTCAGCACTCCTTTTCCTTATCAAATACTCAGCATAGATGTGTGCATATTTATGTGATAACATAGGTATGTGATTTCATATCAACAAAGAGTTAATAAACCTCTCCACACGGAACACCTAAGCAGTCCTTTGATAAAAGCATTGAGCAAGAGTCTCTTTTTCCATATGGGAAATCTTACAGCCAGAAAAAAATGTGCACATGTAGAAAACCCAAGATACTCAGATGCATAAGAAGTGAAAACTGCAGATCTCCATACTGCTGAGGTAGTCTGAGCTACACTCTAAAATCTTATAGAATCATAGAATCATAGAATGGTTAGGGTTGGAAGGGACCTCAAAGATCACCTAGTTCCAACCCCCCTGCCACAGGCAGGGACACCCTCCACTACACCAGGTTGCCCAAAGCCTCATCCCGCCTGGCCTTGAATACTTCCAGGGATGGGGCATCCCATCTGCTGTGAGTTCTGCTGACTTTCTGTTAGTCTGACCTTTAAGGGATGTTCCAAACTCAACAGCGGCTGAATTGCTTGGACTGCTTGGGTTAAAATATGTCAGCATTGACCGTCTCTTTACTTGTCTACTTTCTCTGTGACTTTTAATTATCCGGTAATTCAAAGTCAGTATGAATCCAGCCACATATTGACTCAGTTCTAATCATCACCAGAATTTGAAAAACGTGGTGTGTCATTCCTGTTTTAGCAGAAGGTCACAGCAGTTGGTGTTAGCACTAAGTCTGACTAAGTCTGGACTTGTTTGTTTTTTCAGTTTGCAATGAAATGCAAAATTACAACAGCATGGCTTTTTTCTCTCAGCTTCTTATCTCAGATTAGTTCTGAGATTTCAAAAGTGAAAGTCTTTCAGCAAATATTTATACACACACACAATGTGTTGTCTCTGGCCCTAATTTTAAACTTGGATTCTCAGTTTTTTACCACAGACACTTTGTTTATACTACCCAATTTGTCTTTTTTGTCCTAATATTTATAGAAAGAGCAACGAACCACTGAATAGGAAAAAGGATCTTATTATCTCGTTAAGAGAATTGGATAATGAAGTGATTTCCTTAGAACAGATCTATGCCACATTCATATTTATTTTCAGTGAATCATGTTGTAGGACAAAAATCATTGTCCACAGAACAGGATAGGAGTTCTCTAGTATACATGTGAATAAGATCAAAAAAGGTCAATATGCTGTTGCTACGATTACATGACTGGATAATGATCTTTGTGGGAGTGGTGCAGGCAGACAGCTTGCTGGAATAGCAGCTGGCCAGCTAAGCACACATCTGGACACTGTGAGCCACAGGTTAACACTAAACGGTTTTCAGCAGGTAAGAAAGGGGTACTGATGGGGCTAAAAAGATAGTTGAATATTGGATATGAGCAGGTCAGGATTTGAGATAGGAGTTTTTGTTCACATGCCTGTGTTCACAATAATCTACTGTGGAAACTATAGGTGAAAAATCAATCAACACACTCAAATTAACTCACATAATGAATGAAGAAAAGGAAATGCCCACTTGCCTTGGAGAGACTATTTCTCAGCACCAAAGCATGACATCTCTGATCTCTCAGTTCTGATTCTGAAGGGAAACCAACAATATAAGTTCAGACAGGGAGCCTTCAAGCTTGTACTGGGTTTACGTGCCAAGGTTTTGGTAGCAGGCGTGGGGCTGTAGGGGTGGGCTCTGTGATAAAGTGCTAGAAGCTTCCCCCATGACTGACAGAGCCAGTTCCAGCAGGCTCCAGGACAGATCTGCCACTGGCCAAAGCTGAGCCCATCAGCAACGGTGGTAGCACCTCTGTGATGATGTGTTTAAGAAAGGCAAAAAAAGGCTGTGTAACAGCAGCTGTGAGAAAAAAGTGAGAATATGTGAGAAAAACAGCCGTGAGAAAAAAGTGAGAATATGTGAGAAAAACAGCCCTGCAGGCACCAAGGTCAGTGAATGAGGAGAGGGAGGAGGTGCTCCAGGTGCCAGACCAGATATTCCCCTGCAGCCCGTGGCGAAGACCATGGTGAGGCAGGCTGTCACCATGCAGCCTATGGAGGTCCACGGTGGAGCAGAGATCCACCTGCAGCCTGTGGAGGACCCCATGCTGGAGCAGGTGGATGCCTGAAGAAGGCTGTGACCCTGTGGGAAGCCCATCCTGGAGCCGGTGCCTGGCAGGACCTGTGGACCCGTGGAGAGAGGAGCCCATGCTGGAGCAGGTTTGCTGGCAGGACTTGTGACCCCATGTGGGACCCACGCTGGAGCAGTTTGTGAAGAACTGCAGCCTTTGGGAAGGACTCACATTGGAGAAGTTCATGGAGAACTGTCTCCCATGCAAGAGACTCCACACTGGAGCTGAGGAAGAGGATGATGACTTCTCCTGAAGAGGAAGAGTGGCAGAGACAACGTCTGATGAATTGACCGCAACCCCCATTCCCCATCCCCCTGCACCTGGGGGGAAGGTGTTTTAAGATTTAGTTTTTATTTCATTATCCTACTCTGATTTGATTGGTAAAAAATTAAACTAATTTCCCCAAGTCAAATCTGTTTGGCCCACAATGGTAGTTGTTGAGTGATCTACCCCGGTCTTTATCTCGACCCATGAGCCTTTTGTTACACTTTCTCTCCCCTGTCCAGCTGAGGAGAGGAGTGACAAAGCAGCTTTGGTGGACACCCTACATTTTATTTGTCATTATTCTGCTCTGTTTAATTAGCAATAAATTAATTTATCTAAGCTGAGTCTGTTTTGCCCTTGACAGTAATTAGTAAGAGATCTTGTCCTTATCTTGAACCACGAGATTTCTGTCATATTTTTTCCCCCCTGATCCTTTTGAGGAAGCGGGGTGGTGAACACTTGGTGACCAGTAAGGTCAACCCACCACAAAGCTACAATTGGTAACTCTACCAGACGATAAAAATCATTGACAAAGATGTGGGGTTTTTTTCGGCCACGTTGTAATTTTTTTTTAATTTGCTGGTGTAAACATCGAATGCACAGGTGTCCACTTACCCTTGTTTTATTCCCATTTGCTGCATTTGAGATTTGTGTCAGTGTTGGGTAACTCCGAGTCTAAATGTATTTACTCAGAGTGGCTGGCTGCCAGTCTCTCAAGAGAGAGACTTAATGCTTAATTGTGCATTAAAATCCCACCCAACTGGTCTACAGCGTTACTGACTTCATTCTGTAGTTGGTTACGAAGGGTCTCACGAGCGTTACCGTAGCTGTACCAAGACCTTCTCTAGCTTCAGCAAAGTGTTGCTTCTGTATCATCTGCCAAAACAGACCCGGAGCACAGCAGACCTTGGAGCTCCTGCTGCAGCAGCCACAAATGCTTAGTGCCACTCATATACCTATCTTGCTGGTCCCACTCCTTGTGTGTGTGCAATTGCCATGATTTCCGTAAGGTCGGGTGCTGAGTACAAAGCTGGTCTCTTTGTAGTGTACCTTTATACACAGTCCTTAGGAGTGAGCTCTAATAGGTGTATTCCCGTGGCTTTTCTTCTTCCTGTTTGGCACAGTACTCACAGGGAAAGCCTCCCTCTTACAAATTGCGAAATGCTCAGGCTTGCGGGCAAGGTTAGATGACAAAATGCAAACATTTAAACAGACTAAGGAGTTTCTCTACGCTAAAATTAATTCCTGCCTGTCAAACGCTCAAAATTGAAGTTTTGTCCTTTGTTCTTTCCGTTGAAGAATGCATTAGCTTAAACTCACCAGATACTAAACCCTGGCAATCTCTAAACACATATTTATACATTTATCTAGTAATTATTAAATAATTTTATGTTTTTTAATTGATAGATATATATTTAATATATACTTTTGTGGTAAGTAGGTTTTTCATTAGAAGGACTTCCAAGCTGATACTATAATAAAATCAGGAAAAATTTTTAAAAATTACTTTTAGTGAAAAAGAGCATTTTAATCTACAGAAATATACCCAAAGAATAACCTTTTTCAGCTTTTGTAGCAATTATGTTCAAAGGGCCTCAGAAGTACCTCTGCTAATTCATTAGCAAAATGGACTTCATTAAAACAGTTGGACCTCGTGTGTAGAAAAAAAAAAAATATTTCCGTCTTAAACTTCTGTTTCCGTTTGGTGACAAGTTATAGACCTAAACACACACAAAGCATTTGAATCTAGTATGACGTTGCTGTTTAGCCCCAGGCAGCAGCTAAGCACCACATAGCACCGTGTGCACTCCTCCCCCGCCCCCCCCATCCCCCCCCCCCCATCCCCCCCCCCCCATTCCCCCCCCTCGCCCCCGCCCCTTTTCCCCCACTGTGAGGTGGAGAGGAGAAAAATGTAACTAAAGGCTGAGGGTTGAGATAAGAACAGGGAGGGATCACCCGCCGATCGTGGCCCTGGGAGGCTTGGGGAAAAATTCATTTAATTTGTTACCAGTCACAATCAGAGAGGTTAATGAGAAACAAAGCCAGATCTTAAAAACACCTTCCCCCCACCCCTCCCTTCTTCCCGGCTCAACTTCCTCCCCCAGCAGTGTAGGGTGACAGGGAATGGGGGTTGCAGGTCAGTTCTGTGACACGTTGTTTCTGCAGCTCCTTCCTCCTCAGGTGGTAGTCTCCTCACTTCTACAATGTGGGAGAAGTGAGGAGTGGGAGGGAGTTCTCCACAAACTTCTCTGACTTGAGAATCCAATCCTTACCCATTGTCGCAGCTGGAAGGCTTCAGGTGGCTCCAAGTAGACCAATGCTCTAATGCGAAGGCTTCAGGCTTACTCTAAGGAAGGCCCACACTCCTCCAAGACTCAGGAGGAAATGCCTCACCCTTAGAAGTAAACACCCTGCCTTAAATAGTCAGGAGTCACATGGTTTGCTAGATGGGTCAAGGCTATTGGTCACTTGACCATCCATCTCCCAGAGTGATTGGCTGAATGCTACAGCACCTGTTTCAAGGTAACTTTCCCAGTGTAACGAGCCACAGGTGTTTTAGTTAACCTGCATAGGGAAAGAACCTTCACAGGATGCTGCAGCAGCCAAAAGATTTCTCCACAATTCCCCCTTTTTGTTTTAAGATTAATTTGAATCAAGCAGGGAGATTTTTCAGCAATACCATGGGAGATACATCTAGCAAACCAGTTGTACATTCAGTTATTAATTCTGACTCCGACGGAGACTTGAAATTTAGTCTCTGCTCGTGGAAGGAACAGGTTGATGGCCGATGTCATTATTTCCATTAGGAGGGTCATTTGATGGATGATCTCCGTCCTGGCCATCGTTCAGATGTTGCCTGTTCTGTTTCCGATGTTGCAGGTCAGGGCGGACACATCTTGCGGGCAGCCATCGTATCCCAGTATCTGTGGAAACGCAAGCATACCCACGACCCCAAGCAATAAGCTCATACGGGCCTTCCCACGTCTTAGTGAGTAGGTCCCGTATCCAGACTTTCGCTCGGGGCAGGTGCGTCTCGCCTGAAGACTGCAACGAAAGAAAGTGATTCAAAATAATGGGATTATTTGAATTTGATGGCACCGTAAGATGGTTAATTGTGTATAACGCTTTTTCTAGGCGACTCTGTGGGGTTTCTCCATGCATTCCCCCTTTTTGTTTTTCTAAAACACGCTTCAAGGTGCCATGAGCGCGTTCAACAATGGCTTGGCCAGTAGGAGAATGCGGAATACCCAAAGTATGATTTACACCCCATAGTTGTAAAAACTGCCGCGTCTTCTGTGAGACGTAGGCCGGGCCATTATCAGTTTTTATAGAAGAAGGCACGCCCAAGACCGCAAAAGCGAGTTTCCAATGGGCAATGGCATCGCGACTTTTCTCCCCAGTATGAGCAGTTGCCCACATAGCTGAGGAGAAAGTGTCAATAGACACGTGCACATACTTAAACCTGCCAAATTCAGGAACATGCGTTACATCCGTCTGCCAAAGCTGCAGGGCCTTTAGGCCTCTGGGGTTTACCCCCGATGGCAGAGGTGCCGCAAGTCCGTGGCAGTCAGCGCAAGCGCTGACAATGTCCCGAGCCTCAGTGGGCGTTAAGTGGAACTGCTTCTGCAGGGTATGTGCACTTTGATGGAAGAAATTATGCGATGCCTTGGCTTGTGCGATCTTATCGGGCTGAGGTGCTACCCATGCGGGGTTAGCTAGCATGTCAGCCCTGGCGTTGCCTTCCGTTATAAAGCCTGGCAAATTAGTATGACTATGGATATGCAGGATGTAATATGGGTGAACTCGATCTTGAATTGCACACCATAAGGTTTTTAACAGAGAAAACAGAGCCGCATTATTCACTTCTTTCAGAAGTGAACAATCTAAGCGTTGTGTTATATCAGCCACATAAGCAGAATCGGTGACCAAATTCAAAGGTACCTGCGAGAACCGTTGAAAGGCCATGGCAACAGCCCTCAGTTCAACCAACTGGGCTGAGCCTGACTCATGGCCTTCCAGCACCTGCCACTCAGATTCCTCCTTCCAGGTAACAATAGCTTTCCCAGTTTTCCCAGACCCATCAGTGAAGACAGTGGGTCCTTGTACTGGCACTCGGCTATTTTTTGGCCGCAAGGTAAAGCTTGTCGATCTTGCCAATTGCAGCAATTTATGGCTAGGCAGATGATATGCAATTTGTCCTGAGAAATTTTCCAGCGCACTTTGGAGAGGAGCACTGTTAGTAAGGCTCCACTCAAAGTATTCCTGCTGTACTGGCAGAACAATTATTGCAGGATCTGCTGCCACCAATTGTAGACAGCGCTGACGGCATTTGATTATCAGACAAGCAATTAATTCAAATAATGTAGATGCTGTCTTTTTTGGTTGGTGCGGCAAAAAGACCCATTCCAGAATATGCAAGGGGTCAGACCACTGTTTGTTCCATTGGCCAATGATACCTGTAGGATGAGAATCTGGAGTGGTAATAAAAACGGTAATATCAATGGAGGGATCTATTCGGTAAACCTGACGAGCAGAAATGGCCTGTTGAACCTCCTCTAGTGCCCGTCGCGCTTCAGGAGTCAATTTTCGAGGTGAATTCAACTCAGGGTCCCCCTTTAAAATATTGAAGAGTGGCGCAAGTTGCGCCGTGGTTAGCCCTAGATAGGGACGTAACCAATTGATGACGCCCAACAGTTTCTGAGCCTCATTCAAGGTCTTAATAGAACTCGAGAATTGCACCTCTTGGTGTTGTATAGTTTGGTCCAAAATTTTGACTCCTAAATATCTCCAAGGAGGATGCTGTTGAACTTTCTCCGGAGCCACTTGCAATCCATAAGAATGCAGAGCAGTGAGTAGCCGAGGCTGTATCTTCAGCAGCTCGTCCTGGGTGGATGCTGCTACCAGGATATCATCCATGTAATGGTAGCAGTATGCTTCAGGGAACTGCTTACGGATTCCGGACAAAGCTTGAGCAACGTACCATTGACAGATAGTCGGGCTGTTCTTCATGCCCTGAGGTAGGACCTTCCATTGATATCTCTTTGCAGGTTCAGCGTTGTTAACCGCAGGTACAGTAAAGGCAAATTTTGGTTTGTCATTAGGATGTAAGGGGATCGTGAAAAAACAGTCCTTCAAGTCAATGATCAAGATTTCCCACCCTGCTGGAATCATGGTGGGTGAGGGCATACCAGGCTGCAATGCCCCCATGCTTTCCATTACTGCATTGATTTTTCGGAGATCTTGTAGCAATCTCCATTTTCCTGATTTCTTCTTAATTACGAAGACAGGTGTATTCCAGGGACTGGTAGAAGGTTCAAGGTGTCCCTGTTGTAATTGTTCCTTAACTAGTTGATGAAGGGCGACTAATTTTTCTTTTGGTAGGGGCCACTGGGGTTGCCAGATGGGTTTGTTTGCTAACCATCGCAAAGGCAACGTAGGATATTGTGCGCCCTTCAGTACAGTGGCCCCCATCAAAAATTTGTCCCGATACGTACTCCCCAGGCTGCCAAGACATCTCGCCCCCAGAGGTTGAGTGGAGCTGTAGTGACATAGGGCCGAATTGTAGCTGTTTGACCCTCTGCGTTCTTTACCACCACAGGTCGTTCGCTTCGATAACTCTGTGTGGTTCCTCCCAGTCCTGCAATGGCTGACCCTGTGGGGGCTAAAGGCCATGTAGGAGGCCATGCGGAGAAGGAGACGATTGTCACATCAGCCCCTGTGTCAATCAAACCTCGGAGCTGAATCCTGGACGGCTGGGCATCTGGCAATATTAAGGTGCAAGTCATCTGTGGCTTTTGGCTGGAGATATCCGCAGTCCAGTAAACTTGCGGAAGTCCTGTGGAACCAAAACCACCACCTTCACGACTCTGTCGTTTTGCCTTAGGGACACTCGATTTGAAGGGTACAAGTTGAGCGATCCGAGTCTTTTCCGGTATTGTGACAGGGGGGGTGGGCGTGGAAATCATCGCACAGATTTGTCCTGTGAAGTCAGCGTCAATAACTCCTGGGTGAACAAAGATCCCTTGAATGGTGGTACTAGATCTTCCCACCAATAATGCACTTAGCCCATGTCCTAGAGGCCCAAATGCATCCAAGGGAACCTTATAGACCCGACAGGATTCTAAGACGACTGTTGTTGCGGTGCATACATCCACCCCGGCTGATCCCTGGGTGCTGGCTGAAAGCTGGCTGAGTAAGCCTGGGTTGGTATCATGCCCTGGGGAAACATTTCTGTCTGAGCGCACATCCCCATTGCGCTCCTGGGGAAGTTTCCCGAACGAGTCAGGGGTCGGCCATTGGCATGGTATAACGATTCACAATATCTCGCAGAATGGCCTGGCTTATCGCATCTTATGCAGCGAGCAGGTCTCCTGTTATCCTTGTTTCTTCTTTGTCTCGTCTGTCTTTGTCTATTGTCCCTCTTAGGTTGTCTTTTCAGTTCCGGGTCAGCATTTTTGGGTTGAATAGGCCGTAGAATTGTGGCCAGAGCAGACTTATAGCTTTCAGATTCTAGCTTAGAGCATGCTTCGATCATTTCTGTTAGTGTAGGCTCCCCTGGCATGGAATTTATGATTTTTCTACATTCTTCATTGGCATTGTCTTTTGCCAGCTGCTTACATAGTAGTTATCTCAGGTTTTCATCTTCGACCTGTTTTTCGAGGGCTGCAGCAACTTTCTCTACGAAAGATAAAAAGTGTTCTTTCTGCCCCTGATAAATCTTCACATACCGCGTTTTTGGGGCAGCCATATCTATGCCCTTTAATAGAGCTCCCACGCCGATCTTTTGGGCTTGCTCAAGAACTTGGGGGTGCCACGTAGCTTGAAAATCGGGGTCAGCGAAAGCATTGGCTCCCAGTAGAGCATCTGCTGGAGCTCCGTATCTGGGGTCAGTTGGGGGTAATTGCATGTTTCCGGCTGCAGCTCTCTCAGCCATTCTTCTCCAGTTGGCCTCGAAGACTGTATATTGTACTGGTTGAAATAATACCTGACCTAGATGTTTAATGTCGAATGGGGAGAGTAGGTCAGTATTTAATATCCTGATGATCTGCATGACCTGAGGAGAGTCTAAACCGTATTGTGCTACCTTGGTTTGCAGGTCTTGGACTACCTTCCAGGCGATGGTTTCGTGTTTGTCAATTTGACCCGAGTTAGGAAGCGCCTTTTGTACTGGGAAGGCTTGGATAACATCCTCTGTTCGTTCATTACTTCCCTGAACAATCTGCTCAGACCCCTTTTCAGGCAACCCAACTTTTTCTATTAGATCCCAGTCGCCAGCCTCCAGAGCCCGCCTCTTGACTTCTTCCCAGAACCGTTTTGAATTTTTTGGACGCACAGTCACCTTGCATTCGGGAAGCGTCCAGGGACGGTTGTGGGCTGGCCATGTTTGTTGTTGTCTGACTGTCGCCACGGCTTCCTGCAGTGATGAAACATTATCAGGCAGGGGTGTGTCCAATGGCTTCTGACAGGATGCAGACGCTGGGCCAACGGGTCGTGTAAAGGCGGAGGCTGTGGCCGGTTGTGGAACAGTCCATGGAGATGCAGTCTGGGTTGCGGAAACTTGTGTCGGCACCACTGTCTGTGAAGGTGCCACTGCTGTTGTCAGTGGCATACTTGGCGCCACTTCCGGGGTCGTTGCTGGGCCGGTTGGCACGGCCAGCCCAGGTTGTCCCGGTACAGATTCGGCAGCAATAACCTGCCGCAACATTTCCATCAATGCCGTTAGTTGTTGCGACATTCCTTGCAAACCTGCCATAACCTGCTGTATTATGAAATGCGTTGTTCGGGGTTGCTCCATTTGTGCCCGTGGCAGATAGCCGGGCGCTATGGGTGATGCCGCAGGACATGAGGTTGCAGTAAACCAGGGTGCCATGCCTGGGAACTGTCCTTGTGGTGCCTGGTCTGGTTGAGGGGCCAATGGCGGAGCAGTAGGAAGAACACATTCTGCTGTAATGGCTGAAGTAGCCGGTTGAGATGCAGAAGAAGGGGAGGCTGTTGGGGCGAAGGGTGGGGGACGCTCCGATGCTTTGTCTTGTCCGGAGGAGCATTCCCGCAAAAAATCACAAGGAGGACACTTGGGTTGGACATAATCTCGCAGGGAGGGGTAAAGCTTCTGTGCAGTCCCCACAACTTTCTCCATATCTGAGGACAGCGGGGGCACAACTGGTGCACTACCCGTGGTCAGTCCCCTTTCAGATAATTCATCGTCCCCTTCAGAAACTTCACTTGTGGATTCATCAGAATCTGGCAATACTTTTTCCTTCCTTTCTACCGTCCATGTCTGCATTACATCATATACAGTTCCCCAAATACGTAGCAGACCAGTCAGGTTCTTTCGTCCAAATACTGTTTCATAGATTAGCTTATCCCCTAGCTGCTTCCACGCTTTAGAGCTAAAGGGGGTGTTGAGGTCGGTCAGGCATTCATGCTCTGCCGCCCAATCTAACAGCTCACAGAGAGCTTCATCACTTATTTTAGCCCCTGCGACTGTCATTGCAGGTTTGAGAATGGAAAACATCATGCTTTCTTTTGTGGAGCTTTGTCCCATCATTCTAATTTGCAGTTCGTCCCTTGGAGCCCCGTGTACGGAAGCACGTACCTTCAGATCTTAGTTGCGGCTGGATCACGTCGGGGTCACCAGTTGTCGCAGCTGGAAGGCTTCAGGTGGCTCCAAGTAGACCAATGCTCTAATGCGAAGGCTTCAGGCTTACTCTAAGGAAGGCCCACACTCCTCCAAGACTCAGGAGGAAATGCCTCACCCTTAGAAGTAAACACCCTGCCTTAAATAGTCAGGAGTCACATGGTTTGCTAGATGGGTCAAGGCTATTGGTCACTTGACCATCCATCTCCCAGAGTGATTGGCTGAATGCTACAGCACCTGTTTCAAGGTAACTTTCCCAGTGTAACGAGCCACAGGTGTTTTAGTTAACCTGCATAGGGAAAGAACCTTCACAGGATGCTGCAGCAGCCAAAAGATTTCTCCACAACCCATGAGATTGCTCCAGCAAGGGCTTTTCTCACAGAGTCATGGCTTCTCAAGGTGCAGCCAACCACCCACCCCAGCGTGGGGTCCTCCACAGACTGCAGATTCATCTCCACTTCACCATCAATCTCTGGCAGAGTGGGGTCTTTTCACATGAGAGACAGTCCTCTACAAACTCATTCAGATGCAGCCACCTGCTCTAGTGTGGGGTTCTCCACGCACCGTGGCAGCCATCACTGGTTGAGTGGTGGTGGCCCAAAGTGGGCAGCCACCTGCATGAGACATTGGGGGTCAGGCTTTCCCCACTGACCTCATGCAGGTCCAGCATGGCGTGGGTTTCTTTGTCTCTTCTTAAATACGTTTATTCACAGAGGCACTGATTGGCTTGGCTGTGGCCAGAGAAGGGTCTGACTTGGCCAAAACCAGGTTCAACTTGGAGATGGGGAAGCTTCTTCAATAGGGCCAATGGCTTTAAACTGAAAGAGGGCAGATTTAGATTAGATATAAGGAAGAAATTTTTCACTCTGAGGGTGGTGAGGCACTGGAACAGGTTGCTCAGAGAAATTGTGGATGGCCCATCCCTGGAAGTGTTCAAGGCCAGGTTGGATGAGGCTTTGGACAACCTGGTGTTGTGGAGGGTTTCTCCGCCCGTGGCAGGAGGGTTGGAACTAGATGATCTTTGAGGTCCCTTCCAGCCCGAACCATTCTATGATTCTGTGATTCTCACAGCTCCGTACAGGGGCTATCTCTGTAGGCCCTCCTCTGCTACCAAAACCCTATCATATAAACTCAGCACACATGGGATATAATATGAGACACAGATGATGACATCTTCATCAGTACATAGAAGAGTCTTTTAAAAGTAATTTTGATTAATTATTTTAATTCTTATTGAATTATCATAAGCATTTCTTCATAAGTAAAATTCTGAGGCATCACCAATAATAGAGTGGAATTGCAGATTGCTTTCCGAACAATTACATGAATTGCCTGAAGTAACCTTGTCTCAAAGACATCAAAAGTTGGAGAGGTACATGACTCTGCTAATATTTGCTCTGTTTCAGGACAGTTTTTATCTTTGTTTCATTTGGAAAATTGCTGGTTTCAAGCTTAGCTTTGGACAACTCCAGCAGACACTTTGCAAGTTTGCTTCTAGCATTTCTTACCCCTGAACAGAGCTCTCCTCTGAAGTATTTACTAGAATGACTTCTGTTGTCAGATTTCATTTTGTCACAAACTTTAACTGAACAAAGATAAATATATTTCTGTTTTAGTATTACTAAAAATATAAACTAGCAAATAAAATTCTCCATAGATTTCACCATCTTAAGTGTTCCTCTTCTTTTTTGGAGTGGTTTAATTCAAATTTCAGTCCTAACAGGTCTTAATTATAAATGGGTTCTTTAAAGACCTGCTATGTTGCCAATGGTTTCAGTCTAATGAAGAAACAAATCTTTAGAGAATAATTAAGATGCAAAATTCTTTAGTTCTTAATTTTTTTTACATTGAGAGTTTTTCCAGAAGGACTAGCTATGCTCTTGAAAAGGCACACAGGAACATATGATATGTAAAAAATGATTTCTCATAGCTACATGGTTTGGGGTTGGGTTTTTTAGTGACTTTTTTGACTTTTAGTTCTTCCAAATCACAGAAAGAGAAGTGAGCAAATAGAGCAAATTAGGAATGATTGAAATGTTTGTTCAGTAAAATAAAAAAGGGCTTCCGGAATTCTGGCTCAATATCCATGATGTTACGATTCAAAACAACTAAAAAAGCTTTCCCAAAATAACCAACCAGCTATGTTATGAATGCCAATTCAAAACTTTATATTGTCTGTGTGACACACCAAGAGATTGGGAAGTGCGTTGCCAGCTCCTCAGCAATAAATCTGAAGATTGTTTATGGACAAATGATTAACCTTAGCAGATGGCAAGGCCATCAGCCAGAAGAGTAGAATTTTAAATTTATTTCTTACCAACTGTGCTTTATTTGTTCTGTATAAACTCATATTACGCTTTTTTATTGTAAAACATATGCCACTTGGAATTGCACTTAAAATTGTTCCAAATTCTTAAGAAAAACATCTGAGAGCCAAACAGAGAGGAATAATAAAACTTGTAAGATGTCCAGGAAACAAAACTCTATGTGAACTGATCAAAGGAGGCAAAAAGACGCACTGGTGAGGAAAGGTTGTCCCACCTTGCAGAGACAAAGGCGAGGCACGGGAACTGCCTTCTGTAAAAGGCATCTGGAATACGACAAACGCTGCCTGCACATCGTCCACGGGCAGCAGGGAAACACTGGTCTGCAGTCCCAGGAGGGAGGTCAGGGTAAGGCTTCAAGAACCCCTTGCAGAAGCTGCCAGGCGTGGGAGATAAGAGGAGGCTGCCTGGGAAGAACAGCAGCACCTCCACAACCATTGAGGTCGTAAGAAATACACCTTGAATGATAGCTCTCTATTATCCTGTCCTGGGGCGAAGGGAACAGCTTGGGGACATCCTGACCATGCTGCTTCTGTAACTGAGTGCTTTACTGATGTTTAGCAATAGTCTGAGAAGAGAACCACAGAGTGTAAGATTTGTCTTAAAAATGTTGCAGTGACAGACAGTGGAGTTTTGCAATTATGCAGGTGCATCTCCCAGGAAAGCTACAGCTGCATCAGCACAGTCTGTTCTTCACAGGGTGAGGCTCAAGTGGTGCGAACACTTCTATAGCATTATAATCACATCCTCTAATAATTAGAGTATGGATGTTGTACTGCTTTAACTGTACCAGGACCTTTGAATCAAACTCACGTCTCTGAATTACGCTACAGAGCCTATAGGTAAGTGTCCGTGATTCGTTTCCCACACCCAGCCATGCACTTGTTCTTTGCAACTGGTTGGCATCCACGTTTAAATGGATACGTGTCCCCCAATATCAAAGGCACTTTGGTTCTAAGTCTTGCACTACCCCTGACATTTTACACATCTAATTTATGACTTAACTCCTCATTGCAAGTGGCTCCCACATCTTACCTGCTAACTTCTGGTTTTACTGTGCTCATCCACCTCAAGTGCAGAGAATCAGCTCTTACTGAGCCCTCTAGGGCTCACTGCGCAGTCAGAAGTGTTGGTCCCACCTTCTTGTGATGGCTGGATCATGATCGGGGCATGACTATATACAACCACAAAGTAGCAGGTAAGATGCAGGAGCTGCTTGCAAGGGGGCTTAAGCCATTTCCCAGCAGCCCTAACCTCCTACATCCACACTGGCTGCACAGCCTTAAAGCTTATCTGCTGGGCCAATTGCCTCTGTTAACTACATCTAAAAGCTCCATGGCATGTCTTCCTTTTCCACTACTTCATGCCTCTTCACTCCTGCTTGGTTTCATAACAGGTTGCTGAACTAATAGCTGCAGCCATCTCAGATAAATCCTACATAATAAGACTGATCATTAGATGACATGTTATTTTAAAAATAACTTCTTGTAATGTTGAAACAACGTTGTGCAAGTTACTGAAACAAAACATTAAACACTGAATCACTTTCCACTATTTGAACTATTTACATTTTACTATTTGTGCTGGGTTTACGTGATGGGGTTTTGGTAGCACAGGAGAGGCTGCGAAAATGGTCCCTGTAAGTAGCTGTGAAAAGCTTTCCTGGCACCAGAACCCATCAGATCAGCCTCTGGCCAGGTGAGACCCCAAGACCCCATCCCCTCTGGCCATGGCCAAGCCAATCAATGTCTGTGCGAATGCTCTATCTAAGACGGGGACAAAGGACCTGAACTGAGGCTGGACCTACACTGAAGGGAAAGGGGAGGGGGGGGCTGGCCCTCCAGTTCTAGCTGGGCTGCTGTCCATGCTGGGCTGCTGCATCCCGACTGGAGATGGCTGCGGTGACACAGCTGGGAGAGCTCTGAAGTGCCCTGCTCTCAGGACGCGTGCTGGTTGGAGTTTTTCCTGCTGAGACTGCCGAGGTTCCTCAGGTCCAGCACAGCTGCAGCGGAGAGAGGACTGAGACCTTAGAGAAACGGCCACACAGACACCAAGGACAGTGAAGATGGAGTGGGAGGAGGTGTGCCGGAGCTGAGATTCTCCTGCAGCCTGTGGTGAGATGGTAAGACGGTAGGTGCCTCCCCCTGCCGCCTGTAGAGATTAATGGTGGAGCAGAGACCCACCCACAGCCTGTGGAGGACCCCATGCTGGAGCAGAGATGCCTGTGCCTGAACGAGGTCATAGAGAATGGTCTCCGTGAGCTGCTGGAGGCTGACAATGATGCAGAGAGGCATCTGGAGTCTGTGGAGAACCCCACATCAGAGCGAGTGGCAGCTCCCTAAGAAGCCATGACTCTATGGGGAAGAAGCCCGCACTGGAGCAATCTGATGGATAAGGATTGCATCCTGCAGGAAGGACTCATATTGGAGAAGATCCACTGGAGCAAGAAAAAGACTGTAAGGAGTCCTCCTCCTTTAAGAAAGGAGCAGCACAAACAATGTGTGATGAACTGACCTGCAACCCCCCATCCCTCCCCTCCTGCACCGCTGGGGGAGGAGGTGGAGCCGGGAAGAAGGGAGGGGAGGGGGGGAAGGTGGTTTTTTTTAAGATCTGGTTTTGTTTCTTGTTATCCTCTCAAGTAACTGTTAATAAATTAAATTGATTTGTCCCCAAGCTGAGTCTGTTTTGCCCCGGGGCCAATGCCTTTAATACCATGCTTTAACTTCTGTTCAGCCCTGAAGTGATCAGGCAGTTGGACTAGATAGTTGTTGTAGGTCCCTTCCAACTGAACTGCTCTAGTCTAGTCTATTCGCTCAACATGGCTATCAGAATTACTCCTGATATATCATGCTTCTGGCCCTTAAATTAGATTTCAGAGAAAGCAGATCTTTCTGAAAAGTAACCGGCCTTCACTTAAAGCTTTCATATACTACAACATTCACATCTGCATCATGGAAAACTAATTAATCACCTGATTCTTGGATGAAAATTTGTCCAGCTGCAGCCCATGCACCCTGGGTCACGTGATGAATATTTCTGGCTGCTTAAAGAGCCATCATCTGTTAGAAAGATCTCTTTTTCTCTTTTAGAGATTTGTGTGGTGACTGTCACATCTTAACCTTTTAGCAAACCCGTTCAACACAACAAAGTCTTGCAAGTCTCTCATCATCAAGCTGACAAGGCTAAATGTGAAGCAATGACGTGCAAGATGTATTCAACCTCCCAGTTTTATTCTCTTGCTAACACACTGATGGGTTCCCTGTATTTGCCCTGGTGCCACCATTAGGCTTACACTCTGTTACGTATTGTTACTCCCAAGGTCTAACTGGCATGGCACTGTTCCTGTCTTGTGAAAGGGATGGATAGTTGCTCTTAAGCAACTTTTTTCCCTACCCTCTCCAAGAAGAAATTGTTGAAATGAGACCACCTTCCTGCAGAAATTAGTCATATGCAACTTTCTGATTGCTTAACTGTCCTCTACCATCCTAAAAATGTTACCTATATGATTTAACATGTTGCCCAGGCTTTTGCTAAAAGTATGAAATAGCTTTGGCCATTTTTAAAACTTTTTCCTTTTACTTTTTAAAAAATTTTTTACTTTTCTCACATTTTTTTACCTTTTTTTTTTTTTTTTTTTACATCCTCTATGGCAATTCTCAGGGTGATTCCAGCTTCTGATTTATTTAATATCATCTGCATCAGTCAATATGATGCTAACTCATTAAGTCTTTTTGAACAGTGGGGAAGAGGAGTAGTGGTGAATATGTCAACTGTCTTAGAAATTCAATGTCATACTGATGATACTGTAGCATCTGCATGTGAAATTTTGCTTTAGGAATCATATGAACTTCACTAAGTAAGAAACACACAAAATCACAGTACCTTAACATTAATCAATTCACTATTAACTGTTTTCCATATTAATATTTTCATCAGCTTATTTAGAGACGTTAAAGTAATTTAACTATAGTTTAACATATTACTGAGTCATTTGCTTTTCCAAATTAGAAAAAAGTTATCTCATAAAATTTTTTTCCTAGAAAGCTTGGACTGACTATGCTGTCCAGGTCAGACCACACAGTAAAACAGAACCAGACAGAACCACTTTGATAAGATAGAAAGACCTTTTTTTTTTAATATACAGTTAAAATATGAATCAAACTTGAAGAATTTCTAATAGTTATTGTTGAGTTTTCTTTCAAAAACTCCTATTGCAAGTCATTTCTATGTGTTTTGACTGAGCAGTTCTTGCAAGCAGTGTCCTTTGCCAGTGTATGGGCTAGAAATCTTGTGTAAAATTCAGATATCTGAGCATCTCTTATTTGTTATTATTGTGATTCTATTTGTTGTAAGGTGTTACAAAACTCTAAAGCAAAGTCATACGTTGGTGTCTACAGGGATCCATCTTGGCATTTTGACAGATTTTTTAACAGATGTTCTGTCCTTCAATCTCATCATCTTCATCTGCATGCTCATGGATTGCCTCAGGACTATGAAGTAATTACAAAACTGGCATGTATAGTTATAGTAAGAATATGCAATTGTACATGCAGAGTGCAGAAAACTCAAATTTCACTGAGGAAAACGCGGGTACCATTTGATAACTGCTCTCTGCCAAGTGTTGCTTTTAAGTCTGTGTCTCTCCTGTGCATGGTGAGAACTAAAGCAGGAGATTCCACTGTTTCTCACAGCCATCATTTCATGTCTACAGGCTTTTAATATATTCAATCTTCGTGAAAGAAAAACACAGTCCTTTGCTTACTCCATGGAAACTTTCCTGTTCATTTAAGTTCTTGATCTCCCACTGCTACAATTTTTTCTAACCAATAAACACATTTGTGAGCACAAAGAGAAATTCTTGACAATTTTTCATTTGAAAGTGATGACAGATAGATAGGACTTCTTGAAGAGTGGGGAAGATGTAGAAGAGAACCTATTTCAGCAGGACGCATGCACTGCAGGCGCTGCCACAGGAATTCTGCTCCCCATGTAATGGCCACCTAAACAAGGCATAGATAAGAAAATTAAAGATCAGAGTAAATTAGGTTCCACACAAGTGGCAGAAGTCTAAGACATAAGGTGGGGGACCTGGAATGACTAACTTGTGATGAGGACATCAGTGTAATTATCATATTGGAAACTTAAAGACAGCAGATGGGGCACTGTGAAACCAGGGATATAAAGTGTGCAGGAAAGACTGCAAATGCAAGTGCAGTGCTCTGGGTAAAGGACAAGCAGATCAAGTGGGATGAGAAGCCTATTTATGCCAATGGGTAATGTGGAAACTCAATGGGCTCAAGTTCTTGGCCTCAGCAGAGCACTGAGTTGTATGTTACTAACTGGCCCTCCAGGATACTGTGCTGATGCCAATATGCTAAGGGAGACCAGGAAAACTACATGGCAGAAAACAGAAAAGTAACAGATTAACACAGCCACCCGCAATTTATAGGCCAACATGACTGCTAAGCAAAATGTCAAGAGGTATTTTTAAACACAGTCAATGACTGCTTGTTTCCAGGATAGAAGCACAGACAAAAACATGCTACAGAGCAAGAAAAACTTTATAGAAAGAAGACAATGTGACCAAATGGCATGATAAATGTGAAGGAAATTGTTAAAAAAGATCTTTTGAAAAACTCTAGTTCCATTCCAAAGAATAGATGGCATCAGAAACACAGACAGAAGAAATGTAAAAAGTACGGGGGGGGGGGAAGGGAGAGAGAGAAATATCTCACAAGGGGCATAAGAAACTAATAATAATCAGCCACTACCCCAACACACCTGAATAGGAAGCCTGTCAGAGAATATACAGCACCAACAGGTCATCAGGATGTAAAAGGAGTAGCAGAAAACATGACCTTGTCAGAAGACAGGTAATTTTCCTCTGTGTGTGTTCACAGTGGAAAGGCTTGCAACATTTTCAGAAAGAAACTCTTCTCTGTGAGGGGATATATCAGCAGTGCTATCCCAAACTGAGGCAGCAACAAAAGAGCTTACAGAACAAGCAAACAAAATAAACTCAACAACTGGCATACTATTAACCCCAAGAGCTTTACAGAAACTCAGGCAATGAAATAATTGAATTAAGTGGCTTCGGTACATCATCACTCAAAAAATTGTTTGGTACCTGAAAATTAGAAAGTGGCAAACGTGACATTAACACTTTTTTTCAAGAGTCCTGTAGGAGACATCCAGGAACCTACAAATCAGTAAGGTGACATCTATTCTGGAAAAATTAATTAAAAAAAAAAAAACCTATAGCAAAGAATAGAGTCAGTGGTCTTGGCTTTTGTGAATTTTACGAATCACGTCTCTGGAGGAAATTGCCTGGTCAGCATAGGTTTCTCAGAGATTGCCAGCTAATGGGTTGCAATGTCACCACGCAGAAATCTAGAAGACACATTTCCTCAGTAGGAGCGATTAAATGATGCCCTCACACAGAGAAAAGATAGTGGCTGTACAATATCAGTATAATAGACAGCCACATTGCCTATTCCTGTGCCAAGAAGACTGAAACACGTAGCTGGGCTAAGCACGGTGATAGAGTTGTTTTTCAGAAAAAGTAGGAAGAACCCGACTGAATACAGCTATAGACTGACACTCTTCCTTACATATTTGGGAAGTTACGCGCAAGGAAAAGATTAATTCTTGCACTGGGCTGGAAGGAGAGAGGGGTCAGAAGAGTGCAAGAGTTACTAGATTTTTTCTACTACTAGTTTTTACTAGTAGTAGAATAGTATCAATAGAAGTGGAAAGATAAAAATTTGAACCATCAATATGGTCTGGGGACTTTGGGGAGCAGATCATGGAAGAATTTGTCTTGATGTCTGAGAAGAAACTAACTGCAAAAGTGGGGAGGCAGGTTGCAAAGCCACCTCTGCTGGGTTAGTGTGCTTCTGTTCTCAGATAAAAGCAAATGTCACTTCTATTCTCTTGCATCTGAAACTGCACTTCCCTCACTTCCACCCAGACTATCATACTGATATTTCATGCAGGACATCCCACATGCCTCTCCTCCTCCACCAAAAAGAAAGAAAGAAAAAAATGTTTCAGAGCCAGATATCCCTCTGGTGAAATAGTAAATTGTAAATGTTATATATTGCCTACCAGGTGGTGAGTATTCCTCTTGGCACCAGACAATCACTCATTGCGGAAAAACTTTGTGAACTGCAGATCATCGATCAGCTGCTGCTCCTTGTGATGGTAAAGAAGGACTTACACAAATATTTCTTGTTTCTTGTGTCAGTTTCTGCCCCCCCACTTGAGCGCTGGCAGCTCTGCTCTCCAGCTAGCTATTGACTGCGACCATGTTTCCAGAGCAACAGAATAGTGCTTTGACAGGGCTGTCCTTGTTGCATCAGTTCTCATTTGTTCTACAGCAAGCCGTGGCTGTAAATACTTGACTGCCCATCGCTGCTTTAGTATGATTACTGTACATTCCATCAGCATGTTACTTATTTAATGTACTGCCCACAGATTTGATCAAGGTGCTGGGTATAAAAAAGGAACAAAAAAAAAATGAAGCTTCCATCCTGCCCTTTCTCATTGCAAAACTTTCGAGGTGGCATCTAACTAGCTAGTATTTTGCTTATGGCTGTGCTTAGTGGGGAAAAGGCAAAGTCCCAGTGAACTTCTGCTTGTGTGTTGATAGGTCAGAAATTGTTTTATGCTGGAAGATGTACCTGTACATACTATGTTAAGCCACGGTACACACAAGGTCTATACTCCTTCCTTTGGTAGTTCTGCCTCACTAGGAGAGTAGTGTTAACACATCCCATCTCACCCTACACATCACACAGCTCTGCAACATTATTAGGAAATCCCCCCCACACCCCACAATGCCATCCTCCTGATGATATTAAACCTAGAACAATCCTGACCTGATAACTCTCTGCACAAAGTTTGAAAACTTTAGAAGATGCTATTGACATTTTGTTTGCTAGAGGGGTGAAAAAAAACCTGATAGAGCACTGAAAACTTGCAGCTACAGGGAAGATAGAGGAAGGCATGTGTCAGAGCAGAACCACCATGTGTTGTATTCCCTTTTGCCTCCAGGTATGAGAGGGCTGCAATGCTTGCGGCTGTCCTACTGTAGAAGCAGAAGCATTAGTTTTCCAGGCAGTGTCAGTTACAGATCTCCTCAGTTAGCTCCTAAGGACGATTCAAACTTTTTATATTGCACTCTGTAAGATTTTCATAATACAGTATTTATTAATAGAACAAGCTCACATGGATTGTTTCAGAAAGTTCAAAAATTTTTAACTTGTTACATGTCAGCAGTATGTTTGCTTTGTGGCCTAAAATGTCTATTCAGCACTTCCATTGGGAAAAATGTTGAAACTGTATTTAAATACACGACTATTTTCCCTTTTATGCAGTAGTTGCAACCATTTTTCAACAGCAGTCTATTTATAAACATTGAAAGGCATTATCTTGAGGAAACTTCATTATCAGACACAAAAGAATTAGATGGAAAACACACAAGCGAGTTTCTATAGGATACGTTATGCTGGCAAATCAATTAAATTAAATGGCCAAAGAGGACAACACATTCATTTTCTTGTAAAAGCAGGCTTTATAAAGATGATGAGTAGCCACTTCCTATTAAAAAAAAATATTTCTATTAGCCAAACTGAATGTCATTTAGTACATTTCAAAGCATGTCAGAATGGTTATGCAACAGTTACCTGCACCACAGCAGCCTTTTTGGCAGTTTTTCTTTTGCTTGTAATGGAAAGAAAAAAACACCCCTACCCTTGAAAGAAAACCCTGTAGGCGTTTTTAAGCTCCTGAAACACATGTAGCTACATGAGAAGTTGTCTCCTTCCCTCCACTGTGCTTAAATAGCCGTTAAAGTGACATGTACCTCCTTGTCAAGGTGCTCATGTTGGTAAGTACATATTAGTTTCAAGAATCCTCTTTCCCATTGCCGTTGTTTGTTTTATCCTTCTGCATCATTTTACATACCTAAAGTCAGGCCATTGGTAAGAGTCTCTGAACACCCTGCCTGTGCTTGTATTCTTCAACAGGTTTAGACTGGTAGCTGTATCTGTAGAGACCATAAAACACATCAGTGGTCTGTACGGACACCAAAGGTGGCACACCCATTTCGAATGGTACTGAATAGAGCTGATAGCAGCTAGGAGCTGAGAATCAAGGCAGCTATGCATATTGTTCTTGTTCCTACACAACGTGCTTGAGGGCTCAGATACTACATACATGAATTCAGGATTCCATTTCAGAGACCAAAAAATTCAGTAAGTTACACTCACTGTTGCAGTAAAAGCAAATCTACTACTTTTCTTTTCTGGAGGTACCCTAAACCCAAGAATCAGCAACACCAATTTATAAGCCTCTAGAAACTCAGTTTGGGCACAGACATTAATTGCCTATGCAGAAGAGAGTCAAGTCCTGTCCAACAAGTCCTTTTGCTCTGGACTTGCCTTAGTGCCAAGCTCAAGGGTGTGGAATAAGAGCAAGACTCAGAATTTCAGGTAACAGTTAAACCACCCCTTCTGATGTTATTCGGATGGTGGGTGCAAGTCACATGCTGTCCCCTACACTTGGAAAACAAGAGAACAGTGATACAGTATCTGACTCAGGTCAAGCTGCCACAAGCAACGTGCACAGCAGCCAACTCATTAGCAGTCTTGAAGAATAAAAACGATATAACCTGTAACTGCTGTTTTAGACTGCTGTATGATGGTATTTAAACCCATTGAACGGGTGTCTTGATTTGAGGGAAGACGTACATACCTTTTTTTTTCTTCATATTGAAAGAGCTGAAAGAATAATTGGATTTTTAGTTGAGTTAGTTTCCAAGTATCAGGGGGGGGAAAAAGAGTAACTTGGGCTTAAAATTTTTGTGATTTTAACTTATCTATAAAAACATCTTTTGAAAGATAAAGACAGAAACAGACTTCCAAATGAAACCCAAAAGAGCCCTTCCATCAGGATGCAATCCTTACCCATCAGATTGCTCCAGCACAGGCTTATTCCCAGAGTCGCAGCTTCTCAGGGCGCAGCCACCTGCCCTGGGGTGGGGTCCCTTCCCACAGGCTGCAGATGTATCACTGCGTTCACTGTACATCTCCAGCAGTGTGGGGTGCTTTCCCACTGAAAGGACACTCCTCCATGAACTCCTTTGGGTGCAGGCACTCACTTCGGTGTGGACCTCTCCACAGGCTGCGGGTGGGTCTCTGCTCCACCATGGAGCTCTCATGGCTGCAAGGGGGCCACTGCCGTCTCACCACAAGCAGCAGGAAAATCTCAGCTCTGGCACACCTCCTCCTGCTCCATCTTCACTGACCTTGGTGTCTGCGTGGCTGTTTCTCTCAGATCTCAGTCTTCTCTCTCTGCTGCAGCCGTGCCTGACAAACCTCGGCAGTCCTGGACGGACGAACTCTGCCCAGCAACGCCCCAGCAGCGGGGCGCTTCGGAGCTCTCCAGGTGGCACTGCCACGGCCATCTCCAGTCAAGTGGTGGCAGCCTAGCATGTGCAGCTGTCCAGGAGGCCGGAGCGGGGCCAGCCCCCCACCTCCCCTCTCTCTTCAGTGTAGGTCCAGCCTCGGTTCAGACTCCTTTGTCTCTATCTTAGATAGGACATTCGCAGAGGCGCTGACTGGCTCAGCCCTGGCCTGAGGGGATGGGGGGTCCGACGGGTATTGGAGCTAGAGAAGCTTCTTGCAGCTTCTTACAGGGGCCATCTCTGCAGCCCCTTCCCTGCTACCAAAATCCCACCACACAAACCCAGAGCATTTATTCATTTGTTGCAACTGAGAACATTAATAATTTACTTTTGTTTACCTGCATTTTTGGATTATATTTTTTGTGTTTTGGATTATTATATTTTTGCATTTTATCTCAAATTTTCTTTAGAATTTGCCAAACTGTCTATGGAAAGGCTGGAGTGCCGAAGGTAAAGAACAAATTTATTCCATCAAAAAAACACCCTAAACCATCTGAAAATACAATTTTATCCAACTCCTTAAAATCATATTTGCTTTTCAAACACAGATGCCGCCACTTCTTGATTAAATAAAGATCTTACCTTCTTCTGCCCCTGCTGGACATATGCATTACATCTTCTAAAACAAAACTAGACGAATAGTTTATTCACATTGTGCTACCACCTCTCTTCCAATATGGGTGAGGGAACGCTGCCGTTACACACTGCTCTCAAATCTCTCGTAACAAACATTTAGTTGAAAAATTAAGTGTGTGACCTCTTCTCCTCAGCTATCACTGAAATGGCAAATAGTTTGGAAGTGACCACTGCTAGCCTCAAATTACATCAAGAAAAATCCTAGAGTACAGCAAGAACTTGTATACTAATGAAGAGACAGGCTTCATTTACATCATGTGCATTGATTATGTTTGCAGTTGAAGGCATCTATCCAGTTGAATAACCATCTCAGATGGAAGAGGTAGCAAGGGCATTAGCTTACACACTTTGAACTTGCTGCTAATTCAGAAGAACTAAGAAAAGCATGTGATTTGATATTGAGTCTTCAAAATTCTGCATAAATCTGTAAAACATATTGCACATCTCAAGTATTACAGACAGAACCCAGAGCTAGATCAACTCATGTGCGTCCCAAAGTAGATATACTAAAAGGAATGAACATAGCTGGAAACTTGCTGAAGAATGCAGTACTCGCACCAGAACTTGATCCAAAAACTCCGTTCTGACACAGCCAAAAGTCAAGTCTAATCTATAAGGCAGTCTGTGAAACAACACAGGCAGATAGTTGCAATGGTTTCCAGCAGGCCTCACATCTCAGAAGTTTCATGTCTGGTCTATTATCAGTAATTGCACATCAAGGCTTGCCTTTTCAGAGGCATGGGTAAGAAGCCAAGTAATTCTTCACTGGGTGGGAACATTACACTGAGTCTGTCTGTCTTCAGTAACATTCATCATCTTGAAATCAGCTCTCCTCTTTAAAATACATTAAAAAAAAGGCAGAACAACAGTGTACAAAAAAGTAATTAAATTTGTATCAGGAAGAGTAGAGTGCTGAAGAATTTTTCATATTCCAGAAAAATTGGAAAGTTACTCTCTACAGCAATTTAGTATTTGTAGTTTTCAGTGGTATATCCTGCTAAAGCCACCTACTGATCCCTTATTTGAGCTAAAAACTCAGTACCTAGATTTAAGATCCAATTGAAAAACAGAAATATATTAACAGTACTCTTACGATTAAAAAGGTTATTTTTTTTTTTCACCCCACATTAATTTACATTTTTGCACAGGCTAAAATAGGAACTGTGGACAAAGCAGAGTATTACTTCTTTTGGAAAGTAAAGGAAGTACACACGAAGCATCAAAACATGTTCATTCTAACTGATGGGAAGAGGATCAAAAAAGAATCGCCCCAAGCAAACGGCTTTTCCACTGCAGAACAGTTGCTGTAAGCTGACAGCATTCTTTCTCATCCTGCTCAAAGTTACAGATCTGAGACTTTGGCATAGGCTACAACTGCAAAACTCTCAGCAATGAAAGCAAGTGTTTGACACAAGAAGTTAATACTCTAGCACAGTATCTAGCGCTGTTCTAACAACTCACTTTCTTCCCTCTTGCAGAATATATTAAAAGCACATCCTCCATTTCATATGACAAGATGCCTTCCCTAAAATTTTATTCCTAGAAAAACATTATTGCCCAATTTCACAGATACATCTGCAAGTGTGGATCTCCAACATGCACTTAATTACAGCTTCAAGGCAACTGTGATGGAATAGTTGAGTTGAATTTAACACCTTTGAAAAGGCCAGTTTTATGTATGAGAAGTTGGAATTAAAAACTTGACTGGACAAGAGCCTGCACAATTTGAAGTCAATGTTGTCCTTGCTTAGAGGGGGAATTTGGACTAGACTACTACCTGCCAATATCCTTTCCAATCTAGATGATTCCCTGACGTGGCTCTCTTCACACTCATGGAAACTTTAAAAATATAAACCAGTAATTGAATATTTTACCATGTCTTTGCATTTAGGAAAGTTGAGGAATTTGAAAAAGCCACTCTGAAGTCTATACAATAAAATGTAACACGCAAATCAAGATTCCTTTACTTGCCTCATCAGTGAATTACTTCAAAATATTTACAGTGAATTCTCATTTTATTTCATTCTTCCATTCTATATACTAAATCTGCAATTAACAATATTTCAAAATAAATCTAGTTCCCAAGCTCACTGTACTTTCCATTTCAACACTCAGGCATTTAAAATACATGAAAGTTAGATTAATAGTAGAAATGCAAACAATTCGAAGTCAGAACTGAGGAACAGCAACACCTTTTCACTATTTCGTCATGACTACTTTCTGTGATAACTACTTTACAATGATTATTAAAATGTACATCAATTTACAGTATTCACACAGATAGACTTGCCACATGAAAGTGTGAAAAAGGCAGCAGCCTCTCATATAATTTAAAAGTGACTCTCCACATGCTTGTTTTATTTGCTAAAAATCATTCCCCCCCACCCCTGCAACTTTCACGTTTACTGATGAAACCAAGAGGACTAAGTTATTCAGAATGACCAGAACTCATTTTCACACTGAAAGTCTTGATTCACTAGGGGAAGATGGAAAAAATGGTACATTTCAGTAGTTTGCTTCCACATAAACAGACTTAATTCTGCTCCACAAAATATCTAATCCAGCAGAGACTTTAAATGAAGGACATCAGTGCTAAATAGTTAAGTAGACAATTGGGTACATACCCCAAAAAAACATAGCAAAAGAGAAATTCTAGAAATAGCCAATTAATTTTTTATGCTTTCCATACACTTTGAACATTGACACTACATACATTTGTAAGATTATTCTACTCTTATACAAAGTAGCAGAGTAAAACTAAACCCTGAAGTTACAAGTGGAAAGTCGACTAAAAATGGCACTTACACATGCACATATCAGTTTCTAATTCGCTTTATTCACACGCTTCAGTTACTGTAAGCCTTGCAAACAAACTGCAAGACAGCCAAATTTGCATTCTGTGCAACTTTGCCCAAACCCACGTTTTTGTTACTTTGTACAAAGCAAATTCCTCTTTGTTGTCTTCTGCCACACTGCAGCAAAGATGTTTTCTATCTACCTGAATATTATGACATTTATGTGTACTTAAGTTATTTTACAGTTTCTATTTTGCTCACAGCTCCATTAACAGTGAAGTTGAAAACATTTTTAAAAGACCACTAAACACATCAGTCTCCCACTTCCAAGTTCTTACAATTTAGGAAAATAAATTCATTTGAACTGGCTAGCAGTCCAAATTAAATATTAGATGTGACGTTTATAAAGCAGATATTAAGAATTCATATTCATTCTTTAAGTCAGTTAACTGGTAAGAGAAAACGTAAATCCTCACTCCAACCACATGTGAAATCTGATCCCCTTCAGTATGACTGTACATTATATATTCTACTTGTGTCTATAATTTTAAACAGCACTTTTTTAATGACACTTAGAAATCTATATCCCCATTTTTAAAACAAGTTCTTTTACAGTGTAAGAAGAATCCACAGAGTGGATTCTTCAAACTTCATTTTCTAAGTCATTTTAAACAATATTAGGCTAGTAAGTCAATCATGTCCAGTGTGCTAAATCCACACCTGAACAGATTAAGAAACGTTTTGAAGCAGAGTTGAGTAAATAATTTTGGTAAGCTGTAAAACTGCCACATGCAAGGTGTACTGTACTACAACAGCTCCAAATCCTTTGTAAAAACCTAGCATTCCTTCTTCCCGTTTAATAGTATTTATGCAGTCTCTCATTCCCTCATACTGAGTATTGATTGGAAGCACTTCATAGCCAAGGTCTGTATTGTCAATTATTGTGCGTGTCCCTTGAATATGAAGGCGGTGTAAAACTGTCTCCAGTGGGTAAAGCATGACATCAGCACAAAGGCTAGCAGCAAAGCTAGCAATAAGTTCTGGAAAATACGCATCCAGCATGCTTTGCACAGAAGTGGAACCTTCAGCTGGAAGGTTGTGGGAATTATCCCTTTTCAGAACAAACAAAACAAGCTTCTGGATGATGGAACTGATGACGTAGTGGAGAACTCCATGTAGAGCAGTTGGAAAAGTCAAGACCATCAGAGGAAGGAGACGCTTGCTATGGGGCACTCCCATGCCTACAACTCTTCCGATTCCTTCTTTCACGCAGTCCAGGATGCCAGGATTATCTCGAATTATTTCGCTCTACAAACACAAAGGAATAGTTACAATTCGTGCTGCCCTTTCATAACCATGCTGACATCCCCTTTGACACTATAAGTGCTGAACTTTTCAAGAGATTTAAACATTTGCGGGCTATCGTGTCTACACAGTTACATTCATATAAATTCTAAGATCTAACGTTCTTGAGAGCATTCAAGTAAACTTGCTTTTAAAATATGAACCCATTTTAAAGAGTCTTTATTTAATGTACATTCCAGTTATTTGTGTTACTACCAATGAAATTCAACGCTCAGTCTAATACTGAAAGTATCAGCCCGCAAAATAGTCATGTACTGAAAATGCCTACTTCTGGAGCAAAATGCCAGGACATATTTATATAATTTAAAAGTCCTTTTCTTTAAGGACTATACCTCTAGCCTTTGAAACTGAATGTGTATAATAAAGACTTCTGTAACTAAAGTTGAGTTGAAAGATCATTTTTAATTTGAATTTAATAGGTTCAGCTCTGAACATTTCCATTCCATTATCTGCATCTAAAAATAGCACTCTGTACCCATGCCGTCTCTTAGAAAAGAGATAATTATTTTGTTCATGTAGTGAAAATAAAGAATTCACTTAGTAATCATTTACTCCATTATATTCCACCTGTAACTGTAGGATTAAGCTAAAGACATTGCTTCCCCTTCTAATGCTTATACAAACGTTTTATCATCCCTGTTACATCCTGTTACATTAGGGTGAATGGTTGGACTCGATGATCTTGAAGGTCTCTTCCAACCAGACGATTCTATGACTCTATAATTCTATGATCCAAAATTCAGCATTTGGGAGTTCTCCTGGATGCCCAAGTCTCCAAGTCCATGCTGGCTATGTCCTGACCTCACACCAGGATAAGCCACCAAATACTCCTCAGTGCTGTGGGGAAGGACTAACAGCCTACAAGTCTGTCATAGTCAGTGTGGACCGAAGAGAAACTAGTTCAAATACTTGAGAATATAACGTTGTTCCGGACTTTAAGTGCAAGTTAAGCATCATAGCTCCTACTGAATCCCCTTCTCCCCGACACCATGACAGCCACGGCACCGCGGAACAGTGCTTGCCTTTGTCAGAGCCGCCACCGTGTGGTCTGAAGTGTTAAAACCAGAAACAGTGATACGGCAGCTACAAACTTCTACCATTTACAGCTATTGTGACAAAATATATTTACCTGGGGAAGGGTGTCAAACTCATTACGTTGAAAAGTATGGTTTATCAGAATTAGGATAATCAAAGTTAATATAAAACTGTTAGTAACAAATCCCACAGTCTTTAACTTTTATAGTTTGTTATTGGCCATTGTCCTCATGCAGGACAGGAATATAATGTAAGCCTGATAAGCCAATTTGCCTCCCTGTCCTGATTAACACTGCACAAATAAAATCTTCACAAATGCTGTCACTATCTCTGTTGTGTTTCTAATAAGAAAGCTCATGATGATGTTTCCAGGAACTGCTGAATGCATTTTCATACAGTACATACACACCTATTCAGTAAAATAGGTGCACACAGCTGAACGTACTAAGCCTAAAACCCTCAGATCTCAGTGGAATTATTTTCACAAGCAATGCTTTGCAGAGGTGATCACCTGTCTAAAGGGCTGGCGGAGATGCTGTTTTGGCTTTTTGATTGTTTTCCTATTAAGCTGCTTTCTAGCAAAGAAACTTTATTACTTATTTTGAAAACAGAAGTCAGGCTCTGAATCATGTTCTCTTTTATCATTTATTGGCAAATGTGTTCCCATGTCCAACACCACAGATAACATCCTCTCAGACAAAAATAAAAGCAGTGAGATACACGGATAAAACATTCCATTCCATGGTCTGCTATGAACTCGAGAAAGACAAACAGTGTTTAATGCTGTTTCTAGTTCCAAGATTACAGCGTGCTCAGGGTAAAGCTATTCCCCAGGACGTAAAAGAGCTTCCTAAGTCAGCTTCCCAATATGAGACCAGTTAAATCTTCCCAAGGCTTTCACAAACTCAAAGATCCACTCAGGCTGGATTTATGGAACATTACTTCCAAAATAATTCAACAGGAGAGAGGAAGAGGGTTTCTTAAATACAGAGTAACTTCAGAGAATGTGAGTTTGTTGTTGGGAGTCTATCTACACACCCCTGTGCGTAGGTGACATTTAATCTCACCTTTCTTGTTAGTCGTAGTGTAGCCAGTTCAGACTGAACAGCCTTCCTAGTACCTTCTGGCTCCTTTAAGCTTGGATCCTCTGCACAGTACCTGACTCTAAAGCACATGCCAAACTGTAGAAATCAGCCTCGTTTGCCTCTTCTGCACAGAAAAAGCCCCATTTTGTAGACATACACCAGCAGTTAAACTGTAGGTTTGAACAGCTGGATCTAGATCAGTCTTGACAGTACTTAAAACTTGTCTATGCCATGAACAAAAATTACTATTTTGATGGCCGAATGATATGAGAGTGGCTATCCTGCACCATTCTCCACACGAGAGCTTGCTTTACAGTTAAGAGGTCCATTAGCTGCACAAAGATTCTATCACGTTAATTAAGAGCAACTCATTATTCAGAGATAGCTGGAAAAATTACCCTGGAATAATTTACCACTTCTGCATAGCTAGACCCTGTTTCTTTTCTCCAGAAAGAGATGAAACAATTCACTGAAACAATCTGCAATACAGTGCTATGTGTTATTCTGTATGGTTATAGAGCAAATCAAGCTGTATCCTCAGTGACAGGTCCAGATATTTACTTTCATGAGCAAGGAAGAACCAGATGAAAATTTAAAAGCAAAAAGTTGACTGAAAGAAAGCAGTCTTGAAATAGTAGAGTTCAGTATTCTAGCAAAACAGCTGAATTACTGGAAAAGCTTTATCTTTACTATAGGGGAAGGGGTCATTGCAACAACTTGCTTAGCAAGCCTTCCAAAACCTTCATATGAGGAAGAACTTCTTTATGCTTTATCTGCTAGAATATATAGATGAAACTTGTCTTTATTTCATAGACAATATACTCCAACTATCTATATGAAATGTCCTTTCTAATTCTAGATTTAGACTTAAGATAGTACAACTCATAGACCTATCAGAGTAAATACTTTTCATCTCAGTTAGTAAGCCATCCAGCCTCAAGCAAAACAAATGCCACTACTCCAACATAAACTTGAACCAAAGCCACAGACTCACATCTCCACATAATCTAACCTACAAAGAGTAATACTAGCTTTTTAAATGCTGTAAATATATGTAAATTACCTGTACAGTTTCAATCAGGCTCGCAGAATAAAAAGGCATTGCTATCACATGTGTTAAACTGTAGAAATTAACAAAATAAGAATTAACATCATGACAATACTGTAATTTTAGTCAAATATGATCTGACAGTTGATAAAAGTTTACTAAGTCATGCCTGACAGAAAATTAACAATCCATAACTGAACTATTAAAATGCACATCAAGAAGTTGAAATAAACTTCAGTCTGAACTTGGGTTAAATTCTGTTTTCATGCGACCAGACTGATCCAGGTCTCAGAGGTATCATAATTTAATTACTAAAAGAATCTAGTCTTTTAAATTAGTCAGGTTCCATACAGTCACAGGGATCTTGTAAGAGAAATAATCGGTGAAAGTGGTGTATACAATCAAGATTGTTAAAAAAAAAAAATCTAAGTTTGAAAATTACTATGAGCACCTTGTCAAGTAACCATAGCTGCAGGTTGAACTAATGTACATTTAATAGTTTCATTAATGTTTAGATAATAAGGCATAAGGTAATAACACATGCTGTACTTACCCTTTGAGTAGAAGGTGTCCACCTATCTGTCTGAGGTTCCATTTATGCGAAAGCTCCCTAAGAAGAAAAGTATTTACCTTAATAGGGATAACGTGTTATTCTCAAGCATTTCATCCATGGGTACCAACCTCCAGTTTTCATACTGGTGTTCTACTACTAGTTTACACAGCAGGATTTCCCATAGTGAACAGACATCAGCTACACGTTTAATAAATCATGTTAACTTTCAGAAGTTATTTGGGCCTGGTAGATATTCTATCAAAAAAAGCTTTCAATTATTAATAAGATGTCTGTAGATCTCACAGTTACTGGCTTTAGTGTTTTGCATTTATTTTGGATCCTTATGTACAAACTCTTAAAGCCATCTGCAGGGAATACTGGATTATTTAAAAATCACAATAGTTTTCCTTTATCAACATATATTTTTTTAATTATGTTTTGGTTATGCTTTTTCAGTTCTTTGAGGTTATGTTTACCCAGTTGTCGTTTCCTCCCTGAAAACGTAAATTACATTCTGACATAGTTAGACAAGACCAAATGAAGTACAACAGGTCAGACTAGAAGCTGAATAGTAATTCTGTACAGACTTAAGGCTTTTGGCTTATGAGGAGTCTTTAGCATATCCTGCTACAACAAAAGAAAACTCATGTGTTTCACACAAAGGTGACTTAAAAAAAATCCCCTTAAAGTATTTTTTAGTTACACATTTCAAAATTTAAACAGTAAATGCTAACTATGCTCCTCTTGACAGAAAATGTAATCCCACCTAGCTCAAGACAACATTCAAATACCAAACGGATCAATGTCCCAAGTGGAGGCCAGTGACAAGTGGTGTTCCTCAGGGGTCAGTACTGGGGCCGGCACTGTTTAACATCTTTGTTCGTGACATGGACAGTGGAATCGAGTGCACCCTCAGCAAGTTTGCAGATGACACCAAGTTGTGTGGTGTTGTGGACACACTGGAGGGAAGGGATGCCAGCCAGAGGGACCTTGACAGGTGGGCCTGTGAGAACCTCATGAAGTTCAACAAGGCCAAGTTCAAGGTCCTGCACGTGGGTCGGGGCAATCTCAAGCACAAGTACAGGCTGAGCAGAGAATGGATTGAGAGCAGCCATGAGGAAAAGGACTTGGGAGTGCTGGTGGATGAGAAGCTCAACATGAGCCGGCAATGCGCACTGGCAGCCCAGAAAGCCAACTGTATCCTGGGCTGCATCCAAAGAAGAGTGGCCAGCAGGTCGAGGGAGGGGATTCTGCCCCTCTACTCTGCTCTCATGAGACCCCACCTGGAATACTGCGTTCAGCTCTGGAGTCCCCAGCACAAGAAGGACATGGAGCTGCTGGAGCAGGTCGAGAGGAGGGCCACGAAGATGATCCAAGGGCTGGAACACCTCTGCTATGAAGACAGGCTGAGAGAGTTGGGGCTGTTCAGCCTGGAGAAAAGAAGGCTCCAGGGTGATCTTATAGCAGCCTTCCAGTAATTAAAGGGGGCCTACAGGAAAGCTGGAGAGGGACTTTTGACAAGGGCATGTAGTGATAGGACGAAGGGCAATGGCTTTAAACTGAAAGAGAGCAGATTTAGATTAGATATAAGAAATTTTTCACTCTGAGGATGGTGAGGCACTGGAACAGGTTTGCCCAGAGAAGCTGTAGATGCCCCATCCCTGGAAGTGTTCAAGGCCAGATTGGATGAGGCTTTCGGCAACCTGGTGTAGTGGAGGATTTCCCTGCCCGTGGCAGGGGGGTTGGAACTAGATGGTCTTTGAGGTCCCTTCCAACCCTAACCATTCTATGATTCTGTGATTCTAAATGTATTCACCACCCATTTGGTAAGTACTCTGGCTACGAGGTAAAGATATTTCTGCCTGAAATGCTGGACACACTAGACTACGCGCTTTTAGTAACAAGGTATAAAATGTTCAGCTTCAGTTCTTGTCCAGGAATCACACTCACACACTGTGTATACTTACAACAACTCTAATCACAGAATCATAGAATGGTTTAGATAGGAAGAGACCTTCAAGATCATCTAGTTCCAAACCCCCTGCCATGGGTAGGGACACCTTCCCCCAGATAAGAGTGCCCAAAGCCTCATCCGACCTGGTCTTGAACACTTCCAGGGACAGGGATCCACAACTTCTTGGGACAATCTGTTCCAGTGCCTCACCACCTTCAGAGGGAAGAATTTCCTCCTTATGTCTAATCTAAATCTGCCCTCTTTCAATTTAAAGCCATTGCCTTTTGTCTTATCACTACATGCCCTTGTAAAAAGTCCCTCTCCAGCTTTCCTGTAGGCCCCCTTTAAGTACTGGAAGGCTGCTAGAAGGTCTCCCCAGAGCCTTCTCTTCTCCAGGCTAAACAAACTCGACTCTCAGCCTGTCTTCATAGCAGAGGTGTTCCAGCCCTCAGATCATTTTCGTGGCCCTCCTCTACCTACTGTGGGTGGTTCTTAATTCTCCCAGTCCCTGCCTTTGCCCTCTGACTTGAGCAGTGCAGCTAGAGCACTAATGCAAGAAAGGAAACTTTTTAGTTTTTCTGAAGAATTGTGTCTTACTAGTAGCTACTACTTTCCTAAATACACAGGTCAGTCACTAAATAGGAAGGAAAGATTATTTACCATTATGTATTTTGGATGCTTGGATCACATCCACTGAGCCATAATGCTTAAAAGATGTAGAAAATGAAACCAGCCAAACTAATGTGTGAAAGCCTAACCTATCAATCCACTCAGTAGAACTATTCCTGCAGGGCAAGAACAAGTACAGAATGAGTTTGCCTGGTACAGAACCATCCAACTTGTCACAAACAGGTTAACACCCATTTCTGGGCCCCTCTCCTAAAATGGGGATTCTTCTATGATATGACGATTTAGAATTGGAATTGACACCTCACTTCCTTGCATTCTTTGGAGCTTGATAATGTAGTTAAATAACCTTTTAAATCAGATATGCTGGCATGGTTGCTGTAAGCAATAACCACCCTGTGACAGCCCTAACATGCACACTACTATTAAAAAGGAAAGGAGAGCATCCAGCAGAAAACTGCATAGGGTGGCGCATGTACAAGACAACCATTTTAGTCTGATCACTTCCCCACTCAGTTCATTTTGTGACTGTTCATATACAGCTCTGGCACAAGGATGGCAGTAGCACTGAGGAAGGAAGGAGCACATACTAGCAAAAGGATTGCTTCTTCTGGCAGCAGCATTAGCTTACTTTTCAAACTACTGAAGACAACAATCCTTGGTCACGTTGGACGGAAATCAGAACTACAAAAATATAAACACTATAACACATTTCATGAACGTAAGCATCCCCTATAGCAGCATTTGAAAACAAGAAGCCACACCTGGAGGAAATCATATGCCTGGGAATTTCAGTTATGTATGAGACAGAGCTGACCAAAGAGCTTAAACACACTCTCCACACAATTTAAGTATGAAATGCTTTTGCTAATGCTTTTGACGAATGCCAGAACCTGCAAAGACTTACTTTTATTAGCAGGCACACATCCATCATAATAGTAGTTCAAGTCAGCCTGCCTGCATTTCTCATCTTTAAAACCAGGTCTTTTTTCCATGCCTCTTAAGTACTTGGTCTCTGTCCACACAATAAAAATAGGTACGTGACTCTTCAGAAAGCTAACATGACTCTCAAGCTTAGTGGTCCACTCAAACTCAACCAGCCTTAAATCCAACTACTTGCCTGCCTCCCTAATGTATTTTCCAAGACAGGTCTTTATCATTTTACTAGCTTCAGTATGTGCCCTGTAACTGTTAAGTATCCTTTCCTAACATTTTGATTACCTCACATGAGACGTGGTGGGATGGTTCCTATGACTGAAGTGTTGAAATGGAATGATACAGGCATTTTAGGAAGGACGAGGAGGCGGCGTCGCCCTCTATGTCAAAGACCAGTTGGAGCACATGCAGCTCCACCTCGGGATGGATGAAGAGCCAACTGAGAGCTCATGGGGCAGGATTAAAATGAGGGGAGTGGACAGGTGACATAGTGGTAGGGGTCTGCTACAGACCACCTGACTAGGAGGACCGAGTGGATGAGGCCCTCTACGTGGGAGCAGCCTCACATTCATGAGCCCTGGTCCTCATGGGTGACTTCAACCACCCGGGTATCTGTTGGAAGGACAACACAGCAGGGCAGAAGCGATCCAGGAGGTTCCTGGAATGCATTGATGATAACTTATTTCTCCAAGTGACAGTGCAACCAACAAGGAGAGGTGCTATGCTGGACCTTGTTGTGACCAGCAAAGAGGGGCTGGCTGATGGTGAATGTGAAGCTTGAGGGCAGCCTTGGCTGTAGTGACCATGAAATGGTGGAGTTCAGGATCCTTAGGGCTCAGCAAGCTCGCCACCCTGGATGTCGGTGCTGGTTCATTAGCGATGTAATTTTTCTGTGCTTAGATTAATAAAACTAGGATTTTTTTTACTTTAAACATGGTATTTGCTAGTACCACACAATACAAACCAAAATACAAGAAGAAACTCTTGAATTCTTTTATTACAGGGGATTTATATTGAAGACCAACGTGCTACGTTATTTCTATACTCAGACCAGCAGGCAGACATACCAAATATGCAAAGCTCCCATAAGTCTCTCGCTATTTATTAATTACAAGGTTGTCTTCGCCATGACAACCAAACTGTGCTGAAAACAATTATTCAATGTCTGACTCTTCTAACAAAGTAAAATTTTTCAAACAACCTTACATTTCTAACACTTTGAATTTAAGTCAGTAGCTGATGATTGATTTGTTAGAAGTAGTAAAAAATGCATGCAATACCTCGGCAAAGGTGTAAATTCACTGATGATGCCTTCTGTTCCAAGGGTTATACCCTGAACAATGAAAGTGCTACTCATTCCTTTCCAGAGAGCTCTTGGACCCTGTGTTTTGAAAGAGGCAACATAAAACTCAAATCTTTCCATCTTACTAGTATTTTTATAAAAGTTCAGCAAATGCAGACCACACAGGTCTACAATTCTATCTTTAAACATAACTATCACCAAGTTCAGGTGACAACTAACTTTTTAACTCTGAAGAAACTTTTGTTCTTCAATAATTTCAAACATTCGTCAACAATTTTGGAGGCGTATCTCTCACTCTTCATACTCTGTACTACAAACTTCACAGCATTTTCTATGGACAAAACGAGCTTGAGATGTTAAAGTACATCAGTAAGAAATTTAAACTTTTTTTACTGTCTTCTGATCTGATTTTCAGGATTTCCATTCCCATGCAAAATAGGAAATTCGTGCATTACTACCTTTAAAAGTAGTCATTTGGATAATCTCTTCATCAGTAAAGATTAACTATTTTTCAGAATCCTAAAGAAAAGAACTTAAGTTTCAGGAACCTTTTGTTTTCTAACATCTGCAAATCTTTCTCACTGAACAGTATACTACTTTAAAAAAATAAAATTACAACAATCTTCTTGAAACATTTCTGCAAACATAAAAACAACAAACCCTTATAAAGACCATGCTTTTAACCACCAGTTACATAAAGAGTTCAAGATGTCAACGTACGTATGTGCTACAGTAACCTTCACTGCTCAGGTACAGCCTGACACCAAATACTGACCTGTGTCTTATTGATGCTGTACATAATATTGACAATAGTAAACGGAGTGAGATGGTAATTTCGAGCATGGTAGTTAACCTGTTAAAAACATAAATAATGGCAGTTTTATAAACAAATTTGCAGATGTTACAACCCTAATGGAAAAAGCCCTTCCAAAACAAGGACTTTCTCTCTGTAAAGGTTAGCTAAAATGACCAAAATATGAATAAATTCTCACTGAAATTTAGGGAAACAGGCAGAACTTTTAAGTATTTGTATGCTGAAAACATAAACAATAAAGCAAGCATAAGCCAGAAAACATTGGCAACAAAGCATCCTGCTTATAAATGGGAATCTGGAAGTTGCTCTGCAGACTTTGAAACATTTACTTGCTGTAATTCATCTTCCACTGCCTGAACAAAAATGAGTAAGAATGTTCGAAATAAGTTAAATTTCAAAATGGAAAATATGTATGCTACTAGTAAAAACATGTTAATGTAGCAGTGTCTCCCTAAGAATTGTAAAGCTTCCTTATACTCTACAGAGTATGAAAACACAGAAACATCACAGTACACAGGAGCTCTAGCTGGAAGAGGTAATATGAAAGACGTACCTGACACTGACGACGCAGAACAATACAAGGATGCGCCAACACATTTTCTGTAAACAGGCTTTAAAAGAAAAGTGTATTTAAAGCATGAGAAAGAATCGTAAATTTATTAGGAAAGGTTTGTTATTTTTCTTCTAACAACATTCGATCAGTATTTGGAAAAGCTATACATTATTTAGAGAATTGATGTGGCATTTTGGATGGCTACCTGAGAGCCTGCCACTGTCATACAGGAACAAGTATCAAAAAATCTGACATATTCTCTACGAAAAAGCTCACATACATATATATAGTACGTATTTTTATAGGCAAAAACAAAATACCAAATTTCTTAAGCTTTCCCTTTGCAAAATATGAGGGAACAAAATAGACCAGAGACAGAATCGTGGAAGTACTAGTTTCCAGTTTTATGTTAATTCCGCATACTAATCAAGACCCTCCTTAGCAGGGTCAGAGGGTTGGCACTAACAGCTGACATTTTTTTCACCAGAAAATGGTGCCGCCCAAAATCAGCTCTCCCTCCACCCCTAGAAATGGTATTTCAATCAAATCTTCATAGGACAGCTCTTTCAGTCCTAAAGTAGGATTCCTGGTCACAGCCACGCAGAGAAACTTTTCATTTCATCTCAAAGCGCCTGAGTGATCCGAGTACTTACCTGTATGTAGTTCAAACCTGGGATATGGATTAGAAAAGCAAAATCTCCAGACTTTGTCTAAGCATCTCAAGTAACAGTTTGACCACCAACCTACAGGATCATCTGGGTTAGGTCTCTTATGGGGATTTTGCTCTGGACAAACAAGTACTAAATGGCACAGAAAAGTACTGAGCCTTCAGTTAATCACTTAGTTGCTACTACCAAAAGAGCTGAAACTCTCCTCATACTCCAGTTGCTATCTATTAAGCCCTCCTGGCAGCCAACTCGACCAACCTCACAAAAACTAACCTTTTCTTTTGAGTATTTTCTACAAAATTTCCGACTTGAATGATATATGTCTGACAAGCGATCTGGTACAAATGCAAAAGCAGAAGCAGGGAGAACTGGTCTCAGCAACGATACAATGTTAGTCAGCTCTCTTTCCCCAAACCACATGTTTGTTTTAGTCTTAGTGGCCATGAAGTTCAGCATCTGGAAAACGGTCATGCTTGATTAAATCAAAGCATACTGTTCACAAGGACAGCTAAGACACACTAACATCTCTCTGCTCCTGAAGGAGATCAACACATTCCTGCCCTATGGCTCCACTCCTTTGCCAATACTCTCTTGAGCTCATTCAGCTTGATAAGGTTGGAAAGAAATCAAACAACTCTTTACAAATTTGAGGAGGGCTAGTTCTTCCCCCTTCCCCCATAAACTCTATTTTAACAAACTAACAGGCTTATCAAGGGGTCTGAAGGAGCAAGCTGAGCCACTGCAAGGAAAGCAGTGGAAGAGGGACAGCCAGTTTCATGAGATGGGATCATCTAATTTAAGCAACTCATTACTTGCCAAAAATGGTCATTCCTAGTCCTTCTTCTTTATCCCTTCCCTCTCTGGTCCAATTAGCTGGTGTCTGCTGGCTATCACAGCTAGGCAACTCCCAAGTAAATCAACCTAACTGAAACAACAAAGCTCTTTCATTGACTTTGTTGTTCTGTTCATTGCCATTCTGTTTAGTGAGTGAAACGGGTTAAAAGAGGTCCTGATGGGCATCAAGGGTGATAACTATGGGGTAAGGAGTAGGACAGGCTGGTGGTCAAGTAAAAAGTCATCCTCTTTAAGTAGAAGGACACTATAACAACCTCAATTAATATAGCTTCCCATGTTGGTCTAACTGGGTAAGCGACACAAGTACTCTCACATTCTGAAAAGGTAAGCACTTTTCTCTGAGAAGTCTCATATTCAGGTCAACCAGAAGTAAACATTTTTTTTTAGTCCTAACTTTTTCAAGAGAAAAAACCCCACCTGCCACCCTTTCACAAGTTGCATCAGTAAGTTGACCAAGAAAAACTTAATCAGGTGAGTGTGACTGAGCAGGCATCCTACAAAAAATCCTAAGCTTATCATGATCCTTACACTTCACAATTTAAGATGTGAAAATGTTATTACACATGTTAAAGTCCATCACTTTCTCAAAAATACCATCTGTAAACAGCGTCACCATAATAAAGAATAAAACAGTTATCTGATCAGATCACTTGGCTAGGTCAACATTACTATTCCAGGATACTTTGTGAAAACAGTTTTCTGGTGTTATTTTCAGATTGCTCTGAGAAGGTATGTATGCTCTGAGCATGCTGTACAAAAACCTATTTCTTATATTCACAGCTGATTAGAGTAATTTTGAGAAACACTTCAGTTAAAGAGAAGAGAAACCTACATGGATTTCAGGTGGTTGGTTTCTAAAGGCATTTCAATTGCATAAGTATACTGGCACAAAAAAAAAAAAACACAAAAGTGTACACAGGGATCATAAGACCACCACAGCTTTACACCTTCGTTATCACTGAAAATTATTACACAACTCCTACCTTGCAAGGCCAATACCGAAGCCTGCAAATCTGTTCAGTTGCTCTGAAAAAAAAATCAAAACCAGATTATACAGCAGTGATAATCACAAAGCAGCAGAAAATGCCATGCAGACGGATCTGAAAACCTAAGTTTATACTGTACTTGCTTCAGAAAATTACAAGCACTAAACCACTACATTTATGGCAACTCAGCAAGAGAGGATATAAAAAAATATTCCCCCAGGAATATCTGCACTTTGGACTGCATTTGAGATTGTACATACTTTTATAAATAAAATTATTCTTGTCTTAGAACAGCTATGGGGGAGGGGAAAAGAGGCAAATTGAGCAGTAAACCAGAAAATTATAGTATCTAAAACCTAACTCAAATCACCCACTGAAAAAGTTAACATGTATGACAGGTTACAATAATTCTGAAACATAAGTTCAGATATGTGAGGTGAAACTAATTTTAAACACAAGAAGAGTAAAAAGAGAGAAACTTTGAGAGAAGTAACACAAAACGCCATTGATGACGTAACAAACATCAACATGATGTGAATTTTCAAGTCAGTTATCTCCACTCCTTCACAAAAATCCAGTTAGTAGATAACTGTTAAAATTGCAACACGAGTAACAGGTTCAATTCTCTGTTGTCTGCCACCAGACAGACATTTACACATTGGGAATGATCAGAAGAGATTTTAATAAAAAAACAGAACTGTGAAGGCAACTGAAAATTAATGCTCAGCCCTACAGTCTAGGGGGTGCAAGCCAGCTGTAAGCATGGGTAATGCCAGTAACTTCAGTTACTGGAGCTCCACGCAGTTGTGGCAGCCCTTCTAGGAAGAAAGATACGACTCTCTCCACTTTCAGAAGCTGGGCTCAGTGATACAGCAACTCCTTATCAGTCCTCCAAAATGCAGTATCAACATATCCTCCATGAGTAGATGGGACACACACAAAACAAAAAGTAGCATCTGAGTATCTCAAAATATTTAAGTAGTGCTTTAAGTAGTGCTGGCATGGATAAAAGTCCTGCTAAGGGTCATACTCATTATAAGACCTGAAAAAAACCACTGTGCTACAGGTTAAAAAAAAACCCTGACTTACCTATTAATACAATTCAATTTTAAATAGACTAGTCTTTCATAAAAGTTTGATACTCAAGCATATGTAATCTGCTCCAGAACATCCTTTTCATTAAAGGAGACAACGTCCAGTAGCCTAGATTTAGCAAGTTTCTCTCAATTCACCTCTATTTCACAAAGACATAAAATGATAACTGAACTTCTGAGGGTTTTACTCAGTTTCCCAACAATTACTGGAACAGAGTTGAACACGGCTGCTTCCTCAAATTCTACTAGTTCCACAGTTCCCTCACGATCGTGCACGGAGGGGAGTTTTACTTCGGCAGCTCACGCCCTATCCCTTGTACTTTCTCAACATAACAATAAAGCAGCCAGAAGACACAACGTCTGAAACATCCACACTGACTAAGTAACAAAATATACTGCAAGACCCAAAGGTACTTCCTGCCCTTACAGAAGGCGGCGTATTTCTGCAGGATACCGTTTACAGGGGCAACGGGGAGCTGACCACACGCTGCTTCACTAGAAGCCGCAGGCCGCCTTCTGGCACTCTCAGTCGCGTTTGCGTGTAACTGCGCGGCGCTACACGGCGAAGCGGGTGCTGGAGTGCAACAGGCGACGGAGCAGGTTCACTTTCTTCCAAAGGGCTTTTTTTCCTGGCGCTTCAGCATCGCCAGCCCGCGGCTGCAACGCGCCTCCGGGTCCGGCGCCAGCCAACCCGGGCGGCGCTCGAACGGCCGCGGCCGGGCCGCGGCACAGCCCGTGGCCGCCGCCTGCTCGCCCCGGCGGGCCACCGCTAACGGGGGGCCGCGGGCCGGAGACAAGCGAGGGGCGGGCGGAACGGCGAGAAGCCAGCTGCCCCGCTGTGCCGGGCAGCGCCGCGCCGGGCCGGGCCCTCCCTTACCGGCGCCGGGGCCGCTCGCCCCGAGGCTGGGCTCCTCGTTGAGGCCGGCGCCCCCCAGGGGGGTCCCCGCCCCGTACGGCGGCGTCTTCTCCCCCCAGTGCAGGTTGCGGCTGCCGGGGATGTCGGGCGGGCTCGTCACCCAGTGGCCCAGCTCCGAGGCGCTGCCGAAGGGCCTGGCGCCGGGGCCCGGCTCCTCCCGGCCGCCCCCGCGGTAGCCCAGGCCGTCGAAGCCCTCGGGGCGCCGCGGGTGCATGGCGGGAGGCGAGCAGCGGAAGGAGGCGAAGCGGGAGCCGCGCACGGACCGGACCGGACCGGCACCGGCGGCAACGGAGCCCGCACCGAACGGCCGCCACCGCCGCTTCCGGCCGCGAAGAGGCGGGCCCCGCCGCGCCCTGCCGGAGCCCGGCGCGCGGCCACGTGATCGGGAAGAAGGCGGCACCTGCACCCGGCTCGGCCAATAGCGTCCCTCCTCCCGCCGGGACGGGGAGGAGGCGGGTGGGACGCGCGCCCGGGCCGGCGGCGGAGGGCGGGCGAGGGCGCCCCCTGCCGCGCCGGCGGTCCGGCCCGGGTGAGCGGGCCTCTGCGCGGCCCCGGTGCGGGCTCGGCCGGTGGCGGCGCGGGGGCGGGTGTGCGCGCTGGAGAGAGCCGCGGTGCCCTCCCGGCGCGCAGAGCTCCCGGACCTGTTCCCTGGCGGACAGCCGCCCCAGACGGAACCGGTGAGACTCAAGCGCGGGGGCCGCCCGGCGCCCTGCCGGCGCACCGGGTGGCGGAACCGGGCCGTGGGGCTGTTTGTTAATGGCGCGGGCAGCGCTCGCAGACCGCAGCCAACCCCGCGGGCAGCCCGAGCAGGAGCGGCCAGCGAGCAGCGTCTGCCTGGCGTCGCTTCACCGCTCCCGTTCCCTGTGCTTCCCCTCCTCTCCTTTAATCTCCTTCCCCCTAAAACGCTGTTTGCTGCACAGCCTCCCGGCTGAGGAGAAAAGAACAGGATGAGTGGTGGGACCACGGGTGCTTCCCCTTGCCCAGCCATAGAGGGTTCTGATGTGAGACGACCCGTGCCTGACGCCGGCCGAGCACCTTCCCTCTGGGCTTGGTGCTCTCAGCTTCTCCTGCCCTGAGAAGCCCGTCAAGGTCTCCCACAACCGCGTCTCGGTCTGACCCACAGCTTTTCCTTTTTTTACACACAAGGTTAAGCCAGCATTAGTCTGTTCAAGTCCAAGTATAGCGCAGGCAGCAGGAGTCATCCACCCCGTCGTGCTTTCCCACTGTTCTAGCCCTGTCCGGCTCCACCCGGTGTGCTTGGGGATAGTTTCTTCCTCTGCCCTTAGATGTTAGTTTCATTTTACCAACAGAGCTTTAGGTGTTTTGCAGTAACCAGGCAAAGAGCTGGCATCTGTGTTTGACATGGGAAGAGCAGAACCCCAGAGAGCAACAGTGCTTTTGTCTCGCAGTAAGACCAAGCCAACACAGAGCCTCACTCTCTCTCCCATCGTTTTTACTGGGCCATGACATTTTCCTTGTTAAATTAAAGCCCACTGGCAATGTTGTGTTTTAATATTGTAATCTCAAAAATATGGGCAGAAGAACCAACTGCCTCTGGAGGCAGGGGCCAAAACACTGCACCTCTTTTTTGGGGTAAAGATAATTATTCATGTTAAAATCAACTAGGTTACTTTTGTTTCTAAGACAGGTGCAGTCTGGATGAGGTCAATAAATACTGGAATATGGATGTCTTTAAGGATATATGATGATCTGATCGTGTGGCCTTACCCATGAAGGAGGTGGCTCTGGATCTTACTGGAATGATGGATTTAGGAGAAAATACTGCCTGTTAAAAAGCAGAGCAGTGTGTTATTGGTAACACAGCCTGCAGTGAGCAGGTGACAGCAGGAACAATGAAAATGTCTTGCATGTGGAAGTAAAGGTACAACATGGTTGTACATTTGTTAGTTACACATTTTTAGTCCCCTGTAAAGCTGTGGAAATCATAGAATCATAGAATAGTTTGGATTGGAAGAGACCTTTAAAGGCCATCTAGTCCAACACCCCCAGCAATGAGCAGGGACATCTTCGACTAGGTCAGTTTGCTCAAAGCCCTGTCCAGCCTCGCCTTGGATGTTTCCAGGGACTGGGCATCTACCACCTCTCTGGGCAACCTGTTCCAGCATTTTACCACCCTCATTGTAAAAAATGTCTTTCTTATATCTAGTCTAAATCTACCTTCTTTTAGTTTAAATCCATTACCCCTTGTCCTATCACAACAAGCCCTACTAAAAAGTTTGTCCTCATCTTCCTTGTAAGCCCTCTTTAAGTACTGGAAGGCTGCTAGAAGGTCTCCCCAGAGCCTTCTCTTCTCCAGTCTGAACAATCCCAACTCTCTCAGCTTGTTTTCATGGGAGAGGTGCTCCAGCCCTCGGATCATCTTTGCAGTCCTCCTCTGGACCTGCGCCAACAGGTCCATGTCCTTCTTATGTTGGAGTCCCCAGAGCTGAACACAGTACTCCAGGTGGGGTCTCATGAGAGCAATGGGGCAGAATCACCTCTCTTGACCTGCAGGCTACACTTCTTGTGATGCAGCCCAGGATATAGTTGGCTTTCTGGGGCTGCAGGCACTGATTGCCTATTTGTTTTGAGCTTATCAACCAGCACCCTCAAGTCCTTCTCATCAGGGCTGCTCTCAATCCCTTCATCTCCCAGCCTGTATTGGTACTGGGGATTGCCCTGACCCATGTGCAGGACCTTGCACTTGGCCTTGTTGAACTTCATGAGATTCACACAGGCTCACTTTTTGAGCTTGTCCAGGTCCCTCTGGAATGCATTCTCTCCGTCAGGCATGCCAGCCGTGCCACTTAGCTTGGTGTCATCTGCAAACTTGCTGAGGGTGCACTCGATCCCACTATCTATGTCATTGATGCAGATATTAAGCAGTACTCATGAAGATAATATTAAACAGAAATCATAGAATCATAGAATCGTCTGGTTGGAAGAGACCTTCAAGATCATCGAGTCCAACCATTCACCCTGCACTGTCAGGGTCCCTAAACCATGTTCCTCAACACCAAATCCACACGTTTTTTAAACACCTCCAAGGATGGGGACTCCACCACCTCCCTGGGCAGCCTGTTCCAATACTTCACCACCCTCTCTGTAAAGAAATTTTTCCTGATATCTAACCTAAATTTCCCCTGGCGCAACTTGAGGCCATTCCCTCTCGTCCTGTCATTCATAATGTGGGAGAAGAGACCGACCCCCATCTCCCTACAACTTCCTTTCAGGTAATTGTAGAGAGGATAAGGTCCCCCCTGCACCTCCTCTTCTCCAGACTAAACAGTCCCAGCCCCCTCGGCCGTTCCTCATAGGACAAGTTCTCTAAACCCTTCACTAGTTTTGTTGCTCTTCTCTGAACCCGCTCCAGCACCTCAACGTCGTTCTTGAAGTGAAGGGGCCAAAACTGGGCACAGTACTCCAGGTGTGGCCTCACCAGTGCTGAGTACAGGGGGACAATCACTTCCCTGCTCCTGCTGGCCACACTGTTTCTGATACATGCCAGGATTCCATTGGCTTTCTTGGCTGCTTGGGCACACTGCTGGCTCATGTTCAATCAGCTGTCGACCAGCACCCCCAGGTCCTTCTCTGCTGTGCAGCTTTCCAGCCACACTTCCCCAGGCCTGTAACACTGCAGGGGGTTGTTGTGGCCCAAGTGCAGGACCCGGCACTTGGTCTTGTTGAACTTCATACAGTTGGCCTCAGCCCATTGATCCAGTCTGTCCAGGTCCCTCTGTAGAGCCTCCCGACCCTCAGGCAGATCAACACTACCCCCCAATTTAGTGTCATCTGCAAACTTGCTGAGGGTCCATTCGATCCCCTCATCCACATCATCGATAAAGATGTTAAAGAGAACAGGCCCCAACACTGAGCCCTGCAGAACACCACTGGTGACCGGCCGCCAGCTAGATTTAACTCCATTCACCACCACACTCTGCGCCCGGCCGTCCAGCCAGTTTTTGATCCAGTGAAGCGTACACCTGTCCAAGCCATAGGCAGCCAGCTTCTGCAGAAGAATGTTATGGGAAACAGTGTCAAAGGCTTTGCTAAAATCGAAGTAAACAACATCCACAGTTCTTCCCTCATCCACTAAACAGGTCATTTTATCATAGAAGGACATCAGGTTGGTCAAACAAGACCTGCCCTTCATAAATCCATGTTGACTGGGCCTCATCATCTGACTGTCTTGTACACGACGCATGGTAACACTAAGGATGATCTGTTCCATGAGTTTCCCTGGCACTGAGGTCAGACTGACAGGCCTGTAGTTCCCTGGGTCTTCCCTCTTACCTTTCTGGTAGATCGGCATCAGGTTTGCCAACCTCCAGTCAGCTGGTACCTCCCCTGTTAGCCAGGATTGTTGGTAAACGATGGAAAGTGTCTTGGTGAGCACTTCTGCCAGCTCCCTCAGAACCCTTGAGTGGATCTCATCCGGCCCCATAGGCTTCTGCACATTTAAGCTGTGCAGCAGTTTGCTTACCGTTTCCTCTTGAAAGAAACCTTGATAAAGCTCTCCATCTCCACTATTTGGTTCTAGAGGCACATCACCCAGTGAGTTAGTCTGACCATTAAAGACTGAAGCAAAGAAGGCATTGTGTACCTCAGCCTTTTGTTCAGCCCCAGTCACTATTTCTCCCTGCTACATCTCCCATTGCATTTAGCAAGGGGTGGAGATTCTCCCTAACCCTCCTTTTACTGTTAAGGTATTTATAGAACCTTTTCTTATTGTCTTTTATGTTAGCTGCCAGATTAAGCTCCAGCTGGGCTTTTGCCTTTCTAATCTTCTCCCTGCATCGTCTTACAGAATCCTTGTAGTTTTCGTGAGTGATTAGCCCCTTTTTCCATAGGTCATAGTCTTTCTTTTTCTTCTTGAGCTCTAGCCAGAGGTCTCTGTTCAGCCAGGCTGGTCTTCTGCCCTTCCAGCTCGTCTTGCGGTTCACTGGGACAGCCTGCTCCTGGGCTTGGAAGATTTCCCTCTTGAGAATTGTCCAGGCTTCCTGGACCCCTTTGCCTCTCAGGACCAGCGCCCAAAGGACCCTTCCAACCAGTCTCCTAAGAAGATTGAAGTCTGCCCTCTGGAAGTCCAAGGCAGCAGTTCTGCTGACCCCTCTCCCTACTGCTTCTGTGACTGAAAATTCTATTATTTCATGGTCACTGTGACCAAGACAGGCTCCAACCTTAACACTGTCTATGAGTCCTTCTCTATTGGTAAATAGCAGGTCCAGCAGGGAGCCTTCCCTGGTTGGTTCCCTCACCAGCTGTATCAGGAAGTTGTCTTCCAGACACTCTAGGAACCTCCTGGACTGTTTCCTCACTGCTATATTCAAATTCCAGCAAATATCTGGTAGGTTGAAGTTACCCACAAGAACTAGTGGCTGTGACTGTGAGACTTCCTCTAATTGTTTGTAGAATATTTCATCTACATCTTCTTCCTGAGTGGGTGGTCTATAGCAGACTCCCACTGTGATGCCAGCCCTATTGGCCTCCCCCCTTATTTTGATCCACAAGCATTCTACCCTTTCATCACCATTGCTGATCTCCAGACATTCAAAACCCTCCCTAACGTACAGAGCCACTCCCCCTCCTCTCCTGCCTGGCCTATATCTCCTGAAGAGCTTGTAGCCATCCAACACAGCACTCCGGTTGTGTGTGTCATCCCACTATGTCTCCGTGATGGCAATTATATCATAGTCACTGTCATCCTGTACAGGTGTGGGATCTATGCCTCCTACACAACGCCCAGAGCAGCCGCTGGTGTTTGTCTGGTCATGCTCCCAAGACACAGAACTTATTTTCAAATGATTCAGCAGAAGCTTGGGCTGACTTCTTTTGTCTGAAAGAAAACACGAAGAAAAGAGAACAATTCAGAGGTTTGCTTTTGCAGTGAGAATGATTTGGCAGTAGGCTAAGTGCATTGAGTGGTAGTTACAGCAAGACAGGGAGCTTCTATGCTAATGATCCCTTAAATTAAATTCCCCTATGACCTAATTTAGGACCAGACGTGCAGTTTCTGTGCTTAGTTGCTCACCTCTCTTGGCAGCATGACCAGCCTCCAGGAAAGAAAATAGAATGAAGGTTGTCAAGAAGAGAAAGCAGCAAACCACACTCAGAGAATATGGGAGAAAAGGTGTTGTCTGAAAGAAAACTACAAGTGTGCCAGAGCTGAGATTCTCCTACAGCCTGTGGTGAGACAGTGGGCTGCCCCCCCACAGCCCATGGAGATTAACATTGGAGCAAAGATGCATCTGCAGCCCATGGAAGACCCCGTGCTGAAGTGAGTGGCTGCACTCAAAGGAGTTTATAGAGGACTATCTCCCATGGGAAAGGACTCCACGCTGTTGGAGACTGACAGTAGAGCAGGGATGCATCTGAAGTCCATGGGAAGTGACCCCACACCAGGGCTGATGGCTGCGCTCTAAGAAGCCGTGACTCTGTGGGAAAAGCCCATGCTGGATCAGTTTGATGTGTAAGGACTATGTTCTGCAGGAAGGACTCACATCAGAGAAGTTAGTGGAGAACTGTCTCCCATGGGAAGGGACCCCATGTTGGAGTGGGAGAAGAGTTTTAAGGAGTTCCCCCCCTGAAGAGGAAGGAGCGGCAGAAACAACGTGTGACGGACTGACTGCAGACCCCCATTCCCTGTCCCCCTCTGCCATTGGAGGGGAGGAGTTAGGAGAATCAGGAGTGAAGTTGAATATGGAAAGAAAGGGGAGGGGGAGAGAGAAAGGTGTTCTAAGTTTTGAGGGTTTTTTTCTCACTATTCTACTCTGGTTTTAATTGTTGGTAAATTAATCTTCCTGAAGTCTGGTCTGTTTTGCCCATGACGGTAATCTCCCTGTCCTTATCTCGACCCACAAGCTCTTTCATCTTATTTTCTCTTTCTGCCTTGTTGACAGGCAGGTCCCTGGCGGCGTTTGGGAATGGCTGGACAGCCCACAGTTTCTGCTGACTCTTCACTCCTTTGCAAGTGCACCTTCTTTGCACCAGATGCCCTAGACGCAGTGGTAGCAACAGAGGTTTGTATGTCTCAAAGCATATTTCAAGTGAATTAATTTTACTGGACAAGTTCTTATCCTGATAAAACTCACCTCAAAAAAGAAACTCTCCTTGTCACAACTAATACAGGACTTACACGATCTTAGGGAAGTCTCGAGACAGAAGTTTTCCCTCCTTTCTGACCCTTTTAGCCTACAAGTTTGGAGAAGGTCGGCAAAACTTCAGTCAATTTTTTTGGTAAGTATGGGGCTTGGATCTGGAACATTGTGCCTCAGCTACTTTAGAAATTGAGGTACTTTATACCCTAGGAAAATAATTTCAGATTTTTTTTAAGGGCACCTGAAGCAAGATTTGAAAGAATGTATTGCAGGCCAGAAAAAACCACAGCCAGCTCTCCTTAAAGCCTGTAGTGTTTTCCTCAAGGACACAAACTTGTGTAACCGAAATGGAGCACTTCGCTCTTTAAAATGCCCAATACACAGGGCAAGCAGCCTGATTTCCACCTTGGTCTCAGCCCTGAAAAATTATGTGAAATGTTTGATGCTCCATTTTAGTTTTGAATGGACATAAACTTCAGGTGACCTTTAGCGAAATACCCACAGAGGACCGTGGAGGACCTCCCATGGAGGATCTTTTCCTCTTCATCTTGCTGGACAGTGGAGGCTTCAACCTTAAGACCCTCTTTCAGAAGTCCTACTTTGCATCAACAGCAACATGTAGATTCTTGTCACTTTTGAATGAGGAGTATTTATTTCAGTGCCAGTGTATCTAAGTACAGATCTCTAGAAGCCTCATTTCAATCACTGCTTTTTAACCTCGTGTCCTAGTTTTAGCTGGGACAGAGTTTTTAACAGCTAGAAGAGCTCCGTGTTTTGGTTTTACTCAGAGGCTCGCTCTGAGAAGAATGTTGATAGCAGGCTGATGTTTGTGGTTGGAAGTGAGACTCCAAGGACTTTTCAGTGTGTCGGAGTGCAGAAACACGGTGGGACAAGGGGGACACGGTTCCCCTTGTGATTTGTGGTGGAACTTAAGATTGAGGGCCAAACTGGCCAATTAGTATTCCATATCATGCAGCGTCATGCCCAGTATAAAAGCGAGGGTCAGCCGGGAAGAAGGGCTTTTGCGCTTTGGCTCTTTTGCGCTTTTGCTCTTTAGCGCTTGCTGCGCTGTTGCTCTGCTGTTTTTTTCTTTCTTTTTTTTCTCTCTCTCCCAGTACTCCCACTCTCGGAGTACTATCTCTCTCTCTCTGCCCCTCTCTATTTCGGGGCCTCATGTTCGTCCGGATTGCAGCTTCAGGACGAGATGGGCTTCGCATACGAGGGGGTGGTCAGCATCTACACTGTATTAAATCATCTGTATTAAATCATTCTTCTCTCAACCCACGGGTTTCCCGTTTATCCTTTAATTCTCTCCCTCATTCCTGGGGGTGGGGGAGGGGGAGTGACCGGCTGTGTGTGTGGGGTGGTTCAACCTAACCCACGACACGTCACCATTTAGACTCTTCAGCCATCGTGCAGATTCACGTGCAGAAATAGGTGGGGTCAGTGGAGTGTTATCCATTTGCTCCATCTCAATTGTCCTCGGTTGGCAGAGAAACAGGATGACAGAGGTCGAAGCGTACTTTCCCCTGACAGGCTCTAAGAACCATTAGGTGGAAAACAGCCTACTAGGCTGCTTGGAAGAGGACAGCTCTTTGCCTTGTGTGTGTGCACTATGCTTCAGACAGGTGCTGCTCAGTGTTACTTCCTTCCTCTGGGCAGACTGTTCCCCAAACTTATCTGAGATGTAAAGTGACACTCCAGTATTTTAAAGCCCGCACTGTCCTGCTGTCAGATCTTGTTAAACCAGATGAAAATTTAGAAGGAAGGGGGAAAAAAAACGGGATTGGTGATAAAACTCACTGGTGGCAAAGGAAGCCCCCACTTGAGCAGCAACTGGAGCAACTTGGACAAGGAAAGAATTAAATGAAAGAGAAAAGGAAGGGATGCAGAATAAAAATTTATGAAGCAGAGGAAGCAGCTGCAGTTTTCACCTTGGCTGAAGAAGGAAACGAACATTTCACCACCCATGGTGCCCAGCAGGTTCTTCTTTTGGGCTGGAATGACTTCTCTGACCTCTAAAATTTTGTCCCTTGATGGAATCAGACTGTGGGGAATGTTTTCTCATATTCCCAGTGCACTGTTTTACCCAGTATATTCTTCCTATTGGGCTATAATGGTTCCCACTTCTAAACATACTTCAGGCTACCTAGGAGGCTTTTAATGACCATTTCCATCCCCTTAACTTTTCCGAGGATGTTAACATAATATTGCACACAACTTTCTCAGAAAAATACACTCGCTTTAGCTTTTCTTTTTTAATTTTTTTTTCAGCCGCAGCATGACAGCCAAACTTTTCAAGAGAATATTGCTTAAAAAGAAGGATTTAGAGAACTGCACAACCACTTCAAGAAGGCATGACTTTCAATCTTGGCAGGCAGTGCTGTTTTGGGACACCTTTCACACAGTATTGAGTACATCCTTTTAGCTGCTCTCCCTGCTGAGCTACTGCACAAGCCCATGCCTTTTCTCCCTGCACTGTACCTCTGTGTGTGTGTGTCCTTGTGAGAGTGTGTGTCTTGTGTGTCCGCTTAGCATGCTTATTGCATGCTGTCCTCCAGGTGGTTACAATCTGCTCCTGGGCTTGCTGCAAAAGACGGGTTAATCACTTTTGAAGAAGTAACTCAGTAACTCATTTCCACTGAATCATAATGCCTGAACATAATGTTGATAGCTAAAATAACTTTAAAATAGATAGATTTATTGCTAAGCACAGTTTACAGCCTGGCTAGGCTTCCAGAGATCTGGGTACACAGGGCTAGATCAATGCCATGGTCCCTTTGGATCTCTCAGATTTACAGGACAACATACTCTGCAAATGACACTTTGTTTTATGAGCTCATAGAATCATAGAATCACAGAATGGTTAGGGTTGGAAGGGACCTTAAAGATCATCTAGTTCCAACCCCCCTGCCACAGGCAGGGAAATCCTTCACTACACCAGGTTGCCCAAAGCCTCGTCCAACCTGGCCTTGAACACTGCCAGGGATGGGGCATCCACAACTTCTCTGGGCAACCTGGTCCACTGCCTCACCACTCTCAGAGTGAAAAAATTTCTTTCTTATATCTAACCTAAATCTGCCCTCTTTCAGTTTAAATCCATTGCCCCTTGTCCTATTACTACACACCCTTGTAAAATGTCCCTCTCCAGCTTTCCTGTAGGCCCCCTTTAGGTACTGGAAAGCTGCTATAAGATCACGCCGAAGCCTTCTCTTCTCCAGGCTGAACAGCCCCAACTCTCTCAGCCTGTCTTCATAGCAGAGGTGTTCCAGCCCTCTGATCATCTTCGTGGCCCTCCTCTGGACTCGTTCCAGTAGCTCTATGTCCTTCTTGTGTTGGGGACTCCAGAGCTGAACACAGTATTCCAGGTGGGGTCTCACGAGAGCAGAGTAGAGGGGCAGAATCACTTCCCTCGACCTGCTGGCCACACTCCTTTTGATACAGCCCAGGATATGGTTGGCTTTCTGAGCTGCCAGTGCACATTGCCGGCTCATGTTGAGCTTCTCATCCACCAGCACTCCCAAGTCCTTTTCCTCCGGGCTGCTCTCAATCCATTCTCCGCCCAGACTGTACTTGTGCCTGGGATTGCCCCGACCCACATGCAGGACCTTGCACTTGGCCTTGTTGAACTTCATGAAGTTCTCACAGGCCCATCTCTCCAGCCTGTCTAGGTCCCTCTGGATGGCATCCGTTCCCTCCAGTGTGTCCACAACACCACAAACTTGGTGTCATCTGCAAACTTGCTGAGGGTGCACTCAATCCCACTGTCCATGTCTCCAACAAAGATGTTAAATAGCACTGGTCCCAGTACCAACCCCTGAGGAACACCACTCGTCACTGGCCTCCACGTGGACATTTCTTTCTTTAAGAAAGAAAGCAAATGAACATGACAAACAAGGGCTCTATCCCCTTTACACAGACTAGTCTATCGTGAATTCACCAATTCATTAGTTAAGTCATGAGGTTTTTCACTTGCAAGTTCTCTAATGCATAACTTGCAACTCACAACTTACAACTCGTGACTCATGCACCTATAAAAAAAATATTTACCTACTCAATGGTGAGAGTGTTCATCCTTCCTCATCCATCATGGTGTGGGCATCCCCTCTGTTGCACCAGGAAGTACAAAAGCCTTAGCAGTCCATCTTCTGTTGGATCCGTTTCAAAAGCTTTTTTGGTAAGCTGATGTTTTTACACCTTCCAGCTTTTAAGTTTGATCTGTGTCATTTCCATGAGTTCACAGATTCTGGAGGAACTGCCAGAAAATCAACATGCAAAGATGATGGCTGCAGGGGACAGCAAGCTGCAGGTGATAATGGCTATATAACGGTCTTTTAGCTCTTTTTAGCCAGCTGTCTTGCCATCTGTTTCTCTTGCTTTGACCTAATGGCACGGCTCCCAGCACACATCAGGTCTTAGCATGAGCTGGGTTAGCAAAGAATCTGAGCAAGAGTTGAGTGAACAGTCCCAATCAGGAGCCCCTCTTCAGGAAGGGACACAATATACTCCTGTGAAATCCTAGATTATCCTAAAAGAGAATCTCCAGGTGTCCACAATCCCACTCACAGCACAGCCAAGGCAGTCATGGTCATAAGACTATTAAGGAGCGTTTATCAAAGGCCATCTTAAAAGTGGGCAGTTGAGAAGCAGAGATAGTAGGAAAGATAGGACCAAAGAAGCAAGAGAAGGTCAGGAGCTCATGACACCAGCATCCCTCCAAAAAGCCAGAGAGTCTCTGTAAGTTATGAGAGCCCTGCATCCAGAGATGTAAACAGATCACAATCACATAGCAAAGGCTGCATCAAAAGGAGACCAAGAAGCAAAGACAGTAATCTTTATTATAGAGGAGACAATGACCAAAGTAAATACCTGCATGTTTCTGCTCTTTGTACTTGATAGATAGTCAGAGATGGCTATAGATCCTCAAGCAGATGGAAGGTTCAATCTAATGTTCACAATCAAAGGCAGTCTACTAGTCCAGAATACAGGATACAAGCCTTTACCGAAAGGACGGGCCCACAGAGCCAGAGAGACCCCGTGGGAGACACTGTTGCTAATACAAAAGATGGAGGTTAAGAGGTTGATCAAGGGAGGGACTGACAAAATGAGAAGAGAAAAGCCTGATGGAAAAGGGAAGTAAAAATCTCACCATGTGGTGAGCACAGTTGAAGAGTACACAAATCTAGAGAGAGAAAATAACCCCCATAAATCTTTATCGAAATTCAGTGACTGCTACACAAGTGAAGATAGCCTTTTAGACAATCCAGCAAGGAGTCAGAGCATAAGAAAAAGAAAAAAAGGATGAGAAGTCTAAGTGCAGTGAGGGTCTGTGAAGGAAAAGTGACAGAAACAGCGAGGCCTCACAAAAAGCAAAAGCAAAACCAGAAACACCAGAAACATCACATGAGCACCTCAGGCTGTACTTCTCCAGCAGTGGTTACAATTGACAATGATCATGAGAAGGAGCCACAAAGGGCTGAATGTGACAGCAGCATTACTTGGATAGGTACAACTCAGACAAATGAAAGGGAAAACAAGTCTCATCTTCTTTTCCAGGAATGACAGGATGTAAAAGTGTTTAAAGAAGCAGCCAAAACTTATAGTATTACTACCAGAAGAAGGAACTTATATGGTGATATGAGAAATGCTGATGTTGAATTTCAAGAAGCAGCAACTGATCAGAGTCAATTCGTAGAGTTTATCAGCAGTAGCACCCCTCACACAGGACCTGTAACCAGCCTTGGTCAAGGAGCACAAGCATAATCTTCCAGTCAACTGCTCTTCCCAGGATTTCCTTCCTAGAGCATCCAGAGAGACCACTGCTGGCAATAAGACTGCCAAAGAGGCTTGTCAACAGATGCTGGTGGTTTGATTCACCAGGAAAAATAATGTGGCGTGCTTTACACCCAAGACTTCTAAAAAGTAAGGAAAGTAGAATTTTGCTATTATATAACTTTTAAGGTTTCTCAGAAGAGTGCTTGGAAGTTGGATTTAATAAAGCCATCTTATATTGTCATTGTATGTTAAATATATCATAGAATCATAGAATCATAGAATCATAGAATGGTTTGGGTTGGAAGGGGCCTCAAAGATCATCTAGTTCCAACCCCCCTGCCATGGGCAGGGAAACCCTCCACTATGGAGTTAAATCTAGTTGGTGGCCAGTCACCAGTGGTGTTTCGCAGGGCTCATTGTTGGGGCCTGTTCTCTTTAACATCTTTATCAATGATCTAGATGAGAGGATCAAGTGCACCCTCAGCAAATTTGCAGATGACACTAAATTGGGAGGTAGTGTTCATCTGCCTGAGTGTTGGGAGGCTCTACAGAGGGACCTGGACAGATTGGATTGGTCCTACTCAGTCCACTTACTAAATGCTATGTGTGTCAGCTCTTAGGTGAGCTGGTATCCACTTCAGGAGTCCATCTGCACAACTCCCTGAGTCACTGAAACAGAAAGCTGAAAAATGCCCCAGGCTTTTGTGCCTCTCCCTCACAATGATAGCTGGCATCCATCATGGCTGTGTTATGGCTGGCTGTTGCTTACCATTGCTCATCGGGAGTGACCTGAGCCTAGAAGGAGAGGCTGCAAATCCCCTTCACAGGGGGAATTTCACTTCTGAGCTGAAAAGAAGCAAGTCTGAAAGTTAAAACGATCTTTCTGGGGGTTGTTTCTCCACATATCTTGGAAAACCAGAAACCTGTGGCTCCTTTCCCACAACCCACACAGACCTGCTTCACCTCATCCCACCCACAGACCTCTTTAAGCTGGGGAAAAGTTTTCCCCTGCTCCCTGAGTTGTTGTGTCCTTCGGAGCTTTGTGATAAGCAGCAGAGCTTTTACCCGCTGACAGCTTTGTGGGAGTGAGAGCACACAGGGTCTTTGCTCTCGTGCCCTCCTGAGCAGCTTCCAGAGCACTGGCAGTGCCCAAGCTGTTGCCAGTGGGACCCGCAGTCCCTAAGGGAGAACAGCAATCCCTCTCCTTGGCTCGCTCTGACACCAGGTGTGACATTCTGCCTCCCCCTGCTCCAAATCACAAACACATGGTATTCACACAGCACAGATGTGGGCACCGAGCAGATGTCTCTGGAGGGATACAAGAGCTATTGCCAGTGAGATCTTGCTCCTAAGGACCCTCCTCTAGGATCTCCATCTCCAATATCTATGGTGAGGTGGATGCTGAGTACTACCCCCTTCCTCTGCATGGCAGGGTCAGCGCTGTGGGGTGCCTTGGAGAGGGGCGGGCTGGGCATGCTGTGGGAGCAGGAGGACATGAACTGGAGCAGAGTTCCTCTCAGGCACAGCGGTGACAGGTCCTCTGGGAAAGGAGGTCAGCAGGAGGCTCAGACCATTCAATTAGGAGGATTTTTTTAGCATATCCCACATTAGCCACAGCATCCCACAAATAGGTGAATATTGTCGTAGATTCCAGCACTGCTGGTTTCTGTGTTGACTGAGAAGCTCTCTTCCTCTCCGCTGAGTTTTGCTCTGAACCAAAGGTGAGTGGCTGGATCGTTCTTTGCTGCCCATGCAATAACAGCTCAGCTTCAGTCTTCTGTTGTCCACAATGTGTCATTCAAGGAGTCACCAGGCACAGGGATCCCCTCTTTTCTCTGGCCGGCAGTGTACCTTTTGACAGCTGGTGCCAAGTGCAGGGTGACAGGCACGAGGCTGGCCAGCAGTGTTAGAAATACTCTTTAACCACCAACAACTCTGTCTTCATTTGAGATGCCACCACAGGCACGTACAGGACATGCTGGAGCTGCAGGTGGGCAGATACTGGTCTCTGTAGGGCTTGGGCTGCTCTATCCTGCTGTAAACCTTCCAAAAGCTATTTTGCAGTCACCACAACCAAACTCATCTAATTTTGGTTTTGTGCTTTTTTCCCTTTGAACTGACACGAGAAGGCAAAATACTCACCAGTATTTGGCCTGCTAGCCAGCCCTTTAGGCTGGAGCTGTGGCTGCAGGAGAGGAGAAAGTGGGAGTATTTCCCTCCTCCCCAGGATTAGCTGCTCCATAGCATGCTCAGGTATGTCTCTGCAACAGCCTTTGGAGACTAAATGCTGCTTATTGTCACCTGTCAATGGAAGTCCAAGGCAGAGCACCTGGAGATATATCTCCAAACCATAAGAACGGCACCAAACTCCATCAAAATCAGAAAAAAAGGGCAAAGTTCGTATATGATACAGTGTACAGTACATTGCATCAATGCTCTTTTGATGGATTTGGCAAAAAGGTACCAAATCCTGTAAAATGCTGAGAATATGGTTAATAGAGTCATGGATGAACAAAGTTCAGAATCTGTTCTCCAGCTGCGTTGAAGAAACACGTGAAGAAACACGAGATTCAGACCTGAAGCAAGGTAAAGATGATCATTGGTTTAAGTGGTGACCGAAGTAAGCCTTTCTGTTACAGAGCAATATAGTCCATATGGCTTGTGACGAGAAAAGTGCATTAAGGAACTCGAAGATTTCCATTCGATTCACCTATACGTACAATGACAGAGGCATGAAATGGTGTGTGTGTGCAGGAAAAAGAAAAACAAAATCAGGGAATGAAAAACAGCAGGTATGCTACCTACTGTTCAGGGTAGCATACCTGCTGCAGTGAAAATTTTGCCATCAAGACATATGAATTCAAGTAGTGTTTGAAAACATACATGCACACACACCTACTCACACGCACACGGAGGGCTCAATGCATTTGCCCAGTGGCAGGTATCGCTTCTTGCGAATACTGGAACAGGTTTCACATTTGCTGAACAGCAGCACCACCGTGTGACACACATATGTAATATTCCATAGGGTTACAGGCTGACGTATGAGTGCTGTGCTTGCTAAACGGGGACACAGCTGATGGTCAGCACTGGTCACACGAGTCACAGACCCCTTCCCAAATCATTCTGTTGGCAGTTACTCCAGATTTACCCTGTTTCATTTGCACTTAATTGAAACATGGGCAGCTGATCCAGCAATCAATCAGCTCCCACAGTGCTAGCCCAGGGAGATGCTAGGAACTGGGCTCCAGACCGAGTGTGCTGGTTTTGGCTGAGATAATGTTCTTCATGGTAGCTGGTACGGGGCTATGTTTTGGATTTGTGCTGGAAGGAATATTGATAACACAGGGATGTTTTTGTTACTGCTGAGCGGTGCTTACACAGAGTTAGGGCCTTTTCTGCTCCTCACCCCACCCTACCAGCGAGTGGGCTGGGGGTGCACAAGAAGTTGGGAGGGGACACAGCTGGGACAGATGACCCGCACTGACCAAAGGGATATTCTGTACCATATGACATCATGCTCAGCATACAAAGCAGGAGGAAGAAGAAGGAGGCTGGAAGACATTCAGAGTGACCGCATTTGTCCCCTTAAGTAACTGTTGATGCAGATGGACCCCTGCTTTCCTGGAGATGGCCAAACACCTGCCTATCAATGTGAAGTGGTGAATGAATTCCTTGCTTTGCTTTGCTTGTGAGTGTAGATTTTACTTTCCCTATTAAACTGTCTGTATCTCAGCCCATGAGTTTTCTCACTTTCACCCCTCCGATTCTCCCTCTCATCCCACTGGGGGATAGTGAGCGAGCAGCTGGGTGGGACTTAGTTGCCGGTTGGGGTTAAACCATGACATCTGGTCATTCTGATTTGTTTTGGAAGGACTGCTTCTTTCATTACGCGTACCCTGCCTAACTCTTATCATCTTTAAAAATGCACTAAGAGTTAGACTAATCTGTCTTCTTTGCTTGAACTGAGGATAAATCAGAAGAAAAGCAACCTGCATGTGTCATCATTGAGTCAATGCCATGAAATTTTTGAAGTTTAAAGAATGATGTCAGCGTAGGCTTCGAGCAACAGATAGGAAAACTGTACATGGAAATACTGTTAGGCAGTCTTTAACGCACTCCCTGTCTGTTAAGAAGAGAGTGCACACATTCTTCTGCACATCCACCCAGCCTGGAGCATGCCATCAGCTCCCCATGAATAACAAACGGTAGTGATAATAGCAAGTACTGCAGGAAAATAGCAGTGTGACAGAAAGGAGGTTGTGGGTGACAACAGAGCCAAGGGCAGAGATCTGCGGGTTGAACTACCCTTGACAAGGTAACGCATCCATCTAGTTTGATTCTGAGATGCAGGAGCCTGATGTCATTGGCAGTTTCTTGGGATTTCTGCTCCTTTCAAAATGAAGTCAGCCCTCATGTTTTACAGGCTTTTGGGCCTGACACCAGCAGATGAAAATAAAGAGGGCTGCTGCCACACTCCCTGATACCAATAACTCTGCGAAAGGTCGTGTTTTCTGTCACCACTTTCAGGATGGACTGTGAACCAGGGTGCAAATGCTCAAACATGGACAGGGAGTGCTAAACATAGACATGTGGTGTTTAACACTTTGGGTGCCTTAAGGTACCCATCAGTTAGGAAAGGAACAGGTTCTTCTGTAGGTCTTTTGTCACACCTGCTGGCCTCCTGTGGATGGCTTGTCTATGCAAAGGTGTCTGAGGTGTGGCACCTGGGTGCAGTCCTGGGCCTTGGGATTTCTGGGGTTTCCTTGCTCTGCCATAGTTCCTGGCATTTCATCACCCTGTGTCCTTGTGTGGGACAAACAGAGGAGCACTTCATAACCTCATGGAGGTCCTGGGAGCAGGAGCACACTCAGATACTCACAAAGATGCTCAGTTATGAAAGCTGGTACACTTCTGAAAGCCCTGACAGAGACATTTCACAACATTATTTCCCCCTTGATAACATGTCCTTGTGGCAGCACTGAGGACAGACAAAGCTTCTCTCCCAAGGAGCTCACAATCTATGAAAACAAATGACAGATGGGCGAAAAGCATCCCAGTACAGTTGCCAAGATGAACGAAGCACCTTAGGGAATCCTCTTTTCCATGTTATTTACTGAAGTAATTTATGCTTGTTCTATTAATTCATTCAGCTTGCAGAGAGTCCTTAGTGTTTTATAGCTGTTAACTAGCTATCCTTGCCATATCACAATGAGTCTGTTAAATGTGACCATCCCCATGTTAGGAATTGGAAAGCTTACAGAGAGGTTAAATCTTCCTGAAGTTTCATAGTGAGACAATTAAATATTTCTAAGACTTCTTTCTTTTCTCCCTTGCTTTCAGGCTCCAGATATCCCCAGATTTTTGCAGTAGCTGTCTCTATTTATCATGCGCTTTTACTTTCTTAAAATGTGTAGAATTGAAGCTCTTACTTAATGTTAAACTACATATATGTTTCCTTTCCAGACTAGAGTTACCAAATCAGATTCTGGTCTTGCCCAGCCACGGGTGCCCAGGGCTGCTCCATGTCCTTGTTGAGCTTCCCTCAAATTGTGTCTGCTTGCTGTCTCCAGCATCCCATGCCAGCCAGCTGCTCTGGAGCTGGGACACTGGCTGTTCCTCAAAATAAGCCCTTCCCAGCAGGTATACATGCTGTTACCTTGACCTGGGGTAATTTTGTACTCAACCCTAACCTCTGCCTGCTCCTGCACGCTGCCTGTCCCTGGTGCAAAGCCCACACAGGTTGCAGTGCTGCCTGTGGCCTGCCTGCAAGAGCACGCCCTCTGGGGAAAGCTGGGACAGGCAACCCTATTCCTGTACGAGACACTTCATGTACCTGTCACATACCCCCCACCACCCAGCTTGCTGTACCCATTCCCTACCCTTGCGATAGAGAGGGGGATCCCTGGTCCTACTGTTACTGATACTTAAAATTTTTGGTAATTAACGTTTGATCAATAGTTTAGTTTTAATTACAAACTAGTTAGTAGTTGATTTTAATAATATAGAATTATAAGAAATCTTCTAATGAAAAGTGTGCTCGTATAGTAAACACATGCTGCTATGAAACTGCTGCTATGGAACTCTTGTATAGCCCTGTACCAGGACCAAAGGGATCGGTTAGAATCATCCAGTAAGAACATGTAGTAACATGTAGTACAAAGCACAAGTTGATTTGTAAATTGATTTATGATACCTATATAGAACTAGAGGAATGCATGTAGCTATCAAGGTCTAGATTAATGAAGATGGGGAAAGCCAACCATAACGGTTTCATAATGGTTTATGGGTACCTGCCAGGAACCGTGAACTTAAGCAAAAGGTAATTCCGGCAGGGGGAGATCGCGACCACCGAATCACAGACCACCTACCTATATTGCACCCCAGACTCATTTCTAGATGATTCTAACTTTGATGGCACAGAATCAGAAATGGGAGGAGAATATGCTAATGATTTTCGGGAATTTATATGTTTATGTATGATTTCCTAATGGATTTGCATATGTCAGCTCTATATAAGAAGTTTGACTTCGGTGCAAGGGGCGCACGTTAGGAGGAGATATCCCCCGTGCACCCGGCGCCGCAATAAAGAAGTGTCTGCTTATCTACATCCCATTGGTGTTGATAAGTTTCTTATTCCGGATTTTCGGTAACACTACTTGCCATTGTGTCCTCTCACAGGACAGCCAACATCTGATGTAAAAAAAATCGAATTTAAAGCAATCTGGGTCATACCATGTTAACAGGGCTGCTTTTCTGGGGTTGTGCAGAAGGGATGCTGATGGCTCATAGCCATCCCTTACAAAATTCCCTGTCCTCCACCTGTAATCCTTAACACAGCCCTCTTCCACTTGTGTAACCCTTCTGCTCAGGTCAGTATGTTCAGGCAGTCTTACCCTATTTAGAGGCACCCTGAAAGCAGAATACCTGTAAGAACAACATCAAACTATGGGAGTGTGTCCAGAGGAGGGTGGCTAAGATGGTGAAAGGCCTCGAGAGCAAGACTTACAAGTTGTGGCTGAGGTCACTTGGTATGTCCAACTTGGAGAAAAGAAGGCTGGGAGGTGACCTCATCACAGTCTAGCCTTTCCTCAAGATGGGCAGCGGAGAGAGAGATGCTGATCTCCTCTTTCTGGAGATCAGCAACAGGACACGGGGAAATACAATGAAGATGCATCAGGGGAAGTTCAGACTGGATATTAGGAAAAGGTTCTTCACTGAGAGGGCGATGGGTCACTGGAACAGGCTTCCCAGGGAAGTGGTCACTGCACCAAGCCTGTCACAGTTCAAGGAGCATCTAGACAACACTCTTAGTTATATGGTCAATAGGTCTAGGTAGTCCTGCAAGGAGCAGGGAGTTGGACTTGATCCTTATGGGTCTTTTCCAACTTGAGATATTCTATGATTTTATGATTCTATGACTACCTAAAGTGCAAAGCAATTATTTATTAACTAATATGCAGAAAAGATAGCTTTTTTAACAAGCTCTTAACAGGCTTTTTTAACTAGTTTTTGTAACAAGCTGCTACGTTAAGCATTTATATGCTCACTGTCTTAAGCAGGTCTGAAATACTCTATGAAAACCAAATGTCTTGCATGTAGGAGTTTGGCCTGTCAGTGCGAGGAAACTTTCACAGAGGAAAGAGAGGTTAATGGAAGTGGTTGTATGTTTCACTGAAACTTCCCTAGCTCTCTCCTCTGAGTTTTTCCCCCATCTTGATTTCTTAAAGAGTATGTGAGGCTGCCTCCCAGGACTAACATGACTGACACGAAATCCACTTTCTCCTTTATGAGAGCTGTGCAGTTTATTGCATTCCATGCTTTGCTACTGCTCAATCTGCATACACACTAGACTATTTAAAGCATCTCTGTCAAAGGAATAGCCCTGGCAGAGAAGACCTAATGGAGTCTGGAAATTTGACCTTAACTGGTAGAAGTATGTGGAAAAACCTGGTTTTACAATCACTCACTGTCCCAGTTTTAGCTGGGACAGAGTTTTTTTTTAACAGCCAGAAGAGCTCCCTGTTTTGGTTTCACTCAGAGGCTCACTCTGAGAAGAATGTTGATAGCAAGCTGATGTTTGTGGTTGGAAGTGAAACTCCAAGGACTTTTCAGTGTGCGGAGTACAGAAACACGGCAGGATAAGGGGGGAGCATAGCTGGGACAAGGGGGACACGATTCCCCTTGTCATTTGTGTGGAACTTAAGACTGAGGGCCAAACTGGCCAATTAGTATTCCATATCATGCAGCGTCATGCCCAGTATAAAAGCGAGGGTCAGCCGGGAAGAGGGGCTTTTGCGCTTTTGCTCTTTTTGCACTTTTGCTCTTTTGTGCTTGCTGCGCTGTTGCTCTGCTGTTTTTTTTTCTTTCTCTCTCTCTCTCTTTCTCTCCCTCTCTGCCCCTCTCTATTTCGGGGCCTCGCGTTCGTCCGGGATTTGCAGTTTTCGGGACGAGACGGGCTTCGCATACGAGGGGTGGTGAGCACCTACATTGTATTAAATCATCTGTATTAAATCACTCTTATCTCAACCCACGGGTTTCACGTTTATCCTTTAATTCTCTCCCTCATTCCTGGGGGTGGGGGAGGGGGAGTGACCGGCTGTGTGTGGGGCGGTTCAACATAACCCACGACACTCACTCAGAAGGTCCCTCTTCTGTGAAATTCTCTTTTTCCTTTAGCTGTTTTCCAAGGCTCCTCTGGTAAATAGCAGGACACAAAGTTATGTGAGTCCTCGGTAATGGAAACATCAGCAGTACAGAAGAGTGGTCCAGAGAAGTCAGAAGGCTTTGTATGATGTTTGGAGGTGCTAATACAGTCTCTTTTGGAGTTTCAGTGAGGTAGTAATGGATTGCATTGTTCTGAACCACAATGGAAGTTGTTGCATAAGATAAGATATCTCGTGATGCAGTGTCTTGGGAAGGTCTCATGGTTAAGCCCCAGGTGGCAACTAAGCACCACGCAGCCACTTGCTTATTCCTCCCCCGCCCCGGTGGGGTGGAGTGAGAAAAACGTAACAAAACAATTGAGGGCCGAGATAAGAACAGGGAGGGATCATTCACCAACCATGGTCACGGGCAAAACAGACTCAGCCTGGGGACAAATCAATTTAATTTGTTACCAGTCACATCAGAGAGGATAGTGAGAAAAAAAGCCAGATCTTAACAATGCCTCCCCCCTACCCCTCCCTTTTGCTGGCTCTACCTCCTCCCCCAGCGGTGCAGGGAGATGGGGAATGAAGGTTCTGGCCAGTTCATCACACATTGTTTCTGTTGCTCCTTCCTTCCACGTCATGGAGAGGACTCTTCACACTCTTCCCCTGCTCCAAGGTGGCATCTCTTCCCACAGGGGACAGTTCTCCACAAAATTCTCCAGCACGAGTTCTTCCCACAGAATGTAGTCCTTACCCATCAGATTGATCCAGCATGGGCTTTTCCCATGGACTCATGGCTTCTTAGGGTGCAGCCAGCAGCGCCAAGTGTTGGGTCCTCCATGGACTGCAGATTCATCACTGCTCCACTGTTATTCTCCAGCAGCGTGAATCCTTTCCCACAGGAGACAGTCCCCTATGAAATCCTTAAAGCACAGCCACATTCTTCACTGTGGGGGACCTTCGGAGCTCTCCCCACTGCGCTGCCGCAGCCATCTGCAGCTGGTGGCACCGGGGAGCAGGGACAGCCCCCGCGTCCCTTCTCATCACTGGAGGGCTATTACCCAGACCTGTGGATACCGCGATAAATTCCCGTCTGCTTTCTGACACTACAGACTGTGTTAGAGAGGCTCTGTTTGGATTTTCGGTGACAAGTCCAGCCCGGTTCGGGCTCTCTGTCCCCATCTCAAACAGGGTGCTCACAGAGGCGCTGCTTGGCTCAGCCCTGGCCGGAGGGGAGCAGGGTCTGACCTGGCCAGAGGCCGCTCCGCCTGGTTTTGGAGCCCAGGGAGGCTTCTGGCATCTCCTTACAGCCCCTCCTCTGCTACTGAAACCCCATCCCGTAATCCCAGCACCATCTCTGACCCCATTTCCTGAGGTGTCCCCTGGAGTAGAATTGGTCCGTCTGTACCTTAGACTTCCTGTAGATTTAAAACAAAACAAACAAAAGAAGCCCCACGATCTTGAAAGTTAACTGAAGTCAAACATGTGGGCTGCACCTGAAGTAATGCAACTGCAGCATCCCTGCCTGTGACTGGAAATGAAACCCATTTTAAAGTTTGTTTAAATTAAAAGCTAATGTAACTCTAGCTGCATTGTCTGTACTCCTGCATCTTCCTTAGTTTCTGGCCTCCCATCCTCCATTCTTTTGCTTTCTGGGATTTGATACCTTCTAGTATCTTACACAAAAAGCTCCTTCTGCCTTGGGAACCTGCTTCCAACAGCCAGCTGCCTGAGGAAACCCTGATTTTCTTCCCAGTCTCACTCTCCTCCAGCCTTTATCAAGCAAGCCAGTCTCTAAGGGTCCCTTTTCCTCCAGCAAGTCCCTCTGCCCCTTCTCAAGTTGCGCAGGGAACAAACCTCCCTTCTGCCACAAGCCTCTCCCCTTTGGCACTGCCTCTCTTCTGATGGCAGGCTCCAGTCTCCTGTCCTGGATCCAAACATTTTCAAGATGGTTTTTTCATAGACTTTTATGAGACAGACGTAGAAAGCGTGTGATTCAACAGTCATTTGTGTAATATCATCCTTTCAGAAGGAAGACACTTTGAAATGGAACTAACTGGAGCTGGACTTGCCGTTCAGCTATTGAGGAATTGTCTTCTTTTGCTGAGATGCATCTCTGCCATGGATCAGTACAAAGGTATGTATGTACACTGCCAAGCTAAGTGTGGAGTTCATGAGCCTCTTAGACAAATTCGCTCTCAGGAGAAGAGTTTCCACACAAGCTGTGTACGTCAGAGGCTCGTTTCCATCTACAAAGTTAAATGCATGTGTTTTGGGGCTGGCCTTCCTAAGAGACCCCTGTTTCACTTATTTGTCTTGATGTAGTTAAGCATTGGTTTAAGGCAAGACACAATCTAATGGGTCAGCTTCTTCAGCTGATGATGAAATATTTACGAGGTCAGAAGTGACTAGACCCTGGCCCTCCTGTCTGCGTAAGAAAACTTCTGATACTGACCTGGCTGACAAAAGCACAAGGAAAATAGTCATCTGAAGTGGGAAAAATAGAAATTGCCTATTATGTACTTATTTTAACAGAGAAGTACGTTAACCACTAGAACGACTAACCAGGTGGAATGAACATGGACAATATTCTGTGACACAAAATATTAAAAAACACAGTAGAATCATAGAATCATAGAATGGTTAGGGCTGGAAGGGACCTTCAAAGGTCATCTAGTCCAACCCCCCTGCAACAAACAGGGATATCTCCAACTAGATCAGGTTGCTCAGGGCCTCATCCAACCTGGCCTTGAACGTCTCCAGGGATGGAGCATCCACCACGTCTCTGGGCAACCTGTAGATCTTTAAAATTTTTATTGTTGTTGTTAACATATGCTCCAGTTCCAAGGTGTTTTACTGGGCTTTACACAGGAGTCACTCGGTGAATTTCTGAGGTCTCTTTTACACGGGAAGCCAGATATGGTGATCAGAATGTCTCCTTCTGGCCCTAAACCCTGTGAATCTAGTAAGTCCAGGGAACAAGGCCAGCTTATGTCCAGCTTCTCATGTGAATTTGAAGGCAACGGTCCTCGAATGGTGCTGCTCCTCACTAGCCAGAACAATTATTGTAGCATATTCAGCATACAGGAGGTAACAAACACAAACTCAGCTGTTCAGGCCACTGCAGAGGGAGGGTCGTCAAACAAGAGCTTTAAAGAGAGCAGGCTCAGAAAACAGTAGATGCTACTCTAACATGCAGGAGTGGAAACATGAAAAAGAGCATGAAGCCTGAGAAAAGGGGCAAGAATTGTTTAAGCAGAAGATGCCCTTGGGAAAAAAAAAAAAACAGTATGGTATTGTTCTCATCAGATTTGGTGTCAGAAGGGCACACGAGGTGAAGATGAGGCAAACTGCTTGCAGAGGTACCTCAGCACATCACAATATGGTGTGTGGAGGAGGTGGGGCTCTGCACTTCTGGGTGGTTTCTCCTCCACTCCATTATGAATGGGGCTACACTTGAGCGTTAACGGATGAAGAACATTTCAGTCCTGAAGAGAGATGAAGTTTCACATGCCTTCTTTCTCATTTCAAGAGAGAGAATGTTAAGGAATTTGGGGCCAAATCCTTTCAGGAAAGGAAACATTTCCAAAGGGAGGCTAAACCCTGACTTGCAGAGCTTTTTTTCTTTCACATGACCCTGTAGTGTCACTGTAAGTTGATGTCCTCGTAGCAGACCTCTCCTTACCACAGGGCTGAGTTCGAAACATGCTTCATTGTTCTCAGTTATCACAGGGTTCCAGTCCTCGGCCCTGGGTAGATCGAGACCTGCAGATGAGAGGTATCCAAGAAGAGTCACAACGACAAAGTTGAAGGATGTAGCTCAAACACACAGCAGTGGAAGACAAAACATGAGAGCTACTAGTTGACAGAGCAAAGCACTCCCTAATTCTCTGTCCTTCTCTATCATCCCCTCCAATACCTTCACCCTTCCAGCTTTGCATCACCTGTTTTTACTAGGACTGTGCCCACGTGCTGCCCATTACACAGCAAAACAAAGCCGTTTTGGAACAGGTGTGAGCGCACACTCTCAAATCCTTCAGTCTAGTCACACAACAAAACTCAGAGCTAATGTTGCCCTCTTTCTTCTTTCTTGCCAGATGCAGGAGACAAGTGTCAAAAGAACACACCACGGTTTTGCAACCAGCATTAGAGACAGTTTTGAAAGGTTACTACAGGCTCCAGGGCCAGACTTGCCATATTTTCACCCTTTTCTTCTGCTCTCAAGAGTTTCGGTATCAGCTAGTTTCACCATGGGTTTGTTACTAGGCCTAGAAAAGGATTAGAGTATGAAGGAACTCTGAAGGAACGTGATATGCAAGCACTGGGATGAAGTCACCAGTGCTTCCTGCAAGCAAAGAGTTTGTTGATTTCAAAGGGTATTCTACCCCTGTGCATTTATTAAAAAATATTTCTTAAATATTTATTTAAGAAAAGCACTGGGAGATTTGATTAGAAACAGCAAGACGTTGGTCAGTTGTGACAAAGCCCAGGACGACATAGGAACAGAGATCAAGGCCCTCTCCTCTGCATTTGGCAACAGTCCTCATGTGAAGGCACAACTCTTGAACGCAGTTTGAGTGACACAGGACAACAGATCTAGCATGGCAAGGAAGATCCCCTATTTGACACATTTATCACAGCAAGGAAGACCCTCCCTATATTCTTTGACTCGGAAGCTCCCGAAACTGCAGCCTGCTGTTTTGAACAAAGCACAATGCAGAAGTGTGGTTTTTGAAGGAAACCCTCTTTTCTCCAGATTCTGTAGGATGCTAACATAAGACAAATTCAGAAGCCACTCCAACAAAATACCATGCAACTGCAGTGCAGTTTCTAACCTCTATTTGGTGAATGCAAAGCACAGCCAACAAAAAGAGCATTCAGAGATGTATTGCTAGAGAAGGTACCTAATTTCTGTGGCTTGTCTTTAATGTAACTCATGTCCAGGCAGTGTACAGAAAAGGAACCTGTGTAAAGGAGATTTACACTTGCCTGACTTCAGCTCCTCTTGAATGACAAACGGGAGGAGAGTTAAACACAAGGAACTCTCACAACAAGTATTCTCCTGATGCAAAGTAAAAACTGCACGTCCCTGGATGACATAAAGTAATTCTGTTACCACCTGGTTTTTTTGCCTAAACTCCTTTACAGACATTCTGGTGTCAGTCTAACCAAGATGCGGCTGCCTCTGTGTCGTGATATTAGTGCCATGTAGACAGCAGCTAAAATGTAGGCAGGACCTTACTTTTACGCTTTTAGTACTAAATATGTGAAAATGCAAGTTCTTGTGGAAAAATAGCACTTTCAAAGCACTCTGCTGAATTTTTTCTTTGCTAGAGCTTACTTTATGACAATAATGATGCTACAAGTAGCAGCATAATTATCAAACTGAGCTGGTTTTCTATGGGATAAATAACACTGTCTAAAGGATTAAAGTTGAGAACAACTCAGCCATGCTCAAGCTTCCTTGGTCAAGCCAGCCCAGATTTCTTGTTAAATCTAACAGAAGCTGCAGCATCAAGTAAAACAGGACTGTGCCAAAATCCATGAACTAATCCACTTGAAACTGGAAAATGTGGAGAACATAGGCGAAGGCCTTTACATTTTAGAAGAAATGCGTACTACCGCAGTGTCCTCTAGTGGAATATGCCTCCAGAGTGTCTGGGAAACTGCTGCAGTATGATCCTGTATGGGGAAAACTCTCCTGCCGCATCAGACCCACAACATACCTTCTCCAGAAATCCGTTTCTGCCAGAGGCCAACGAGCTCTGTCTCAGAGGAAGGTGGAGTTCCCTCTCTCATGAATATTGCGGAGATAAATTTCTTTTCATGAGCAGTCTGTTCCTGTAGTAATGTATTTGGTATTACACTTATTCAGAGGCATTCTTGGGGAAGAAGATAACCAATGCTGCAAAGTGGCCCAACAGAAAAGAAGAGCTAAATCATGACATAAAATAGCTTAGGACTCACGGTAGAACACATCCATTCTGGGGACAACACATTTTCTAGCTCTGTCTGCACTGACTTGAATCTGAACAGGCTCTGAATGTCAATGAGAGCAGCTGACTTCAAGTGGAAGTCTCCAACACCTTTTCCTGAGTTGTAGGACGAAATGCTGCTTGCCGTGGCTTGCCTGACCATTCAATATACATACTAAGAATGATCAAGATCAAGAATAAATTTGCCTTTTACATCTCTGTTGTGTTTTCTTCTATATGTTTGCACTGTGCCATGAAAAACTGTCTGTCCTCAACGTGGCATCAGGGGAAATGCTGAGAGACCAAGTATTGCTTTTTAATACTGTTCCTCTCTGGTTTCAGGGGAGCTGCCCCACAAGGCACACTCAAGCAGCCATGATTTAGGAAGGAAGCCCACTTCTTGCAGAGAAACATGTGCTTCCAGGTAGAGAACTGAAGGATTGAGAAAGAATGGGAAATGAGTTGCTAACTCATCTGGGAACAAATTGTAAGCCCAGTTCCAGTGACAACACTACTTCAGGGGGGTTTTGGTGAATTAAGGAGGGGACAAAAAAACACCCAGGAGGATTGAGTCCCTTTTCCTCCCAGCTCACAGGGCCACCAAAGCGACCATGACCTCAGACCTTCCATTCTGTGCATCACCTTTTCTGAGCTGCTCTCCTTTCGTGCAGCCTGAGGCATTCCTTTGATTTTGGCAAGAAGGCATTGCTTGTTGGGGATGTTTTGCTTTGATTACTAGACACCAATGGGAGAAAAAAAGAGCAGTCATTGAAATTATCTGGTACTTCTTTGGCCTTTCCTATGTAAGCAAGGAGAAGGGCCATGCAATGACAAATAGTCTTATCCTTTTATTGTTTCAATCATGTGGCACCACTGCTCTGTAGGCAGAGTATGTCCAGCCCAAAACCTCTGCTGCAAAGGGTATCAACAAATCTCAGTAAGGCTGCAAAGTTCCAAGCAAGGAGGGGAGGGAGATTTTTATTTCCAACTAAAATTCACATGCATGTTGTCAGATCCACCTCTTTGCAAGTGGCTAAATGTGTATTCCCACCTAGTCCGGACAAAATTATCAGAGGTGAGACAGAAGACAAGACAAACAACCTTTGGAGGCCTCTTCACATCTCCTGGATTGTCCCTGCCTGGGTGTCTTGAGAAGCTGCACATAGATGTGATCTTGATGAAGTGTGAGTGCCATCAACACCTACCGCTCTCACAGCCTCTTTTCTGCCAGTCTTGAGGCACCCATGCTCACGTGTTCCATTTCATACTAGGTCATACCAATAACCAAACCATTGAACCGCTCCTACTAGGAGAAGACTGAGGCGGTCTCTGATCCAGTCACCGGCTCAAGGCAGGGGATGTTATACGATGAAAAATGAGTATAGACATACATATATTTATATATATGTATATGTAGTCAATGAATTTAGTCCTGGATGCTCTGGGTTGTAGCTGCCCAGGTCTCAGAGGCTGGCCTCCAGGCTCAGGGATCCCACCTCCTCTCTGGGCAACTCACTCAGGTGCTTCATGGTCCTCAGAAGGATTTTGATTTTGGTTCCTTATCTCCAGTCTGAACCTCTCTAGTCTCAGGAGATGCCGCCATCTCTCACTCTCCCACTAGGAAGTGCTGGGAAGAGCCTGTCCCCATCCCCTTGCTGCCTTCCCCATAGGCCCCAAGTGTGCTGTGAGGTGCCCGGACACCTTCTCTGCTCCATGCTGAGCGAGTCCAAGCCCCACAGACCCTTGTTGCCTCCCCTGAGCCCCTCAGGTTTGGTGGCCTGTCTCTGGTAGGCCAAATGGGACGTAGTGTCCGGATGAAGCCTGATGGATGCTGAGCAGAGGGGATCACCCTTGTGCTTTCTGGCTAGGGCTGGAAGACAGGAGAAGACCTGGCAGAGTGAGCCCAGTGCTTCCTGTGACTCCCTGTGGGAGGAAGCAGGGGAGCCCAGGGGGCTGACCAGCAGTGCTGGAGTGTGGGCACAGTCTGTGAGACTTGGTCCTACAGCCTCCCAGGCAGGGATGGGTTGTTACTGAGTGAATCTTCTTCCATCATCTGCCTGGAGATGAGTGCCCTGGCCACCGACTCCAGAACAATGGGTTCTAGTCACTGTCACCCAGTGACTAGAACCGGGTGCCTGTCGCCTTGCATCCAGTCCCACTCAGCTGGTTCATGGCTGCATTCCAGCCTCCGTCGTGAGGCTGGAGTGCTAAGCGAGCGTTGGTGGTGGTGTCCTGGTTGGGTAGTTGCTCCTTGCAACTCTCCATTCCAAACCCAAAGTGATCAAAGGCTTTTCCCCGGCCCTGCCAGCTGCAGGCAGCTGGGGCACACAAGAGGCGCGCTCGCAGCAGCAGAGGTGAGCTGTGCGGGGACACTTGGCCCTGGGGTGGTGTCGTGGGTTAGGCTGACCCTCCCACACAGCCGGTCACTCACCCTCCCCACCCCCAGGAATGAGGGAGAGAATTAAAGGACAAACGGGAAACACGTGGGCTGAGATAAGAACAATTTAATACAGATGATTTAATACACAGTGTAGATGCTCACCATCCCCTCTTATCTGCAGCCTGTCTCGTCCCGAAGCTGCAATCCCGGACGAACGCGATGCCCCGAAATAGAGAGGAGCAGAGTGAGAGAGAGTACTCTGAGAGTGGGAGTACTGGGAGAGAGAGGAAAAAAAAAGGCAAAAGAGCAAAAGCGGCGAAAGAGCCAAAGCGCAAAAGCCCTTCTGTCCGGCTGCCCCTCACTTTTATACTGGGCATGGCGCTGCATGATATGGAATACTAATTGGCCAGTTTGGCCCTCAATCTTAAGTTCCACCACAAATCACAAGGGGAATCGTGTCCCCCTTGTCCCAGCTATGCTCCCCCTTATCCCGCCGTGTTTCTGCACTCCGGCACACTGAAAAGCAATGACATCTGCCAGGTGATGCTCAAAATTAATAAACGAGCTCCACATCACCATCCCTCTCTGCACCGCCGAATACAGAGACTGAGCTGGTCCCAGCAACCATGATCTTATCAGCGTTAAACAGTAGAGTACAGCAAAACCCTTAATTAACGAGAGCATACTTTTCATACCGGTCCAACACCCAGAGCTAGAAAACCGCATAAACATTCTGCCTAATATCATATAAGGCAGATAAGGCAATAAAACATACATGTCTGGTAACATGTATGAAAGCATAACAAACAGCATTCCAGCCAGCAACATCCAGGAAAAACACAATGGCAAATCACAGCAATTTACTTTCGTTATCTCAACCACTTCAAGGCCCACGTTGGGCATCAATTAAGACTGTCGTGGGTTAGGCCGCTGCGGCAACTAAACCTACACAGTCCAAAAATACAGAGCTCTTCTAGCTGCTAAAAAGAAGAGCTAACTCTGTCCCAGCTAAAACCAGGACACCACTTCAGTCAGGTGGGACACATGGCACAGAGGGTTCCCTATGGTCTCCTCACCAGGCAAAATGCTGTGACTTAAGGGGTAGAGGGCAATGGCGAGAACTTCCTGCTCAGCGCAGCAGGTGGATCTCCTCTGTGACCACCAAAGCTTCCCAGGTGCCCTTTTGTGAATGGTACGAGGCTTTGCAAGTGAAACCAAACAATGAGGAGGACAACAATTCATCTAGCTTGGAGATGTCACCAAGATTAAGTCAGGCCTGTGCCCTGTGTCAAAATGGCTTCCATCAAGAAAAAGATGGGTCGTTGTCATAGGAAACTCTCTTCTGAGGGAAACAGGATCCAGTGTGCCGACCTTATCTACTTAGAGAAGTCTGCTGAGTCACACCCTGCCAGTGCCCCAAGGTGACACTCTCAATTGGTCTTCTGCAGAAAGGGCATTCTGGTCTCATCTTTGCCCAACGCGGGATGCAGCCCAGGCAGAACTGGTGGCCACAGGGCATCGCATAAGTGACATCATTTCGAGCATCATGGCAGATGAGGCAGCTTCTCTCTGTCTCAATCACCATGTTTTTACTCTACAGCGGGTTGGGAAGAGCTGAGGATGAGAAGCCACCCTCCCTCACTGGTGTCGTGCTGCCAAAGAGTGTCGTGCACTGTAAGAGGGAGAGGTGCCATAGTCGCTCGCTGTCCAAGGAGGGGAGGAAGAAATACCCAGGTCCCTCAAAAAGAAAACCCTCCTGGGTCCCCGAACCCCACTGCCCGCTCCACAGCTACTGCTATGAATCCCATACACTAACCTGCTCGGTGTTTGGAATGCCCTGTGTTGTGGATTTTGGAGAAACATCAGAGACAAAAAGATGATGGACAAGACGTTGGTACTCTTTCCTTCCTTCGTTTGTTTGTTCGTTCGTTCCTTCCTTCCTTCCTTCCGTCCTTCCTTCCTTCCTTCCTTCCACAGCCTTTAGTAACTTCTTCTTGCTCTTCAGAAGCTCTTCCACAGCTGTGGCTGCTGCAGGATTTCCTGCATGAGAAGGTGCTGCCCACATGGCCCTGGGGCTCCGGGGGCCTTTGGTCGACGATGGGGCGTGAGGGGCAGGGAAAGGCAGCAGGAGAAGGGAGAGAAAGCAGCACTGGGAGACTGCGCCAGGGAAATCAGAATTTATTTCTTTTTTTTTCAATTAAAGGAAGTTGCAGCCCTGCTAGTCCTGCTGGATGCATGGTCTCTTGCAGGGCGGGGGAGAGTCCCGGGGGCTGGGGGCCCTCCGCTTTGTGGGGCGCCCGGGCCTCCTGTGTGAGTGGTCCCTGTCCTGGCCCCGAGCGGAGGGTCTGCGGCTGCAGCCCTGGGCAGAGGGTCCTGCCGCCGCCTCCCCCGGCTCCTGGAGCTGCTCCTGCTCTGCAGGGATGGGCACAGACTGGGGGAGTTCAGGGCTGGTCTGGACCGCCACATCAGCTCCTGAAGGGCTTCTGGAGGAGGCTGAGTTGGGGGTGGGAGCCCCCACCCGGGAGCTGCTGGAGCTGGAGCCCGCACGGCTGTCATCCTCCTCCCTGGCAGCATGGGAGTGTAGCAGCCTCTGGGCCTCCTCGCTGCACTGGCGCACAATGATGTCCATGACGCCATGGACCAACGGCACTGTGTATTCCTGAAGGTAGTCCTGCGTCTCTTGGATCATGATGTCCTCGTCTGGGCCATAGACACACAGGATGTGTAGGATGATGCTCGCTACAGTATTTGCCTCCCACCACCGTGGCCCATATAATGCCATCAGCTCCTGGCATAGCCAAGACAATATGGGATTGACGAGATGCCATTCACTTTGGAAGAGTTCTGCCCAGACCTCAGGCAGGAGGCCACCCACAGTAGCCCCAGCATCTGTCCCTGAAGGCCCCTGCTCAGAAGCTGTCAACATCCCCTGTGGAGAGGATGGAGGGAACGCCACCATTGGCTGACGGGGGCTGTTATTGGCCAGGTTGCTTGGAGCTGTTCCTGCTTGGCTGCTCTCAACTGGCACCTCTTCAAGGAGACTGACATCCAACTGTAGATAGTCATCTTCTTCCCTCACAGAGAATTTGATTAAGTCCACCTGTCTTCTGCAGAGAATGCACTCTGATTTTATCTTCACCCAACGCAAGATGCAGCCCAGGCAGAACTGGTGGCCACAGGGTATCACATAAGCGACGTCATCTCGAGCGTCAAGACAAACGGGGCAGATCCACTCTGACTCAGTCGCCATGTTTGTGCTCGGCAAAGGGTTGGGAAGAGCTGAGGATAAGGAGCCGCCCATCCTCGCTGGTTCTGGCACTGCCAGAGGGTGTGATGCACTGACAAATGGAAGAGAGGCCACGGTCACTCGCTGTCCTGGGGAGGGGAGGAAGAAATGCCAAGGTCCCTCAGGAAGGACACTCTGCTGGGTCCCCGAGCCCCACTGCCTGCCCCATGGCCATCCCAGGGGCATGTTTCCCTGCACATCTCACCTGCTCTGTTGCAAGCACGCACTGCGGTGCCCGGCTGCCTGAACCAGGCAGGGCCGGGGAAAGACAGGGGATGGCTCTGGGATGGGCACCGAGAGCTGCAGACAGCAGCTCCCACAGCACCACCAGCACCAGGAGAAGCCTCGCTCCACGCTCCAGACCTTGCAGACACGTCTGCCAGGAGGCCAGGCATGAGCCAGACTGAGCCACACTCTGCCGGTGCCCCAGGGTGAGCAGTGAGGGACGCCAAGTGACGTCACAATGGGCCATCTGCCTCCGCAGCACTCCCACCTCTGCACACACATCTGGGGCTACTGCAGCACCGCTCTCTGCTCCCTTTCCTCACCTGTGTCTTCTGCTCACCTTCGCTGTTCCATGCCCGTCACCAAGGCCTTGGCTGGCATTCAGCCCCGTCAGGTGCTTTTCTACAGCACTTTCTCCAGTCCAGCCTCCTACCAAAAGAAACAACTCAGCCTTTTTTACTTTTTTTCCCCACTGGCCCCAACTTGGCTACTTCTGGTCCCAGATTTGGTAGCACAGAAGCAGAGGGACGTGGCTGGAATGGGAAGCTAAATCAGGCACATGTGCATGGACCTAAGTTTGCACAATTTTGGGTAGTGGAGGTGAGCAAGTTTTGCATGCCATTTAAAAAACAAGCCACAAACAAAAACCCCGAGTCCATATAGAGAGCTGTAAACAACTGTTGCAATACATTCAAACGTGGCTCTGTGGGCTCCACTTTTGGAATTTATTTTGACCAACGTGTAACCTTGGCACAAATTCCAGTCCCTCTTTGTTGCCTATGGGGAGCATCAATCTCTTGCTAATGGTGAAAGGTTGAATCTCTAAGTGTACATTAGGTGGCAGCATGTTTTCTGAAGAATCAGTAAATGTCAGTACAAGGCAATGGAAAATGCGTTGTGCAGCTGATGAGAGCATGTCATAGTTTTGACAGTACAAGGGGTAAGATGTGTAAGTTTATTTGAATTTCGGAGTTTGCAGCTACACGTGCAGATGGACAAATGTGTGGCAGTACCTGCTCTGACAACATCTGTTCTGAGGATATTATGATTTTAGCATGGTGATTATATTTTTTCTAACAAGTAAAGTGTCATCTAACAAAATTAGGATTTAAGGTTAGGATTTTTGAATCTTGCTTCTACATAAAGCACATTCTGATATGGCACAACCAATACGTAAAACTGGATTAACTGATACCCCTTTGTTCTCTTGTGGCTTCTTGGCTTTTGTGGCTGTTGCTGATTATGTTGCTTTTAGCAGGATTCTAAGGAAAAAAATCCTGCAAGTATTACCTTACGTTGAGTGACTTGGGTATAATACTCAAGCAATAAAATCTGACTGTGAGGCACTGATTTTCCTTTTCATTTCACCCAAGGGGAATTAATCCCATTGCGAGTCCAATGATTTTCTTTCACTGAACAGAGACGTTTGAGTTCAAAACGATCTTTATTTTGTGATTTTCAACCCAAAGGACAGTAAAACACTTTGTACCTGCTATATTAGAGAAAATTCAGTGACTTTTGAAGTGGAAGGCAGCAGTTTTAGCCAAAACAACCCCCTGCAGCTTAGAATTTCAAAAGGCTTTAAATAAAGTTCAGGCCAGTATTCAGTTATGTGAATTAAAGCTGTGAAAATTAAAACCTAAAGAAAAAAATTTAAAAAAAGAACCAATCAGCAAAACAAAAACCATAGTTTTTTAACAAAGATGCATCTTGAAAATTGTTTTTTCTAATTTGAAGGCTTTTTCACGACTTGACTTTTTTTTACCATGGTGTCTTGTCGGTGGAAAGTTCAGCTGAAAAAAGAGAAACAGAAGAAAAGTACCCAGTACGGCACACATTTAGTTGATTGTTAGCTACTAAGATGTAAGTGTCTAAAGAAAGTTGGGAGCGTTTCAGACAGCATCAGGTTGTTTTACTGAATCGTTCACGTGTAACATGACTTTGATTTTATCCGTAGCCTGGTGGTTGGAGACTGATGAAGCTCTTACAGTGCTCTGCGTACCAGACTGCACGTCGAAAAGAAACTTTGCCTGCAGAAAGAGAAAGGCTCTTTGCCTGCTGAGGTGGGCGCACAGGTGGCCATGTGGGAAGGGAAGTCGCCAGAAGAAAGGAGAGAAAGCGAGGCAGGAGGAAGTTCACTGTCTGCCCCTCACTTTTGAGTGACAGCACTTTTCCGAAAACGTACACAAGAGATCTCTTATCCCTGGCGTAAAGGTCACTGGGGAATTTTCCAGAGTTGTTGGCTAAAACCTGACTCAGCAAAACTCTGTGGGATTTCAGGAGGTGAGAATTTCACCCATAACGATGTGACGTCCATTTCCTTCCTGCGGCTGAACGCTCACAGAGGCTTCAATAGCCCTTTCCCTTCTGCAGTTACACATTTTTCCCCCAATCTGCAATACACGAAAAATTCCGTTTGCCTGGAATTCATCCTTTTTTCATCAAGCAGGCAGATCAGATATTTCAGACTCTTAACCCCAAGCTCTTTATACAGGAACAGGAATTCAGTGCTTTGGGGGGAAAAAAAAAAAAAAAGAGAGAGAAAAAAGATGAAAGGGAATTAAGTTTAAAGATAAAACCCCAAATGACAGTTTTCTTGAATTCTTCACTAATTCCCTAGTTCTTTGTTGTTTTCAGCTGGTTAAATGTTCTTTTGCTGTCAACCAATTCCCTAATCTTTCAGGTCTCCACACAGGACCTTCTCATTTTCTCTCACAGGACCTTTTCAACCTGATAAAGGCTGCTCTCTTCTGCTCCTTAGCATTTAAAGCTGTTCTTTTAGCAGGGTATTCTATTATTTCCTAAGTATCTACTAAATCTTTTAATTAAAGGCCCATTCTTCTTCTGAAACTTGCAAGCTATCTTGCCACTTGTTGCTCTCTGAAAAGAGATACTCTCTGGCTGTTGTTACAAGTGGGTGATTCCTCATGAATCTTTTCATTGCAGTCGCATCTGGAAGCAACTAGTAACCTCTGCCAAGTATAAGCACCTACTGCACTTTGTGGTAGTGTCTGTATGGACACACATCTTCTAGAACCAGTGACGGTGCCAAGAAACTTACGTCTGAGTGAAAATATGCAATCAGGAGGGAAGGCCAAGCCATGTTTTGAATGAAGAATCGAGATTAGAGGTTATTGTCATCTCGCATAAGGACAAGATCCCTCTCTTCTTCTCCTGCTGTAGGAAAGCGTTTTCTATACTGCAGCATCCTTTGGGGCTCGCAGGTGCTCTGACTGAATCTCTTTGACAGCATTGCAAAGGAAGTGCCATTCTGGAGCACTTTTCTGCATTCAGATGCACAACGGGAAGGAGGCTCAGAAGTCTGTGTTAATCTCCCATATGATGAAAGAGCAATTGGAGGAAAATAATGGGAATGGCCAAAAATGCAAAGGAGGCTGTGATATACGCTGGCGTATCAATCCAGAGTTTTTGTGGCACATGGCTCTGGATCCACACACTTGTGCTGTCCTTCACCTAATTATTCTGTGCACATCATTTTGGCCCACATGGGAATGCCGAATCGGCCGTAGGCAGCTGATGTGAGACGCGAGTACCACGCATGGGCGACGCGACAGCAGCGTGTGTGGATCGGAGGGCAGTGCGTGGGGAGGCAGGAGCGGAGGCACGGGCACGTGGTGTGCCGGAGCTCCGACGCCGTTCGGGGAAACTTGTTATCCGAATGTTCTTGGTCTGACTGGCGTGGTGATAGCTCACGTTACTGGGACTGTGTCTCTGTTGGGTTTTTCTGCCTGCTCTGGGAAATTGTGATGAGCACAGAAAATGTGGGAAAAGAATGCAAATTTTGGAGGAAGTTCGTTCCCGGTTTGGGGAAAACGGTGCTCCAAAACAGTGCTGTGTAGTGAAATAAAGATTTTCTACCCAGAGCAAGGTTTCAGATATCATAGGTGTCAGCTTTGGTTCCGAGTTTCCTGAAAAGGAGCGCCAGTATCTCTCCCTGTGCCAGCTAGAGGTGGCTGATGTGATACACGTGCCACAGTTTGGGAATGCAGAAACAGGATGTCAAAGCCAGGCATGAACTCTTTTCCAAAGCGTCGCATAACTTTGCAAATCCAAAAATCCTTTTCAAATCCATCTTTTTTTAAACAAATATTCTTTGTCTTGGAGGGTTTTCTCTGCCAACTTTTACGGTATCACCCAGTACCGTGACAAAGTAATGCCTGCTTTCTAACACTACAAATTGTGTTACAGAGTTTCTGTCCAGAAACTAGGGGGGGGGGGGGGCGGGGGGCAAGGAAAGGCACCAGAAGAAGGGGCAGAAAACAGCACTGAGAGACTGTGTCAGGGAAGTCAGAATTTATTTCGTTTTTTTTCAATTAAGTGAAGCTGGAGCCCTGCTAGTGCTGGTGGCGTGGTCTCTTGCAGGGCCGGGGAGAGTCCCGGGGGCTGGAGGCTCTCCGCTTTGGGGGCAGGCCAAGTGGGGGGTCCTCCACGTTGCAGCTTGAGGGGCTTCTGGAGGAGGCCAAGTTGGGGGTGGGAGTCCCCACCTGGGAGCTGCTGCAGCTGGAGCTGGAGGCTGCACGGCTGTCATCCTCCTCCCTGGCAGCGTGGTGGGAGCACAGCAGCCTCTGGAACTCCTCTCTGCACTGGCACACAATGATGTTGATGATGCCATGGACCAGCAGTAGTGTATTCCATGAGGTAGACCTGCAGCCTCTGGACCATGAGCTCCCTATCCGGACCATAGACACGCAGGATGTGCAGGAGGATGCCCTCTACAGTATTTGCCTCCCACCACCGCGCCCCACATATTGCCTCCAGCTCCTGGCACAGCCAAGGCAGCATGGGCTTGAGGAGACACTGTTCACTTTGGAAAAGTTCCACCCAGACCTCGAGCAGGAGGCCACCCACGGTAGCCCTGGCGTCTGTCCCTGAAGCCTCCTACTCAGCAGGGTTCAGCATCCCCTGTGGAGAGGACGGAGGGGATGCCATAGGGCGATGGGGTCTCTTTGCGGCCGGGTAGCTGGGAGCTCTTCCTGCCTGGCTGCTGGCGTCTGGCATCTCTTTGGGAGTGCGACATCACACTCTAGATAGTCATCTTTATCCATCACAGAAAACTTGACAATCTCCATCTGTCTTCTGCAGAGAGGGCATTCTGGTTGCATCTTTGCCCAGCGCAGGATGTAGCCCAGGCAGAACTGGTGGCCACCGGGCATCGCATAAGCGACGTCACCTTGTGTGTTGTGGCAGATGGGCAGCTCCACTCTGTCGCCATGGCCACGTTTGTGCTCTGCAGAAGGTTGGGAAGAGCATGAGGAGCCACTCTCCCTTACTGGCGCTGGTGCTGCCAAAGGGTGCGATACACTGCAAAATGGAGAAAGGCCATGGTCACTCGTTGTCCCAGCGAAGTGAGGGGAGGAAGAAGCTCACAGGTCCCTCGAGAAGGACACCCTCCTGGCTCTGCTTCAGGATTAAAACTTGCTGCAAGAGTAATGAAACGATCTTTAGCAGAATTTATCAGCTTCATTACCTGTTAACACAAAATTTGTCATTAAACTGACAAATCTCATTACGCAGTACTCTTTTTAAATACAAGACATTAGAAAAATCCAGTTCTCAGAACAAATCCCAAGAGTTATTCACTTAGTCAATTTCAGAGGGTTGGAACAAAGCGACTTGCCATGCTTAGCTGGAGGAACACCACACCTGATGAAAAATACCACTTCAGTAGAGAGGGATGAGCAAATGCGAGTAGCTCTGGCCAATGCAGAATATCAGAGTTGCAGAGGTTTTGTTGGTCTTCAGGCTAAAATGGGCATTAAGCCTCGTGCAGTTTACTATTCAGGGGTTTTCATGGTTAAAGCTGAAGTAAACAAATTGTAATAAAAACTACACTGGCAAGAAAGATTCTCCATCAAGAGATGTGTAAGACAGAATCCTTGAAAATACATGCTAAAAGATTCTCAAGAAACTGCTGTTTTTTCAGCATTGAACAGTTGTCCTAAAGCTCAGCTTTTCACTCATCATTATCCACCTTCCAACATCTCCTGGAAGAGGAAATGTGCGTTCGGATCACTTCCTGCTCTCCCTCTCCCCCAGAATGTGCTCGTATCAGTTTAAAGAGGCTACTGCACAGATAAGTAATCTACAAAGCTGCTGTGAGTGGAGAATTCACTTGCAGAACTACCTGCAAACTGATTACAGAATAAAACCAGTAGAGCCTCTAAAAAACTAAAAAGAGGGAGGGAGAGGGGGAGGGGGGAAGAGGGGGAGGGGGAGGGGGGAAGAGGGGGATAGAAAGGGAGAGGGAGAGAGGGAGAGGGGGAGAAAGGAAGAGGGAGCAGGAGCGGGAGAGGGAGAGGGAGAGGGAGAGGGAGAGGGAGGGGGAGAGGGAGGGGGAGAGGGAGAGGGAGGGGGAGAGGGAGAGTGTGATAAGTAATATATTAGAATTTGCCAATCAAATAGAAACCACCATCGTCTCAGGAACTAGCTAAGATATATAAGTTATTGTTTAAATATTAAATACTAACCAATTATCGTTTAAATACTAACTGTTACACTAACTGTTGTATGGATTATTGCTGTAAAGTGCTAGTCCCTGCTGTAAAATACAAGCTGCCCAGGAGGAGGCTGGTGAGAAAAGAAAAGACAGATAAGACGGACTTTGGCAAGGTTCTCTACATCAGCAACCGGCTGGAGTGCATGGAGCTTTGCCTGGGGTCGGAGGAGGAGCTGACAGAGAGCTTATGGGTCAAGATTAGAGGACGGGGACGGATAGGCGATGTTACGGTAGGGGTCTGTTACAGGCCACCTGGCCAGGAGGACAGAGCAGATGAGGCGCTTTATAGCCAGACAGGAGCAGCCTCGCGGTCACAAGCCCTGGTCCTCATGGGGGACTTCAACCACCCTGACATCTGTTGGAGAGACAATACAGCAGGGCACAGGCAGTCCAGGAGGTTCCTGGAATGCGTGGATGACAACTTCCTCCTGCAGGTGATAGAGGAGCCGACAAGGAGGGGTGCCATGCTCGACCTTGTGCTCACCAACAGGGAGGGACTGGTGGGTGAGGTGAAACTTAAGGACAGCCTTGGCTGCAGTGACCACGACACGGTGGAGTTCAAGATCCACGGGCAGCAAGGAAACTATACAGCAAGCTCTGTGCCCTAGACTTCAAGAAGGCGGACTTCGGCCTCTTCAAGGACCTGATGGGCAAAGTGCCATGGGAGGCGGCCCTGGAGGGACGAGGGTCCCAGGAAAGTTGGTCCACATTCAAGGAGCACCTCCTCCAAGCTCAGCAGAGGTGCATCCCAATGAAGAACAAGTCGGGCAAAAAGACCAGGAAGCCCGCGTGGATGAGCAAGGAGCTCCTGGACCAACTGAAAATGAAGAGGATATCCTATAGAGGGTGGAAGCAGAGACAGATAGCCTGGGAGGAATACAGAGAAGCTGTACGAGTGACCAGGGATCAGGTGAGGAAGGCTAAAGCCCTGAAGGAATTGAATTTGGCAAGGGATATAAAAAGCAATAAGAAAAGCTTCTATAGGTATGTAGGGGACAAAAGGAAGTCCAAGGAGAACGTAGGCCCCCTCCGGAAGGATACTGGTGCTCTGGTTACCCAGGACATAGAGAAGGCTGAGTTACTCAATGACCTTTTTGCCTCAGTCTTCACTGATAAAGCCTCTTGTCTTACCACCCAAGCTGTGGAAAGAACTAGCAGGGACTGTGAGGATGAACCACCGCCCACTGTACTTGAAGAGCAGGTTCGGGAACATCTGAGGAACTTGAAGGTGCACAAGTCCATGGGACCTGATGAGATCCATCCGCGGGTCCTGAAGGAACTGGCGGATGAAGTTGCCAAGCCACTGGCCATTGTATTTGAGAAGTCATGGCGGTCTGGCGAGGTCCCCGATGACTGGAAGAGAGGGAACATAACCCCCATTTTTAAAAAGGGGAACAAGGAGGATCCGGGCAACTATAGCCGGTCAGCCTCACCTCTGTGCCTGGCAAGGTCATGGAGCAGATTCTCCTGGGAACCATGCTAAGGCACATGGAGAGCAAGGAGGTGGTGGGTGACAGCCAACATGGCTTCACCCAAGGCAGATTGTGCCTGACCAACTTGGTGGCCTTTTATGATGGGGGGACAGCATCGGTGGACAAGGGTTGACCAACGGATATCATCTACCTGGACTTGTGCAAAGCTTTTGACACTGTCCCTTACGACATTCTTCTCTCTAAACTAGAGAGGCATGGGTTTGATGAATGGACCACTCGGTGGATAAGGAATTGGCTCAATGGCCGCACTCAGAGAGTAGTGGTCAACGGCTCGTTGTCCAAGTGGAGACCGGTCACGAGTGGCGTCCCTCAGGGGTCCGTGTTGGGCCCGGCCCTCTTCAACATCTTTGTCGGTGACGTGGACAGTGGCATGGAGTGCACCCTCAGCAAGTTCGCCGATGACACCAAGCTGTGTGGTGCCGTCGACACGCTGGAAGGGAGGGATGCCATCCAGAGGGACCTCGACAGGCTGGAGAGGTGGGCCCGTGTCAACCTCATGAAGCTCAACCAGGCCAAATGCAAGGTCCTACATCTGGGTCGTGGCAATCCCAGGCACAAATACAGACTGGGTGGTGAATGGATCAAGAGCAGTCCTGAGGAGAAGGACTTGGGAGTACTGCTGGACGAGAAGCTCAATATGAGCCGGCAATGTGCTCTTGCGGCCCAGAAGGCCAACCGCGTCCTGGGCTGCATCAAGAGGAGCGTGGCCAGCAGGTCGAGAGAGGTGATTCTGCCCCTCTACTCTGCCCTCGTGAGACCTCACCTGGAGTACTGCGTCCAGTTCTGGAGCCCCCAACATAAGAAGGACATGGACCAGTTGGAGAGGGTCCAGAGGAGGGCCACGAAGATGATAAGAGGGCTGGAGCACCTTTCCTATGAGGACAGGCTGAAAGAGTTGGGGCTGTTCAGCCTGGAGAAGAGGAGGCTCCGGGGTGACCTTATAGCGGTCTTCCAGTACCTCAAGGGGGCCTACAAGAAAGATGGGGAGAGGCTGTTCAGGAGGGCCTGTTGTGATAGGACAAGGGGTAATGGTTTTAAAATAGAGGGAGGTAGATTTAGATTGGATATTAGGAAAAAATTTTTTACCATGAGAGTTGTAGAACACTGGAACAGGTTGCCCAGAGAGGTGGTGGATGCTCCATCCCTGGAGACGTTCAAGGCCAGGTTGGACGAGGCCCTGAGCAACCTGATCTAGTTGGAGATATCCCTGTTTGTTGCAGGGGGGTTGGACTAGATGACCTTTGAAGGTCCCTTCCAGCCCTAACCGTTCTATGATTCTATGATTCTATGATTCTATTCTGTGCCCTCGAAAATGAAAAACTGGAATGCTGGAGCAATTTTACATTAACCCAGCCTGTCATTATAATCTGTCTCTGGAATACTCAGAAAGGTGACATGGCACTCACATTTAAATTTAAAATGGGCATTATTGAACCAGTGACAACAATCACTCCCAGCCCTAACACGACAACAAGTCCATCTAGCACAACACCACCTATGCCAAATACTCTTTTTTTTGAAATTGGACCTTATGTAATTCAGAACAAGGGTCAACATCAGAGGTTGTTTAACACGTCACGATCCCTCAGACGAATTGAATTGTCAATACAAAGTAACATCTCCACTCTCCAACCAGCTTGTTCACCATTTCTGAAAACCTCTTACATAGGGTGGACCACATGGTTACATAGACGAACCGTCTTCCCCGAAAAATGAATGAAGAGGAATGTTACCGGTATCCTGGGAACAGGAATGGGAGTTCTAAATAATATAGACTCTGAGGTCCTAATGAATAAGTTAGTTACAATAACTAGTGACCTAAACGAATTGGAACATCCTTTACGGTCTTCCCTTCTAGCTCTGGGAAGTGAACAGTGGCTTTTATCACGTGCATTACCTCAGTGGGAGAACATAAACGAAAAAGACCATCAGTCCATTATAGATGCACTTGGTGCAGCCCAAAACAATATCTCTTTAGCTCTCAGCTGCATCCAAGCTCAATTGTGGATCCAATCCACGACAGCTATGGTTATAAAGGAAGGCACTTTACCCAAGGAGATTCAGAAAGTGATATGGGACAAGGCAAACAATTTTGAAAAAAGATTCCAATCTTTTTGGTGGCGGTTAGTTAATTTTACTTATGATGCCAAAAATGATATGGTCACAGCCTTTGTGTTAACTCTGGTCACAGCCTCTGTGTTAACTATACACAACGCTTCGGTATACACTATATACCCAATTACTGCATTAGGATTGAATCACAATGGAACTATGCTATATCCTTCGGAACATAGAGTATGGGCATGAAAGAGTGAAAATAAATGGCAGACTACTGTCACTAGCACATTTGTTGTGCAAGGGCAACAAGGATTCATTTGTGAAAGCAACACCGTCAGAGCTCAAGGTATTTGTTTTGACACTGAACAGAATGTTTGTCATCCTGACGAGAAACCTAAAACTGTACTTGCGTATATAGGTAATGGATGTGCTTGCATGAGAACTTCCTGTAATTCCATTTTACTAGATAATGTTACTAGAAATATGAATGACCACTCTAACCTTTGTATCTGTAATTTTGTAACTATCACAGGACGTGATTTTACTTATTTAGCTCCCATCACATCTTATCAATGACTGAAATCTAACTATACGTTGTTAGATTATACCTGCGGCCTACCCCTACTGGAACGAACTCAGCGTTGCTGAAAAGACTGGTGCAACATGAAGACTTAAGGCGATTGCTGAAGCAAGTCCGAGAAAATGGACAAAAAACTCTGATAATGTCCGTCACGACGCTGAAGAAATACACTACGTCCTGGAACGAGTGAAGAAAGATGGAGAACATCATTGGTGGGATATTTTTGTAGGATATTCACCATCAGCAACTAGAGTGTTGAACTTAATACATCCTTTGCTTGTAGTACTAGTAGCAGTAACAATACTAACAATTGTAAACTTTATGTTCTGGTACAAATTAACCAAATTGACTAGGAGAGTTTGGGTGCTACTCACAGCTCTTAAACATGAACAATATGAATTTTTGCAAAAGAATTCACAAGGATAAAGAAAAGGGGGGAATTGTTACCCAACAATAAAGGGGTTAAAGTTTTTGTGTGAAAGTTTCATGAAGGGTTCAGTCAGCAGTAGGTGATTTACGCATACCTGAAAGAAACTAACAAGATGACCATCCTTGAAGCTCTCAGGAGTGATTAAAACAGAGACTCTGTATGAAGAACTGTCTGCCCTTGGAGGGAACATCCCAGAAACTGCATAAACTTTGTTACCATGTTTTTCCGAACTGCGAACATGCAGTAACTTGGGGGAAAGGTAATTCTGGCAGGGGGAGATCGCGACCACCGACTCACGGACCACCTGCCCTAAATACACCCCAGACCCAAAAGAAAGGGGCGGAGGAGGAAAACTGAGCATGCCAAGTAATTTACATGTAAAGCGAGATAAAATTAACCAATTGTTTCAGAATATGTAAATATGTCATGAATTATGCATGATTGTAGTGTATAACTAATCTTCTGTCCAGAAGCCGGGTGTGCATGCTAGGAGGAGAAATCCCCCGTGCACTCAGCGCTGCAATAAAGAATACCTGCTTTCTAAAACTCCAAAACGAGTCTTGGAAAGTTCAGTTTCCTTTTAGGTAAGGAAAGTTTTTGGAAAGTTCAGTTTCCTTTCCTTTCCTTTCCCTGGAGGTGTTGAAGGCCAAGGTGGACAGAGCCTTGGGCAGCCTGATCTAGTAGAGAGGCGTCCCTGCCCATGCCAGGGAGGTTGGATGAGATGATCTCTGAGGTCCCTACCAGCCTATGCCATTCTACGATTCTGGGATTCTTCTCGCCAAGTCTCAAAGAACATCCTGCTGCTCGTTCCCCCTCCCAGACACCGCGTTCCCTGCTGACTGCTGCGTCTTCCCGCAGCTCCTCCACCCGCTCCCGGCGTGACCCCACCGGAGCGCCCCTCGGGCAGCTGCAGGCTCGGGAGGCGCCGCCTTTGCAGCCTTCCGCCCGGGCTGCAGCTTCCCCGCACGGAAGCCCCGCCAGGGTGCCACGCCAGCACGCTGCTGCCGAGCCCGAAGCGCGGCCCGGCCAGCCCCCCTCATCCGCCGGCACCTCGGGCTGCCGGGCGGGCTCGCACGGCCACCAGCTTGGCCGCGCTTCCCACGCCGCTCGGCGCTGCCCCGGGCCCCGCCCGGCTCCCGCCCCCCTCCCGGTGAGAGCCGCCGCGCGCCGGCCCGTCCCTCCGCGCGCCCGAGCAGCGCGCGGGGCCGGCGCCCCCTCAGGCAGCCGGCGGGAAGCGCGCGAGACGCGCCGTCCTCCCGCCGGCGGCGGCCGCCATCTGCTGAGGGGGGGCAGAGCGCGGCCGCGGGGCCGCTCGGCCGAAGGGTGAGTGCGGGCCCCGGGCGCAGCCCCGGCCCGGGCGGGAGCTGCGGGGAGCGCCGTCCTCGGGGGGCCGCCCGGTACCGGGTGTCAGGGCAGGTGCCTGCAGATGGGGAATCGGGCGCTTGTCCTCAGGCGTATTTTCCCGAGGGAACACAGCCCTGCTAGGTCTGCTGCTCTGGTCCGTGACCGCGTTTATTTCTCCTGTTTGTTTGTTTTTTTTTTTTCCCTTCTCCGCCTTTTTTTTTTTTTCCTGTTGCAAGTGAAACGTTTTGAATTGCTCCACTCGTGGCCAGGCGACAGCAGGGTGAAGTCGAGGGGTACAAGGTGTCCCAGAAGCCATGGAGGGAGGGGGCTGAGGCCTGTGCAGGGCAGGTGTTGGTCAGAGAGCACCAGGCTGCTGCTGGGGAGGTTGCTCCAACCAAGGAAATACGGGTTTTTGGCAGTCGATTCATGTCCTTTTGTTGTTTTCATAGTAAAAAAGCCCCGTGCATCCTTCTGAAAGCGCGAAATGTTGTGTCCCAGTACGAAAAGCAGCAATTTCATTCTTCGTAGTTACCACCACAGCGGATGGCCAGATGCGTGAGTGTTAACAAAATCTAGGAACTGCACTTTACAAACTATGTTCCAGAATGCAAAAAACCACATTGTTCGTATTTAGTTCTTGCCAGAGACATATGCCATGACAGACAATGTGAAAAACCGCTTTGATTCAGAGAAAGGGTGTTGCAAACCGTGTTCAAAGGGCTACACAGGTTATTTCACACAGGGCTAGCGAATGTTTTTGCGATGCCTCTGGTGGCCTTTCCTGGCATCTGCTGTGCTGTTACCAACCATGAACTCCAGGAAACCCTCGAACGTTTTGAAATCTATCTTGGAAATGCAGGAATCCGGGCATGAAATGCCCAGGTGTGAATGTTCTGGAACTTCAGAGGAGTTAAGATCTGGATGCCCACAATGGGATGCCGTCTTTAATGAGCTGACAACCCAGATCTGAACACCCCTGGTACCTGTCAAGCTGTGAGTGTACGTTTCAGTGAGGGATCGTCAGGAGTTTGTGGTATTGCTTGGAGGTACTTTTGAATCTGGCTATGCCTAGAATATGTTTTTGATATGTTTGTGTTAAACAACCAAAACCTCCTGGGATGGGAGTGGAGTGGTGAAACTGAACAGGTTCTTCCTCTTCTTGTTGAGGTGGTTGGTTTTTTTTTCCCCCTCTGTATGTTGGAACACAGAAAGATGGGCTGGAGCCTTGACCTGAGCTCTCAGCAGGAGTGCCACTCGCTCTGAATACAACTGGCTCATTGATGCCCAGAAAATTGCAAATTAGTAGGACTGCATTGAAGGAGTGGTGCTGAAGGCGGGTGTGACTTACATGGTAGAAGAGCTGCTCCTTTTCTAGGTGATGGAAAGCAAATTCTGCTTTCCTTGACTCCCACACAGCTCTCTTGTTTTCAGCAGGCTTCTCAGCAGCGCCTCTGCAAGCCTGTTCTTAGGTGCAACGGAAAGCAGAATTTTCTCTTTATTATTCCCACACCTCAGAGGCAATTCTGCTTTCACTGAACTGAATGGAAATTTGTAAGAATGATGTTTAGAATCGTCTGCAGTGCCACAGTTCATGTGGCATTTGGTTCAAGTTCCTGTGGTCCTGCCCGTCTTCAGTGAATGTCAGCTTTGTGTTGTGGTTTTCACTGAAGTGAAATCTACTGACTTGAAGAAGACCCATGGGAGAAAATAAACTGCTGACAGCAGTTTTGACTGATGGGCTTGGGAGCGATAATTGTGCATGTTTATAGAGTACATCTCTTTCAGTCTCCTAAGATTAGGATTTTTTCCTCGCGTAACTTGAGTTAGGACAGCAATCTTTTCAGTCTCGTGGCTTTAATGTTTTTAACTTCACTTTTTATTGTGTTCTGACAAAAAGTGAAAACAATCTTCTGGTTTACATCTCACAGCATTACCTGCTGTTCCAAAATGTCTGAGGCTTTCACGTCTATTCCACACCTCCGCTGAGACTGCGCCAGTCGTGATCTGTTCGAATGAGAGCCGCTACTGCGAGCAATGTTTCTGACTTCTCCATCTCCTCACTCCGTTTTCCCCTGTTTCTCAGGCGTGCTTTCCAGGGCCTGTATATAAGGGAGAGAGATTCTTAGAGTCCTTCCTTATTTCTAAAGGCATCTGAAAATTCTGTTGGGAGTCGCTTGCTGTGTAAAATTATCTCCTGAAGTCATCACAAAAATACGTAAGATTTTCAGAAATTCTTTTGAGGCTCAGGAAGGTACAATCCTTTTCTTGTGCTCAGTTTAAGAAAAGTCTCTGTAGTCTTGGTCTCGTCTGCTTTAGTGCTACGTTTGAGGATTACTGGTTCTCCCAAGCAGGCTGCCCTTGCTTTTGAATTAGCCAGGCACAGCACGGAGCTCTTGATCTGGTCATGGCGAATACGTTTTTTGGTACACTTGGACCAACATGGTGAGTTTCTGTTATTTCAAGGATTTGCTACAATGTCTGTGGCTTTTTTGACCTAATAGTGCAAGCCTTTTAAAGCCATATACTTTTTTTCTCCTTCCAGTTAACCATTCTGAGACTCTGTAGAGCACAGGATTATTGCGTTATAATACAAGGTATTAATATAGCGGCAAAGCAGTCTTCCTTGCTGGTTTCCTCCTATCACAATAACATTGTTTCATAATGTGTGTACTGGAATGAAAATGCTCATAAATGCAGCAAGAATATTTGCCAACTGCAGGTATTTTTACAGTGCCGATCCCTCTAATATCAAGGCAGATGTAACAACAGCCATCTGTGTACTTCTGTGAGTCTGTGCTACGTTTAGTTTGTTGATGGACTGGAGAGTGATTTCTGATTATGATTCATGCACTATTAAAAGGGAGGAAGTGGATGTCGAAATGACAGGAGAGACTAGGAGCCAAAGTTCATAAATAATCGTGGCATCTGACAGCTGATCCAGTCTCAGTGGAAACTGTGAGAACAGTGCTAAGCGCTGGATCTCGTTGGATGGTCACAGTAAGGTGGGAGAAGGAGCTGTGGCTTTATTCCGATTTTCCTTCCAGTTGACTTACAAGTAAGAGTGGATGAAAGGCCTCTTGTAAAGAAGCACTTTTGAATCTTCCTCCAGACCTTGATGGGGTTTGCCTTTTTATTTTATCCTAAGGTACAGACTTTAAGCTACTTCCCTTCCCCCTGGAAAAAGATATTGATCTATGCATTTCTTACTGATTGAAGAGTGTTAATATTTTAAGTATTCCATAAAGAAGCTCTATTGTGCCAGAACTACTAGACAAATACTGTTACAGAACTGTATGTACGTGGTGGTATAATTTAACTGTGATTGCTCAGACATCACATCAGGTTATTTTTCTCCAGAGAGTTGGTGCTGACTTGTACTTGGTAACACACAAGATCATTTTATGAAGCATAAGAGCATGGGTAAAACAGGTGTCTTAAAGGTGGTGGTAGGATGGGATTTAACCTGAGCCTTACATGCCAGGTGAGATTTCCTAAATCCGACAACGAAGTCGATAGATAACTTCCTTGTGAACTGGTATTCATCTGAGATTAACTTAGGGACTAATGCCATTGCGGAATTGTGGCCTGATGGTACGTTTTCCTCACAGACGTTTTTAAACAGGAAGCTGAGTTTTCAACTTAATTTGCACAAGTCCTTGTTTCCTCTGAAAAATACTAACTTTTCTTTGTAATTCCAAAAGATTCCCAAGCTGGAAGAGCCTTCAGTACTTTCCATGGGAAACATTCATAGATATTCATAATATTTTTGTAGAGCCCTTCACACATCCTCCTCAAAATCCCTCCTTTTTTTTTTTCTCAACAGCTCTGTTGGCAGTGTAATTTCTTTGACTGCCAAAACACCCTTTGGAAATCCAGTTGCTAAACTGCTGTGCAACTTTGGACAAGGCATCTTTAACTTACTTGCTGTCAAATTCCAGCAAAGTGGGAAAAGCTGCTTCTTTTTTTCTGTTCACATTCTTAATTAGAATAGCATAGTTCAGCTGGAAGGGATCATCTAGTCCAACTGCCTGACTCCTTCAGGGCTGACCAAAACTTAAAGTGTGGTATAGAAGGGTGTTATCCAAACGTGTCTGAAACACTGACAGGCCTGGGGCATCGACCACCTCTCCAGCAAGCCTGTTCCAGGGTTTGACCACCCTCTCGGTAAAGAAATGTTTCCTCATGTCAAGTTTGAACCTCCCTTGATGCGGCATTGAACCGTTAATTAGATACTTGTGCTTGTGAGTAAAAGTTTATCCTTTTGTTTAGATGCCGTCCCGTTATCTAGAGCTGTGAAACAGGTGGTGACTTGGTGGTGTCACAGGGGTGTGCAGGCAGCTGTCTGTGTTCTGTTACTTGGTGTTCAGCATTTGAAGTCAGCACCCAAAGTTGTGAGCTTGGTTTGGTAAGGTGTGTGCCTCTTCCTCAGGACTTGACCTGCTATCACTGAAGTAAACAGATGGTTTCTGCTGATTCGCTAAAGATTTGAATTCGGGCCTGTTGCGCTTTCGGGGTCCACCGGTGTAAGGGGTCTGGTTTCACATGACTCGATGTGTGACAACATCGTAATTGGTGACTATAAGAGCTATATCTGAGTGACAAGCCAGTATTTAAAAAACACGAGAGCTGCTGAACTGAGCCAGACTAAAGCATGTGCAGCCTGGTGATCTGTCTCGGGTGGTGGGCAGAAGTGCAGGATGATCAGCTTATTTTTTAGAGCCTTGTGATGGGGGATGTGCCTCTTGGATGAGATGATCAAGGCCAGGGCCAGATGTTTCCCATTCTTCTGCTGGAAAGAGATAACTTTTCCAGGCTCAAAGAGTGGATAACAGAGAGAAAAGAAATGTGGTGTCTCAAGGAAAGTATTGAAGTAAGAATCTTCTGCAGATTTTTGCTTGGCTTACTCCATATTCCAGTCTGCCCTAGTCAGACTGGGGTATCTGGGCATCCGATGACAGCAGTTCCTTATGGAGTAGTACAGGAAATGGCACAAACGCTTGATTTTTGTTCTGCATCCTTGATTTTAGATGGGGAGAATGGCCTCTCAGCTCTGCAGGAATGTAGCTAGATCTTTGTACAGGGGAAGTATAACTAAAAAAGTTTAAGGGATGCAATGCGAGAGAGAGACAAATGTGCTCGGGCTCATCCAGTGATGGCTGTCCTTCCGCTCAAGGGCTATGAGTTGAGGAGGGTGTGGTGAGCAATGGGGGAGTGGGTGAAGAAGCTCAAAGGCAGAGGATTGCTGGCAGCCAAGGGTATGCCAGTCAGCAGAATGTCTTGCTGCCACATCTGGTACCACTTTCAAGTATCTTGTCCCTGTGCTATTGTTTATGTGGTGGAAGTGAGCTGAAAGTCATGGTAGCCCACATGGGCAGAATGCTGTTCTAAAAATCCCGTGGTTTATTACTTCCATCTGTCTGTCTTAGATTCACTGCACAGAAATACATGACCTAGACCAAGCTTTTCAGACGTTTAGTTCTCTCAGGAGAATGATGTAATTGGCTTTGCTACAACGGGCAATCAGTTAGAGCTACCAGAAGCAAGAAATCTCCGCTAAATGTAGAAAATCAGCCTGGACATTTCCAGGTTTAAAAAAAAAAAGTCTTATTGCAGGAGTTAAAAGTTAAGCTAACTTGATCGTCTTGCAGTGGGGAAGTTTTATATGTCTCTATAGTTCCTCTTCCATCATGTCCTGATTCACAACTTTTCTGGTAGTCGTTTTCAGGATCTTAGCAAGCAATTATGGGTCCATCACATGCTGTTGGTGACTGGGTGTGCCAGAGGCACCTGTATGTGTGTATGAGCAGGGAGACAAGGGGCTGTGCTCTTTGCACTCTGAAGACTGGCACAGCAGAGGTTGGGAATGAGAGCAGCCTGGAGCTGTGTGACCAGAGCCATTTGTTCTGTGCACTTGAATAGATCATTCAAGGTTGCATCTCAGTTTTGCGGATAGGAGGCCTTCGTGCAAGGAAGGTGATTTTGGTCCAGGCATTTGCTGGTGTTTGCTCCTGTTTTCCTTCATCTGCAGAACCCATCATCAGGGCCTCTCCAGGCTTTAGGTGCCAACAGTCCAGAGTTTGCAAGTTCAGTGTTTGTGTCTCTGCCTCTAAATAAAATTTGGCTGATGCTTGGTATTGAATAGTTTTGCTTCTTTTCAGACAGATCTTTTGCACCTATTTCTGTGTTACAATTCCCCTGGGTACACCTTGCCCTTCTGAAAGCATTTCTGTGCCTGTTAATGAGACGCAGAAGCTCTGAAATCTGCACGTGGAGTCCTGGTCCCTTCAGAGTGAGGCAGCAACTATTTGCCGTTTTCTGAGGGAACAAAGTATTTTCCACTGTAGAAGCAACTTTCCTGTCACAGATGCAAATAACCTACAGGTAAGGATCCTTTCCTAAGGAAAATGAATCAGTTGTTTCTGGTGTTCCTCTCCCAGTTAATGAAGAAGGACAATGTTTGGTGTAGCATCATTGCCAGGCAAACAGCAGCAACAAAAATCCATTAGGAGTTATTCCAGGAAATGCTGGGTGGTGTATGCCTCTTGGTTATTACTTTGAAGTGAAGATTGCAGTTTCCTGCCTTCCAGAATTATTTTGAAACACAGCTCTTGTTTCAAATGTGTTTTGTGATCTTCATAGTATATCCAAAAGACACGTATTGTGCCTTTTCCATCTGCGTAATTGATTTGTTACTTAATTGTAGTAACTAATTAGAATCTGAAGTCCAGAGAGAGTCAAGTCATCTGATATTTTTTATTAGCAAAAGGTTGCTGGATCTTCTTGTCACTTTGTGGCCGTACTAGTTTGTGTTGTAGGATGTGTTGGTACTGCCTGTACTGTTGATGTTTACAGCTCAAGCACTTCAAATCCGATTAAGTTGCTGGCATTTCCTGCATGGTACTGGGGTTCTAGAAAGCTGTTTGGGTGACGGACTCTGGAGGGGTCTGAATAATCTCTGGCTTAGTAATGTGTGCACTGGCTGCACGGTTCCTGTGCTTGCCATTTATGTAGTGTTGGATAAAAACTCTCAGAAGCAGAATTTGCCTCATGCTGAGGCGTTATGCGTTTGGTCTGCGACTTTTCTGATCTCCTTATTGGACTCAAAATCCCCCAAGGAGAGGTTTTCTTATGAGGAACCTTAGCTTCTAAATGAGTCAGAAAACTACCTTCGATACTGTTGTGCTTGAGATCCCTGTGTGGGATTGATCTTGCGTAGGATTTTTTTTAATGACTGTGACACAGAAAAAAGGAAAGTGCTGATAATTGCTGCTGACGACAGTAAGTATTTCCAGTACAGGGGAGGACCTGAATATCTGACAGCAAAAGCCGCATGACCTCGAGGATGGGGCTAAGAACAAGGGCTGAAATTAAGTAGTAAGGAGTGAAAGATCATGCAGATGAGGACTTAATAACAAAACCTGCTGCTATGATCTAAGAGTCTGTTAATTGTATGAGGGGGGTGTCACAGAACACAACTAGTGTGTGAGCAGGCAAGAATAAGGCCTCTTAATGCATATTTGCACATGGGACCTGTGAGCAAATGAATTGACACTGAAGAAGTTCAGTAAAGATGGAGAGGGGATATGAAGATACCTGTTCTGTAAGGCAAAACTAGGTGATCATGGTGTGTTTAGTCCACGAAATGATGGTGGAAGGGGGAAATACAGTCTTTCCTTGCCCAAATGAGAGGATTAAGCACCAGAAAAAAAGAACTGCTTTGGTTTAAAGAGATTGCTGATGTGAGAACAGTTTGATATAAATTGAAGCAAATTAAAAGATAGGTCATAACTGCTGACTGCACTCAGACTCTGGCAAAGTCTCATGCTATAAGATGACTGAGCATACAAGCCAAGCTACTTTAAGATTGAGCTTGATAAGTTTCTAAAACGTCTAAGGACATTATAGTCTTTGAGAGCAGAAACTGCTGGAGTTTCCAGAGATGATCTTACTTTGGTTTGCCTGTAAAAAGTAGACAGACACAGTTGTCTCAGCAGTTGCAGTAGTGTCTTTTATTCTGCTGAGTTTTAAAAGGAGAGATTACCAGGAGATGATATGTTAGAGCAATCCAAAGCTTTTTTTTTTTTTTTTTGAAGGAGTGCTATTCGGAATGTATGGCATTGAAGGGGAAAAGAAAGAAAAGTAAAAGAAAAATCCTAGAGAGGAGTTTGTTCAGATTGTATGTTCCATGTGAATTTACATATCTGTGTTCTCACCTTATCTGGTGTACTTCTCCTCCTAACACTGACAAATCTACTAGCAGTGTGAAAACTATGGTTAAGCTCATCTGTCATTTGGCTGATGAAGAAAAAAAGAAGTCTCCTTGAAAGAATGTGTTTACCAGTGGGTAAAAAATACCCGACTTTCTTTTTTTAGCCTCTCAGCTACTTACTGGCAAAATACAGATGATGTGATGATGTGCTGTTGTCTGTCAGTCTTGATGAGTCAATCCTATGAAGTGGTGTGTTTTTCTTTGCATTCTACTAGAAGTTTGACAGAGGATTTTTGAAAGCTAAATTGGCTGAGGGGGTGTACTGGTGAAATCGATACCTTCTGTAGAAAAAGGTGGCAAGCTGTAGGAAATAGTTCAACAGGACAGAAATGAAATGAAGAAAGGAAGCGTGCCCATGTAGTGGGCCTGCAGTGAGCTCTCGAGTGATCCTTGTTAATCAAAGAACTGATCATGCCCATGGAGATGCTTTTATAATTGAAGTGAGAGGCTCTTGAGATTTCCAGGCAGTTATGATACAACATAATGCTTTTGAAAGGAAAGAAATTTAGCTAGGCCTGGTATTTTGTTGTCTGCTTGGACAAGAGAGCACAGACAGCACGGGGATGTTTTACTCTAACAAGGTGATTACAGGACAATGTCTCCTGCCTGTCACAGCTGTCTTTCTGAAGGAACAGAAGTTACTTACAAGCTACCTGCATGTTGCTATGCCCTTCACCAAGATTTACTTGCTTCCAGGTTAGAATGGAAAATAACTTCAAATGTGCATGGTTTAGTCTTAGGGAAAAAAAAAAAAGAAAATTTAAAAATGGTGGAATGGAAACCAAAGAAGGTCCCACCCACTTAGGAGGATGAAGTAAATGTCTGCAGTTTTCATGCTGATAGTCTCATTTAATCAGAGACGAAAATCAGCCTAGACTTCAACATACAAGGATAGAGTGTGGCTGGAGAATAATCATATCTGAAGAGACTGTGGTACAGGAAATCTTTGGGAGTACCAGAAATCGTTTTTGGTGTGGTTTGTGGCTTGCTCTCTCAGAGATTCTGCTTCTTTTTCCATCTTCATTAATTCATACCTGCTTTCTCCCAGGAGCTTTCTACTGTTAATAAGCTTGAATAAATACAGGGTGGAGAAGATTTCAGGCCATCTGGAGAAGCAGTCTTTTGTAATTTGCATGTATGACATACAGAGGTCTGTTAGCTCTTTGTCTCTCGAAAGACTCCTGTAAGACAACCGTAGGATATATGTGCAGAATTTCTACAGTAAAAACTACATTAAGTAGAATCTTGTAAGCTTTTCACACAGAGCAAATGCAGAAACGTTCTTTGCCTCTGAATCTTTCTGCTTTTGATTGCAGGGCTAAACAAACCTGAGATCTCACCCGCGCGCACACCTCATTATTCCCAGCCAATTCCCAGGCAACAGTTAGCTCGCTGGTACCAGGAATCTTGCTCGTAATGTGGCTCTGGCATCCCCAGTGCTCTCTGTCCTGCTCGTCGCTTTGCCGTTCTACCTGCACCTTTGCTGCGCGTGGCTGTGTGCAGGTGGAAGAGCGTTATTCCGTACACGACACCATCTGATGTTTGGAAAGCACTGACAACTGAAAACAAACCTGTGCAGCCCAGAATCAGAAAATGCTAATTTTTGAGGGGGTTAAAGACACCTGTTGTGTTGGATGGTGTGAGTCTGGGAACTCAGCTGCCCAAACACAGATGCTGGGTGGAGTGCTCAGAAACTCTTGTTGCAACATCCAACTGGAGGGTGACACGAAGGTGAGACCTTGTGCGCACCTGAAGCCCTGGGTGACCAGGGAGTGCCATCTGCCAGCAGAGTGGGGAAATACTCTAAAGCGAGTAACGGTGCAGTTAAAAGGCCCTTGGCAGGCTCTTTCCTCATTGACCTCATAGTTCGCTTCATGTTCCAACTCAGACTTCGGTGTGCGTTATGAATTTGCCTGGGCTCTGCTGTGATACAGAGAGATACCTGGACCCCAGAGGGGACCTGTCCAGCAGGTGATCTCTGCCTGCTCCGTGCAGGTGGTCATCACTGAGTTAAAGACAAAGCCTGGCTGCTTGACCTGTGCGTGTTGGCTATAGCAGTGTTTTCTGGCACGGTTTTTGATCTCGCTGAGTCCAACCCTTTTGATCCGTGCCCCCTGGAGGGTGCTGCTGCCTCTCCCTCACCATGCCAGCACTTCAAGCAGAGCCAGATTTGACTCTGAAACTAGGAACTGCTCTGGGCCTGCCTGACTCTGCACAGTCACTCAGGTGTCTCTCTCTGCATGCGATGTCCTGGGAGGGCTTGTTTGGTTGGGATTTGTGCTGCAGGTACCTGTGATGGTCTCAAGCCAAGGAAGGGTGTCTTGTGGGACCTGGGAGACCTCAGGGCCCTCGTTCCGGCTGGCCTGGTGGGTTCCCTGGGCTGATAGTGAGGCACCAGTGTTTTTTACGGGCACCATCTACTGGCTAATGGAAGTGAAATGAGGCAGTGTTTTGTTAAGAGAGTCCCTCTGTCACGACAAGGAGTGGTGGAACCACCTTAATCAACAGGTAAAGAATGGAGAGCAAGTAGGGAAAGCTGGAGTGACACTGAATATGGATCTTAAAGCTAAACTTAAACTGACAACCTTAAGACTTGTCAGAAGAATTAAATTTCATCAAAAGTCTTTCCTGGCTTCAAAAAGTCCATTGCAGGTTAGTTGATGTTATCTCGCTAGGAACCTGTGAGCCTCAGTTCTAGTCATATCTTGCATCCTTTTGTGGGATTTTTTAGCTTGGTTGGGCTTGTCTCTAGAAAACAGCGTTTTTAAAGAAATCAAAGAATTGAGAAGGTTTCTGTGTGCACTTACAGTATGCTCTCCTCCCTATGTGCCCATCAGTGCTGTTCCTCATGATTGTTCTAGCTACAAAAAATTACAAAGTCAGGGATGCTAATTCCTCTCCTGGATATCTCTCCTCTTTTTTTTCAGCTGTAGTTTGATGTTATGAGAACCCCAAAGAGTTGTTTATGCTCTTGACTAACTGCATGCTGGCTGGGTCACAGAAGTGTTGAGAGCTATGCCAGTGTGAATCGGAGGCCGGAAAAAGAAGGATTTGTATGGGGTTGTTCTTATCTTAGGTGATACCTATGTGCAGTTCCAAATGTCAAAAGATTCCTTTGCACAGATCCTTAGATTTCGTTTAATTTGCTATTAAATGATCCTGTGGGCTTGCAAAACTGCTAGTGCCTTTACTTACGTAGGTGAAATAATTTTACTTTTTTCTTGCCATACTCATTATGAAAATGTGTATGGCAAAGGAAATCACAAAAGAGAGAGATGTAAATGCATAAGCAAACATTTTCAAGTTCTTCATCCCTCTGCTTTTTGTCCATGATGGTTCCTGAATAGTAGGTGCAGAGTTGGAAGATTCAGCTCAAGTACTGTTTGTTTCTGGATATTTGGGTTACGAGGACTTGCTGCAATATTGCCTGACAAGTAGGTCAAGCATAACGTCATGACATTTGGAACTGAGGTGGCATTTCAGTTCTGACTCTGATGTTTGTAAGAGCTTGATTTTTGGTGAACATGTATAAGGTGCAGGTGTGAGACCTGTGGCTCTCAGCCCGGCAGCCAAGCCTTATTTGCAGAGGTAGGAGTGACTGGCATTACATGGAAGGGAACAGACTGGTGGATGGCTGTCAGCTGAATGAAAGCCCAGGATACCGCCTTGTAAGGCCTCATCGTATGAGCCAGTGCTGCGTGGGATTAAAGGCGGAGGTGAGATCAAGGCCGCGGGCTATTTGACAGCAACAGCAATGCAGTGCGGAGAGGAATGCTTGGATAAGCCTGGCTGGGACATGGTCGCGGAGGCATGATACAGGGGTGAAGGGAGGTAATTCAAAGCGTAGACCAGGCCTTCTCTGTTAGGAGTTACATTTAGCAGTGTGGGAGTCAGGTGGAGGATTTAACAATCCAGCTTGCTTCTCGTAGTCATAATGATGACTGTGTGGTCCTGATCAATATGAGGTGACAGCTGTGGGAACGGGAAGGAAAATTAGGGTGGGAACTGTGTTATGGAAAGGAGGAAGATATCTGAGGCATGTGCTGTGCTAACGTGAATTAAATGGATGATGCCCAAATTTGTGCTGAGAGTACTATAACCTCCTCTACCATATCGTGTTTCATTGAACAAACAGAGGAGGGCATATCAAACATTCAAAAACATCCCGACTGAATGGCAGAAAAAGCTGCAGCATTTGAGGACAAGGATTCAAGCAATGTGAAGTCACACAGGATTATTGTTGTTATCCTCGTGTCTGAATCACAAACCAGAGACTGGGTATCTTCCTGGATCGTGCTTTTCACATTCACTCGAATGATTAGTTCAAAGACAATTATGAATTCAAAGACAATTATTAACTTCACAGCAGAGAACAGGATTTCCATTGCTGTGTAACAGCTGTCTGTTTGGGGTCAACAGTAAAACCTCCAGGGATTTCAGTGGAATCACAGTTGGGCTGCCATTGAACACGTAACAAACTATACCCATTTTGGCTGACCTTATTTACCTGATCTAACTTTCTGTGCACACAACCAAACACAAGGCAAGCTACGGGAACCCAGATGAGCCTTGTCCATCCTGACTGTTGTCCGCAGCTCTCTGGAGCAGTAGCTGTTTCCCCTTTAGTTCAGGAGCAAAGAAGAGGAAAAGGCTGCTAGTGTTGTGAAGTGAGGCAATGAGAACAATAGTTGTGTGGTTATTGGTGATCCAGGTAGCTAGACTGGCAGTGCAACAATATTTTCAGTCTATATTAAAGTATTTGAACATCCACTAGCAGATTCTTTAAGCAGGGTTCTGCTTTTTAATTTATTACGCCTACATCTATTTTTCCTTTGCTTCTAGCTTAGCTATAATCATCTTTGACAGGGTACAATAAAATGAGGGAGAAGCATTTTTGCAAATGTTTATGCTTATTCACAAGCATTTGAAATTCAAATGAAGAGTTACTCTTTCCCATGGTAGGGCTACCCAGTCTCCTATACTCTTAAACGTCAAATTTCAGTCCGTTTAGGAGACTTTGAATTTAAGAGGTTACTGCTCCCTTCAGCAGCAGTTATGTGCCTGTATCTCACGATGTCATCTTGCTGTAGGTACCGCTGTGCTGCCAGTCTGTGAGGAGTTGTGGCTGTGGGAATAGAAATTCATCAGGCTTTCAGCATTTCAGGCAGCTGGAAGTTCCTGGCTGGTGTCTGTTCAGGTAGGCCCATTAAATGAAACAATCATTTGCCAAATGCCCTTCACCTGAACATAGCTGTGGTGGGCAGGCTGAACACTGCTTAGGACAGGTGAGCTTTTCATTGCTCTAGTGAAGTTGGTTAATTCATGTAAGTCGGCTGATTTGCCACTGTTAATCTTCAGAAGAGCCAAGTAGATTTGGATGTACAACCTAGATCTAGTCATAGGAAAGCTGCATGGGATGGCTATCCATGCTGGAGGAGAAGGTACAGGTGTATGTGCAGAGAACATAGGGAAAAGAACTCTATATACTGAAACAAGTACTTGTTGGTTTTTCTTTTTTCCACTTTGATTAAAGAAAGAGAAGAAAAAACCAAGTTAGATTCAAATGATGATATGGTTTTCAGTGGCAGTTAGTTAACCTGTCACTGTTGGCTTTCAGTGGTAGTGCAAACAACAAAGTACTTGTATCTAGTAAGTGCAGAAAAAGGATGATAAGTCTTTTTGCTGGAACATGGAATTGTCCTCTACCTGACAAACTGGAGGGTTTGCGAAATAAGAGAAAGGGCAGAGCTGAGGAAACAGGGAGAAGGTGGTGGTTTGGGAAGCTCAGCAAGTTCCTTGAAGTAATGGCAGGGAAAAAACTCAAAATTATCAAAGTAGTTTCAGAGAGCCTCTTTTCCACTCAATATTATTTTAAGAGGGCACAGCAGCTTTTTCTACAAGTGTTGGTGTCTTGCTGTCTTGTCTTAGTGTGCAGCATGTGTGGCTGGATGACAACTTGTTTTTTCTTTGTTGACTGGTAAACTTCTGGTTCCAGCTGTGCTGAGCATGGCATACTTTGACAAAAGAAGTGGTCCTCTCAACATATTATTGGGAATCATGGTATTTTTGGCTCTCACAGATGGCCTGTATGGTCAGACAATTTAAAACTCTTACATCCTTTATACTTCCGCTTACAGAATGGGAAACCAAATGCTTACCTATTCAAGTAAAATGAAAAAATTGGGGAAATGTAGGTGATGGTGTAAAGAAGAGAAACAATGGTATTGCCATAACATTGCAAGTCCTTGAATGATAAAGATGTCTTGATGTTGTATTTCTTTCTGCAACTGTTGTGTAGGCATTACTTGGCTTTGGACTACCTGCTGCGAGGAGTAATTTTTTCTAGTTATTGTAGCAGAGAACTCAGCACAGGCTGTCAAGGCTACCTCTGAATCTGGGTAAATATGGTCCTTGCACATCAAATAGCTGCTGACAATTAAGAGCAGAGAAGCCTACGAGTATGGAGGTTTCCTGATTAGCTGGGAAATACTCTGAAAATGATTTTGAAATGGAGAAGATAAACGAGGGTTCTTGCTGATCTTCTGTCTTTGCACCATTTAGGCTGTGTGAAGACAAGACATTTAAGACTACCGGCAAAATAAGGCTGCCATCACCTGCCCGTAGCAGCAGATATTGCTGCTTCTAACAGAGTATTTCTCATCATCTATTCTCAGGAGAAATGGGATAACAGCTCTTCTGTTTGGTTTCCTCTTAAGTACTTTGTGTGTACTGCAACAAGAAGTCAACCTTAATCTGTATGTGTTAAGACCACTGTTTACTTCTTAATTGTCTTTGTTGGACGATTAAATCTGAATGTGGGAAAATACTTGAAAATTTTACCTGCACAATCTCTTAAAAAAATCAGTTGCTGACTTCAGAAATACCCCATTTATGAGATTTTTTTTTTTCCATTTTGCATATTGATAAAAAGCCCATGGAGAATGGCTACCAGCAGAATTGGTGCATCTTATTACTCTGGAGTCCAGTAAGATTAATGCTTGCCGCACCTCTGTTGTGGGAAGTCTCTTACCTGAAACAAGCAGTGTTTCAGTACTTCAGTGCTCTTCTTGGGATCTGCTAACTGACCCATGTCTGTCCTGTAATACTTGAAAGTTAGAATGTGACACCGGTGTTCAGCGTGAGAGTATCACTGGGATTTTCAGAAGTGCCTAATTTATTCAGAAGCCATTTGGAAATTTTTGAAAATATGAAGCAGATACTTAGATTTTATGAAATGTAAGTCACATATTCTCTTCTCCAAAGGCAGAGAGGAGATCTGACTGAAGGGTGCTAATTGTACTTTGTCAGTGTAACTAGACTTACAGGTGAGGATGGATTCTCTGAATAACAAGCAAGAGGCACCTCGTGGTACTTCTAAATAAATGTGAAAAGATCATCCGTAGAAATATTTTGGCATTTGAATATCTACTGGGAAAAGTTGACGTTTCGACAGAGGGGGAGTATGTTCTCTGATACTAGTCCTTCAGTGGTATCTTTAATCTCTAATTTAACCACCATTAACTTTAGTCTAAGACAGTCAATGATTAATATTGTATTGATTTGATACTTTTTTTTTGTTAGTTATTTGGCTTCAAATACTGCCACATCAATATGCTGAGCTATAATCTAAGTATAATGAGGAGAGGATGTTTTTTATCGCACGTGAAAACTCCACGTTCTGCAGTCAAATATTTTTATGAGAGGCATTACAGTCTGAGATTTGGAATGACCTGAACATTAGTGCTATTTCCACTTGGAGTTTGAGTTCTGGTTTTCAGGCTTAGTGCCAAACTGTGGTGATGCAAAGGTAAAAAGATAACAGGCCATCTTTGTTTTCTAGACTTGTGAGAGACTGGACAATAAGCCTATGAATTTATTTTCCTTCTGTCTGTTTTTGCAGAGTCTAAAACTGCACAAAAGTGCTTGTGGAACAGCGTTATCGGTGGGCTGACCGGCAGCCTCAAGGAAAGGCCAAAGCCGACCATCGTCAGTGACCTTAGACCTCCTGAAGAAATTCCAGCGGATGAACTACCACCAGCGGACAGTTCTGAGGCGTTGGTGAAAACAACTTTCAGGTCTGATGGATTCGAGTTTTCTTTGTTTATCCGTGAGAAGGTATCTTTTTAAGATTAAGTCTGCAGTGTGGGTTTGGTGGGAGAAATGGATACTGAAAGATTCTGCAATGCCACACGTCTTTGTACTGAACAAGAGTGAAAAAAGAGGTCCATAAATAAGACTGAACTTGTCTTTCCCTTCTCAGATCTCATTAGCCTTCTTCAAAGATTATAGACTAGACAGATATAAATACTGTAACTAGTCCAAATGGTCAACACAGGCAGCTCATTCTATGAAGACGTCTTTGAAGGTTGATATTGTTTCATTTGAAAGTGGTTTAGTGATGAAGACGTACACTTAGGTCAGATGATGTGCTTTATTGATGCAAGGGAGAGCTAAACCTTTTTATGTTGCTATAATGTCTTGAGAACTGTCTAGCATTAGTTTCTTTTGTCAAGGAGAAGGATTCTGGCTAGAGGCTTGCAAGCAAGCGATTGCTGCTTTTGTAAAGTGCGTGAGATATCTAGTGCTGGGTTTTCCTCTCTTCTGTTGGACATACAGTTGTCAGATGTTTCTTGGAGACATGTTTTCTGAAAATAGATTTCTCAAAATGAGGTAAAATAGAGAAGCCATGTGCATGCAATGGATCTTTGACCAAAATGTGAAAATTAATGCGCCCAGCAAAAACAGAGTGAGTGGCAGAATTGATTTTTCCAAGTGTTTTCTGAGCTTTTTTTGTTTGTTGAAAAATGATGCTCTACTTTTCTTTTCTATGTGCAAGCATGAAATGGCTTATATAAGACTGTCAGTCTATATAAATTAATACCATAATTCTATAGCACATTTTCATTCTTTAATATTTCCATTGAAATTATTCAGGAGAAGCTTCAGAACCTGGATCGTCCTTTTATGATGATCCGTGGTATTTAATGCTTTTGAACACTTTGTGTCTCTGAGATTTAAAATGTATAATTTCAAGAGATCTATCTCTTTTTCAGCTTTCACTTCTAAGATTCTAGATAGCAGCATCCTTACATTGCCATTGTCAAGATAATTTCAGCCATTTTACATGACACAATAATGTCACAGCGTTTCAAATGGCAGGATTCGATTAGGTGAGCAGGGGTGACTCTTGGAAGAAGTGAGCTTGTATATAGCATAATAAGGACTGATGAGTTGGAAAATGTAATTTAGCAAAGTAGTTTGGCTACGCAGTTTAAATGGCTTAATAAGGATTAGAGAACCTTTGTGTTTCATCAGTACAGAAATTACTGTACAATGTGGCATTTTTGGGGCGCTTTTATGGATGGAAATCCAAACAAATTGTTGTTACAAAGTAAATTGTTACTGTCTAGTTTTATAAAAAAAGGAAGCCCCATGTGTGTTTAAGAGCTATGCAGAGGAGGGGAAGATAAGAGAGTACCTCACAATGATGGTCTAAAGACATGAAAAAATAAAAACACTGCGATGTTTTTATTCAGTTTGGGATCTTGTTGAAATTATGGTGTAAAGTGGGGTAGAAGGCAGTAGTGTCTTTTGCATGATGGGTCGCGTGTTTGATTCATCAGGGTCTTCTGTGGGTAGGATCTTCAAGTGCTTCCTTGACAGAGTTTGAGTGGCGTGTCAGTGATTGCTGGCAAGCATGGGCTTTCCTTGTTTCGTGTTTACTAGACGCTATTGAAAGATCTTGCTACCCTGTTGCCTTTGGGCAATGAAATGTGCTTCAGAAGTTGCCCAGTCCACCATACCTTAGTTAGGAATCTGGTGGCTGAATCTAAGGGCTTATGTGGGGCAATGTTTGGCTTGTATGAACTGATTTTAAAGAGAAAAGAACCAAGCCTAGTTTTGGAATGTGACTGCTGCAAACTATAAAATGCAGCCACTCCCTTACTGCTTCTGGTTCACCGCTGTTGGAGCAGTGTATGGCAATACTTGTGTCTCCCACCGTGTGTTGATGAGGCCTTTTTCTGCGCAGCTCCGTGAGAAGAAATGCTGCTGCCAAGAGCGTGCTGTGCGACGGAGCACAGGACAGAGAGGTGCAAGCTAACAAGGTGCGGCGCATCTGCTGCTGTGTCTTTTACGCCAGTTTCAACAACTGTGGAGCTGCTTACGCTCAGGAGCAACATTTTGTGCATATGTTCTGCCTTTCTGCAGTCCCTTCATTGCCACAGTAATGTTGCTTTCAACTCTGAGGCCAGACCTGGGTGCTCTTCATTGAGGAGTAACATGCTGGAGTGCCTCCTGGGAACATGGCCTGGCTCTCCTGTGTTGAATGTAGGTTGCACCTGTGAATTGCGGTGTTTACTAAAGAGATACTGGGAAGGTGTCAGACCCTGTCTCTTTCAAGAGCTGATCCAGACTGCCCGATTCTGCTTGAAGTTGTGTCAGTTGCTGGTGCTTGTGTCTGAAGTAAGTAGGAGTTAGGTCAAATTTGCAACTAAGAAAGATGCATACTGCAAAGCCCCGTGAAATCCTAAATTGGTCATTTCTGCTTTTTGGGGCATTAGTTAATGAAAACACACAGAAGGCTGTAGTCAGTGAGAAGAATGCAATGTTGAGGAATGCAAATTGCCTTCTAACAGGGAGCGAATGGATCCCCTTTTTCTCTCCAACCGTTGAAGAAGGGCAGTTTTCACCTGGGGCTACCCTGCTCCAGAAAGTGACTGGTTGGAAAGAGGTGCCCAAGTGTAGCAGCCCTCCTGCCTGTGTGTTTTGAGAACTGTCCTTTTCCACCTCGTTGCTTGTTGGTCTGTTAGTAATTTAGCTGCAGCTCCTCTGCGAATGAATGAGTGATATTTCATTCTAGCTCACGTTGCCACGGTGCTGAATGGGGTTTCCTACTCTCTCTGTGAGCACAATAAAGCTAGGCAAGTGTTAAAAGAGAAGAGATCTGGAAGGACATGAAAATACATGAGTAAGCAATGGACTAGTTTGGATTTTTTTGCTCTAAAGAGGAGAGAGATGATGTAGCAGATAAAAAGAAAAAAAAATCAATCAAATAAACCCCTCTAAACCCAATCAAACCAAACTGAAAAGCCCCAGTGTTTTTGCTGGTGCACAGAGCAAACTTGATACAAAGTCCTTGAGGCGCGCAAGAGTGTCAGTTTAGTGTGTGCCCTAGTTTGCTGGAAATCCTGGGTTCCAGAAAGCTTTGATGAATACCTGCCAGTGCTCTCCATGGCTCCACGTGGGGGCAAACCGAGTAGTGCTGTTGACTGGAAGCCAAGGTGTAAAAAAGCAGACACTGTGGCCTGCTCCCTGCTGGCTGTGAGGTTAAAGACCTCAGAGGATGAGGGTCTTCTTCAGGAGGTGGGGTAGCTTCAGCAATGGGGGTGTGTTTTTCTTATTCAAATGAGTCAAGTTCAGCTAAAGGATGAGAATTTGGCAACTAGTGAAGCATGTACATGGCCAAATTGCCAAGATGCTGGTCCAACAGGATGAGGCTCCTCATTGCTAAGTTAAAATGCTGAGCCAGGTCCTTGTGACCTGCCTTGATCATCAATCTGGTAATGTGATGTCATCCATTGATTTCCCCCCTTTTGAGACTTCTATTCTTTCTGAATGTCTCTAAGTCTCCAAGTTACATTTCCAGTTCTTTTTGTTTTATTTCTTTGGTAAAAGGGTTGTCATCTCCTTTCTTTACGGTGAGAATCCTTTCCGTATTTTTCCTTTTCCAAATGGTCTTCAAGGTATCTGTCCAGATGGGGAAACATTGTAGCATACAGCAACTGGTTGAAATCATGGTTTCAAAAATAGATGGGGAGCTGGTACTCTAAATAAGCAAGAAGTGAAAACTTCCACAGATATTTCTCCAGCTAAACAAAAGGAAGTAGCATTCATAATGTTTCTGGCAAGGTTTTCCCAGGAAACGCTTTCAGACTGATCCTATTTTTGGAAAAGCATGGTCGATGCTACTCTCTGGAAAAGAAACAAAAAGGTGCAACTTTTCATTTTACAAGGCGATTATGCAACAGTCCAGTCAAATGCAGATTAACGGCAGAGACAAATGAAGTCTGGGATGGTTTCAGTCCAGGTGTGTCAGGTTCGTGGCTGAGGTTGAAAATGAGAAAAATCGAGTTAAAGTTTCTTCCGTTAGCACTGTTCTGCTGCTAAACATACATTGCAATACCCTAGAAAGTTCAAAAGACTTGTCCAAGAGCACAAGCAAATTTAGTGTGAGAGAAAAAAATTTAAAAAACATGTATCAATGCACTCAGACCATGCTCTCTCTTTAACCTTTGTAATGATTCAGTTCTGGTTATTTAAATCAGTATTTACTAGAGACTGTACTCTTTAATAATTAAGATTCTCCGTGGAAATCAGAGGAAGAGATTGTTTTTGAAAGAACGGTAAAAGAATAGTGCTTGTGATAAATGCGTGAGTCCCAAACAGAACTCCAGTTAAAGTTTACAATTTAAGAGGTGAATAGAGGCAAGCGAACAGCGCTGGGTGCGCCGGGAGTCTCTGCTCCACCAAGACACACACCGTATAGTTCCTGTTTCTGGTTTATACTTCTTTTACCAATACATATTCTTAATTATTTCCGAGAAAAGGTGGTCTTATTACAATGAGTTCCGAGAAGTCATCTCCATAGTCTCCACCCCTAAGCCCCCCCAGTTGCACGTGCGCAGTGTCTCCTGGTGATTGTGAGTAGGGGTCTCAGGGATGACGGCGGTATGTCTTCCTCGTGATGACTTTTTCACCTCCCCAGAAAACTAGCGCAGTCATCATGACTCTGCTCTGCGAAGCCATCAGGACTGTCCTTGTTCTCCATCTTGGCTCCTGCTTATCTTACACGAGGGTTATGCAACTTACGGATCTATGGCTTGAGCAAGCTAACTTAAAAGTGGTTAAGCGAGATTAGAGATTAAGGGCGTACAGGCCCCTGGGCCCCTCTTGTCTAACACCTTGCAATTGGCAGCAAAGCAAAAACGTTAGGTGGCTTTTGCAAGAAGCGAGAACTATACACATACCATTCTGCTTCCTCTAGGGCTATGGTTATACAAGAACATACAGAATGGTTAAAAGTTACATATAGAGAGAAGGTCATATTTCACTATGCGGCCCTAGCACTGTTTTATATTGACACGTATCAGGTGAACACATTTCACAATTGGGGCTCCTGGTTAGCAACATCATGAGGCATTTCGCAGGTTTACGTTTTGGCATTTCACAGAGATCTTAAACTAAGACAATCACTTATCTTGAATAGGCACACCCTACTCCTCTCCACCTATTGGCACATCCATTGTCCCATATTGACACGAATCAAATGAATACTTTTTACAGTGCTGAAAGAAAATCTTGTCAGTAAAACATACCCAGAGGCTCAAATTATAAAAATAAAGCAGATAATTACGTATTGTTCCTCAGCTCCAACAGAAGTGCCATTACATAGTAAATATAGTGTAAGGAACCCAGGATAAGCTGCAAGGAGCAATCCAGCTTTGGCAAGTGAATGATTTATTAGTTTTAATCTGTAACTTACTGTTCAGTGTAATTTCAAAAAAGAAAAAGGTATGAAGTACTGGCCATTATCTCCTGCAGGGATGAGATCTCCTGCAAAAGATGCTTAGGAGTGTTTAAATCTTGTACTCAGTTCATGGAGGAAAGTGCAGTCTGGCTTCACTCTTGCTGCTCTGGATTTTGCTTTATAGAGGCATCTGAGTGACATTGCTGAGTAAGTGTAGCTTATTGCTTCTCCGAATGGACTATTAGATATCTTTATTTTCTGCTGGAAATTTTCTTTCCTGCTAAGGCAATAAAAACGTTGGACTGACAACATCAGCCTGTTCTAAGAAAACTAGCTGGTTGACATAATTTATGGGTTTTTTTTAACAGCTCGCCCTGCGTATGTGTGTGAGAAAGAAAGGGAGGTGAGAGCTGCTGCGAAATGGAAGCTCTTGGAAAAGTCTGTTGGAATTTTCCTAAAGGAATTTCTTTCTCGGTGCATAGCTAACAACTCAGGATGAAAACAGCCCCACAGTTCTACTACTCAGAGGAAATATTTTACTTAAGAATCACCAGCTATTATATCATTACGATAGTAATCTTAATTGGTCATTTCTGCTTTCTGGGGCATTAGTTAATGAAAACGCACAGAAGGCTGTAGTCAGTGAGAAGAATGTAAAACTGAGTACTGCGAATTGCCTTCTAATGGGGAGCGAACGGATCCCCTTTTTCTCTCCAACCGTTGAAGAAGGGCAGTTTTCACCTGGGGCTACCCTGCTCCGGAAAGTGACTGGTTGGAAAGAGGTGCCCAAGTGCAGCGACCGTCCTGTCTGTGTGTTTTGAGAACCTTGTTGCTTGTCGGTCTGTTAGTAACTTAGCTGCAGCTCCTCTGCGAATGAATGAGTGATGTTTCATTCTAGCCAGGTGGCTTTGGCTTGCATGAATGTCAAGCATTGTTTCCTGGAGGCTGTTCCTTCTCTTTTTGAATTCTGAATTCAAGATGAGAGGAATGAAAATTGGGAGAGAACGTAGGCAAGGATCAAAAGGTGAAGCTTTTCTGTGACTGTTACCTCTCTGATTGTTCAGAAACTCCAGGTTATTCCAGTGACAAAAACCACCCCCAGCCTGGACAGCACTTTCAAGCCTCCTTAGAAAAAGCTCATTCTGTGAAATTCCAAAGCGTCTAATATAGCCTTGAAGTTTTATCCTGATAGAGAATAAATCAGACACATTTACTACACTCGTAGAGGAACAGAAGTCAAAATACTGTCAGAATTCTTTGCCGTACTCCCATCCGACTGCATGACAAGTTTAACAGTCTGACCCTTCCATATTTTCCTGGCTGTCTTTGTTTCTAAGAAGGTATTTAGAATTCCCTATCAGAGAGACGCTGTGAGTAAAGGACCTCTTAGAGAAGCTGACCTTTCCACCATGTTTTCTCTTGATGGTCTTTGGATACACTGTTATGTCGGACTGTAAACAAAACTTCACTCGTTTCATTGATGAAGGGATTCAGGAGAATACGTTCTAGGCCACATATCAGTCCTGCATACATTCGCAGTTCCTATTCCAGAAAAAACATTTTCCCATGAATGCAAATGCCAAAGCCCTCAACAGAGTAACACAAGACTCGACTAGTCACTGGCTAGTATTTTGAAGGGATGTAACAACAGACATCAAGATTTCTCAGAAAATTCACTGCATTGTGAGACAGGTGATGAAGGTACAATGACGAGACAAAAGAAAGTCGGTGTAAAATTGAGTTTCAAAGAAAGAATCTGTTGAAATCACTGTAATATGAATCTGAACGTGCGCTACATGCATTAGAAAAGACTGAAGGGAAGAAAGTCTTACCAGCACTGCAAAGTTTATGTCCAGAGCCTGCATGCTAAGATGAGGGGAAACCCTGATGTTTTCCCATGGAACTGAGAAGTAACAAAGTTGTCATCCTGCATGAGATGACATGAGAAAAAACTATGTGAGCTTTCAAAGTTGTCCATTTCAAACTGAAAGCAATATTTCTCTAGTAAAAATAGTGCAGTCTGGAAAAATGACTGCCTTCTTGCTTTTGTATCCCAAATAGAAAAGAAAGTCAAAGCTCTTTCAAAATAACCCAGGCTTGGGGATTTCTTCCTATCAAAGGCAATGACCCATCAGGGCAGGAAGGACTCAGTTTTCAGTCCTTCTTCTCTCAGAATTGGACAGCTCTGCAGACTGCGAGGCGGGGAACTGGCCTTGTGGGAGTTTGTGGTGACTGGTGTTACCAGAGGTCTCAGCTTTGGATGAGCCTGAGGCTGCAAAGAAACCCCTTCCAAAGAAAACGTCATTGATCCTGCTGTGTTTCTTAAAAAAGGAGTTGATTTACGTGAATCAATATTTTTCACCAAAATGTTCCTAAGAAATCCTAGTCAGTTTTAACCTCTATTCCTCTTTTGTAGTCAGGTCTGTGAGGGTCCTGCAAGAAGTAGCCATGGAGCGTGCAGTACGGCGGCAGAAAGCAAAGCAGAACAGCTAAAGAAACGATGCAGAGAGAACCCCCCAAGACGATCTCAACGCTTTTTGGAGACCGTTCATTTGCACCACAGGGGTCATTTCCCAGGGATTCTCTGCCTGGTGATGATGTTCACAGCATCTCTGTCACTCAGCTGACGGGATACGTCCACAGTGCCTGTTTGTTGTGATTTGCCTGTTATGTCTGGTTCTTGGAACAGAAGCGTGCCACGTTACTAGAGCAACACGGGAATTGAAACCTCAGCTTTAACTCCACTTCTTTGAAGTAGGGATAGACTTGTCAGAAAATAGTCTGGTTTATAAGAAATTAATGGTAAAGAATCAAAACCAAAATGATGTGACTATGGGACCTCTCTTTGGGGTTTGCCCTGCTTTGGTCAGGGAGCTGGACTGGGTGAATGACCTAAAGCCTAAAAGTGTTTTATGATTCCATCGAAAGTTCCTACTACAAAGCATTACAATGCCCTGTTAGCATATAACTGCAGGTTTTCTGGTGCAATAGCTGCCTTAAAAACCAAGTTTTCCTCCAAAAAATGCCTACGCAGTTGCTAAAGTGCCAGCAAAATCAAAAGAGAAACATCTGCTGAGGGTGACGGTAAGAGGAATTTCTACATTGCATAAATCAGAAAGCCAGGGCTTGAGCCCACAGCAATCCTGGTCCCTTTGTTCAGCCTGAACCCTGGCCATGGACATCCACTGAATCCCATCCAGAAGTCTGAAATCTGAGCACAGAAATCTCATCTGCAGCCTGAACACGACGTGCAATAGTCCGGATCAGGTCAAGCTTACACAATTTAAACCAACCTAGATTTAAACTGCTGCTGAAAAGGTTTGGCAGATCTGCCTCCTTACTTCTCTCTTGCCTGCACCAACATTTGCACAGCTCATCCTGCTCATCCACTAGGACCAGAGTAATAATTGCCCCGTGGACAAGGGTGTCCTGCTGTGACTTCCCCAAGTCGGTTTTTGTCACCAACTCTGGAACAATGGGTTCCTTTGTCACTGACTCCGGAACAATGGGTTCCGCTGTCACCTAGCGACTAGAACCAGGCACCTGTCACCTGTCACCCAGTCCCACCCAGCTAGTTTGTCCTAGCATTCCAGCTGAGCAGGTCACGAGGCTGGAGTGCTGAGCGACGATTGGTAGTGCTGTCCTGATTGGGGAGTTGCTTCTCGCAACTCTCCATTGCAAACACGATCAAAGGCTTTTCCCCGGCCCTGCCAGCTGCAGGCAGCCGGGGCACGCAGGAGGCGCGTTCGCAGCAGCAGAGGTGAGCTGTGCAAGGACATCTGGCCCTGGGGAGGGAGCTGGAAGGGTTTTCTGCTCGAGAGACCTGGGCGTTTCTTCCACCCCTCCCCGGGCCAGCCAACGATTGTGGCCTCTTTTCTTCTTCCAGAGCGACACCCGCTGCTGCAGCGCTGGTGAGAGGGTGCAGTTCACCAGCCCAGCTCCCTCCAGCCCACTGCAGGGAGTGTGGAGAGCATGGCTGCAGAGGAGGAGGACCGCTGTGCAGTGTGCCTGGACAGCTTTGAGGATGCTGCCTCTGTGGTGCCTTGCCTCCACCGCTTCTGTTACACCTGCATCCTGCGGTGGGCTCAGACTAAGCCCGAGTGCCCCCTCTGCAAGAGGAGAGTGGAGTCCATCTTGCACTCGGTGAGGGCAGATGACGACTTCAAAGAGGTCGTCATCACACCATCACCTGGGTTGGCAGCAGTGGCAGCTGACAGCCACCAGGCAGCAGGAGCACCACGGCACCCAGCCCCTGGCAGTCCCCCTCGCCCTGCAGCAGCCCAGCTCGTCCTGGCTGTGCTGCGTGTGTTAGGGCTGGATGGAAATGTCCTGGTGCTGGCACTGCAGGGGGACCGCCACAATCGCACAGCGACATTCGTGCACCATCTCATTGATTTCATTGTGCAGCGCTACAGTGTGGTGGCCCACCGCCTGCTGGGCCTGGAGGACACCTCTGCTGCCCGGGAGCAGGATGCCATCCCCGTGGCTGCCCCTAGTCCCACTGCCTCCCGAAGAGCATCTTCTGCCCCCGACCTAGCCCCCTCCAGCAGCATGGCCTCAGCGGGTGAGGAGGAGCGCCGCAGCACCAGCACCGCTGCTCTTCGTGGGGATCCCAGCAGCCCTCCCGATGCCCCCGTTCCCACCCACAGGGAGCAGGAAGAGCCCCAGGAGGATCCAGTGGAGGCTGTGGCAGGTCCCTCTGCTCCCAGCCCGGGCAGAGACCGCTCTGCTGGGGCACGCCGGCGAGCCCCGAAGAGGAGAGCCGGCAGCTCCCAAGACTCCTCCCAGCCCCCCAAGAGACCACCTCGCCGGCCACGCTAAAACCAGCGCCAGGAGCTGCCACAACCAGGGCCGGGCCAGCAGCGGGGGCATGTGCTGGCCCACAGATCCATCTCAACTACAGCGCCCGACATCAAGTGCAGCTGCTCCTGGGGCACATGTTTCCAGCCAGAGGGTCTCCAGGCCCAGCCTGTGCCCCACTGCTCATCACCCCAGGCCTGGCCTCCTCCTCACTGCACCCTCTGCCCCCGTCCCGGGGCTCTGCTTTCCTACCATCCTGCACTGCCAGCGCACAAATCCCTCCTCCTGCGCGGAGTCACCACTCGGTGCTGTGCTCTGCATCCACCTGGGGCCGTATCCCACCAAGGCAGGAGCCACATCCCACCAAGGCAGGAGCCGCAAGAGCTTCAAGCAGGGGAGCACCAAGTTCTGCAGCTGGGGAGCCAAAGAACTGGAGCCGACGTTCTGGAGCTGGGAAGCAGACCTGGGACATCCAGGAGACAGAATGGAGTCTTCAGCTGTGTGTCTGGATATGCAGTCAGCAGGGAAACACTACAGGTGTGGAGCTCCAAGAGAACATCTGCTCAGATCAATTCCGATCAAAATCAAATCAAAAATTATTCTAATTCTTGACACAGTGGGTCACCAACATTTGGTTTTTCAATGGGTCCACAACAGTGCTCTGAAAATAAATGGAAGAATTTTGGAAAAACACTTAGCGTATTGGTATATTACTGTGGTTCCGACAGAGGTCTGAAAACATTCCATAGATTAAGTTGTGCTGTTGGAGCACTAAAAAATCGGGCTGCTGAATACTTAAAAGAGATTATTTTTTTTTTTTTTAAAGTTGACATATTAATTTGTCCTATAATACGGTGACTGCTTGGCTGATTCCAGCAATCAAAGGACAAAATCCGAAGCCTGGATTTAGGACAATAATTGTCATACAAGTAATTCATCCATTTTCTTCAAAGTCTCTCGAGATGTCAGTACATTAGCTTCTCGATGATAGACTCTTTTCCATAACCCTATAAAGCTTAACCTGAAGACAGGTTATGTTCATGTCCTGATTTGGACATCATTCTCTAGCTGTACTCCAAGGTACTTAGGAACCTTCCTTTAATTTCCAGTTTAAATTTACTCAGGACTGTTGGATATTAGGCATTTATCTTACATGTCATTTGCCCTTAAAAATTTGTCTCTCTCTCCCCCTCCAAAGTTACCCCTTCCCATCCGTTCGTAGAAAGAGGCATCATGTCACTTGCCAAGCTTTGGTGAAGGCAAGGAAGCCCAGTTGGAAAGAGCCGTTTCCTTACTCTAATCGTGTCACAGTCCCTTTTTTCCACCTTGTCCAATTTTAGTTCATTGCTCTTGAACAAAGCCCTGTGCACAGAATTTCAAATGAAGATTTAGCTGTGCCTTGTGAAACAGTGTTAATGTTGTCCACTTTCCTGTCTCTGCTAAAAGTAGCTCACTAGTACGTGCTAGAGTAGCATTAGCCTTTTGCACAGCCGCTTTATTCTGGAAACTTAAAAGTCCTACCACCAGAAATTACAGGCAGGTTTTTTTCCTTCTTATCTCATTACCTTCAATTCAGAAGTCCTTTCTACTTTCTACTTAAACCCTGTTGATATTTAACTCCTTTCTACTTTCTACTTAAACCCTGTTGATATTTAACTCCTTTTCTAGCACTGGAGTTGACAAAGTCATCTAATTTTCTGTCAGTGTCTTTTGATTTTTTTTCTTCTTCAATTTACATGAGCACGCAGGCAGTCCTGTACGCACATTTTAGCTCACCTATATGTAGTTACTATAGAGCTGATTTAATGTGGGCTTGAGAAAATCATAGCTAATTCTTACTTCCTATATTCCTTTTCTCTGTACTCTTTCTCCGAGGAGATATAAGTAACTGTGATGACTACTCCCTCTCTTTCTTGGTATACTTTTTTCCCTGAGAGTGGTATTTTGAACATCTTACTTGCCATTAACTATGAGCTAGGAAATGACTGATCCCTTTGTGTGGTGTTATGCTTCATTCTCCTTGCTGCCCATGTTGAAAGGAGCACTGGATTTTTGACATAGGTTTCCTTTTGAGTCTTGGGAAGTCAGTTTTGCTATTTTCACTTCCCAGTAGGTAAAACAGGAATAAGTAGGAAGCAGCTTAATGGAGAATGCCTCACAAATTCCTAGCTATAGCATTCTACACAAAACTGAAAGTGATTACTCAGTGTTACTTTGTAAATTTTTTTTTTAAGTTCCATATGTCTTCATTTGGTTTGAGAAGTGCAACATACTATTGTAATATTACTATGGAAACGATATGGAACTTTCTTTTCTTAATATATTCCTTCAGATATCGATGAATGCTCCTTCCAGAACATACGTGTGTTTGGTACCTGTAATGATCTCCCAGGAGTGTTTCATTGTACCTGTGACGATGGCTATGAACTAGGTCGAACTGGGGGAAACTGTACAGGTACGTCTCTTCTGTTCAGAAGCAGGTCAAGACTCACCTTCTTTTTGTGATCACACAAGTCCATTTAAAGATGAGTTCACAAAACATGCGTTTGATTCTCTTGCAACAATGAGAGTGTATTTTTCCTCACTAAACAAGCAATGTGTAGAATGGCATGCTTTGGAATTGGTTTGAGAATGGACCAAAAAGAATGACTTCTTCAATAGGCAGCTGTACAAGCGTTTTTCCTAAATGTTCAGTGAATTATTAGTAGTTCTTTGTTCAATTTCAGCTGAACTTCACTTGCATTTGAGATTTTCTTGCCCATTTTTTCTTTAAAAGCAAAATCACTCTTCTTTTCTGTCTAGTGAGCAGATTTATAAATGTAACCTTCCTCTTCTAGGTATGGATGACTGTGCCAATCCCATTAATTGTGTTAATGGTCTTTGTGTGAGTGCTCCTGGAAGATAGGAGTCTAATTGCCCTCCAGACTTCCAGCTGAATCCTGCTGGAGTGGGTTGTGTGGGTAAGTAAAAGCTACCTGAAGTATTACTTTAGAAATCACACCTAAGGTGACTGTTTTAATGCAAATGAGGGTAGCAAGATAGAAAAATGATACTTCCACATGCTGCATATTCTCTTGTGTACTTTTCTAGAGGTGGAGTTAATTATTTTAATTGATTAGTGGTGATCATGGTTTCTTAAAAATACACCTTTTTAAAATGTGTCAGAACATATTTTCTGCATTTCCATTCTCTTGACAGTCAACAATTCTCTTTTCAAAACCAGAATTTTTTAATTCCAGATGTGTCTTGGAACTGATTAGCTTAAGTCTAAACTGGCATTAAAACTGATTGTGATACCCATTTGGCTGGAAACAAAGTAAAAGACTTGTTTCACTGGAGTTGATGAAATTCCCTCTGGCTTACACAGCCAGTCATTTTCTTTACTTTTCCCCCTTGCTACAGCATACAGGACTGTCATTTGACTAAAGTGTATACTAGCAGTCTAGGGAAGTTTTGGGGAAGGGTGGTGTTGAGAGAGGGGCCAAGGTTCAGCCGTAGGGATTTGTGTGTGATCCTGGGAAAGCCTTCTCACTTTTTATTTGGAAAACAGCCTTTTTCTTCTATTACCTTGGGAGGACTCAGATTCTCCTGAATTGGTAGTTAGAACTCTATCCGTTTTCTAAATATTTACAGTAATACTACAGGGTGGTGACAGATAAATATATTCTAAGCAGATGGTTTCTAAAGAAATGCAGATTTCTTTCAGAACAAATTTTATAGCTATCTTTTCCATGTTTCTCCACTTTCAGCCTAGGAGTATTCTCTGTTGCTTCTCTGGGTGCTAGAAAAAAAGTCCTGTTTGAGACCTTTAAATGTCCACAGTCTTGGCCAATTTATTCTAAAACTTCAAGCTGAGATTTGTAAAGATGAAGTGAATTTATGTCATCTATTCCCATTGCATTGGAAACCTGTGTTTCTGTCTCCCACAGACTCTTCTGACAATTCCTGCCTTAATACTTTTCTTCTGCAGTTCCAGTCTGACTTAAGCTTTCAGCTTTGCCTCATCTGGAGATTCAGCTGAGGCAATGAAATCCTGCCTTTTTGTCTCCCCTTCTGCAGCACGTAACTACCAAGATGCTCATTGTTTCCTACAACCAGATGCTGTACGTGATCAGCCCTGCAAGCCCTGATTTGTGACCAAAGAATGTCAGTGATCTCCGAAGAAGCTTAGGAGAACAAATGCTGCTACCTGACATGTTTTGCTGAAAAATGGAAGCTTGACTTGGCACTCTACGTTGGGGCCGGTTGTCCAAGTGACGTTTTTGGCAGGGGTCCCATGTTTCCTCAAAGAAGCCTTCACAGTGGAAGGGAACCTACTGGAGGGCAGATGTAGCAACTCTAGAGTCCCAAATAAGAGATCAAGCCCTCCCTCTCTGAAGAAAAGGTGTTGAAGAAGAAAGCGATAGAAAAACTATTTGACCCTTCATTGCTTCTGTCCTGAGGAAATACTGCTAGGGCTGTCCATCTCTCTGGTACAAAGACTCTTTTCCTTTCCCTGGTGTAAGAAGCAATTTTAATTTTTTCATGACTGATTGTACAGAAAAGAGACTTGCAAGATTTAGCCCCCTGAGCAAACATAGCCACAGAGGCTAGTAGACCTTGCCAATAAAAAGGAAAATTTCTTCCTTCTGGAATGCACAAGTTGTGCTGAAAAATGTTCCAGAAACTTCTTGTCAAAGGACAGCCGCTTCTGGTTCTCTCAAATAGCAGTATCTCGTGCACACTGAAGAAATAAAGGCAGAGGAATTCTAATTCCAGTTCCTTTCAGAAGAAAGAGAAACATTACCCTTGCTAAAGAGGAACGTGGTGCTGTGTCAAGACAGTTCATGTGAAGAGTAAACCAAAATCAAAAACCGTTGATGGGCTCGATATGGATACTCTGCTAGAGAATTCCAGGCTCTGCCTTCATTCCAAAGTCTGTTGTCTGCTGTTATTCTCAATGGGCCTGAGGTCTTGGGCTGAAGCTGACTTCCAAAATGGTCATTGTTTTCACTTATCCCAGGAAGAATGAAGCCAGATCTCTTCTTGACTTCTCTTCCAAAGGCAGATGTCTGGTGCTATCACGAGCGGAGAGAAGCATCCAGTTCCTCTGAGAACCAGAAAAGACAGGTATTCTCAGAATAACCACATGTGGCTTGTTTCATGTCAGGTCCACATTGAGAACAACAGGATGTGCCCTTTTAAAAAGGCAGCTCGTTTTACTCTCTTCTAACATTGTCTCAAAAAAAAGAAAAGGACTTCCACTCTACCATATGCTGATCAGTGGTCTCAGGTAAATCTTGCCCCTAGGGAGATAAAGGTGTCCTGCTTGAAGATTCTTCTTCTTCCCTCAGAAGCCTAGAGGTACAGAATACATCTGCCTCTGCCACTCAGTTCTGAACTGAATATTTTAGCTTTAGAACAGTGTGCGTTTATGGTGAGATACTGAAATTTGTTGTCGAATGTGTGGGGCCCAGAAACACCCTCTGTCCTGGTTTTAGCTGGGACAGAGTTAGCTCTTCTTTTTAGCAGCTAGAAGAGCTCCGTGTTTTGGTTTTACTCAGAGGCTCGCTCTGAGAAGAATGTTGATAGCAGGCTGATGTTTGTGGTTGGAAGTGAGACTCCAAGGACTTTTCAGTGTGCCGGAGTGCAGAAGCACGGCGGGATAAGGGACAAGGGGGCCACAATTCCCCTTGTGATTTGTGGTGGAACTTAAGATTGAGGGCCAAACTGGCCAATTACTATTCCATATCATGCAGCGTCATGCCCAGTATAAAAGTGAGGGGCAGCCGGAAAGAAGGGCTTTTGCGCTTTGGCTCTTCCACCGCTTTTGCTCTTTGGCACTTGCTGCGCTTTTGCTCTATTGCCTTTTTTTTTCTCTCTCTCCCAGTACTGCCACTCTCGGAGTACTCTCTCTCTCTCTCTCTCCCCCTCTCTATTTCGGGGCCTCACGTTTGTCCAGGATTGCAGCTTCGGGACGAGACGGGCTGCGGATAAGAGGGGGTGGTGAGCATCTACTCTGTGTATTAAATCATCTGTATTAAATTGTTCTTATCTCAACCCACGGGTTTCCCGTTTCTCCTTTAATTCTCCTTTAGTCTGAAAACTAATGCGAAGTTGTGTTTTAATATGATACACACTTAACTAACCTGAGGATCTTGACAACAAGAAGTTCCTAAGAATTCAGAAAGTTGCTATCAAGTTTTTTCCATAGATATGTCCCAAATCTCAGGATAATTTAAAAACAGTGTCATATCAAGACATTTGTTAAACTCTAGAAATTTTGAAAGTGTGAACTACCCACTTTTTTCATACTGTGTTCATTTAACTCCGTGTAAATTGCTAAGGCTGTAGCATCAGGCACGTGCTGCAAGCAGTAAATTAAAAATGTGGTACTTGTGGGTGAAACGCATTTGAGAAATCACTCAAAAATTCATTTATAAGTTTCTTAGTCATACCATGAACAGAAATAGTGAAAATGCAAAAAGGTACTGTGGCCTTTATACAATGAATTTATTGCAAAAATGTTGAGTGGGTTTCTGTGCTTCTTTCGAGGCAACTCGTGATAGGAAGTTAATTCCTAGAAATGGTGTTTAGAATGATAGTGCTACTCTTGAGGAAATCAATGCTCATCTTATTTGGCTGTGATAAGAAATATTCTAACAATTGACTGTCCTCTCCTTTCGTATAGTTCTGACTCCCTTCTAGTTACTTTCCATGTATAAAGAAGAAGGAGACAATATGTGCAGCAGTAGGAAAACTCTTCGCTTGACTTCTCTTAGATTACAGTGTCGAGAAGCTCAATATGAGCTGGCAATGTGCTCTTGTGGCCCAGAAGGCCAACCGCATCCTGGGCTGCATCAAGAGGAGCGTGGCCAGCCGGTCGAGAGAGGTGACTCTGCCCCTGTACTCTGCCCTCGTGAGACCTCACCTGGAGTACTGCGTCCAGTTCTGGAGCCCCCAACATAAGAAGGACATGGACCAGTTGGAGAGGGTCCAGAGGAGGGCCACGAAGATGATAAGAGGGCTGGAGCACCTTTCCTATGAGGACAGGCTGAAAGAGTTGGGGCTGTTCAGCCTGGAGAAGAGGAGGCTCCGGGGTGACCTTATAGCGGTCTCCAGTACCTCAAGGGGGCCTACAAGAAAGATGGGGAGAGGCTGTTCAGGAGGGCCTGTTGTGATAGGACAAGGGGTAATGGTTTTAAAATAGAGGGAGGTAGATTTAGATTGGATATTAGGAAAAAATTTTTTACCATGAGAGTTGTAGAACACTGGAACAGGTTGCCCAGAGAGGTGGTGGATGCTCCATCCCTGGAGACGTTCAAGGCCAGGTTGGACGAAGCCCTGAGCAACCTGATCTAGTTGGAGATATCCCTGTTCCTTGCAGGGGGGTTGGACTAGATGACCTTTGAAGGTCCCTTCCAGCCCTAACCATTCTATGATTCTATACTTTCTCCTCTGCTGATTCCAGCAGTTGTCTGAGTCATGAAGTTCCAGTTTGCGTGAACTGATGAACTAATTTTCCTCGAACTTACTGCACATTTGGATTGTTTGTTTTAATAGTAATGATTTTTTGAGAATTTATTTGCCAGCAGAATAATTCTTCCAGTGCCATGACTTTGTTCTGTGATTGCATGGAAAAATCTGTACATTCTTTTAATTCCACAAGAGGGAGTCATATCTTAGTCACAATCAGAATATGAAGAAGAAATACTAACAGCAAATTGCAGCTGTTTTCCGATAGTTTTTGGAGTGAAAGGCTGAGAATAGTGTATGTGTTACATTAGAGTATGGTGTGACTTTGGAAGGCATTTTAAACTTCTCTGGGTACTTAGGAAGCTGAAGCTACCCATTTTCCCTGCTGTCTCTCTCCACATCAGTAACTGTCAGCGTACGTGAGACTTTTGAGCTTGCAAATGACTTCAAAAGCACAATGTTATTGGAATTCCTGCTTCTAGATATGAAATGTTCAAACAAATGCCTGCACTTCCTTCGTTTGGATCACTGTGTGCAGCTGTAGTCATATGTGCTTTATATGTTGGTAACCGTGTTGGGAATTGCTACCTGAAGTATGGGCCACGAGGGGATGGGAGCCTATCCTGCAACACTGAAACTGGGGCTGGAGTCATTCGTTCCTCGTGCTGCTGCTCTCCGGGAAAGGCTTGGGGAAACCCCTGTGAGATGTGTCCTCCAGTAAACAGCAGTAAGGAAATGTTCTTTTATTCTTCCCCCACCCTCTTATTGTAGGAGATGCTAACAAGGGATGGGAAAAGCATTTCAAATATTTTGTTGTGTTGCTATGCATTTATCATTTAAGAAACTTTTTTTTTTTTTTCATGAGGCAGTGTTCTGGCACAGTTGTAAAAGAAAATCTCCCAATGGGATACGGAGATTTCATAATAAAGAACTAGTCAAAACGCAAAGTATGTGCCTTTATAAAGGCACAATATGGAGAAAACCACGTTGTGCCTGCCTTAAGACTAGCTGGGGTTGTGGTAATATTTTAAGCAGAACTCTTAATCCTACTTTTATTTTCTGCTAATGTAATGCACTTGCTTTGTTTACTGTGAATAGGTCAAGAAGAGTAGAAAACCAGCGAGCGTAGGGAAGAAGACTCACTAAAAACACAAATGAAATTTTGCATTTCCGTTGTTATCATTTTATTCTTCATATGACTGACATGCTCTCCTTTGTTACACGTTACTTTAGTGGAATCCAATACTCTCTGTCCAGGAGGAGAAGGATCCCGACCAAATCCATCCCTATTGTATTAGAAGGTGAGTTGATCGTAAACTACCATGATGGCTTATAATTAAAAAAAGTGTCATTTTCAGAGGGAGGTATACAAGAACTGTATTTTCAGAAATCATTACATTTAGTGCAAAGCAAAACCCCTTGCTGATAGGAATTGGAAAACAACATGATGAAAAGGCATACTGTCAAAGAGTATTGAAGAAGTGCAACAATATTTCAGCAGGAGAATAAGCTGATGCACACCTTTTGTGTGCCTCCTTACTTGAATTGGCCTTTGAAATTGGCCGCTGAAGGAGAAGTCATTGATGAAAACTATGGTTTATGAGTGGAAGGTGTAAGTTTCAGGAAATACTCCTTGGACAAAGGAACCCTGGTTCCAATGAGTGTGCAGGAATGAGGAATTAGATGCCAAATTCCTGTAAATGGTAATGGAAATTGAACTCCATGGGCTGATCAAGCTGAAACGTGCTCCTGAAGAGCTATTTAAATGGCAAAGAATGAGCATCTCATCCATGCTTTCATTAAGAGCAATGTAGAAACAAACAAAAATAATCCATGTGACATTTAATGGGTACTAGTTGGCAAAATTTCAAGTGAGTACTGAAACTCTCTTGTTTCTTTTCATTCTGGAATGAAAATACATTGTCTTTTTTTCTCTTTTCAGACATTGATGAATGTCAGGAACTGCCAGGTCTTTGCCAAGGTGGAAATTACATCATTACTTTTGGCAGTGTCCAGTGTGAATGTCTGAAAGGCTACTACCTCAGTGAAGAGACAAGAATCTGTGAAGGTTGAGTCCCTTGAAACCTTGTCTATCATCACAGTGTAGTTATTAGGAAAAACACAATCATTTTTAGCATAAATCGAGAGGTGGATATGGTACCCACACCCTTACCTAAAATCTTCTCTGAAATCATCATCTTTGGCACCAGTGGTATCGTTACTACAAAACTTGAAGTGCATCACTTGAATCCACGAACATTTATTTCTACATGATAGATCTCAGCTCTGTGCATTCAGTAGACTAAGGTGGTTTTTCATGATTCCTGGCTTCTCACTTCTGCACCTTGTATCTCCTGCAAGCTTCACTAGGCTCCCTGTATTTTAAGTGAGAAAAGGTGTGCTCTTGGCAGTGTCTCAGAGTAGCAGTTTCATTTACGCAACGTGAGGTAAAGTTAACATTGATCTTCCTTTTGTGTTTGAGAGTTGTCTGAAGAGTTAGAACCAAACATTGTAGGTAGACCAAAAAATGTAACGAATCTTTCATGGTTTCTCCTAGTTTGGAATGTTGTAAGTCAGCTTCCCCTTCTTCATTCACTTTGTGAGAAAAAAACACTCGTCTCCTTTCAAAACAGAGCCTGTGAATCCTGAGGCTTTGCTAAGCTCAGATGAATGAAGTGACCAAACGAGGTTTGAAATAAAAATTGGATGGGCAAAAAAGTCTTACACTCTAGATACCTTAAATAAGAAGATCCAGGGTTAGAGCAGCAAGACCATGTGATTCTTCAGCTTGCCTATTTCTAAATAGAGTATTTAAAAGGTCATTTCTCAGTGGAGTAGTGAGCCCGTTAACAGAACTGGAAAGTGACAGTAACATTCCTGTGAGAAGAGTGCATGAATGTCTTTCATGGAGCTGATGGGGCACGAGGTGCCCCAGTTTTAGTGGTAAATTAAACAAGTGAATTTATTTAGAATGTTCTCTTGCACTTCACTGGCTGGACTTAATAGAGGTTAGCAGCAATTATTACCCTTCAGCAGCTTTTACAGTAGCTCTTAACCCAAATCTGAGCTCTACTTTCCAAGCTAGCCTTAAATGAAACATTTTTGTAATCTTAGCATAGTTTATTATGGTCATATTTCTCAGAAACATTTGCTAGGACTTGGTTCTCTTTTCCCTTGTTAATAGTAGAGTTTTGGCTTGGTCTCTAAATATTGACGAGTGTGTTGCGCAAACTGGTGTCTGCGGTCCTGGCACCTGCTACAATTGCTTGGGGAGCTACACCTGCCTTTGCCCACCTGAATATCTGCAGGTGAACGGAGGACATAAGTGCATGGGTATGCGACATGTCATCTTTACCAGAACTGTCTGAATAACAGACCAGAGTCTCTGCTTAAAATGTCATTTTAGATGAGGCCAGTCCTACTGGTTCCTTCCTGGTTCAGAAGAGAACTAAACCATCTGAAATACAGATGTTAAATCTTCTCCTTGTCTTTCTCTTGGCAGTATAGCTGCCAATCTACTGCCAGGAGCATCCAGTGCCCCTGCTCCAGGCTGTGCCTTCATGGAGGCCAAGGAGCCCAAGCCGACTCAGAGAGTTGGCCTTTCGTTAGCACTCCTCTTGACAGCTTGGAGAGCCGCAGAGCTCTCTTCCAGACTGTCCCCGTAATTCAAAGGCAATTCGCCCATCCCAGTAGAATCCTTTGGAGGTATTTCTGCTTGTAGAGCTCTAACACGGAAGGAATGCACTATGGAATAAACTAGTAACAAAGCAGGGCTGTACTGGCTGAAGCAGAAGATGCAGCTTTTTCAGGAATTGCTACTTAATGCTTCTGAAGAAGATTAAAACTGCTTCACTAAAACTGATGTTAGTCTGCGTCATACAAACTCAACTATTGTAAAGCAGTGAACTGTAAGTCGTTTATACCATGATGCTTATCCGATCTCATTTTCATTTATTCTGACACGTTCTCAGCTGTGTTTTTCTTAATGCAGTGCCCCTTTAAGTTGCATGATTAAAGTAACTCTACAAACTAATAAGCATTTCCAAACCTCATTTTCGGAACTGTTATGAAGGAGAAAATCGTCCTGCAGAAAGCAAATTACATATTCCAAAATTTGAAAATTACAAGGCAGGTTTTAGGAGGAAACTCGAGTGTGTATAAATCCAGATAAAACCCAGGACACTGCGTGTAACATTTTCTTTTCTGTGTCTGGAGTTAGTATCATGCAGTCACTTGGCAGTAACTGGATGTCTCCAGATGCAGTAGCTGAGGTAATGCTGCAAGTCTGAGAATTATAATACCCTATAAAAAAAGAGTGTTGTTTAGATAAAACATACGCCTTAATGCACTCGAGTGAGAGTTACTTTCCACTAGCTGTCAGCTGCTCCCTTGTTGCTGCTGCATTTGCCTTTTCCACAGAAATGTATAGTGCAACTTGAGTGTGTTTATAATACACTGTCTATACTATGCTGGGACTCACCTCTCTTTGGGGTTTTTTACAGGTATCGATGAGTGCAGTTCCTTCTTCGGTCAGGTGTGCAGAAACGGACGGTGTTTCAATGGAATTGGTTCCTTCAAGTGTTTGTGTAGTGAAGGATGTGAACTTACTCTGGATGGCAAGAACTACACTGGTGTGCATGACACCACATGGAGATGTTAAATAATCCATGCTGAAATAATCCAACTGTCAGCTCCCATCTGGAGGGAAGCACCACAATCTGATTATCTAAGTATAAAACACAGTAGAAGTAAGTGGGTTTTGGAATAGCTGTTGATTGGGAAGATTTAAATGCCTTAGATAAAGGAACTTAGAGAAGAATCCTTCAGTCTTTTTCATGACTAAGCCTGTTTTGTTGCCATAAGAATTATGTGGTTCTAAACCTTTCTTGATTCCATCTGCTCTCCAAAGATACTAACCAGTGTGTGACACTACCTGATTCATGCTCTCCTGGTACCTGTCAAAATTTGGAAGGATCATTCGGATGCATCTGTCCACTAGGAGATGAAGTAAAAAGTGAAAATTGCATTGGTAAGGCAAGTTGTAACTGTTGCTTCTGAACCATTTAAAAATTAGAAAAAGTATCTGGTTCTGATTTGGTGAAAAGTAGTTGAACACTCTGATGTTTGTGAATGTTGCCCGACTTAAAATCATGGTGACAGGGAATCAGTAAGTAGGAAAAGTCTTCAGCAAGAGGTTTCAAAAGGGGAAGGTGAGATATTTTCTGCTGTATTGTACTATATTTTGTATGTTAACTTCTTCACTAATGCAAACAAAAATCTTGACTTTTCGGAAAAAGCAGTGGTTTATCTTTCTTTTGCTTTTCCTTTTTTTTTATTTAAATTCCATTCATAGAACAAACCAGCCTGTGTACTGGGTTTACGTAATGTTCACAGAAAGGTAATTACCGGGAAGCAATGCATGAACTAATCTTCTGGCTTCAGGGGGCTATGAAATTTTAAAATCTTGATAAAATCGTGGAGCTTGTGGGAGCACTTGCTTAAATTAGTTGCTTCTAACAACTGTTTTCTGATTTTGTGTTTTGTGTAATGTCTCTCAAGTGCTCTCACAGGAGGAGGAAGAGGGTCCAGCAGACCTTTCCTCAGTTTGCATGTTCTTGTTTGTTCACATCAGTCTCGTTTAAAGCCTTGAATATCATTCCGGAGCTGAATGTCGCACAAGGAATTAAGATTTGGTGTGGCAGAGAATGAGAAATAAATCCAACTGAGCACTCCCTTTTCCAGCAAAGCAAAGCACAGGACTACTGCGAATTTCCCGGGCATTCAAATTAACTCTGTGGGGACCTTGGCAAGGAAGGCGCGCTCAACTGGCTTTAGGTCGCGAACCTCGAAGCCTTCAGTTTCTGCGTGGTCAGAGGACAGAGTAAGCACCTGTCTCTCCACTGTGACTATATTAAGAAACCTGGTTTTCAGCTCACTGAGGTTGGCTGGTGTGACACGTTCGCCCACGTAAATCCTAATCATAAATGAGCAGCTTGTCCTTGTGTGGACTGAAGAAAACACTGGTGAGGACATAAAGATTTGGCCTGTAGTCACCTAATCTGGTTGGTGCAAGAACTGGTTCACAGGGACCTTATTGAATTTTTGTCTGGAACACTAGGATGTATTTTCTAAGCCCCACAGTTCTCTCATCCTTTTGTATCATGCCACCATGTTCGGTTTGCCTGCCAACTTCGTGGTTTCTTTTGGGGCTGCTGTTCCCATGTTAGAAATTATGTTTGAGACTAATTCAAATCACCTGCAGTTGTAAGATCATGTAGACTTTCAAATGAAAGCTTTTGTTTTTCCAGGAATACCACTGTTTATGGCCACTTGAGTAACTCTCACTCGAGTGCATTAAGGTATATGTTTTATCTAAACAACACTCTTTTTTTATAGGGTATTATAATTCTCAGACTTGCAGCATTACCTCAGCTACTGCATCTGGAGACATCCAGTTACTGCTGAGTGACTGCATGATACTAACTCCGGACACAGAAAAGAAAATGTTACACGCAGTGTCCTGGGTTTTATCTGGATTTATACGCACTCGAGTTTCCTCCTAAAACCTGCCTTGTAATTTTCAAATTTTGGAATATGTAATTTGCTTTCTGCAGGACGATTTTCTCCTTCATAACAGTTCCGAAAATGAGGTTTGGAAATGCTTATTAGTTTGTAGAGTTACTTTAGTCATGCAACTTAAAGGGGCACTGCATTAAGAAAAACACAGATGAGAACGTGTTCTCACGAGAGAAATTTACACCAATTCCCATAAAAGTTATGTATGACTGGAGTCACTCGAACTCCACCTAAAAGATATGAAAAAAGTATAAAATGGCAGCAAACAAAGGGGATGTTAGGGAGAAGCCCCCCCCGTCAGAACGTCTGGGATCAGTTGACGGGCTGAACCTCTCTTCTCCCCCCCATAGGGACGCCTATTGGGTAAGAACTCTGTGTTATTTGCAATTACTTATTTACTTACTAACATCTTGCTAGCTATTTAGTATAATCACTGACAGTAATTGTTTTATATTATCACTGCAGTATTTCAATTAGAGTTGTTTTTGTAGTCAGTCACTATCACCGGCTATCCTCGAACCTGTATTCTGTCACAAATTAAATATATATGTATGTTTCCGGAAACTTTTGAATTATTATAAGGAGTTGGCCCATAGTACTACTAGTGACGATCGCTAATAAGTGGGCGAATCACCCTCCGATTCACTGGGCTGCCAAGGGAAGGCAGGGGGAGTCGGACCCAAGGGTCTCGCCGAACACCACTGTTTATGGCCACCTGAGTATCCTGACAGAATCTCTTGATGTTTTTGACAGAATCAGTGACTGCCAAAGAGATTTTTGCCCAACTTGAGTCAAAGGGACTGACTTTACATTCTTTTCTTCATTCTGCCATGTGTCCAGAAAATTTGCAGCTAAAGTTCCTAGAAAATGCCGAGATAATCACGTTTTGAAAATCACATGCGATTTTACTAATACTTTCATTAATAGTGTGACAGCTCTTGCAACATACGGTCCTCATTATTTTCTGTTGGTCTTATGTGCAAACAGGTTTGTAAGAATTCATTGCGTCTGTCTGTAATGTGAAGGTTGACGATGGCTGGATTATTTTTTGAGCTCAGGGTGATCATATGCAGAAGAAACTGAAACAGATGGGAGCCACAGAAAAATCCGTAGTATTCACCTGCCCATGTAATGAGAGGACAGGACTCGTTTACTTCAGCAGTCTGGCTAGTCACCTGTTTCTCATGGCCACAAAAAGAGTTTCTTCCACTAGTCCCAAGCCACCCGTTAGAGTAATAGTTGGTACTTCAGAAGAGCAGTTTTTCCATCCCATTAATGCAGCTGAATTGCTGAGCTTTGTATATTAGGAACTGCCACACTAACTGGGAAATTAATTTCCTTTTTTTCACTGAAATAAGATGGCTTAAAATTCTCCACATAGTAAGAGCCTGTCCATGGGAAGCTACTGCAGAGTTTGATAATACACCAGCTTATGCTACAGTGGTTTGTTCTTGTGCTATACCTTCCGAAAATGGGGCTCAATGTAATATTTTTCAGAATGAACATCACATTCCTACCTTGACTTCTTCCATCGCTCCACTGATATTTTCTTCTTGTAGACACTCGCCAGAGCTTCTGTTTCACTCACTGTGAGAGTGGGAAATGCTCAGTGCCAAAGGCCTTCAACAGCACAAAGGCAAAGTGTTGCTGCAGGAAAACGCCAGGAGAAGGATGGGGTGATCCTTGTGAGCTCTGTCCAAAGGAAGAAGGTACACATCAAGATTTAAAATAAAGCCTTTTTAGGTGGGAGAAAAGGAAGACCACATCTGTGTTATACTTTTTTGATCATTAGAAGGAGAGAGTTTTTTGACATTCGCTCTTAAAGGCCTTTTCTAGAGCCTTTTCAGGTCAACAAAAGGAACAAAATTAAATAGTAGAAACCACAGAAACAGAGAAAGACTGAGTTCTTGGGTTTGCTCTGTAGAGAAACAAACTAGTAGCCTCCATCTGTAGATCTAGCCTGCTTCAGGCAACAGAGAAGAGCAAAATGGAACTGTGCCAAGAATCCCTGAAGTAATGGACAGTTTTCAGTTCTTGGTTTTCTCCAAGTACAGAAGGGGGAGGGCACCAAGCATGGGCACACGGAAGCTCAGTGAGTTCTAGTGCTGCTTCCCTGACCTAGAGACAGTGTTATCTGTGCGTCTGGCCAGACAGCGCAATGACCGCGATTTAAACAGTTGGCAGTTTTGAAAAATGTGATACGGAAGATTTTTCGATGGCTTTAACCGTCTGTCGTGGTTTGCTCTCTCACTCACTCTTTTTTTAAAAAACATACCTCTACAGTTGCTTTTCAGGACCTATGTCCATATGGTCATGGATCTATTCCTGGAATGGATGATACACATGAAGGTAGGTATTCTTTTTCCTGATAATTAAAAAAAATATATTTATACTTAAAACCAGACTTCGATATTACATACAGGATGTGAATGCTTAGTCCCCACAGCCCCGGGTGACAGGAGGCTGACCTTTAATAAATGTGGGCCCATTATGAAATGATAGTTAAAAGATTCCCAATTGCAAGGCTAGAGACAAACAGAACAGGTCACTTAGTTTTTCAAAATGCTTTTTTAAAGCTTGACACAGGAATGCAGCAGCTAAGTGGTTGCTAATATCTTGCTGCTTTTTAGATGTCACTGAATGCCTTGAAAGCCGAGGGATTTGCTCAGACGGTCACAGCATCATTACTGACGGATCGTTCCGCTGTGAGTGCCCCATGGGATACAACGTAGATTACACTGGAGTACATTGCATCGGTGTGCCCATCTTTCATGAATCCTAAGAATTTTAACACCGGAATTTAAAACACAATTTGAAACGTTTCCCAGTTCTCTGCCGTTTGCATTTATTCATTATATGCAGGAATATAATGAACTAGGAGGAATAAAAGTTTCTCTGCTTGAAATATGTCATTGAAAAAGAAGTCCTGAATTGATTTAAGCAGTATTTTCAGTTTATCACAGGATTTTCCAGGCTCCCATGTTGTGGTATGTTACATTATTCAGCTGTTTGTTGTAAAGGGGGTGGGAGGAGGGGGAGGCAGGGAAAAGTAACTGTTGAGCCCCCAGAATATCCTCATCAATAGTACACTAGCCGTGGCAAAAATGCCTGGATTTGCAGAGCAGTTTTCGTCACTTGGACAGAGCAGTTAAGAACTGACCCTCTCCTCACAGTTACAGTAACAAGTGAGTTATACTGAAGGTAATAAACTGAAGATGACTAACAACTTTCCACAGTTTACTCTTCATATACAACAGCTGAGGATATAGGGAAAATAGGATGTAAACTAGGGGATGCATCCCTACAGAGTGGGTTTAGCATCCACTTAGGGATCTGTTGTCCAGTACAGTCTTGAATCTGCTGATATTAACTGCCTCTGCAGCCTCTTGTGGCAGCAAGATCCAGAATGTCACTGCTCTCCCTACTTAGAGAAGTATTTTCTCTCATCTGTTTTAAACTAATCCACTGTGAGGGTGACACAAGTACCTCTTATTTTCATAGTGTGGGATTTGTGTATAACCATTCTACTGTCATTGGATGTTGACCAGGATGCTTCCTACAAATTGTGTGGTTTATGAATCATAATTAGTTTGCTTTCTGAAGCAAGAATTCTTTTTTTTTAGAGTTGGAAAAAAAGCTCATATCTCTCATAACACAAAAATACATTAAAAAAATGTCATATAATAAAAATCTGAAATAAGCCTGTCCCAACTTGTCATTCTAAGCTCAAGTAGTTCCATACTTAAGCTTTATTATTTTTCAGCAGAGCTTTGTTCAGTTTTCTCTGGCTACTCAAAACCAAACAACCACAAGTTTCTGGTTTGAATGATTACATTTCTGATACTTTTTAGCTGACAAGAGAAGCACAGGTCTAAGAAAACCTTCTTGGTGGTTGTTTTAAAACTTAGTGGAGAATGATCACTTTGTTCCGTTCTGTGCAGATATGAACAAGTGTGCTCAGTATCCCTTGCTGCGTGCTGTTCGTTGTAGCAACACTTGCGGTTTCTGTGAATGCGCACGTCCAGTTGGCTGTGAACCAAGAGAAGACCAGAAGATGGACAAAGGTAATGACTGACTTCTAGACTTTTCCTGCGACTTCCTTCACTCTGTGCTGGCCAAAGCATAATCCAAATGTTGCTCTGCTGCAAGTGTTTTCTGCCGCTTCTTATACGTTGCAAAGAACACACAAGATTGAAGCTTTCGTCTTAGGGCGCAGTCCATAAGGAATGGAATAGGATTGCGTTCCTAGGAAAGTCCTTTTCAGACTTAATCAGTTGTAGATTTTCCAATTTTGCAAATATTACACTGAATAATTAATGCATTCGATGAGTCTGATATATTTTCTTATCACAATTTGCTTGATTATTTTTATTATACTTTTGTAAAGATGAAAATGAATGCCGCACCAAGCCAGGTATCTGTGAAAATGGTTGTTGCATGAACGTTCTTGGGAGCTACAGATAGGAATGTAGTGAAGGATTCCTGTCAAGACCATCAGGAATTGGGTGTCTTGGTAAGTGCCCCTTTGGTATACATTTCATCTTACGTTAAAATATAAAAGATGCAGAGTGTAAATTAGGCTTCTGGGTATGTAACAACTCTCGTATCTACAGAAATTAAATAATGATCCTTATTAATTCACCAGTGATACGATAGTAAATAATGACAGGAATAAGGAGCATCTAGAGAATGTCAGCTGAGTCTAGCAATCAGGGGCCTCACACAGAAGTGTCTAAATTCCACAGGACATAAATATGGTACTGAGCAACACTATCCAGACAAAAAGAGGTATTTTTAAAGAAGAAACAGAATTTAGTTAGCTCAGGTAGATCCAAAACTGAGATGCAGCGCAAAAAAGTGTTTGCATATTCAGAATAGGATCTTAAGCACCACAGTACTGCAGCTAGGTATCTGAATTTTCTGTACCTTCAATTCAAAAAATTGCAAGATATATTAAAAAGTTTTGAGGCAGACCTTCACATTAAATGCTGATGAAGGGTTTTATATTCGTCAACCTATATTTTCTTTTTGGTGTGTTCAAACTTGTCATTTGCTCTATAAAATTAATTGTTCTGGTTTTAGAAATGGAATAGAACTGAAAAGCCTTACTTTTTCATGATCAGTGTTCACGTGCAGATACTTCACAGTGTTTTACAATACTGAAACTGTGTATTTATTAGTCTTCTTGTATCAAAAACACTTGTGTAATATCTTTTGTAAGTAGCATAAAACCAGCTCCCTGTAAATTGTCATCAGTAGTGCGCTGACTTCATGGCAGAGCAATAACATTGGAAGTGCAGGATATTTCCTAAGGATTAAGACCAGATGGGCAGAGGATGCTGTAGACTGTTAACCCCAGCCAGTCATTAATGCCAAGGAAATACCCTGCTTGGAGCTCCTTGTTGCTTTCTTATATTTAATGTACAATTTTCTTATTATTTTCTGAAAATTACGCTTTGGGTTAGTTTGCTCAGTGCTGCTTTTCCTTTAGGGCTTCCTGGGTCAGATATTACAATGAAAGACGAGTCTGGCAGAAACAAAGCATTTCTTCAGAATTAAAGCACAAACATTAAGTCTTGAATTACATTATTTTAAATACATTGTGCAAACCTTTATATTCCGTTCACACTGAAAGTTATTCCACATCTCAGACCGGGGACAAAGCATTATATGTTCTTCAAATCACAGTGTGCAGAAAGACCTGCACAATATACCTATCTAGGAGAACAGAAATCTGCTGAGTGTTGCAGATCACTACAGCAAACATGCTGTCTCACACAACCGACACTTTCGGTGAGGACAGCTTGTTTGATGTAAACAGGAAGTTACTGGGCACTTAAAGTAAGTAAGCAGATTCTGCTCCTCGTAATGCAAAAGAGAAGGTCAGCTGGGTGTTGATACAAACACTCTTTCTGAGCGATCTGAGGGATTTTCACTTTCAGCTTGAAGAGGAAATAAATACAATCTTTCACTTAAAAACATAAGCGTCTGTCAGAGCGTAGTTGACAATGTCTCCATTTTAACTAACAGGTAAGACAGGTGACATGGCCTATTTGGAAGGTACCATCTCTGCAAAATTTAGCATTTCTATTAGCACTGAAAGCTGGGATCTCTGCTCTCCTCAGCTGCCTGTTCAAAGGAACTTAATAACTGAAGTTTTGCTCTTTCATGATTAACACGTATTAACCAAAAGGTTTAAAAATTAAGGAAAATAGAATTAGAAAGGGACAGATCGTCAGTAAGGCCATAAAAATCTTTTTTTTTTTTCCCTCCAACAGAAACCAGGACCGCCTCTGAAAAAGTACTGAGTTGCACAGGTACTTTTAAGTGCTAAGGATTTTGTCATTTAAACCACATCAGGATAATTACAGAGGATCAGACATGCTCTTTTGGCCGGTAAAACAAACTTCCAACTCCACTCCAAGTAAACCACTTCCAACTCCACTCCAAATGCAAGCCAAACACAGGCAGCCTACGTGGAAGCTCGGTTTGGCCCGAAGCCTGTTTTACTCTCAATCAAGCTCAGCAGGTATGCCCCAGGGCACAACTTTCCTAGAAGTAAAGCTGGTATCCAACTCATGCAGGTACTGAACGTTAGGGATGTCTGGAATCCACTCAGAATGCCAACGGATTATCAGAAGACACAACAAATCGGAAAGGCTAAGTCAAAATAGACTTCACAGACTGGTTGCTAATAATCTTCTAGTGCTTGCATGCGTTGACAGAGAGCCAGAATAATATATCCAATGCTCGATGGATCACATTTATCTCCTACTCCTTCTCGATCTCTCCAGTTCTTCCTTACAGATAATTGCCAAGGGTTTTGCTTGGCTGAAGTTTTGCAGACCATGTGTCAGATGGCTTCAAGCAGCCGGAATCTTGTCACTAAATCTGAGTGCTGCTGTGATGGAGGCCGGGGCTGAGGTAACCAGCGTGAGCTCTGTCCGCTCCCTGGAACCACTCAGCATGAGAAACTCTGCCCACGTGGACCAGGCTATACTACAGATGGAAGAGGTATTTGCAGGGCTGAAAAGAGGCAGAAAAAGGGAAAAGAATATGCCCACACATTTAAGAAAATGCAGAATTCTCTTTGACGTTCCTTCGAAGAATTTCCTGCGAAACAACCGGGCTTGATTTTTCAAATGCTACTGAGAGATTAGAAATTAAAAACACTTTTGAACAGTAGCTGCAACCAGAATACTCACAGCTGTCCAGAATTTTCAGGGTTGGGATCTAAAACAGGAGGTACCAACCAGTAACCGAAAGCTAGAAATGATTCCAAAGCTCTTACATGCTGAGTAGTTGCATACATGGCAAAGGCAACAAGAGTTGTTCTAACAGCCTCACTGAATGCTCTGCAGTTACTATTGCCACACAGGAGGCAGGAGCTAACAGATGTTTTTAAATTGTGGTGAAAATTTTTTGACGTTGTCTAACTGCTTGTAAGAAAATTCACTTCTATGAGTTTTGTGTTCTGAGTGAGCAGAACTGGAACCGGATCACCCAGTGAAATAGCAGGAAGGTTTTGACACAGAAAACAATAATGAAAGTTTGAAGGATGTTTGACGTGGAGCTCAGATCCATTTTTGAAGAGAAAGAAAGGATAAAGTTCCTATCAGAAGCATGATGATGAGGAACTGCAAAAATGGAAGAGAAGAAAAAAGTCGAATTTAAAACTGAAAGGTGACATAGTTAATATTTTCTGTACAGACATTGATGAATGTAAGGTCATGCCAAACCTGTGTAGAAATGGACAGTGCAGTAACACCGTGGGCTCCTTCCGAAGCTTTTGCAAAGTTGGCTGTACCACTGCCATAAGCAGCACATCTTGTGTTGGTAAGATTCAGCCTCTTAATCCTCAGTTGTTTTTTTAATTGGTACATGATGACGTATCAACCTCTGTAAACCTTTGTATCAAAGCAGTTTTTTCCCTTTCTCTCTTTTATCTCTTTCTTTTCCTGATACACGCTTCTATTTTTGTATTGCTAAAGTAGAAGCGTTTCGGTTGCAGTTGTGTAACCTTTTTGATTGACAAACCAGATCATTACTTCGTGGTCTACATTTTCCCACTTTCCTGTTGGTTGACACATGGAAGTATACCATAGTATGCCCAAAAATAAATGCTTAGTCCTTAGGTGAAAATAAAAATGCCACTCTTACTATCGTACTCTCTACTCTTTCAAGACACTCTCTTTGTTACTGTAGTGGCAACGCCATCGAAACTCCACAGCAACACATCCATAGAGAAAGAAATAGGAACTCTGAACAAATGTGAATTGGGGACTTTTTCTACAGACCTTTATCTCTTAAACATAGTGCTGTTTGGAAAACACCCTTCAAAGCCAGAGAAAGAAATCAGTACAAGAAATACTTAACAGTTTCTCTCTTTAGATCTTGATGAGTGCTCCCAGTCTCCTGGGACAAGTGCAATTTTGTCTGCAAGAACTCAGAAGGGAACTACCAGTGCTCACGTCCTCGGGGCTACATCCTTCAAGAAGATGGAAAGACATGTAAAGGTAAAGAAAGTTATACACAGTAACTGTTAATTTTGTTGCATCTTGACATAAAAGGAAATAGTTTTGAAGGGTGTTATTTTGACCAAGTTAGACTAAACATCCCTCTGTTTTGTTGACTTTTCTTAAGACAGCAACATCTCTTACTTTCAGAGCTTGATGAACGTCAAACCAAATGACACAGTTTCTCTGTGTCAACACCCTTGGAGGCTTCACATGCAAATGTCCACCCAGTTTTATGCAACATCATGCAGCTTGTATTGGTAAGAAAAACATTTGTTGTCTTGCATCAGTTTTTCTATAAGAACAACAGTTGTACATGTATAATACGTGTTATTATATTCTAAGTATAACCACATGGAGACAAAGGGGTGAAGTATTAAGATCTGATTTAAAATGTAGTTAAACAAAACCAGATTGCATTTTCTTTTGTAATAGATACAGATGTCTTTAGATCTTAAGCACGTGTATGAATCTTGCCCACTGAAACTGTTTTAGTTCAGCTAATACGGAAGTGCAGCATTTTTCCACCCTCAGCAAATTACATACCTGGTCTTTTGCACTCAACTGAATTACAACTCGCACTTGCAATTTATTAATTTCTCATAGCTCTGCATGAGTCGTCAGCTTATCTGACGTTTAAATTTGAAAAGCTACGTTTTCAACATAAACCTCTGTGGATTTCAGTCTTTTAAGAAACGTTATCTGAACGTGTCTAAAATCGTGCCAGAAGGTGTATCAAGCACCTTCTCTTTCCTCTGCATTTTTAAGATAACAATGAATGTGGTTCTCAGCCATCGCTTTGTGGATCAAAAGGAATTTGCCAGAACACTCCTGGAAGTTTTACCTGTGAATGTCAAAGGGGATTTTCTCTGGATTCAACTGGGTTAAACTGTGACGGTAACTAGAGGAGGTCAAAGTTGTTATGGTGCAAGTCCTTACTTCTGTGTCTAGTGAATCCTACGATGTCAAAGACAGATAAAACAGAGCAGCAGCCATAGTAAAAGTAAATACCAAAAAGAAATAGGAATGTATTTGCATAATTTTAAGCATAATTGTATGTAAGAATATACTGCCTAAGCAATTGGCACATAAATTAGAGAAAAAAGTTACTTTTTAGCTGAACGCTTGGCAACAGTTTCCAGGCTGCCATTTCGACTTGACATAGGTATATGCATCTAAAAGTCTGGTTGTTTCTTCTTTTTCATTTTCATGCAGTCTAAAGAGAATCTCTCTACAATTTTTACAAATACAAATTATGCAGTCTAAACAGAATCTACTATTTTTACAAATACAAATTATACTGTTGAGCTTCATCTCTCTCGGTTGGCCCAAAAGGGAGCTCCAGTCAGGAAATCTCTATTTAAGAACTCCAGATTATTCAGTGGGCCTGAGTTATTGGGCAATGAAGAATTTAAAAGGCAGTACTGCAGCCATCTGGCTGCTGAGCATTAGAAATGCAGAGGTATACGTGCACAAATTTATGACATCTCAAAATGTCAGCTGTCTTGATGCAGCATTTAAAACAGGAATGGATATCCAGAGCCTGTTTCTAGAGTAACAGTGCAGAATATACACAGCCAGAAGTTTTAGAAAGCATTCTTTTCTGTCAGATTATTGTGTTCTCAAAAATGAGATGCGTCCTTATTGTGTACTTTACACACCACCTATGAAACAAAACACTCAAGCGTATATAGCAAAGCATTCACGAGATACGTACGCAAGTAGCACATCAGAACTGCTCTGTATGTCATGACTGATGAAACGACAGCTTTGCGTTCCCGGCACGATGGTGTTCTGTACCTCAGGCTTTGGGACGTCACAGTTCCTTTAAATTTGTTTCAGTCTGTGAACAAGTAAAGTGTAACACTACTGTAACAGTAGAGTCTGTGATGCTGTGCATGATTTTTATTTTCTACTAGAGCCGTATGCTGTACCTGACACATTAGGCTGCCTGCAATCCACTTCTTAAGTAAGCACTTACATCCAAATTTTGTATTTATTCCTCATATTGAAACACTTCAATATGCTCTAGGAAACTGAAAGCTTAGTCCTACATAGGTTTGAAAACCAAATTAAGAAAACATTCAGATTCTAAACATTACATCAAAGCAACATCATGTGGGATTGCCAGGACTAGTGTTTCTTACTCCAAATCTCAGCAATGTAAAGGCTCAAAAGCTCCAACTGGATTATTGATAGATAGAACACTACCTTAATTGACTTTCAGTCTTTCCAAAAGTCCAACCCGAATGGTGCTTCCATCTTGCAGCAGTATTCCTCTGTCATAAATACTGGTGTTTCAATGATTATGATCAAAGTGAGTAACGTGTTTGGCAACACGTGTAATCGTGTGTTCTTTCATGTTCTACTTCTCTCCCAATTGCAAAGATGTGGATGAATGTGATGGAAACCACAGGTGCCAGCATGGCTGTCAAAACATCCTGGGTGGATACAGATGTGGATGCCCACAAGGATGTATTCAGCATTACCAGTGGAATCAATGTGTTGGTAAGGCGGACAGCAGAGAATCCATTTAAACAACAGAGGTGTCACAGTGTTTATAGTGACAAGTGCCAGGCCAGGACAAGAACGGGCAGGACAAAGGGTGGGTATGCAGACACAAATCTTTTTTTCCTCTCTGCCCCTCCTTCCATACACTTATTACTCTGAACATAAATCAGTGACAAAAGGTAACAAGAAAACAACCTCAAACCAAATCACTCGTACTGACTGGAGAAGTCATTTTCTCTGTATCTTATTCAACAAGTAGGTGAAGATGATACTTCCTTTTCTCTTTCATTGTGGTTGGCTGATCAGATTCTTTCCTCTCCCAGAGCCTGCAGGTTTCCACTACAAGCATGTACTAAGTTTTCCCCATTGCTAGATGCCCAGGAACACTGTCATGGTTGGAGTATGACTGGAGTTCCCAGCTCATTTCTCTGCTGTGGACCTTATATGGTAGGAGTGCACCCTGCCAGGGGAAAGAGGAACCCTAAGCAAAACAGGAGACATGCTTTGAAGGAAGGGGGAGCATTAAGTCAAAATAAGGTTAACAGAAACAGTATCCTAAAGTACCTTTACAACCTAGCGATGTGTGTTTGGGACCTTTGCCAATGGGATTTTTCATCAGAAACCAAGTCTCTACGGGATAATGAGGTCAAGGATGTAGCAGAGCCCTGAGACTTACAGATACGCTGATTTGTTAGCTACGTCATGCTTGGCTGATGTCTATTAGATTAGAAGATACCAGTATACTTTTGTTTGCTTACTAGATGAAAATGAATGCTCCAGCCCTCACGTGTGTGGTTCTGCTTCTTGCTACAACACACTTGGAAGTTACGAGTGTGCCTGCCCATCTGGATTTTCATCTGACCAATTCTCCAGTGCATGCCATGATGTGAAGGAGTGTTCTTCTTCCAAGAAGCCCTGCAATTACGGTTGTCCCAACACTGGAGGTGGTTACCTTTGTGGCTGTGCACCTGGCTATTACAGAGTTGGACAAGGGTGAGTATCACCACGCAGTCAGTCATTCCAAGGCATATTCAGAAGGCTGTAAAAAGGCTGGACTCTAGCCAGACTGCAGAGCAAAGGTGTAAATGAGGGACAGCCTTCTAAGTCGTCCTTTCTACTCCCTTTGCGCACAATATCCATAAGCTAGAAAAAAAGACAGGTCTGTACATGCAGCATGACACTCATTTTAAATCTAGTATATAAGCAGCATTAAACAATTAGTTCTACTTTCTCCCCCAGTATCAGCACGAGATTTCCTTCACCACCTTGCTCAGTGAGGACTGTTACTGCATAAGGATGGGTGCCGTCTGTACTGAGATAATTAAGGGTTTTAAGCCACCGTGATCAACCCAGAACATTAAACACAAATTAACATTGTGCTGGTACAGAGCAATGGCTAAATTCTTCCATTCCAAAGTTCAGGGCAGACTGATTTGTCCTGTTTCTTGGTAAAACTTGAAAATGAAAATGAGAAAAGCCTACAGGCCTTCAGCCAGTGGTTGTATTTCATTCAGTATGCCACACTAGTGTGATGAAAATGAATGCACCGACGACCTCCTGATGAGGAAAGGGAAAGGAAGGGGATACAGACACTGTGGTACAGATTACGTGCACTCACTTTCCATTTAACAGTACAGTTCATAAAACTGCAAGAAGTAACTAAACCATATGTTTTCATTCAGCAGCCACTGTGTCTCAGGGACGGGGTTGAACAAAGGCCAGTACCTGCCCCTGGATGGAGATGCTGAAGAAGAGAATGCTTTGTCACCTGCAGCATGTTACGAATGCAAAATCAATGGCTGTTCCAAAAAAGACAACAGGAAGAAGAGAAGTGCTAATGACACTGTACGTACCACGATAAATAAGCACTGTAATGTACTTTGACGTATTTTCAGGGATACCATACTCAACACTATCAGTAAACGGAGGGAATATTTTAACAGGCCACATTCAATGGCAAAAATCTTTTTTCCCCTGCCTCAGGGGTTTTCACACTTGGGTGCTATTGGCAAGAACAATGTGACAATCAGAAAGACAGCAACAATTACGAACGGGTGAAGTTTTTAAATCTTTTGAAGAATCCTTTGTAGTGCAAGATGTGGTCTTGTTCCTCAAAATATATCAGGGAAATACTTTTCCTGTAATTACAGGGAGCTAGGAAACTGGTAGTGTCTGCATCTGTTTTGCTGTCAGGAGGAGACTGGACACCATTTTATAGTCTGGGACAGCTAAATAGATCTTCTTGCAGAGCATTCAGTCTACATGTCTACTCCGTGATTGCTCACAGTCGTGAGGAACTAAAATCCGTGACGTAGCTGATGCACTTCAGTCCAATATTTGCAGAATTGCTGAGTGTATTAGAGAACTACACTTTAGACTTATTTTTTTTCTTGCTGCATTTTGTAGGCTTATAAAAATAAGTTATGGGATTCTCATAAAAGGACAGCCCTACTAATTTCCATATTTTGATGCTTTTTTTCAAAAGTTAGAAGAATATCCCTGTGTATCTGTTATCTGCCTTATCTGTCTGATAGGGTGTTGCCTTGTAGCTTTGGCACTGGTCTTGAAATCTGCAGTAATGGGAAACTGATTCCATTTAGAGGTGGGGACACACACATATTTATCTTCAGTAGTACAAGAACTGTCTAGTGCCAACAGGCAAAATGCAAACCCTCAACTAAAATGGTAAGGTGTCCTAGCTGCGTGAGTTACCCTGAAAGAACGGGGAGACAAGTCTCCTTTGTAAAAGAGCAAGGACATCAAACAATCCAGAAGCTGCAGCCTTAGTACATACTACTTTGCATGATGCCATCAAAGCCAGTTCTTGTATTGGCAAAGTTTCTAAAAAAGCCAGTAATTCTATAATTTCTGCTCTAAAGGAAGTGGTGTTAAGTGTTGACACTTGAAATCTAAATGTTTGGTTTCCACACACACATTCACATTTCCCACAACTCTCCCTTTTCCCTCCCCACTGTCACTCCTGTCAACCCACCACAGAAATACTTGGAAGTTTTGAAAAGCATTTTGTCTATTGCACAGTTACTTTCATATCTAGTTCATAACTGTTATATCTTGTTATTACCTTTTCTTAACAGCATTAACCTTTTCAGTTTCTAGTAGTAGAACTACCTGAGCAGTAAAAGTGAAAGGTTTCACATCCATAAAACTGTGTGAAAAAAGAAATAATCATCTCATCACTAATGACATCTATGGGGTGTGTATTTAAAACACTGCAATTCTTGCTCCAGTCCACAGATTTTCCATGTTTTCACCACCACATGTTTTAGGAAGTTGTCTGCTCCAGTATTCACTCAAGACTCCTCCCAGGTAGATCCCAGAGTTGTTGACCTCTTCTTTAGACTCTTGGTGTCCTCTGTGGCAGCCCCAGACTCCTCCAGGGAAGATACCAAACAAGATATTTCATCTTTAGGGGAAGCTCTCTGCTCCAGGATCCACCCGAGATTCCTCCCAGGCAGATCCCAGAGTTTTTGGCCTCCTCTTTAGAATCTTGTTGTCCTGTGTAGCAGCCCCAGACTCCTCCAGGGAAGATACCAAACGAGATTTTTCATCTTTAGCGGAAGCTGTCTGCTCCAGGATCCACCTCAGACTCATCCCAGACAGATCCCAGAGTTTTTGACCACTTCTTTAGGCTCTTGCTATCCCAGATATCAGCCGCAGATTCCTTCAGGGAAGCTCCCTGATAAGATTTGTCACTTTTAGGGGAAGCTGTCTGCTCCAGGATCCACCTCAGACTCCTCCCAGGCAGATCCCAGAATTTTTGACCTCTTCTTTAGACTCTTGGTGTCCTGCGTATCAGCCGCAGATTCCTCCAGGGAAGCTACCAGATAAGATTTTTCACTTTTAGGGGGAGCTCTCTGCTCCTGGATCCAGCTGAGACTCCTCCCAGACAGATCCCAGAGTTTCTGACCGCTTCCTTGGACTCTTGATATCCTGGGTTGCAGCCCCAGACTCCTCCAGGGAAGCTACCCAAGAAAATTTGTCAGCGTTCCAGGAAGCTGTCTGCTCCAGTATCCACCTGAGACTCCTCCCAGGCAGATCCCGGTGGCTTTGACCACTTCTTTAAGCTCTTTATATCCTGGGTAGCAGCCCCAGACTGCTCCAGGGAAGCTACCAAAAGAGGTTTTTCAGCTTTAGGGGAAGCTGTCTGCTCCAGGATCCACCTGAGACTCCTCCCAGGCAGATCCCAGAGTTTCTGACCTCTTCCTTAGACTCTTGATATCCTGTGTAGCAGCCCCAGACTCCTCCAGGGAAGCTACCCAATAGGATTTTTCAGCTTTAGTGTAAGCTGTCTGCTCCAGGATCCACCCGAGACTCGTTCCAGGCACATCCCAGACGTTTTGACCTCTTCCTTAGACTCTTCATATCCTGGGTTGCAGCCCCAGACTCCTCCAGGGAAGCTACCCAAGAAAATTTGTCAGCGTTCCAGGAAGCTGTCTGCTCCAGTATCCACCTGAGACTCCTCCCAGGCAGATCCCGGTGGTTTTGACCACTTCTTTAAGCTCTTTATATCTTGGGTAGCAGCCCCAGACTGCTCCAGGGAAGGTACCAAAAGAGATTTTTCAGCTTTAGGGGAAGCTGTCTGATCCAGTATCTACCTGAGACTCCTCCCAGGCAGATCCCAGAGTTTTTGACCACTTCTTTACACTCTTGGTATCCCAGGTAGCAGCCCCAGATTTCTCCAGGGAAGCTACCTGATAGCAATTTTCAGCTTTAGAGGGATCTGTCTTCTCCAGAATCCAACCGAGTTTCCTACAAGGCAGATTCCAGAGGTTTTGTTTTCTTCTTTAGACTCTTGGTATCCTGTGTAGTAGCCCCAGACTCCTCCAGGGAAGCTACCAAAAGAGATTTTTCTGCTTTAGGGGAAGCTGTCTGATCCAGTATCTACCTGAGACTCCTCCCAGGCAGATTCCAGAGTTTTTGACCTCTTCTTTTGACACTTGGTGTCCTGTGTAGCCACCCCAGACTCCTCCAGGGAAGCTACCAAACAAGGTTTTTCATCTTTAGCGGAAGCTGTCTGCTCCAGTATCACCCAGAGACTCCTCCTAGGCTGATCCCAGAGGTTTTGACCTCTTCTTTAGACTATTGGTGTCCTGGGTATAAGCCCCAGACTTCTCCAGGGAAGCTATCCAAAAAGATTTTTCTGGTTTTAGGAAGCTCTCTGCTCTAGGATCCACGCAAGACTCCTGCCAGGCAGATTCCAGAGTTTTTGACCTCTTCTTTAGAGCCTTGGTATCCTGGGTAGGAGCCCCAGACTCCTCCAGGGAAGCTACCTGATAAGATTTTTCAGCTTTACGGGAAGCTGTCTGCCATCTTTTCTTGGAATAGTCTCTCTTGGTTGTCTCCTTCCTGAACCCTCTCCTTCTCTTTTTGTAGGAATTGTATTCCCATCACCTGGAAGGGCAACAGAAAGAATGTTTTAGCCGCTTGTCGGTAAGCGCAGTGTGTGACACCACATACCTGCATAAATGGGGATAAAATGAATGAAGTGTTTTTCTGCTCTTTGAAACATTCTGGCTTTTCTTGTCAGTAGATTAAACAAGAGGAGAGGAGGGGCAACCTACATAAGAGTTTCTCTCTGTAACAGTAATTGTGATAGTGGCAAACATGGTCCTAGATGATGACAAGTACTTACCTCCCTGCAAACCTCGCTCGGTGCCTTCCAAGGGCAGCAGCTCCTTTTCTTGAGGTGAAGACACAGGTTTTGTTGTTGGTGTTTGGGAGGGTGCCGAATCCTGTAATACTCTCCTAAGTATAGTCCCAGAGGGGAAAAAAAACCACAAATTTTACTATAGAGGCAGCACTGCTGTTTAGGAAAGAGTGACTGAATTAATATTTACCAGATTTGTAGCATATTTCCTTTATCGCTCTTTCCTCTTCCAGATCCTCAGGAGTCTTATGCATGCCGTTAGAAAGAGATGGAGGAAATATTTTTCAAAGATGACAAGGTATGTATACAAAGACCTTCGGCAATTGTTAAGAGTCAAATAATGAATTTCATTTTGGTCACAAGTGTTTTTTTTTTCTGACTGCAACCTCTGGTTCTGTACAGAAAAATGATTCCGTAGTACTAGGTATTTCCAAGTGCAATGGAATTGCAGTTACAACACCTGTGAAAAAGCTACTGTTTATAGATTAGAAATGATTCAAAATAGTCCAAAAATCTTCAGTACTCGTTTTCAAAATAATCCTTCTTTACACCCAAAAGGAAATCTTCTGAGTGAACATGTCACCAGGGAGTGCTTGTCACAAAACCTCTGCCCAGAGGGACTCTCCTGTAATGTCTGCCGGCAGAGCTGGTGAAGGGACTGCTCCTTCTGTGTCTCAGTTAAGGCTACTGAGATGAGCAAAGCCCTGCTTTTTATATTCTTTAAGTTAATGTGCCTTGCTCAGACTGCAGCTGAGTGAGGAAGCGCCAAGAGGCCACCCTGCCTGCCAGCCTGAAGGGTAGGGGCAAAGTGAAAAGCAGCTTGGGGCTGCCTGAGAGCTGGCACAGCAGTTTGCGGGGTGCACGCATGCGAGTAGGTCGATCTCTCACTTTGACTCTCTGGGAATGTGAGATTCATTCCTTCCCTGGGAATCCCTCATCTCTGAGTGAGATACAGTCAATGGTTTCACAGCAATTCTCGAATCTCTCTCTCTATATATATATTTCAAAATATACACAGCTACACTTTCCTTTGAAGTAGTGTTTTGTGTGGATTCCCTTCACGAGATTTAAAAATAACTTGCTGTAATAAAATGAGACTGCCTGCAGGGTTTAGGAAATCCCTTGGACAGCTTAACTAAAGTCCCGCAACTCTCTTTTGTGAACAAACCTGTGACTTCACCTTCAGTGAGGAGCGTGTAAAGCCCCTGTGCCACAGTTTGTTTCCCAGAAAAGAAGTACCGCCTCAGCCTGAAATTTCATCCCCAAATTTTGAGACATTTTGAAGAGTATTTGATGGCCCTCTGAACCATGGATCACATTTTAGACTATTCAGTGTAAGAGAGAGATGCGAATTCTACCACTATTGAAACATACAGCTAGGCATTTCACAGGAGCTGGAAAATGCTGCCTCGCTCAAATCTGGTGACTACCACATCTCACGTTTTGCAGATTAGCTGGAAACTATTTCAAAAACTTGTCAATGACCCTTCTCTAAAAATGGCATGGTTATTACAATCCATGGGTTTGAAGTACCTTGCAAGAGACGAAAATGCCCACTCTGCTTCCTTGTAAAAGAAAGAAAGAAAATATGTACAGTTCTCTTTGTCTTCATCCTCCTCCTCATCCTCTTCATTGTTAAGGTTTATAATGACTGGAGGGTGGACAGGTAGTATAATATTTTCTGGATACTGGAGAGATTTTGGGTGATGGTACGGGTGCAGACTCCCTCCTTGGACCGCCTTTTGCAATGAGGCATCTGCAGAAAAAAACCTTACATTTAGTTTCCTGGGAGGGAACTAGATTGTCAAATCCAGCTTCAGACCAGCAGGTGTAGTTTTGAAATCATTGTTCTATGGAAGGAATCGTTAAATAGAGAGATTGTGCCTTTTGGGCAAAATCTTCTGCAGAGATTAGCACAAGAGGATCTTCCAATTACGGAACATGTGGAAAAACACAGGTACTGACTCCTCGGAACGGACAAATGAGGCACTGCTGAGTAAAGCCTTTTGAAAAGAGGAACGTTTTGATCATTCTATGCCATCTAAAAAAGGCTGTATATCTCTTCCAGCCATGGGATAGATTAGTTTGAGTCCGTAACCTTCTTTCTTCCAATTCCTTTTAAGGCCTTGACAACATAGGGAAACATGTGGTTCATTAACACCTGGGCTGAAGTGAGTAAATGGCTTTAAGTACCCGACCTGGAAAAATACTTTAAGCATGCTGGATAATAGGCAGGCCTGTATCACTTCCCCGTTGTGAAGAATTTAGCAGTGTTAAGCACAGGAATACCCATTTTTAGTTCGTAGATGTTTTTTTTTCTATCAAAACTTTCGATTCCGAACTCTCTTTACTAAGTACAAAATGTAGATTTTGAGAAAGAACAGGAAGTTCTTGAAAATAATTTACACTTAATGAGGAGAAAATCAGAACAGATGTTCTTTTCCTTAGGAATGTGTATCTACCCCTGATGTTTGCAGCAAAACTATTTGGTACTGGGACGGCATTTTCTGAGAGCCAGGAAATAAATGCAACTGACTGAAAAGAAAAATGACGAATACTGGTGAGTCTGTTTGCATGCTTCAAGGTGACCACTTTGCAACTAGAGATGCAATCGGGATTCTCAGCATCCTGTTAAAAATACTGCAATTGGATATGTTTCCCAGGTTAAAAGCAGTAAGATGAAACATGGGCATTTTCTTTTATTCCAGTTGTTGTTGCTGGAAGGATGTTTTCGTGGGTTTACGTACTCTAACGAACAAATTGTTAAGAACGTATTTTTACTCACTGTTACTAGGTGGCAAAAAAAGTCCATTATAGAGCGAGGCTTGCTGTGATGGAAGGGACAAGAGATCTTTAGGCAGCTGGAAGGTCTTCTTTCCCAGAAGCAGGGGATGTTGGTGTACTTCTGCTGCAGGAGAAAACGGTTTTCAGCTCTTGCAAAGGGAACCAAAAAAGGACTAAATGGATTAGTACGCAGTACGCTCCTGTGAACATAGGAGTAAGATTCTGCGGGACCACGCTCTGGTATTGTAGAACAGTTAAAGTTATCTTTAAAGTTCTTTTAAGCTCAGTGGAGCTTTCATGATGCGAAGCTGTTCCTAGGTGAGAAGAGGAGTAAAGCAGTCTACTTCCTGTCCTGCAGACTTTCCACAGTGTGCTGGGAAGACAAAAAATCTAGGAGTCACTTAATTGTCACGTGGCTGAGGTTCCTTGCCTGCACCTTGGGCTAATCTGGTCAATCTCAAAGAAAATCTGCTGTGCAAGTGCAAATCTTACACTCGCACTCTCTTACTGTTGAAGGACATGAGTCCATGGGGGGATAAGAAGTAAGAAAGAAAACCCAGAAAGATTCCCAACAAAAACTGCAGACCTAAAAGTTTGGGAATCGACCCAAACCAGTGGTCAGAGACCACTCTCATTACCATATCGCAGCTCTTTTTAGAGAAGAAAAATAAAAGCCTAATGGGAAAAAGAGAATACCTACGTGAATTTATTTAATTACTGCTGCTTTACTCGTACACAAACCCACACTGCTGCTCTCCCCCTATGGATCGGTGTGTCGCCAGCTAAACTGTCAGCACGATGTAGCTTGCACGACGACAGTCACTTTTGTTAGTTTTACTTTAAATTATTTTTTCTGTATCTCTGTCTAATAGAGGTCACAGATTTGAGTGTCATCTCCGATTTTGCAATTCACTTATCCTGATGAGCTGAGGCATCTTCCTCAAGCACACGATAAACTCATCATTCCAAAGTGGCAAGCGCTCAGGACCGTTACGCTGAACAAACCAAGTCAGGTTTATATCCTGGATATGAACTACATCCCAGCTGAGAGCTGCAAATGCCAGGTTGCCGGTCATTTCTGAATGAGTTTCTGTGTAATGTGTTAAAGGAAAGCAAAGGCACACTTGAAAATACTGGCCTGGTTGAAGGTTGTTTTCACCCAGTTCCAGACATTAACTGCTGGGTCTCAGAGCAGCATCTGCAAAACTTGCCACTGTTGGACTATAGTCAGTACAGCTGGGCCATGCCCTGAGATACGCTGGCGTCTGGAGCCCGAGCCCACCTCCCAGGCATTAACGCCTAAATCCCCGAGACTGGAAGTGGTGCAGTAGAGAAGAGCCCTACGCAAACCCTGGATTTTTAGGAGGTGGAACAGAAATATTTCACTGAAGGGGTAAACCCCTTTTGAAGGACTTTGTTTCAAATAACTGATTTGGCAGAAATTCAGGAAGTCCCTATAAGTAGAAATACTAAACATGGCCTATTTATTCAGAATCAATATAATGTTGATTCAATAAGAAAGGCAAGTTGCATGTTTGATTTGCATGAACTCTTAAACAACAAAGAAAAAATTCTTTGAAGACTATAGGGGACAGCCTGAATAAGGATTAGTTAGCAGACAACGCTTTCAACTGAAAGACAGGAACATTTAAGAGGGGAAAAATGTGAATTTCTTCCCTTGCTTGTTAGCTACATACAGCAAATGAGGTATCCTTTCAAATCCATGTCCATGGCTTCATTACTTTTCCATAAAGGGCCACTATTTCTCAGCAGAACAGTGTTTGAGTCCTTTAGGGAAAGTCTAGAGATAATAAATGGAAGAGATGCAGAAATGTACATCATCATTTGCATGTATTTTGTAGTGTGTCAGGAATATTCTACGTTCCACCTGTCAACATGTAACTTTCTTTGGCTCCAGGAATGTAACATTTTTCAGAGTACGGAGCTGGACATCTTCGAGATGAGCAGAAGGCTCAGCTACCTTGTGCTCAGCACCATGCAACTGGATCAGGCCACGGGTGTCGCCACAAAGTCATGGTCTCAGCACGATTCCCTGCGATACTCAGGCAATTGGAAGATTTACTTGTGAAAATCGGCACGACGGACCGGTGAGATGCTTTGCAGTGTCCCAACCTGTGTGTCCTTGATTCATGCCGGTACCGTGGATTTATCTTCTGCTTCAGAGATAGGTAGGAATACGTAAAGCAGCTCAGGTGGTTAGCTCAGAGTCCCAGCTTCAAGTTCTGCACAAAGATCTTTGGGAAACGAGATGAATCGTGGCAGACTCAGTGCCCATGTTGGATGCAGCATTCAGCCTTCTCTTAGTCATGGGGAAGAGGTGACAAAGTTTGCAGATGATTCTAAACCAGTCAGAATAGTAAAGACTAAGGAGCAGTTGTGAGTAACTGTGAAAGGGCCTCCCAAGAGTCACTTTTGAAGGATCAGTTAAGGCAATTCAATGTAGATAAAAGAAGAGGGATGCATGTGGGAAAGGAGAAACACACACAGCTTTGCATACTTGGGCATGGCACTGAGCTGATTGTTCTAATAACTAGTCCCATGAAAACACAGTTCATTGCTCCCATGGAGTTAAAAAATAAACGACATATTAGGAACCACTAGGACAAGAATGCGGCACGGAGAATCATGACATATTTGCAGTTTGAGTACTGGGTTCTGCTTTGGTTCCTCTCCTCTCAAAATGTAGAAGAAGACAAATTAAATAGCGACGATGGTCTTAAGCCTGTAGTAAAAAGAAATGAATGAAAGTTGACTTTGGAAGTGTATGGCAGAGGCCTGTGACTAGAATGGAAAAGGTGACTTGAGGATATTTTTTCACTTCTTACCTTACAGAAGGAATACGGGGCTAGTGTATGGCAGGTTCACCTCAAGAAAAGGAGGCGGTGGTGACAGCTGCACTGTCATTCTTTGTCACAGGCTGCTGTGAATGCCAAAGATGGCATTTACGTTAGTTCAAAAGGGATTCAACACATACACCCCCCTCAAAAAAAAAAAAACAAACAACAAAAACACGGGCAGACACCTATATTGTTTGAGGATACCTTCAGCTCAGTGTGTATCTGAGCACAGAATCTGAGCAGATTTAATGATTCTTTTAAAAGGGCTTTTCTGTTGGCTTTGAGGCTTTTTAAAGCTGCTTTACATCACAAACTGAATAATAGAGGCTAAGTTTAAAAAAAGGTGGAAAAGATAGGTTACGTTTAACTTCATGATCAGAAGACATTTGGAGCGGTTTATACATCATTTCTGCAGGATTTCTGTGGGATTTCAATGTCTCCTTCGCATCGATTCTGCACATTCATCTCAAAATGAAAACTTCTAATTGAATTTCTTTGAAAAATATGGCAATAGTCAAGTTTGGAAGACATGAGTGGCTCCATCTGTCAGACCCATCACAAGGCTTTGCGGAAGCATTAGTTTACAATACTGATTTATAAATTATTGCCTACGTCTATTTCCCCCCGTGCTTATATGAACTCAGATTGGTCTTCAGGTTGTCTGATTCCTCTGATTCTACATCAGCCCACTGTACATTTTTCACTCCTGAGTTACGCAGAAGTTGTGTTGGGCATTATTGGAGTTTTTCTCCCTGGCTTGAGGAAGGCCTGGTCAATCTGTCACTCCTAACTCCTCTGTAAGCATCACCCTGGTGCTTTTTTGGAACCTCTTCCACAGTTGTGGCTGCAGCAGGATTTCCTGCATGAGGAAGTGCTGCCCACATGGCTCTGGGGCTCCAGGGGCCCTTGGTTGACAGTGAGGCGTGGGGAGCGTGGAAAGGCAGCAGGAGAGGGGAGAGAAAGCAGCACCAGGAGACTGTGTCAGGGAAATCAGAATTTATTTCTTTTTTTTTTCAATTAATGGAAGTTGGAGACCTGCTAGTGGTGCTGGTGGGGTGGCCTCTTGCAGGGCGGAGGAGAGTCTCGGGGGCCGGGGTCCCTCCGCTTTGGGGGGCACCGGTGCCTGCTGCATGAGTGGTCCCTGTCCTGGCCGGGAGCAGAGGGTCTGCGGCTGCAGCCCTGGGCAGAGGGTCCTGCCGCCGCCTCCCCCGTCTCCTCTTGGAGCTGCTCCTGCTCTGCAGGGACGGGCACAGATGGGAGGTGTCTGGGACCCCCACAGAGGGCAGCCTCCAACATGCCAACGTCCTCCTCAATGTCAGCACTTGAAGGGCTTCTGGCGGAGGCCAAGTTGGGGGTGGGAGTCCCCACCTGGGAGCTGCTGCAGCTGGAGCTGCTGGAGCTGGAGCCGGCCGCACGGCTCTCATCCTCCTCCCGATCAGCGCGGGAGCGCAGCAGCCTCTGGGCCTCCTCGCTGCACTGGCGCGCAATGAAGTCGATGACACCACGCACCAGTGGTGCTGCGTGTTCCTTGAGGTAGGCCTGCAGCCTCTGGACCATGAGTTCCTCATCCGGACCGTAGAGGCACAGGCAGTGCAGGATGATGTTCTCTACACTATTCGCCACCCACCACCGTGCCCCATATATTGCCTCCAGCACTTGGCGCAGCCAAGGCCGCACGGGATTGCAGAGACGCTGTTCGCTTTGGAACAGTTCTGCCCAGACCTCGGGCAGGAGGCCACCCACAGTAGCCCTGGCATCTGTCCCCACAGCCCTCCGCTCAGCTGGGGACGGCATCCCATGTGGAGAGGATGGAGGGGATGCCACTGGGGGGCGGGGGCTGTTTTCAGCTGGGCGGTTGGAAGCTCTGCCTTCCTGGCTTCTGTCATGTGGCAACTCTTCAAGGACTCTGATGACGACATAGTCTCTGCAGTCATCGTCTCCCGACATAGGAAACCTGACAGTCTCCATCTGTCTTCTGCACAGAGGGCACTCTGGTTTCATCTTTGCCCAATGGAGGATGCAGCCCAGGCAGAACTGGTGGCCACAGGGCATCGCATCAGCAATGTGATCTCGAGCGTCATGGCAAATGGGGCAGATCCACTCTGTCTTGGTCGCCATGTTTGTGCTCCACAGAGGACTGGGAAGAGCTGAGGATGAGGAGCTGCTCTCCCTCACTGGCACTGGCACTGGCGCTGCCAAAGGGTGTGATGCACTACAAAATGAAGAGAGGCCATGGTCACTCACTGTCCTGGGGAAAGGAAGAGAGTAGGAAGGGAGGGGAAGGGAAGGGAGGGGAGGGGAAGGGAGGGAAGGAGAGGGGAGGGGAGGGGAGAAGAGGAAGAAGCGCCAAGGTCCCTTGAAAATTACACCCTCCCATCTCCCTGAGCCCCACCGCCTGCCCCATGGCCACCCCAGGGGGACGTTTTCCCACACAGCTCACCTGTACTGCTGCCAGCACCCCCTGCGGTGCCCAGCTGCCTGAACCAGGCAGGGCTGGGGAAACACAGGGGATGGCTCTGGGACAGGCACTGAGAGCTGCAGACAGCAGCCCCCAGACCACCACCCAGCACCAGGAGAAGCCTCACTCCACCCTCCAGACCTTGCAGGCACACTCAGCTGGAGTGCAGGCACGAGCCAGACTGGGCTACGCTCTGCCAGTGCCCCAGGGTGAGCAGCGAGGAACGCCATGTCACAGTCTGTTGCTGGTTGACATCACCCTCCACCTCATGGTGACATCACATATTTCAGAAGTCATGTCAATCTGGTGAAGTTCCCAATGACTGGAAAAGGGGAAACATAGCCCCCGTTTTAAAAAGGGAAAAAAAGAAGACCCAGGGAACTACAGGCCAGTCAGTCTCACCTCTATGCCTGGCAAGATCATGGAGCAGATCCTCCTGGCGATTATGCTAAGGCACATGGAAAATAAGGAGGTGATTGGGGACAGCCAACATGGCTTCACGGAGGGCAAATCCTGCCTGACTAATTTGGTGGCCTTCTATGATGAGGTTACAGCATTGGTGGATAGGGGAAGAGCAACTGACATCATCTACCTGGACTTATCCAAAGCATTTGATACTGTCCCACACAACATCCTTGTCTCTAACCTGGAAAGACATGGTTTTGATGGATGGACCACTCGGTGGATAAGGAATTGGCTGAATGGTCGCACTCCAAGAGTTGTGGTCAATGGTCCAATGTCCAAGTGAAGGCCAGTGACGAGTGGTGTTGCTCAGGGGTTGGTACTGGGACCAGTGCTATTTAACATCTTTGTTGGTGACATGGACAGTGGGATCAAGTGCACCCTTAGCATGTTTGCAGATGACACCAAGTTGCATGGTGTTGTGGACACGCTGGAGGGAAGGGATGCCATCCAGAGGGACCTCAACAGGCTTGAGAGGTGGGCCTGTGAGAATCATAGAATCATAGAATCATTAGGGCTGGAAGGGACCTTCAAAGGTCATCTAGTCCAACCCCTCTGCAAGGAACAGGGATATCTCCAACTAGATCAGGTTGCTCAGGGCCTCATCCAACCGGGCCTTGAACGTCTCCAGGGATGGAGCATGAGGCACAGGAACAGGTTGCCCAGAGAAGCTGTAGATGCCCCATCCCTGGAAGTGTTTAAGGCCAGGTTGGATGAGGCTTTGGGCAACCTGGTGTAGTGGAGGGTGTCCCTGCCCGTGGCAGGGGAGTTGGAACTAGATGATCTTTGAGGTCCCTTCCAACCCTAACCATTCTATGATTCTATGATCACAACGGGCCGTCTGCCTCCGCGCACTCCCACGTCTGCACACACATCTGGGGCTACTGCAGCAACACTCTCCGCTCCCTCACTTCACCTGCATCTTCTGCTCACCTTCACTGTTTCATGCCAGTCACCAAGGCCTTGGCTGTGTCTGCCATTCAGCCCCGTCAGGTGCCCTTTGACTTCCCTTTCTCCAGTCCAGCCTTCTGTGGGAAAATGACTGAAATTGGAGGGGAATGGGAGAATATTGTTCCCTGGAATTCAGCTAATATTAGAGCAGCTCTGACGTGAAGCACAGCTGCTGCTCCCAGGAACAAACAAGGCCTCAATATCCTTGAAATGGGGAGTAGAGTGATACGAAGGTATCATGGCTCATCCCTGTTATCAGGGATGGGAGGCGCCTGGTAAAGATAACCATAAAAATGCCATCAAGGGAAGTGAATCACAACCGCTGCCTCAGCAGTGATGGCAAAATTGTGTCCTTCAGCTACGAAGTCACACCTCCACCCGCCTCCGAGCTGCGACCACCCCTCAAATGAGCAATTTACACCAATCCTAATAAAGTTATGTATGACTAGAGTCACTCGAGCTCCACCTAAAAGATATGAAAAAAGTATAAAATGGCAGCAAACAAAGGGGACGTTAGGGAGAAGCCCCCCCCATTGGAACGTCTGGGATCAGTCGACGGGCTGAACCTCTCTTCTCCCCCCCATAGGGACGCCTATTGGTAAGAACTCTGGGTTATGTGCACTTACTTATTTACTTACTAACATCTTGCTAGCTATTTAGTATAATCACTGACAGTAATTGTTTTATATTATCACTGCAGTATTTCAATTAGAGTTGTTTTGTAGTCAGTCACTATCACCGGCTATCCTCGAACCTGTATTCTGTCACAAATAAAATATATATGTATGTTTCCGGAAACTTTTGAATTATTATAAGGAGTTGACCCATAGTACTACTAGTGACGATCCCTTAATAAGTGGGCGAATCACCCTCCAATTCACTGAGCTGCCAAGGGAAGGCAGGGGGAGTCAGACCCAAGGGTCTCGCCTGACTTGGGAGCTAATAGGCTGGTCTTTTGACCTCAAAACGTGACACCTTCTACCAAAAGAAACAACTCAGCCCTTTTTACTTTTTTCCCCACTGGTCCCAACTTGGCTACTTCTTGATCCGAGATTTGATAGCACAGAAGCAGAGGGACGTGGCTAGAATGAGGAGCTAAATCAGGCACATGTGCGTGGACCTAAGTTTACACGATTTTGGCTAATGGAGGTGAGCAATATCTGCATGCCATTTAAAAAAACAAGCCACAAACAAAACCCACGAGTCCATGCAGAGAGCTGTTAACAACTGTTGCGATACACCTAAACGTGGCTCTGTGGGCTCCAGTTTTGGAATGTATTTTGACCGACGTGTAACCTCGGCACAAATTCCAGTCCCTCTTTGTTGCCTATGGGGAGCTTCAATCTCTTGCTAATGGTGAAAGGTCGAATACTCTAAGTGTGCATTAGGTGGCAGCATGTTTTCTGAAGAATCAGGAAATGTCAGTATGAGGCAAGGGAAAATGCGTTATACAGCTGAAGAAAGCATGTCATAGTTTTGACGGTACGAGGGGTAAGATGTGTAAGTTTATTTGGATTTCGGAGTTTGCAGCTACATGTGCAGACGGACAGGTGTGTGGCGCTACCTGCTGTTCTGAGGATATTATGATCTTAGCATGGTTATATTTTTTCCAACAAATGTCATCTAAAAAATTATGATTTAAGGTTAGGATTTTTAAATCTTGCTTCTACATGAAGCATATTCTGATGTTGCGCAACCAATACAGAAAACTGGATTAACTGAAACCCCTTTGTTCTCTTGTGGCTTTTCGGCTTTTGTGGGTGTTGCTGGTTTTGTTGCTTTTAGCAGGATTCTAAGGAAAAAAATCCTGCAAGTATTACCTTACGTTGAGTGACTTGGGTATAATATTCAAGCAATAAAATCTGACTGTGAGGCATTGATTTTCCTTTTCATTTCACCCAAGGGGAATTAATCCCATTGCGAGTCCAACAGATTTCTTTCACTGAATAGAAATGTTCGAGTTCAAAAATATCTTTATTTTGTGATTTTCGACCCAAAGGACAGCAAAACACTTTGTACCTGCTGTATTGGAGAAAATTCAGGGACTTTTGAAGTGGAAGGCAGCAGTTGTAGCCAAAACAACCACCTAACAGCTTAGGATTTCAAAAGACTTTAATTAAAGTTCAGGCCAGAATTCAATTATGTGAATTAAAGCTTTGAAAATTCAATCTAAAAAAAAAAAAAAACCAAAACAAACCAAAACAGCAAAACAAACTCTTTACTTTTTTAACGAAAATGCATCTTGAAAATTGTTTTTCTATTTTGAAGGCTTTTCATAACTTAACTTTTTTCTACCATGGTGGAAAATTCCTACTATTATTCATGTGAAGAAAAATATGCCAAGGGAAGCACAGCTCCTTTGGGTTTTTTTGAAATTAGGGTTCAGCTGGAAAAGAGAAATAGAAGAAAGGTACCCAGTACGGCACACATTTAGTTGATTGTTAGCTACTAAGATGTCTGTTTCTAAAGAAAGTTTGGAGCGTTTCAAACAGCATCGGGTTGTTTTACTGGATCGTTCACGTGTAACATGACTTGGATTTTATCAGTAGCCTGGTGGTCGGAGGCTGATGAAGCTCTTACAGTGCTCTGTGTACCAGACTCCACGTCGAAAAGAAACTTTGCCTGGAGAAAGAGAAAGGCTCTTTGCCTGCTAAGGTGGGCGCTCGGGATGGCCACTTGGAAGTCACCAGAAGAAAGGAGAGAAAGTGAAGCAGGAGGAAGTTCAGTCTGCCCCTCACTTTTGAGTGACAACACTTTTCCAAAAATGTACACAAGAGATCTCTTATCCCTGGCATAAAGGTCACTGGGGAATTTTCCAGAGTAGTTTTTTCTCAGCAAAACTGTGAGATTTCAGGAGGTGAGAATTTCACCCATAACAATGTGACGTCCGTTTCCTTCCTGAGGCTGAACACTCACAGAGGCTTCAATAGCTCTTTCCCTTCTGCAGTTACGCATTTTTCCCCAATTTTCTATGAATAAAAAATTCTGTTTGCCTGGAATTCGTCCCTTCTTCATCAAGCAGGAAGATCAAATATTTCAGGCTCTTAACCCCAACGTCTTTATACAGGAACAGGAGTTCACTGCTTTGGGGAAAAAAAACAAAAATATGAAAGGGAATTAAGTTTAAAGATAAAACCCCAGAAGACAATTTTCTTGAATTCTTCACTAATTCCCTAGTTCTTTGCTGGTTTTAGCTGGTTAAGTGTTCTTTTGCTGTCAACCAATTACGTAATCTTTCACTTCTGGGCACACAGCCTTCTCATTTTCTCTAACTGATAAAGGCTGCTGTCTTCTACTCATTAGCATTTAAAGCTGTTCTTCTAGCAGGCTATTCTATTATTTCTTAAGTATCTACTAAATGTTTTAATTAAAGGCCCATTCTTCTTCTGAAACTTGCAAGCTATCTTGCCACTTGTTGCTCTCTGAAAACAGATACTCTCTGGCTGTTGTTACAAACGCAGGATTCCTTATGAATCTTTTTATTGCAGCTGCACCTGGAAGCAACTAGTAACCTCTGCCAAGGATAAGAACCTACTGTACTTTGTGGCAGTGTCTGTATGGACACACATCTTCTAGAACCAGTGACAGTGTTTTTTCAGCCAGAAAAAACCATTTTCAGCCAGAAAACAGAGCGCTTGCTGTGTCGCACAGGCTCAGCGTTCACCGTGGCCTGCTTGCCCTTATTGCTGCTGAAGTAGCATCATCTCTAGAAAGAGCCACGGGATTTTTTTCTGTATAGAACCAGCGATATGCCTTAAAACCCAAGGTGTCTGTTGGGAGATATGGGGGAGATGTAGCTTGTATTATTGCCTAGTTCAGTTTGCATGAGACCTGCAATGAAGTCACTTACAGTATTAGTGATGGAAAAAATGAATCACTTTGTTCAGGTGTTTCATTTAGTGGCTTTCAGAAGAACAAAGCGAAGAAGTACTTTCCCTGGCTAATGTTTCAATGTAAAGAGCCATATGTAAGTTTTAAACTAAGACTGATGTTATATATTAGCCAGTGTCAGTGTTTTACTCAGGCCGTTCACCAAGGGTATATATTCCAAAGCAGTGTGATAAAGGCTCTGACTCAGGCCATGGATCTTTCCTCCTTTTATCCCAGGTTGACAGCAATGGGATGTGAAGCATAGTGAATCTTTTAAGGATATTAACTTTAAATTCATGTAGCATTAAGACAAAGCCATCCTCTTTAAAGTGGGACGACAGCTTTGCAGGAAGAGTATGCGTCATCCCAGTCACTACTTTTATGGGTATCAGTAGTTTATGTGAAATAATGAAGATAACGCTGGCAAATACTCCCAGTGGCATTTTTCACATCAGAAGTGCTTAATGGTTTGACTGTACTTGCTTCAAGTGGACCTTTAAAAAAAGGAGTTAAAGAGTTTTCATTTTAAAACACACAGTATCTTTGTGTGACTAAATCCTTTTGCTCATGACTGGAGACCACTTGCTGCACAGGTGACGGAGAAAAAGCCGTCTGCAGCAGCTCACTGGCAGGTTGCCAGTGACAGAGAACAGGGAAGCAGCACTCAGTTTCTATATGCACCAGAAGCTTCGGTTGTTGATCTGAATTTCAATTGCTGGAAACAATTCTATGAGATGGGATCCTGTCACCGGTCTACCTCTGCTGTGAGCTGGTGGAAAGCAAGCAAGCTGGAAAGGACAGAGACACACGATGGTGCTCCCAACATCTGCTCAGGCGGTTTATGAAGCGATGTAGCATTAGTGTGTGGTTGACTTGCTGTGTCAAGGGAAGGGAAGGGGAGCAGATGTCAGAGGGACTTTCTCAGGAGTCTTACTCACAGCCAGAGGGCTAAACCTGGATCCCCCTGGGACTGTAGATGGAAACAGAAGGGTGAAGGAAATGGGTATAATTGGTCCTTATTGAAAACAATGTGATCGTTGCCTTGTAAAACCAAATATTTTGTGAATGAAGCTTCCAGAGACTTCATATTTTGCAGTTCCTTTAAAGTGAACTCTCCTAGGAGCTGGTAACCAAGCCAGAGGCCACGGCATGTTTCTATTCTCTGCAGAGTATGACCTATCCATGAGTAGGAGGATATCTGATGGCAAATGGGTGGACAGAGTGATGATCCCAGGGGTGCATACAGCTTAAAAATTAAAATGGATGCTGGAAAGGAAAAGATGGAAACAGAGAAAACAATGAGTTCATCTCTTGAGAAGGAAAAATCATAAAAGCCTATTTCCTCTTCCAGGCATCTCTTGCTTTGCCTGATTGTAGGGGGTTGACCTTGGCTGGACACCAGGTGCCCACCAAGCCACTTTATTGCTCCTCTCCTCTACAGGACTAAGGGGGAGAAAATAAAATGGAAACAAAACTCATGGACTAAGATAAAGACAGTTAATAAAGCAAAAGCAAAGGCTACACGTGGAGGCAAAGCAAATCAAAAATATTTATTCCCTGCTTCCCATCAGCAGGTGATATCAGGCCACTTTCTGGAAAGCAGGACTTCAGTACATGTAGCAGTTGCTCTGAAGACAAAATGTTGTAAATAACGTATGTCCCCCTTCCTCCTCCTTTCTCTTAGCTTTTATTGCTAGTTGAGCAGACGTCATGTGGTATGGAATATCCCTTTTGTCAGTTGGGGTCAGCTGTGCTAGCTATGTCCCCTCCACACATCTTTCCCACCCTCAGCCTACTGGGAGGTGGGGGCAATGCTGGAGAGAGAGCCTTGATGCTGTGTGAGCACTGCTCGGCAGCAGGCAAAGCACTGCTGCGTTATCCACACCTTTTCAGCTCCCGATACACAGCACAGCACTGGGAGGGCTGCTGTGGGGAAAATTAACTCCATCTCAGCCGCACACAATACACTGATAGAGCTTGTGTGGGCCAAGTCCCACAGCCAGAATCGTGCTCCCGTGGGGCAGCAGGAGGAGAGCGGGTCCCAGCAGAAGCAGGGAGCTCCTGGCTGCCTGGGGGCAGGGAGCATGGAGGACTCTCTCCATGGGAGGCTGTGGAGGCAGCGGCAGGAACCGAGAGCACAAACGCCTGGCCACCAGGTCCGGGAGCGGGTCCCTGCGGGAGCGGGCAGAGGCGCAGCCCTCAGGCATCCCCAGGCTGAGCCGGCCATGCCTCCGAACTGGGTGCAGGGCCCAGACTCCTCCAGGGAAGTTACCTAACAAGTTTTTTCCGTTTTTAGGAAACTGTCTGCTCCAGGATCCACCCAAGACTCCTCCCAGGCAGATCCCAGAGTTTTCGACCACTTCTTTAGGCTCTTAGTATCCCAGGTATCACAGAATCACAGAATGTTAGGGATGGAAGGGACCTCAAAGGATCATCTGCTCCAATCCCCCTGCTGGAGCAGGACCACCTAGATCAGATCACACAGGAACACGTCCAGGTGGGTTTGGAACATCTGCATAGGAGACTCCACAACCTCTCTGGGCAGCCTGTTGCAGTGTTCTGCTACCCTTACTGTGAAGAAGTTCTTCCTCATGTTTAAGAGGAACCTTCTATGTTCCAGCTTATATCCATGTCCCCTCCTCCTGTCATTGGATGCCACTGAGAAGAGCCTGGCTCCATAGTCATGACAGTCACCCTTTACATATTTATAAACATTAATGAGGTCTCCCCTCAGTCTCCTCTTCTCCAAGACAAAGAGATACCCAGATTCCTCCAGGGAAGATACCTAATAGATTTTTCAGCTTAAGGGGAAGCTGTCTGCTCCAGAATCCACCTGAGACTCCTGCCAGACAGATCCCACAGTTTTTGACCTCTTCTTTAGACTCTTGGTATCCCAGGTAGCAGAAAAAGATTCCTCAGGGAAGCTACTTGATATGATTTTTCAGCTTTAGAGGAAGCTGTCTGCTCCAGGATCCGACCAGGTCTCCTATGAGGCAGATTTCAGAGATTTTGACCTCTTCTTTAGATTATTGGTATCCTGGGTAGCAGCCCCAGACTCCTCCAGGGAAGCGACTAAACAAGATTTTCCACCTTTAGAGGAAGGTGTCTGCTCCAGTATCCAGTTGAGACTCCTCCCAGACAGACCCGAGAGTTGTTGAACACTTGCTTAGACTCTTAGCATCCCGGTTACCAGCCCCAGAATCCACCAGTGAAGCTACCTGATGAGATTTTTCAGATTTAGGGGAAGCTCTCTGCTCCAGGATCCACCAGAGACTCCTCCCAGGGCAGATCCCGGATTTGTTGACCTCTTCTTAGACACTTGGTATCCTGTGTAGCAGCCTCAGACTCCTCCAGGGAAGCTACCTGGTAAGATTTTTCAGCCTTAGGGGAAGATGTCTGCTCCAGTATCCAACTGAGATTCCACCCAGGCAGATCCCAGAGTTTTTGACTTCTTCTTTAGAGTCATGATATCCTGTGTAGCAGCCCCAGACTCCTCCAGGGTAAGTGACCAAACAAGATTTTTCAGCTTTAGACGAAGCTGTCTGCTCTGGGATCCACCAGAGACTCCTCACAGGCAAATCCCAGTGTTTTTCACTTCTTCTTAAGACTTTTGGTATGCTGGGTAGCAGCCCCAGACTTCTCCAGGGAAGCTACCCGATAGGATTTTTCAGCTTAAGTGGAAGCGCTCTGAACTAGGATCCATCCGAGACTCACCCCAGGCAGATCCCAGTGCTTTTGACCTCTTCTTTAGACTCTTGGTATCCTGTGTAGCAGCCCCAGACTCCTCCAGGGAAGCTACCAAACAAGACTTTTCAGCTTTAGACGAAGCTGTTTTCTCCAGCATCCACCTGAGCCTCCCTCCAGGCAGACCCCAGAGTTTTTGACCTCTTCTTTAGACTCTTACTATCCTGTGTAGCAGCCCAGACTCCTCAAGGGAAGGTTACAAAACAGATTTTTCAGCTTTAGACAAAGCTGTTTTCTCCAGTATCAACCTGAGCCTCCTACCAGGCAGATCCCAGAGTTTTGACTTCTTTTTAGAGTTGTGGTATCCTAGTTAGCAGCCCCAGACTCCTCCAGGGAAGCTACCAAACAAGATTTTTCAGCTTTAGGGGAAGCTCTCTGCTGTAGGGATCCACCTGATACTCCTCAAAGGCAGATCCCAGAGTTTTTGACTTCTTTCTAGACTCTTGATATCTTGTTAGCAGCCCCAGACTGGCAAGACTGGATAGGGAAACATGGTGCGGCTTAAAAGGTCTGCCAAGGGCTGCAACCCCCTCGGGCTGTGACCCGCCGACCACTAGGCCCTTACCGGACCTCTTCTAGGCCTATATGGGGTGAGTTTCTTGACTCTGGCTGCAGCAAACAATTGCAGCCGATGTGTGGTCATTACTAGAAGTGGACGGGTATGCTCCCAAACCTTGGTATATCATACTATTTATGATAGTAAGCTCAGAAAATAAAAAGCTGCATTTATAACCTAACTCAATATGATTTATGCAAAGAAGGATACAAAACTGTATGTTATGATCCGAAAGAACTCCCTATCAATATTGGATGGAAATCAGAACAAATTCAAAAGAATGCAGACTGATTGCAACAAGTGAGGATCGTGAAATAGAAACAAGAATGAAATATGAAAATTCCCACAATGACTAAGAATTTATTTGTGAATCTTGGTAAAAACATTGCTAAGTCATTACATGTAACTAACTGTTATGTTTGTGGTGGAAGAAATCAAAGTGATCCGTGGCCATGGGAGGCTATGAAAAGTAATATAAGTGGTCCCTGAATATGGAAGAATGAAATATTACAACAAAGAGTAACCGAAAGCAACAATGGATACTCCAAACAAGTATAATTGGAAGGAGTTGTTGGCAAAATCTAAAAGACGGTGGAAGGCAAGTAGGTAACCTGGAATGTGAAGGGGGTTACTTATGAAATGAAAACAAGGAATAAGTGGGACAAGGGGGGAAATCCACTAAAGATGAATAAGAAATTTAAAATTGGACCGATGGGACGAACATACCAAATGGGTGGCTAACCCCTGAAGGACATTATTGGATTTGTGGCAAACTAGCCTATGCATATTTGCCAAAAATTGGACAGGATCCTGTATATTGGGAACTGTAAGACCCAGTTTCTTTCTGTTACCCATGAGTCGGGAGAGCGGTTTGGGAGTGCAGGTATATGCAGAAGCTACTGAGTTAAGAGAAAGGCGCCAAAGACGGGATTTACAAATTGGAAATTGGAAAGATAATGAACGGCCACCTGATAGAATTATTTCCCAATATGGACCAGCTACGTGGGCAGAGGATGGATCTGGGGTTACAGAACCCCAATATATATGCTGAATAGGATAATAAGATTACAAGCAGTGCTGGAAATAGTAGTAAATAAACTGGGGATGCGCTTGGATTAATTGCTAAACAGAGACCAAAATAAGAACGGCTTTGTATTAAAATCGCCTAGCCTTGGACTATTTGTTCTAATTATTTTTATGATAATATTGACTTTTGGACCTTGCATATGGAATAGAGTCATTGGATTAGTTAGAAGAAGACTCGAGGCTGCCAATTTGATGATGCTAAAAAAAAAAATATTATGAGCCTTTAGATGAAACAAATTGGATGTGGATAATGGAATGGAAATGGAGGTTCTGTCCCGATTTGATGAGCAAATTAAGAAGGATAAAAAGAAAAAGGGGGGATTGTGATAAGTATATATTAGAATTTGCCAATCAAATAGAAACCGCCATCTCTCAGGAACTAGCTAAGATATATATTAGTTATTGTTTAAATATTAAATACTAACTAATTATCGTTTAAATACTAACTGTTACACTAACTGTTGTATGGATTATTGCTGTAAAAATGTTAGAAGTTGTAAAGTGCTAGTCCCTGCTGTAAAATACAAGCTGCCCAGGAGGAGGCTGGTGAGAAAAGACAAGACAGATCAGACCGGACTCCAGCAAGGCTGTGACTCACGTCTCACACATCTACAGGGAGGAAGGGATACACAGAAACTCGCCCATGTAGGAAAAATAAGGACTAATAAAAACTAACATTTGTCTTCAGATAGTGACAGGTAAGGTGACCAGATGTCCACTCAAGACAGACCAGGCTGGAACCAGTTTTGGCTCTGCAAGCTCAGCAAAAATCAGGGATTTTAGGGAAGAGGTGAAAAGTGCACAGTGAGGAAGACCTCCCGGCCTTCATCCTGAAGACCCCTGCCCATGTGAGGAAAACCTCCGGCCTTCATCCTGAAGACCCCTGCCCACGACCACCAGAAGGCGTGTCAAGGAGGAGCCTGAGGCAGATCCTGAGGCGGGGACTATGGAAATGATTTCCTGGGAGAGACTGACGTTGCGGGGGGGCTATGAGTGTGTTTGTATAAATACAAGAAAAACTGCCACGGCGGGTGTGCGTCTTGGTGGAGCAGAGACTCTCGGCGCACCCAGTGCTGTTTCGCTTGCTTGCCCTAAATAAACTTTAACTATTGATTTACAGTTATTGGCTGTTGAGAATCATTTTCTCCCCAAACTATTGGAATCACCTATAACAAAGGGGAGAGGGAGAGGGAGAGGGAGAGGGAGAGGGAGAGGGAGAGGGAGAGGGAGAGGGAGAGGGAGAGGGAGAGGGAGAGGGAGAGGGAGAGGGAGAGGGAGAGGGAATAGGGGAGGAGGGAGAGGGGAGAGGTGGTTGTTAAGAGCTCATGTTAAAGATATGACTGGTATTACATGAAAAATAAAAGAGTACAGCAGTTTGGATTCAAAAGCTAATCTAATCTAATCTCGATGGTTTTACTCACCTCATTATACTTCCTTAAGGGTATTTCAATACAGCTTCTACCCATTTCCACGTGAACAAACAGGTTGTCTATGGTGCGCCAAGTATACTGATAATTTCTAAGGTCCTATAACAGACAAAGTTTTTCCATTTGCAGACAATTAAGTATCATTTTCTTACCTTTTACAACAACTCTCAGCTAGATAAAGTGCTTTATGTACCTCTCAAAGGCTTCTAAAGAGTTAACAACGTTAAGGGTGGCTGAAGACTTGTGAGCACTGTTGTCCTACTGTGGTGTGTGTGAAGGGTACCTCAGTGAATATACAAACAAACAGGGCACTGGCAAGGGAGCTCCAGCTATTTACCAGTGGGGCTTTAGGCTGGGGGTACTTGATGCACATTAGGATCTTACAGTGCTTTAGATCCTGGTACTAGGTTTTCATTGGTCTCTAGCTGAGGATTTGCAGCAGGGGGAGTTAAACATGCAACACCAAGAGAACACTTTGCAGTCATCTCACAACGATCCAAACGCCTGCTGCATCCAGAGAGCTAGTCCTGCCAAGGAGCACATATTCCCAGTGCCTGCTTCAAGCTGACGCCACAAACACAGCTGTGAAACCATTCTCACCATTCTCACTGTTTAACCAGCAGGAGGATTAAAGCACAGGGAAAGCTCAGACTGTCAAAGTCCAGACAAGAAAACTGCTAGATTGGAGCACTGGGTTCCTACTGAATCGAACCGCAAAAACCCCAACAAAACTGCACTGTAGCAGTTCTTTGGTGCACAGTACATTTTAAAATCCCGTTAAAGACGTTCTTACATAAAGTAAATCTGAAATACTTTTATTAAGTTTCTGTTAACAGTAACACGTAATCTGTATTTTACTGCTGGCAGTATTACATTACTCCAGTTTTATCCAATTCTGGTATTTCTGTACTACTTACAGAAATATCTCATATTTCTATACTTCATCCAATAGCATTCTTGCCCATGGAGACTCACCAAATCCTGTTATTTGCCACTAAGATTTGCCTTAGGGCAAGACAACTAAGAAACTGACAAAAAAAACAAAACAAAACAAAACAAAACAAAGAACATTCACATGCACATAGCTGTACAGACACTTCCTCTTCGCTGCAATGAAGAGAACTGATGAATTACTGTCTCTGCTACACCAGAATTTTGGAAAGATTTTGAATTTTAAGCCACATCACAAATCTGATAGCTGAATACCAGATGTGTTCCCAAGGCCTGGCTTGTGATTGAAGCCAAAGAATACATAATGCATTCAAGAAGAGAGGACTCCAATCCTAGTATTTTTATTTAGCAAAAATAACACATTATATACCTAAATGACGTAAATACAAGGGCCTAAACCTGGATCTCTGAAGTCTGTAAAGTAATTGCCATATCTCTAAATCTTACTGTGCTTCAACGTGGAGATAGCTTAAGGCAGTTTTTTGTTTTCTCTCTACTGTATGCTTTCAGACCTGTATTCATCACTGAGAAATTAAAAAAATGGGGTGGGGTGGGGTGGGATGTGAGGGCGGAATCAAATAACCACCCACGCCATAGCCTTCAAGTGTACATTCAATTTTTCTGAAAAACATTAGTTTTAAGACAAAAATCAACACACAGATCCACCATATCACCAAAAGGCACAAGTTTCATTGCTGTTTTGTCTGTTCCAGAAAATCAATCTAGCAGAAGGCTGAAAGTAGTAAAAATAACAGATTAGAAGTTACCATTTCAACAGAAAGCCTGCAAAGTAGTTCACCTCCAAGCTTAAAAGATAATTGCACGGTTCTCCCCCACTCATATAACATTTCTGTTACATAAATTCTTAAAACTCAGAAATAAAGGCAATTATGAGCATCTGAGATAGGAAACAAGGAAAACATGGCTCCCACACAACACGGACAGGCACAAATGTGCTACGGCCTGAGTCAACCTGTAAATGTTTTTTAACGCCAATGAGGAAAAGTTGTGTAGTACAAATATAATACGGCTGGTACACTGTAGGAAGTTTAGATCACCATTTTGTGCACACATTTTTACCTGGGTATATGCACAGTTAACCCGTGACGAAGTGATCAGACTTGGGGAATCTGAGATGAAATGTGGCAAAACCCAACAACTCCTACCTCTTCCAAACCGGCTTTTAATATCATATAACCTTCACATTATAGGCTTAAGCTCTCCAAACTAAGATTAAACTGCCAGCACCAGTCTCCCTCTCAACCTTACTGACTCAGCACTGCCTAATGCATAGCCCCAGCCTGCTCTTGCGTCCTCAGCATCCAAGCTGCACTTGTTTCCAAGCCCCAGTTTTATGGGCAACCACAGTCTTCAGCTTCAGTACTGGAGCAAAGTACGCAGTCCCACACCATCTGGCAGTCACAGAGTTCCTTTTTTTTCCATCTAAATTACTCATAAATCGTGCAAACTCTCTTAACAATTTCTGTGTCGCATTTTTGAAAGCCATTACACTATAAAATGACTGCTATTATTTGGCACAGTGTTGCTGGATGTCTTATTTTCAACGGCATTGATTCAAACACACAGCTGAAGGACCTAACATATTCATTCATGAGTTTGCTGCCATCTTTATTTTTCCTCAGTATGACTTCTCAAATCCCTTTCTAAGTTTCAGATAAGGCCTCCAATAGACTAGATCATTAGGGCACTGCACATATAAAGATTACTTCTTCGAAGGAAGACTTTTTCTAAATCAAAATTTATTCATCTGGAGAGTCAGACTAGGATAGCAATAGAACTTGCAATATGACAAGCACTATGTGTCCTGTTTCAGTGTTGGGCTTAGTATGTTCAACTCAAAGGAAGAATTCTTAACAGTTCATGGAAAGGTGAACCTAAAATATTGCAAATAACTTTAAACACTATGATTTGAACACCTTACACTGAAACCATATTTTTTTCTGCTTTGCAACATTAACTGAACAAAACAATCTATTCTATAGCCCACATTTCCATCTAGTCTAAAAACCTTTTATGAAGTCCCCAACAACGAAACGAAAGCAGAAGTTATAAACGAAACAAACAGAATAAAATGCCTTCCCTCAGAACCTGCATTTTAGTAGACAGTCACATGTCCCAGCATAGCAGGTGTTTCATCTAATTGTTTCTACTAGAAACTTAGGTATGTTGATACCATCAGCCTTGTGTGCTGAATTGCTCAACATTTATTTTTTCTGTAGAATCACACTTCCTGGTATCTATTTTGAATTGGTACCCTCTATAATTTCCATGCATGTCCCTGTCTCTTTTTCTCTCTGTTTTCTTTACAGTGAAAACTTAGAATTTCTATCATCAATGCTTACATAAACTCATGCAGTCATTCCCACTTAGGAGGAGAGGGTTAAGAAAGGTATTACTTTAGAATTTACCAGCTCATACGCATCACTCCTGCCATCCACTTTAATTGCCTTCATATCTTTATACAAGTGTTGACAAGGACAGGTCATAACGGTGCTATTGCTACCATAATAATTAAAGACCCTGTCAGCATTTCCCGAGTAAAATCCTATATTCAGTCTTGTTACACAGTTGTAATAATGCTCCAGAGCGTGTAAGGCTAATGTGGAAGTGTGTGCTTCTTCTCTTTGTTACTCCCACAGGCATATTATTTCATCAAATGTCTATTGTTTATGAACAAAAGTAAACAGTTTACTTGGGAACAATGCACTTGGACACAGATCAGTTTAAAAGAAACCAACCTGGATAACACAGTCGATCAAACTTCTTTCTTAAAAGACATAGAAAAATACTTTTTAAATGGTCACGAGTTGTCTGTTTCTGGATCAACGAACATTTTTCCAAATTATCTCCCAGCCACGTACAAAACTAATAACATATGACACCGCTAAGAGATTTATCTAAAGGAATTGAATTTGATTAGATGCAAAACAAGGGTTTTCTTCTCTTCCAGGACTTTTAAGTCATAAACCAAAAATGAAATACAAAAACCTGAGAAGATCTGATGTTGTTAGCTGAGAGACTGAAAATTGATAGTTAAGAATCAAGATTCAGCTTTAAAACGCCTGTCGCTAAATTTATTGATTGGTGTGAAGAGCTTAGAGAAGACAAATGAAAAACAAAAAAAAAACCAACTATAGTATTTTAAGGACAAACTCACTACTGAGATACCTCAGCTCTATGTCTCTCACTCCTGATCAGTACGGCTAAAATCACCAGACAGTTTTGACAACGGTAGCCCCGTCTCTGGAAAGTGTGATGTGTTTCTTAACAGGCTTCTGACCTTTGTAGAAAAGCACTTTTCTGAATCATCCATTGAATTCTTGGACACATAATGCACAGTATTTGAAGCCTTTGGATTCCGTATGCCTAAAACTAAGTGAAATCCTTAATTAACGAGAGCATACTTTTCATACCGGTACAACACCCAGAGCTAGAAAACCGCGTAAACATTCCGCCTAATACCATATAAGGTAGATAAGGCGCTAAATTATAATGTCCGGTAACATGTATGAGAGCATTACAAACAACATTCCTGCCAACAACATCCAGAAAAAACACAATGGCAAATCACAGCACTTAACTTTCGTTATCTCAACCCCTTCGAGCCCCACGTTGGGCGCCAATTAAGACTGTCGTGGGTTAGGCCGCTGCGGCAACCAAACCCTACACAGTCGCTCACTCACCCTCCCTCAGCCCCAGGGATGAGGGAGAGAATTAAAGGAGAAACAGGAAACCCGTGGGTTGAGATAAGAACAATTTAATACAGATGATTTAATACACGGTAGATGCTCACCACCCCCTCGTATGCGAAGCCCGTCTCGTCCCGAAGCTGCAATCCTGAACAATCGTGAGGCCCCGAAATAGAGAGGCAGAGAGAGAGAGAGAGAGTACTCCGAGAGTGGGAGTACTGGGAGAGAGAGGGGAAAAAAGGCAATAGAGCAAAAGCGCAGAAGAGCAAAGGAGCAAAAGCGGCGGAAGAGCCAAAGCGCAAAAGCCCTTCTGTCCGGCTGACCCTCGCTTTTATACTGGGCATGACGCTGCATGATATGGAATACTAATCGGCCAGTTTGGCCCTCAATCTTAAGTTCCACCACAAATCACAAGGGGATTCTTGGCCCCCTTGTCCTGGCTATGCTCCCCCTCATCCCGCCGTGCCTCTGCACTCTGGCCAGAACACGCACACTGAAAAGTCCTTGGAGTTTCACTTGAGCCACAAGCATCAGCTTGCTATCAACATGCTTCTCAGAGCGAGCCTCTGAGTGAAACCAAAACATGGAGCTCTTCTAGCTGCTAAAAAGAAGAGCTAACTCTGTCCCAACTAAAACCAGGACACCACTTCAGTCAGGTGGGACACATGGCACAGAGGGTTCCCTATGGTCTCCTCACCAGGCAAAATGCTGTGACTTAAGGGGTAGAGGGCAATGGCGAGAACTTCCTGCTCAGCGCAGCAGGTGTCTCCTCTGTGACCACCAAAGCTTCCGGGTGCCCTTTTGTGAACAGTACGAGGCTCTGCAAGTGAAACCAAACAATGACGAGGACAACAATTCATCTAGCTTGAAAATGTCACCAAGATTAAGTCAGGCCTGTGCCCTGTGTCAAAATGGCTTCCATCAAGAAAAAAAGATGGGTTGTTGTCATAGGAAACTCTCTTCTGAGGGAAACGAGATCCAGTGTGCCAACCTTATCTACTTAGAGAAGTCTGCTGAGTCACCCCTGCCGGTGCCCCAAGGTGACACTCTCAATTGGTCTTCTGCAGAAAGGGCATTCTGGTCTCATCTTTGCCCAACGCGGGATGCAGCCCAGGCAGAACTGGTGGCCACAGGGCATCACATAAGTGACATCATTTCGAGCATCATGGCAGATGAGGCGCTTCTCTCTGTCTCAGTCGCCATGTTTGTACTCTACAGCGGGTTGGGAAGAGCTGAGGATGAGAAGCCACCCTCCCTCACTGGTGTCGTGCTGCCAAAGAGTGTCGTGCACTGTAAGAGGGAAACGTGCCATAGTCGCTCGCTGTCCAAGGAGGGGAGGAAGAAATACCCAGGTCCCTCAAACAGAAAACCCTCCTGGGTCCCCGAACCCCACTCCCTGCCCCACAGCCACTGCTGTGATTCCCATACACTAACCTGCTCGGTGTTTGGAATGCCCTGTGTTGTGGATTTTGGAGAAACATCAGGACAAAAAGATGATGGACAAGACGTTGGTACTCTTTCCTTCCTTCGTTTGTTCGTTCGTTCCTTCCTTGCTTGCTTCCTTCCTTCCTTCCGTCATTCCTTCCTTCCACAGCCTTTAGTAACTTCTTCTTGCTCTTCAGAAGCTCTTCCACAGCTGTGGCTGCTGCAGGATTTCCTGCATGAGAAGGTGCTGCCCACATGGCCCTGGGGCTCCGGGGGCCTTTGGTCAACGATGGGGCGTGGGGGGCAGGGAAAGGCAGCAGGAGAAGGGAGAGAAAGCAGCACTGGGAGACTGCGTCAGGGAAATCAGAATTTATTTCTTTTTTTTTCAATTAATGGAAGTTGCAGCCCTGCTAGTCGTGTTGGAGTCATGGTCTCTTGCAGGCGGGGAGAGTCCCGGGGGCTGGGGGCCCTCCGCTTTGTGGGGCACCCGGGCCTCCTGTGTGAGTGGTCCCTGTCCTGGCCCCGAGCGGAGGGTCTGCGGCTGCAGCCCTGGGCAGAGGGTCCTGCCGCCGCCTCCCCCGGCTCCTGGAGCTGCTCCTGCTCTGCAGGGATGGGCACAGACTGGGGCGTTCAGGGCTGGTCTGGACCGCCACAGCTCCTGAAGGGCTTCTGGAGGAGGCTGAGTTGGGGTGGGAGTCTCCACCCGGGAGCTGCTGGAGCTGGAGCCCGCACGGCTGTCATCCTCCTCCCTGGCAGCGTGGGAGTAGCAGCCTCTGGGCCTCCTCGCTGCACTGCGCACAATGATGTCCATGACACCATGGACCAATGGCGCTGTGTATTCCTGAAGGTAGTCCTGCGTCTCTTGGATCATGACGTCCTCGTCCGGACCATAGACACACAGATGTAGGATGATGCTCGCTACAGCATTTGCCTCCCACCACCGTGGCCCACATAATGCCGCCAGCTCCTGGCATAGCCAAGACAATATGGGATTGACGAGGTGCCATTCACTTCGGAAGAGTTCTGCCCAGACCTCAGGCAGGAGGCCACCCACGGTAGCCCCAGCATCTGTCCCTGAAGGCCCCTGCTCAGAAGGTGTCTCTTCAAGGAGACTGACATCCAGCTGTAGATAGTCATCTTCTTCCCTCACAGAGAATTTGATTAAGTCCATCTGTCTTCTGCAGAGAATGCACTCTGATTTTATCTTCACCCAACGCAAGATGCAGCCCAGGCAGAACTGGTGGCCACAGGGTATCACATAAGCGACATCATCGAGCGTCAAGACAAACGGGGCAGATCCACTCTGACTCAGTCGCCATGTTCGTGCTCGGCAAAGGGTTGGGAAGAGCTGAGGATGAGGAGTGACCCTCCCTCGCTGGCTCTGGCACCGCCAAAGGGTGTGATGCACTGACAAATGGAAGAGAGGCCACGGTCACTCGCTGTCCTGGGGAGGGGAGGAAGAAATGCCAAGGTCCCTCAGGAAGGACACTCTGCTGGGTCCCCGAGCCCCACTGCCTGCCCCATGGCCATCCCAGGGGCATGTTTCCCTGCACATCTCACCTGCTCTGTTGCAAGCACGCACTGCGGTGCCCGGCTGCCTGAACCAGGCAGGGCCGGGGAAAGACAGGGGATGGCTCCGGGATGGGCACCGAGAGCTGCAGACAGCAGCTCCCACAGCACTACCCAGCACCAGGAGAAGCCTCGCTCCACGCTCCAGACCTTGCAGACACGTCTGCCAGGAGGCCAGCACGAGCCAGACTGAGCCACACTCTGCCGGTGCCCCAGGGTGAGCAGTGAGGGACACCAAGTGACGTCACAAAGGGCCATCTGCCTCCGCAGCACTCCCACCTCTGCACACACATCTGGGGCTACTGCAGCACCCTCTCTGCTCCCTTCCTCACCTGTGTCTTCTGCTCACCTTCGCTGTTCCATGCCCGTCACCAAGGCCTTGGCTGGCATTCAGCCCCGTGAGGTGCTTTTCTACAGCACTTTCTCCAGTCCAGCCTCCTACCAAAAGAAACAACTCAGCCTTTTTTACTTTTTTTCCCCACTGGCCCCAACTTGGCTACTTCTGGTCCCAGATTTGGTAGCACAGAAGCAGAGGGACGTGGCTGGAATGGGAAGCTAAATCAGGCACATGTGCATGGACCTAAGTTTGCACAATTTTGGGTAGTGGAGGTGAGCAAGTTTTGCATGCCATTTAAAAAACAAGCCACAAACAAAAACCCCAAGTCCATATAGAGAGCTGTAAACAACTTGTGGCTTCTTGGCTTTTGTGGCTGTTGCTGATTATGTTGCTTTTAGCAGGATTCTAAGGAAAAAATCCTGCAAGTATTACCTTACGTTGAGTGACTTGGGTATAATATTCAAGCAATAAAATCGACTGTGAGGCACTGATTTTCCTTTTCATTTCACCCAAGGGGAATTAATCCCATTGCGGGTCCAATGATTTTCTTTCACTGAACAGAAACATTTGAGTTCAAAAATATCTTTATTTTGTGATTTTCAACCCAAAGGACAGTAAAACACTTTGTACCTGCTATATTAGAGAAAATTCAGTGACTTTTGAAGTGGAAGGCAGCAGTTTTAGCCAAAACAACCCCCTGCAGCTTAGAATTTCAAAAGGCTTTAATTAAAGTTCAGGCCAGTATTCAGTTATGTGAATTAAAGCTGTGAAAATTAAAACCTAAAGAAAAAAAATTTAAAAAAGAACCGGGAGAGTTCTTTTAAAAAAAAGAACTGGGAGAGACTGACGTTGGGGGGGGGCTCTGAGTGTGTTTGTATAAATACAAGAAAAACTGCCACGGCGGTGTGGTCTTGGTGGAGAGAGCTGTTTTGCTTGCTTGCCCTAAATAAATTTTAACTATTGATTTTACAGTTATTGGCTGTTGAGAATCATTTTCTCGCCAAACTATTGAAATTAACCTATAACAATTTGGTGCCGTGACTCGGATGCGGGTTAATTTGGTTTGAGATCCCCTCTCTGGGAGGGCGCCCCCGTCTCTAGACGGGCCAGGGTGGGTCCCTCAATGCCAAATCCCGTACATTCGAACTCGATATAGGGTAAGCAAGCAAAGGAGAAAAGCCGGCAATATACCCCGTAATATTTGTGCACAAAGACCGGATAGCGAGTATTCCAGGAAGAGAATACAGGTATTCCAGGAAGAGAATACTGGTAAAATATTCGGTTGGGGTACCATTCGGTATTAGGAGTTCAGGCAGAAATTCCGAGGCTCCAGGAAGAGGGCCTGATACCAACTGGACGCGGGACGATTGCGATAAATCGTCAGTATTCCAGGAAGAGAATACAGATAAAATATTCGGTTGGAGTACCATTTGATATTAGGAGTTCAGGAAGAAACTCCGAGGCTCCAGGCAAAGGGCCTGACACCGATTGGACTCGGGACGATCGCGAGAAATTGTCAGGAAAAGGTTTTTCAGTAAGTGAGGAAAGGTGACTTCGGGTAATGAATCACAGGACCGGAAAAACGGAATAGGATAAGTAAAGGCGTTTCTGCTCGGATTCATTCAGAACCAAGGTGCGAATGAGTGTGTGTCTGAGACGTTCACCGGACTTAGAAGTCCACCGGACGAAGCGAGTGTGGACCTCCTAGTAGTGCGGTTCCCATCGCCCGCAAGGGACTGGGCCACAAACGGAGGGAAGCAAAAGGTTATTCTGTGCAAGAAGGCACCTTTGGAATATGGGACAGAAAAAAACTAAGGCTGCCAGTCCCTTAGGGAATTATAATGCTAGATTACCAGATATTCCCCCAAATAGCCCTCTGGGCCTAATGATAGCTCATTGGGACAACTGGCCATCTATGCAGGGGAAGAGTAGAGAGAAAACGGTACATTATTGTATGAAAGTTTGGGGACAACAGATAAGAGGAGACCATTTGTACTGGCCTGTTTTTGGATCCTTCGAGGACTGGATATGCCAGGCTCTGAATCTTTATGTAAACAGTAAAGAGCCTTTCAGTCAGGAGGAGAGTGAATATGCTAGTTTATGGATTAGATCAGATACCCGTACACATATTTTCACTCTGAAGGAAAAGAATAATAGAAAAAGATAGGAGGAATGAGGAGGTCCTTTTATCTCCCCTCCCTATGTTCCCCCTCCTCCTGCCCCTGCACCCACTGCTCCACACCCAGATTCTTCTCCAACTCCTTCACGCCCTGATTCCCCTCAGGAAATGAGGAGGATCACTAGGAGTCAAGCTAAAAGGGAAACAGCAGATGCACTTCTGTTTCCTTTAAGGGAAATAGCAATGGGGGGAGCCCAGCCTGCTGTGGGGTTTGTATCTATGCCATTAAACCCCGGAGATGTGAGAGAATTCAAAAAAGAAATGGGCAATCTACTAGATGACCCCTTGGGGGTTGCTGAAATATTGGATAATTTCTTAGGGCCAAAATGTTTATACTTGGGATGAATTGCAAGCGATTTTGAGAATGTTATTCACAGTAGAAGAAAGAGAAATGATTCGGCGGACAGGAATGAGAAATTGGGATTTACGACACCAACAGGGACCGGCCGCAGACGTAAAATGGCCATTACAGAAACCAAATTGGGACAATCAAAATGCCATGGATAGAGGACACATGGCCGATTTGAGAGATATTGTTGTTCAAGGCATTAGGGAATCGGTCCCTAGAGGACAAAATATTAATAAGGCTTTTAACGAAGAACAAAGAAAAGATGAAACTCCCATGGAATGGTTAGAAAGATTGAGAAAAAGCTTACAGTTATGTTCCGGAGTAGATCCCGGGACTCCTTTGGGACAAGCCTTATTGAAAACTCAATTTGTAGCAAAATCATGGGTGGACATAAGAAAGAAACTCGAAAAGATTTGAGGATTGGCAAGGAAGAGGGTTGGATGAATTAGTGAAAGGTGCAGAAGGTGTATGTAAGAAGAGAGGAGGAAGGTCAACGGAAGCAAACCAAAATTTTGGTAGCAGCAGTACGTGAAGGCACTCGAAGAGCTTGGGAGCCAGATAAGCCACGACCCCCTCGGGTTGGCAGGCCACAGCAGACTCTGAAGGGGCAGGAGAATAGGGAAGAAATAGAGTGTTATTATTGTCACAAGAAAAGACACTCGAAGAAGAACTGTCATAAGAGGCAGAATGATGAGAAAGTTTTTAAGGAGGATTAGGCGGGTCAGGGGCTCTATCTGCTGGGGACTCTGAAACAAATCGAGCCTTTGATAAAACTAAAATTGGGTCCCGAGCAACAAGAGCTGGAGTTCTTAGTGGACTCTTGGGGCAGAAAGATCTACCGTCCAAACAGTACCCTGGGGATGTTAAACTTCCTCGGAAAAAGTATCGGTTATTGGAGTTAAAGGGGAGCCTTTTACAGTTCCTGTTATCAAAGATGTACCCATAGAAGCTCCCTCTAAATACGGACTGGGATCATTCCTACTAGTCCCAGAGGCAGAATATAATTTATTGGGAAGGGACTTAATGGTAGACTTAGGAATTGAACTAAGAGTGCAAGATAAGGAATTAAAAGTGAAATATACGCTCTAACGGCAGATGATGAAGAACGGATTAACCCCAAAGTATGGTATACCCCTGACTCAGTGGGAAAATTGGATATATTACCAATTAGAATAACTATTAAAAATCCTGAAGAGCCGATAACGGTAAAACAACACCCTATCCCGTTAGAAGGACGGCAAGGATTACAGCCTGTAATAGACAGACTGTTGGAACAAGGGCTATTAGAGCCTTGTACGTCACCTCATAATAAACTCATCCTCCCCGTAAAGAAACCGGATGGGTCATACAGAATGGTGCAAGACCTGAGAGCTGTAAATCAGCAAACAATCACTAAATTCCCTGTGGTAACAAATCCTTATGCTTTACCGAGTCATATACCCTCCCCAAACATACTTGGTATAGCGTAATAAATTTGAGAGATGCCTTTGGGGCCTGTTCTCGGGATGAAAGATCCAGAAATTATTTTCCCTTGGAGCGGGAGCCCGGCTGCCCGCGGCTGCTCGCGGAGGTGGCGGCGGGGCCCGGCGCGGCGCACGGACCCCCGGGCCGGGCTGCCGGCGGCCGTGGCCCCTCGGCGGGCTGGCCCTGCCTGGCGCGGCCGCGCTCGGCCCGCCCCGGGCCCCCATTGCCGCTGGCGGCGGGACGGGGCGGGGCGGCTTTGGGGCGGCCGCGCCTCCCGTGCGCGGGCGGAGCGGGTCCGGGCCCTTTCGGCTCGGCCCAGGCCGGCGCCAGAGGGACGCCGAGCCCTGAAGCTGTGAAACACATTGGGGAGCGAAGGCATTAAGCAATTGCTGCCTTCAACAATTCGACTGTAGTGGGATTTACGAAATAACAAAGCAAATTACACAAATCTGCGTAACTTGCAAAAAGATAAACAAGAAAGTGTTTTGGCAAGTGGCTTCGGGAGGAAGAAAAATGGCTTACAGACCTTTCGAGAGAATGCAGATTGATCTCACTGAATTGCCCAAGGTGGGAAGAACAAAATATTGGTTAGTAATAGTAGATCATTTAACACGGTGGGTAGAAGCTCACCCTGTAGCACGAGCTACAGCACAGATGGCGGTAAAAAATTTTGTTAGAACACTTGATATGGGATAATCCAGTACATCAATTCTGATCAGGGCACACACTTCACTCCTAAAATAACAAAACTGTTATGCCAATTGTTAGGTATTCAATGGGAGTACCACACTCTGTGGCATCCACAAAGTTCGGGAAAAGTGGAAAGGATGAATCTAAAACAACAATTGGCTAAATTAATGATTGAAACTCAAATGCCTTGGACAAAGTGCTTACCTTTGGCACTTTTAAATATAAGAACAAAACCACACGATGAGACTGGATTATCACCATATGAAATGTTATACGGTATGCCTTATTCCCGAGGAGTCCCCTTGGGAAATAATGTAATTGAAGATCATAATATCCAAAATAATAATCACTATTGGAAAAAGATTGAAAGAGCTAAGAGAAATTGGAATGATAGCTCAAACACCTTTAGGGTTTGCAATTCACCAAATAAAACCGGGAGATAAAGTTTTGATAAAAACATGGAAGGAAGAAACCTTATCTCCCCTCAGGGAAGGACCTTTTCTTGTTTTGTTAACTACAGAGATAGCTGCAAGAACTGCTGAAAAAGGATGGACACACACGTTGCGAGTGAAAGGTCCAGTGAAGAAGTGGAAAATAACATCTGAACCAAGAGAAACTAAGCTAACCATCCGATGAACTTAAAAAGGACTCCACCGAAAAAAGAATATAAGCTCAGTTACTGTGGGAATTTCATAGCGGTAACTCCAATGAAGCTTAGCAGGAGGTAATATTTCTATAAGCCTCTGGAGAGGAGTTGGCACTTGTGCCTGTTGATTGTTTAAATAATGTTGTTTGTTTGTTAGTGTTAAGTGTTCTGCATGTTTAATATTTACATAATTATTCAAATTTTTCGGAGCATTCACTGTGGAGCTACCACTCTCTTGATATAAATAGAGAGTAGGACGACAAAAACTGAGTATAATATACCAATTAAAAAGAGCTAACCTTGTAACCCTGCAGGTGCTAAAAAGGACCACCCCTTCAAAATTAAGGAAGAGAGCAAGACTGGATAGGGAAACCGGTGGTGCGGCTTAGAAGGTCTGCCAAGGGCTGCAACCCTTCGGGCTGTGACCGCTCGACCACTATGGCCCTTACCAGACCTCTTCTAGGCCTATATGGGGTGAGTTTCTTGACTCTGGCTGCAGCAAACAATTGCAGCCGATGTGTGGTCATTACTAGAACAGGATGGGTAAGCTCCCAAACCTTGGTATATCGTACTATTTATGATGGTAAGACTAACCTAACTCAATATGATTTATGCAAAGAAGGAAACAGAACTGTATGTTATGATCCGAAAGAACTCCCCTATCAATATTGGATGGAAATAAGAACAAATTCAAAAGAATGCAGACTGATTGGAACAAGTGAGGATCGTGAAATAGAAACAAGAATAAAATACGAAATTCCCACAATGACTAAGAATTTATTTGTGAATCTTGGTACAAACATTGCTAAGTAGTTACATGTAACTAACTGTTATGTTTGTGGTGGAACAAATCAAGGTGTCAAGGAGGAGCCTGAGGCGGATCCTGAGGCAGGGACTATGGAAATGATTTCCTGGGAGAGACTGACCTTTTGGGGGGGGTTATGTGTGTTTGTATAAATACAAGAAAAACTGCCACGGCGGGTGTGCGTCTTGGTGGAGCAGAGACTCCTGGCGCACCCAGCGCTGTTTTGCTTGCTTGCCCTAAATAAACTTTAACTATTGATTTTACAGTTATTGGCTGTTGAGAAGCATTTTCTCGCCCAACAATTGAAATCAACATATAACAAGCCAGAGCATCAGCTGCCCATTGGTCCCCTCCATGCTGCCCATCGCCATCACGTCGTGGCACGGGGAACTGCATGCAGGTGCTGGAGGAAAAGAGGAAGCCTTTCCACCCCTCACTTTTCCTTGGCAGGGAGATGTTCACTGACCTTCGGGGACACCAGCTATGCCAGGAGAGGATGAAGCCGCAGAAGTCACGCAGTGGGAAGCGATTTGGAGCCAGCATCGCTCTCCCACCTCCTTTCACAACTTTTTATTCCGCCTCAGTGTCAGCAGGGGAAACACTTGCAATTCAGAAAGCATTAAAAAAAAGGATGAAGCAGGACTAGGATGAGATTTCAGGCCATTTGACCTCCTGTCCTGGGAGCACTAGAGTTTTGTGGATGACTGAGGACTTGCAAAGGGCCAGCATTCATCACATCTGTGGCTTCCTGTACACATCCATCCCCAACTAAGGTCCTTGGTGATGCAGAAAGGACCGGCCAGGGGAGCCCGGAGCCACAGCAAAAAGGGACATTTGCATTTTCCACATCCCTTTCTGGGAATGGGAGATGAGCAAGAGCCAAATGTCTGCCTGGGCTGGAAAAACACAGATGAGCACCCAGGAGAAAAGCCATCCAGGGAGTAGGGGCCAGGCTCGTCGCAGAAATCTGAAGAGCTGGAGACTCAGAGGTGACATCTTGCCCCATGTCTCTTGGCAAGGAAAACATGCAGCTTCCCCCGAGGCGGCATCTGAAACCCTTTGGCCCTTCTCGGCACAGTGAGTCACAGGAGCTATTTTAAACACCTGCTTTAGGACAAGGTGAATTATCAGTGAACCAGGTGTCCCACTGCTCCAGCTCCCCGGTAATGAATCCCTTGTGGAAGTCGGTCTCCGAGTGCTTTGCCGACAGCCTGTGTGGCAATAGCGTTATCTCCACAGGGCATGTGGGGAAACTGAGGCACAGTGCCTCGACTTGATGCATATCTTTTGTGGTGAAGCTTGGCCTTGCCTGCCTTTCCCTGCCCTGTCCCTCCTTGGGCTGTGACCAGCAGTGGAGGCACTCCCAGGTTCAGACTGCCATGTCCCCACGTTCCCCGAGCAGGGGCTTTAGTCTCCAGGAGCTGAGACCAAAGCCCTGCACCCCTCTCAGCATGAATCTGAGGTGAAACATATCCCTTCCCAGACCTCTGAAAAAAAAAAAACCATGCTGTGACAGCGAGGGGGGCCAGGTGCTGGTTTCAGGCACCTGGACCCTGCTCGAGACCAGAGTCTTGTGTTTTGGGGTTTACACTGACCTTCCCGAGAGTGGGATCTGTGTTAACCTGCCTCCGTGACACATCGAAACTGCATCACTCGGCCCGAGAGTTGGTGGGGGTTTTTATCAGGAAAAAAACACTTCATTCACGGTAAAAAATATGAAAAAAACAACAAAAAAAACACCCAGAAAACCGCAAAACCTTCCCAGTGTGTAAAGTTGAGTCAAATTTAGCAGCTTCAGTTAGAGAAACATATTTTTAAAAGGGGTAATTGAGTGTTTCTTTCATCCTTTCCCAAGCTTTTGGTCCCCTTCCTCCAGAGTAATGTTTTTATGGCCTTAATCACTGAGTTTATTTCAGTTAGGAGGGGGTTAAGCGACCCGAAAAATGAAACAACAGCTCCTGTTTCAAAATGAAGCAGCCACTTCAGTTAACTCGCAGTGACACACAGGCACACGCGTGTATTTGAAAGGCGAGCAGGTTGCAGGGACGGAGATCTCACCCCGCTGCGAAAGCTGTGAGAAAGACAGAAGCTGCAAAATGTCATTCCAGGTCAACCCCTGCCGAAATTCTTCATCTTCCCCCCCACTCCAAAACAGGCAGGCAGGGCTGGGCCCCCGGCACATGCGTGGCCTCGTAAGCCATCGGTACCGACCCCAAAGGAAACCGCCCCCCGCTGCCAACCGCACAGCACGGATGTGCCACAGCAGCCGTAATTTCGGTGCCAGGCTGCTCCTGGTAGTGGATCACTCGCTGGAGCGTCCCTGTGAGTGCGCATGGGTGTGCACAGATGCACGGATGTGTGCAGATCTTCTCAAGCACACAGATTTGGCTCGGTTTGGCCCAGGTTGGCTCCTGCCATCACCAGTTGAGACCCAAGAGCAATTGAAGCACAGCCGTGGATGCCAAGGACTTGGATTTCAGTCCTTTGTCCCGTCCTCAGGGTCCGTGTTCTCTCTTTTTGGGGAGAGGAGCAGGATGTGGGCAGAGCAGAGACAATGAGCCACCTTCCCTTGCTAGGGTGGAGGGGTCACTCTTCTGTTTTTCTAGATGGGTGTTTCCAAACAAAGTCTTTGATAAAGCCAATAAATGAAGCATGAGAAGATGTGAATTGCAATTGAAAAGTGGAGGGAAAATTCCTCCAAGCAGGATCTATCCCTCAGGCTGAGAGGGAACAGCCAAGCCAGCCCACCCTGCATAGGTGGAGGGGACTGCAGGCATCCAAAGGCTTTGCAGGGATGTGCGGACACCAAAAGTGACTTTAGGACAGAGGGACAGACTCTCTGGAATGTTCAGCTTGCCACCAACACCGAGGGCTCCTACTCTGAGATGAGAGGGTTTCCATTTCTCAGAGTTTGCAGTGGTGTTACGGGATGAAGTGATTTGCGATAACCCTGTTTGTCGCCTCTTGTAGCCCACAGGTTTTTAACTCTGAGTGGAAGGAGTGGCATTTCCACCCTGGATGCCTCCCTGTTGGAACCAGTTTCTCTCTGGAAACTTCCCTGGTCCAACAAAGCACCTCTTAACCAGGACAGCAGAGATCTCCATGCAGCTGGGTACCTCGAAAGGCTCCATTTTTGCCAGCTCTTAACTTTCCCTTCTCTGCTTCAGCTTCAGGATGGGAAAAGGAACTGATTCTTCTCTCTCGGCTTCCGTTCTCGTTCAGAATCGAAAGCTGTCAGAGATCCTGGGATTGCTGCCACAGTCTTGGACCGCTCTGCCCCGCGAAATACCTCCCTGTGCCTCGAGAGCAGCTGATGGAGAGCGAAAGAGCAGTAAGAGGTTGGGTCAGGGCAAAGCCCCCGGTGCCAGGCCAGGCCCAGCAACGAGCCTGGGCTGCCCTGTGCCGTCAGCCCCATCCGCCCAAACAGGCTGGTTTTGGAGAAACGCGCCTGCTTTTTTAATTTTTGGAGCGCTCTCGACCCTCCCGTCCTCGAAGGCTCTGCAAGCCTCTCCCTGAGTGCTTGGCAGGAGCCGTGAGCCCCCCAAGCCGGGATCCGACTCTGAGGGGACGGCGAGAGCCCTGTGTGCCCACCGTAGCCAGGAGGCTGAGCTGGGGGGATAATTGTCCCTTTTCCGATGTCCTCGGCGCCTGAGACACCCCGCGGGACGCCCAGCTGCCCTCCTGCCATCCTCCTGCCTTTGGCAATCGGGAAACTGAGGCACTCCGTGAGGCACTGACCCGGGCAGGCGCGGCCGTGCCGGCGGCTGACCGTGAGCAGCGGCTGCTCGTTCCCCGGGGCCGGCCCCGCTCCCGCGGTGTTTCCCGCCCGCCCACGGCTCTGCCCCCCGCCCCCCGCGGGTGGCTGAACCGCCCCCCCCGCGCTCTGCCGATGGTTCCGCCCCGGTGCTGGGGGGCGTGTCCGTGATCCCCCCCACGCGAACGGTCTCTCCCGGTCCCAGGACAGTCTGACCGCTCCCGCCCTCCCGGTCAGGGTCCCCTGTCCCCGGCCCGCGCCGGCACCGCCGCCCCGCGCTGCTTCCGCGCCCCACGCCCCGCTCCTCAGTGCCGGTGGTTCGCTCCACGCTCCCCCCGCCCGGGGCGAGATGGTCTCTCCCGCCTCACCCGCCCCTCCTCCAGCCCGCAGGCCCCGCCTTTCGGTCCGACCCTCCCTCGTCTCGCTCGTGATTGGCCGATCGTCACCGCCTCGCGCGGACCAGCCAATGGCGGCGCTCTAGCCGCCCGGTCTCAAGATGGCGGCGGCGGGAGCTGCGGGCTGGCGGCGCTGAGGGCGTGCGGGGGGCCGCCGCCTTCCGCCGCGGGCCCGGCCGGGGGGCTCCCTGTCGCTGTCTCGCTCCGCCCCCTCTCCTCCCTCCGCCGCGGGGCCGAGAGCGGCGGCAGTGCTGGAAGCGGAGCGCCGCGCTGCCGGCAGGTGAGCGCAGGCCCAGCCCGGCGGGTACCGGCCGCCCTTCCCGGGGAAGGGGTGTTCGGGGGCGGGGGGCCGTGTCTGTCCCTGTCCCTGCGCTGAGGGGGGCTTCAGGGGCGGCCCCTCGGCTGTGGGGCGGGGGCGATGGCTGCGCGGCCGGGGGTGCCCCTGCAGGGGGGTGTCCGGGCCGCAGCCCCGCCCGGCCGGGGGGCGCGAGGTTGGGGTCTGAGCAGCCGCTCTGCGCGGGAAGGGGCTGTCTCGGCTGTGGGGCTGTGGGCTCCGGGGTCCTCCCTTACGACAGCAGGGAGATACCAGGGGTATGTACCCCCGCTCTGGGGCAGGGAAGCTGTGGGGGCCCAGGGTGCCCCCCCGCAAAGGGAGAATGCCGGGGCACCCTCAGCTATGAGGCAGGGGAGTTTTGCCGGAGAGAGCCCCTGTACAGGGGACAAGGATAGTGCCAGGATTGCCCCCTCAGCTGCAGGGCTGGGCAGGCCTTGTGTGGACCCCTGTGTGCACCCTCTCCCCGTGGGAAGCAGGGTGGGAGGGGCTCAAGGTCTTGAAGGCCCCCCTGGGGTGGCCTCGGAGCTGGGGCTGTACCGTCCTCCTTTGCCCAGGGACTGAAGAAACGTCATCGTTTCCTGACGCGCTTAGAGATGTCGCCTTGTGTGGCAGCAACTCTGTCCCACACAGGTGCCCCTGCCGGTGCATGTGCCCCCCCTGTTATCGTCCCCTGTGCGGGGTGTCACTCCTGGTCCCGCTCCCCTCGATACGAGGGGCTGGGGAGGTGCCCTGGGTTTGGGACAGAGGTAACTTTTCACAGGAAAACTGCCAGGGGACACAGCTGGGGCAGCTGACGCGAACTAGCCGGGGGCTGTTTGATACCGTAGGACGTCATGCTCTGAATCTATATTGGGTGAACTGGCCAGGGAGGGGCATCACAGATTGGGAGCCAGCTGGGTTCTGGTTGACACGTGGTGAGCAATTGTACTGCTCGTTTTGGATTGTTCTTTTATTAGTATTCTTGTGGTTATAATCTCCCTTCTCGGTTCTTTGTACAGTTCTGTTAAACTGTCCTTATCCCCACACTACAGTTTGATTTTCCTTCCGATTTTCTCCTCCCCATCTCACCAAGAGAGGAGGAGTGAGCGAGTGGCAGTGTGTGGGGGGCTCTCTGTGTGCAGCACCTGCCCTGCTTCGGTTCCTCTGGCTGCAATGTCCCAGTTCCTGTCGAGGCATCCCCACTCACTGGGGATGGGAGAAACAACTGTCTTGTCTGATTCAAGCAGTGTTTAGGAGGGAAGAGGCTGATGGTGATGAAGGAGATGCTCCCTACAAGGCCTTAGGAGCAAGGCTGTCACAGGGACAGGGCACCCACTGCTCTGGGGAGGCTTTCAAGTGCTGTTCCTGACTGGTGCTCCTCATGTGTCTTCTCCTTGGCCTCATCCGAACCCCGTCCTTCCCCGCCTGGTGTGCGGACGCCGTCTGAAATGCTCCGTTGGCTCTAAATGCCGCCGGGCCGGTTCCGTCTCCCTTTCGAACGCGCTTTCACTCGGTCCTGGTCGCTGCACCGGCTCCCTCGGGCTGCTCGGTGGGACGACCTGGATCTGTACAAGCAGAGGGAAAGCACCGAGCACTGGTTTTCCGGGCAGGAAAACGCTGTGCTCTCCCTTTGCCTGCCGCTTGTCCCCCTGCCTCAGCCGGAGGTCCCGGCCGCGCTCCCAGCTGCTGCTCTTGGGCAGCATCTCCCTCCCGCAGCGGCTCCCGCCCGGCGGGTTCTGCCGCCCCGGCCTCGGGGACACTGCGGCGGACGGACAGAGCAGGCGCGCCCGCGGCCCTGGAGAGCCCGAGCCTGGGGCTGCCTCGGGGCCGAGACGAGCCTCTGGCGTCCCCGCACCGCCACTCCAGTGGGTTCTCTGCCCCCCCCACCTGTTTATATACGCCTACCTAACAGAAGGCAGAGGAAGAGGTGGAGGAAGGCTGCTCGTCCTTTTTGTCGTCTCTTCCCGCCTCTCAGACAGCCAGAATGGAGCCCCTCACCCACTGCGCCCCTCGGGCGCCAGCTCCTACCTGCTGTGGCCCCTGCTCCACTCGGGCTTCTCTGCACTGGCCGGGTCAGTGCAACGGATCTTTCCGTGGCAGCACTGCTGCTCCTCTTGGCTTGCAGGTGGCCATAAAACACGTGTCCTGGGACTGTGTCTGCGACTGGGGCGAGCTAGTGAGTGAGCAAGGGCACCGGGAGAAACCGGGGCATCCCAGGCGGGGAGAAGCCAAGGCTGGGAGGGTAGAAACGGGACACTGTGGAGGCAGTGGGCATGGGGTCACCAGGGGACATGGAACATCCCAGGCTGGGGGAGATGCCCAGTACTGGTGGGGATGAATGGGGATCACCGGAGCATGAGCCACCTTTTTGGGCAGTTGCACCACTTCTAGGAGCTTAAGAATGTCTTCAGCGTGTTTGTATGTTTCCCTTGTGTGGATAGGAGTCCTCTCTATTTCCGTACAGCTCCATGAGCATGGAATGCCCCAAGAGCGTATTTGGAGCCTGTCTGGATGTTAATTTTGCTGCCTTTAGCTAGCTCCAATGCTCGAGTTAAGGCTAGTATTTCTGCTTTTTGTGCCGAGGTATTCGGGGAAAGGGCTTTGGACTCTGTTACCTGATCTGCAGTGGTTACCGCGTATCCTGCCTTGCGGACGCCTTGTCGAACAAAGCTGCTTCCAGCCGTGTACCAGGAATCTTCAGCATCTTCCAGCGGCTCCTCTTTTAGATCGGGTTGGCTGGAGTAGACTGCTTCAATCGTTTCCAAGCAGTCGTGTGATATGGTTCCCCCGTGGTCCCGCGAAGGAAAGATGCTGGATTGACAATGTTAGTGACCACTATTTCCACATCATCCTGCTCCACCAGGACAGCTGATATTTAAGGAACCTTTGTGGCGAGCCAGTGTCCTCCCTTCACCTCTAATACTGATATCCGTACTGTAATCTTTTGGCCCAGCGTAAACTGACGTGCTTTGGATATTCAGCACCACCGCTGCTGCCGCCCTTGGGCAGCTCGGCCAACCTTCACTTACTTCATCAAGTTGTTGGGAGAAGTGTGCTGCTGCTCGCTGGTATGGTCCCAGGTTTTGGGCTAAAATTCCTAGGGCTGTTCTCTGCTTCTCGTGAGAGAACAGCCCAAAGGGCTTGGTGGTATCTGGTAGCCCCAAAGCAGAGGTGACCATCAGCTTTTCTTTGGCTGATGAAATGCTTTATCTGCTTCCTCATTCCAGATGAGGCTTTTGGATTAGGTTTCAACAGTGCCTACAGCGGTTTTACCAGGAGTCCGTAATTATATATCCACAGGCGACACCATCCCGTCACTCCCAAGAACGTGCGGAGTTCTGTGGCTGTCTGCAGTCGAGGGCTCTGACAAATAGCCTCCTTCCTCGTTGTTCCCAGGGTGCGTTGGCCCGTGGTTATCTCTTATCCGAGGTAAGTTACTGGCCCTTGAGCTACTTGGGCCTCCTGTGGAGAGACTCGATAACCATTTAGGCCTAAAAAGTGCAACAAATTCACAGTGCAATCTGTACATTCCTTCTGGTTTCTGTGGCTGTTAGGATACCGTCCACGTACTGTAACAAAGTCCCATTTTGTGACGGAGGGGCCAGGATTCAGGTTCATGGGCTAACTGATTTCCAGAAATGGTTGGGCTATTCTGAAATCCTTGGGGTCACACTGTCCAGGGTAGCCGAGTTTTCCTCCCTGTATCTGGATTTTCCCATTCAAAAGCAAGTAATTTTGGCTGTCCTTTGCCAGAGGTGAACAGAAAAAGGCGTCCTTTAGATCCAAAGCGGTAAACCATAGTCGTTATTTAACAAGGTGTATGGATTTGCTGCTACAGAATATATATCTTCTACAGTTGTGTTAATAGCTCTTAGGTCTTGAAAAAGTTATCAATTATTTCTTTTATTCCTTCTGATCTTCTAGTCTCAAGGGATATTGTTTTATTTTAACTGGACCAGCTCTTGCTTTTATTTCGGTTTAATTGGAGCTGCATTTTGGCTTTACCAGGCACTCTTGATGCCCAAACTCCTGGGTGTATTTGGTCTTTTGTTTCTTGTGTAATTTCTTCTCCTGTCACCAAAAATCTGGACAGAAACCCCCTAACACAGTTTGCAGTGTAGGAAAGGGCATTGCTTTATTGCGGTGCGGGTGCACGGGGGGTGTCTCCTCCCAGCTGCACCCCCGGCCCCTGGACAACCTTAGTTACACGCTGCGACCACGCGTGTCCATCACGTGTTTCCGTAGTCATTGTTATTCTCTTGAAACAATCGGTTCATTTTCTCTCGCTTTACATGGAAATCCCTTCCACGCTCAGTTCTCTCCTCGCCCTTTCTTTGGGTCTGGAGTGTGTTTAGGGCAGGTGGTCCGTGAGTCAGTGGTCACCATCTCCCGCTGCCAAAATTCCCTTTTCCCCACATCACTGCTGCGCATGTTCCCAGCTCAGAGCAACATGAGAACCAAGGTTATCCCTTCTCTGGGATGTTCCCTGCAAGGGCAGACAGCTCTGGATAGAGTCTCCCTTCTGATCACTGCGGTGCCTTCAGGGATGCTCGTCCCGTTCTGTTCCTTAGGTGTGTGCAAACCGCCTGCTAAACCCTCCGGGAAATTCTTACACCGAAGTTTTAACCCCTTCATTGCTGGGTAACAAGGCGGGGCGGCCGTGGCAGCGGCGGGGCGGGGCCGAGTGGGGCGGGGCCAGGCGGCGCACGGACCAATCGCAGCGCTGGGGGGCGGAGCAAGCCTCGCGCAGCGACCGTTGTTGCGCGAGCGGCCAGTGGGTCCATTGCCCGTGGCAACCGCGTCCGGACCGGTCGCTGTCGGTGCTCTCTGCGCTGCCACATCCTTCATCTTCGCTGATGCTGCGTAAGGCAGGTGGGAACACTCGCTTCGCAATGGTCAGTCGGTTGAACTGGGGGCTGCTGCCACAGTGGGATATCCTGACACTTACTCCTGGGCGCTGTTTCAGACCAGGAACTGCCGTTTAGTTCACGTGGCGTTTCTATGGTGCCTGTGGAACTACACCTGTAGCACCGAGAAAACAAAACGAAGCATTTGAGAGAGGACGGGACTTATTTCATACCGAGGCCAGGAAGCACTGAAATTGAAGCTCAGGTGTTGGCATTGTTAAGACTAAGATGAGTCATTACAGACTTCTCCAGTGCAGTCTGGGGTGACTGATGTCAGGCAGGCCAACAGCAGAGTAAAGGCGAAGAAAGAGACAGCCTTTTAGGTTTTTGGCCTCTTCTTGGGTGCAGGTTTAGAGAGCTTTTGCTCTGGGAGTCTCAGTTTCTAGAAAGACGGAAAGAACAAGGAAAACATCGAGTTTGCTGTGCAGTTGAGTTCTGACAGGCTGACAAGTTACTGCGCGTGCTGTACTGACTATTCAGGGGCATGTCTTTGCTGTAACGTGAGGTAATTTGATAGATAAAAGACATTTTTGTTTGCAAAGCGCCAGTCTGTTCCAAATGTCTTGCTACATGTAATTCCGTGTTAAACATCCGGGAACGATTCCTGTAAAGCAACTGGTGCTTCGTAACTCGGCATCCTGTGGTGTTCTTGAGGGTTAAAACTGGATAATCTTAATTTCCCTGTGCAAAGGTAAAATATAAACAAAGGAATTCTCATACCTCTGTTCCTTCTCTGTTTCTATATGGTAAAAATACTGAACAGGAAATAAACAGTCCTATACATTAACTCTTACTTTATTGCCAGGGCCAGGTGGTATTTATTTAGTGACTTTTAATGACGTAATATGAACTCAAAGAACAATGACTATAAGTTACCCATTTCTGGAGTGAGTTCCCATCAGAGGCGTGAAAGAGGTAAACGTGAGGCTATTTTTTTAAAAATTCCTTTAGAGTGAGAATTGGGCACTACAGATCTGAGAAAGCCTGGTTTCTAGATAAACCCTGTTGATGGAAACTATCCTGAATCTTACAATAGCGTGGCTACATACAGCACTGTGGAAAAGTCACAAATGCAGTAGCTCTCTTTGGAATTGATGAGGATAGATGTTCTCGGTGTTGCTGTCAGTGTTTCAACAAAGTCACCAACAGCTCTAATAGAAATGGAGCTGTACGGAGTAACTACCATTTCCTGAAAAGTGACCAAGAGAGGAAACTAAGAGAAAAATAAAAGGAGTATCTAGGAAAGAACAAAACGGCAGAACTTGGGATATTTTGGTCTGAAATGGACTAGTGAGCTGTCTAGAAAAGAGCTGGCTTGAATTTTTTTTTGACAAATTCAATGACTTGTCGTAAAGCAGGAGTTCTTCGGGTTTCTTCCAGGCTTTGTGGCTTCCCAACTTTGCCGAACAGACAAGTCGCCTGTCCGACTCCGGTGTCCACGAGGTCACGTACGTGGTCCGGACCGTCACCTCTGTTCTGCCTCCCGATCAGTGGCCTAAAGCTGCTGCCAGGTCCCTGCAAAAGTGCAGCAACCACACCTTCAGCGCAGTCCTCAAGCCTGCTATCCAACAGGTAGGAAAAAAATCTCGCACTGCTTTTCAAAAAGATATTTAAAAGTCATACTTGTAAACATTTTCTACAATGCTCGTCATGTGTATATCTCAAGTGAGAATTAGATAGAAAGTGTAAAGTCTAGAAGGAAGGAAGACCTGAAAGCAAAAAGATTTTCTGTTTGCTATTCCTGTCCTTCCTCCAGATTTTGAGTCCCCTGGTGATTTTCCAGATAGCCTCTCTGCTGAGGTTAAAGGGGCGGAGAAAACATTGTCCACAACTGGTCCTTGTCAGGCTAACGTTGATACTGTTCTTAATGAATCAAAACCAGGACAATGACACCAAAGCACTGAGAAACTTGTCGAAGAGTAGCATACTGGGCCTTGGTCGCATGTTTTCCCAGGTTAAGTTTTTAAAGTCAAAGATCAGTCAAAAGCATTGTGTAGAATATTTCATTCTGCTCATACTATATTTCATGTCATTTTTTTTCTTGGTTAGCTTCTTAATGTTGTATTCTTTTTATGCACTGAAGACTAGACAGTACAAAAGTCTGACTCATTCTTGTGTCTAAAATGTTTCTGCTAAAATTCTCAGTCACACTGAAATGTTTTGTTCTTCAGAAGGGAAGTTGAAGCACACTATTGTTCTTTCCTTACCCTTACCTTGAATTGGAAAAATCGTGTGATAGGTTATTTTTGGACAGATGGTGATGTGTTTGGGTTTTTTTAATTTCCCTAAAACTTCTGAAACTCAGAACAGAGTGATGCTTTCCTTGAACTAACTAAAGCTCAGTTATTCTGTTTCTGTATTTTTAATATATGTGCACATATATTAGAATGAATATTTTTAAAACAAATAAATTGGTCTCCAGATCACCTGGGAGCTAGTAATGCATCTGGAATTTAGTTTCCTGTGTGATTATGAAATGTTTAATCAGAGCAAGCGATGGAACTCGGCACACCAAACACAAGCTCTGGCAGCCTGATAACTGTGTGTGAATTCTTGCAGCGTCGCTGCCGTGTTCCCACCCGCCCACGTGGACCCTCGGCTGTCTGTGCCGTCCTGCAGCCCACCTACGCCCACTGCAACGTTTTCCAGGTGAGTGTCGCGTACGGAAATCACAGGAAAGCGGAGGAGACTGTATGAAGAGCTGTAGGTTATGGACTTCCGGAGCGAAGGATATAAATTTGGTCAGTGATCTGCTTGAGAAAGTGAAAGTAATGCGCTTTGTGCATGTCTGTTTCAAAGAACCACTGAACATTAAATGGGAAGTTTTGTCATTCTAGTGAGGCTTCAGGGCAGCAGCATATTGGGTGTCCTCATCAGTGGAGCGTTTTTTTCTGTATAAGTTTTTTTGCTGACTTCACCACAGTTTGTTTTAGCTGAGGAGCCTACTTTTTCTTGAGGAATGTCCTTGCCTGGACAGAAAGAGATTCTTTAGTATCATGAAGATACTGGGAAACAGCTCTGCATTCTGTCCCAGGCAGCTTTCTGCAGTCCAGGGTTTCCTTTCATGAGCGAGAAAAACAATGGTGCCTTTTGGAATTGGCCGCACCTCAGAGATGTCTTATTAAAGAGAACTACAGTACTTCCTGTGAACGCCTTATAGAATTCCAGTGGAAACTGCACCTATTTGGAGGCCCAAATCCTTTTGTGTTACAGCGTAATGGAGATATTTTTTCTTCACAGAGGACAAGCAAAGCGAGTTATGCTATGGTTGTTGAAAAAGAGTTGACCTTCCCGAGCTGATCATCCAGTTTCCTGTCTTGCAATATCAACCTGTATCTTTAGTTTTTTTTTTGTATAGAGAAGCTCATCCAAGATGGCCAGATTGTGGCCAGGATCACGTGTTGGTGTAAGGATATAAATAGCCCCTGGCCAATCATGCTGTTGATACTCTAGTATTTATTTTTCACACAGTGCATCTTTGTCCTCACTTTCATCATGAGCTGCTTTTTCATCCAGGACATGAATTATAATATAATTTATTCATCTTTGCAAGTAGCATTTTACTGACTGTTACCTCAGCCAGAACGTCTGAGGATATCGAGCACGAAGGACTATCCTTCATACCACATCTTCCAAACTAATATGGTATTTTAAATATAGCTGAATTTCTGTCAGCATCATTATATGGCTGCTGTTTGTCAGAAGACATTACCCTTCCAGTGTCCTTTAACTCTGAGTCATCTCCAGAAGAAACAGCAGTACAGGCACTGGCTGTTACAATGTGATTTGTCATTGCACATGGGCAGGACCTGCGCTTTTGAAAAACTCTTGTTGTCTTCTTTTGCTTTAAAAGTTCTTTAATTTATACAAATTGTACTAAAAAATTATCATTGGCTTGCTGACTGTGTGAAGTTTCAGAAGAGCTGAAAGCAGATAGGTTTGCTCTATCGTTTCTGTCCATATGTGGCACGTGAAGGGAGGGGTTCTAAGGTACCCCCCGTCCTACTAAGACGAGGAGTTCTGGTTAGAATGCTTGGCCATGCTTACACCTGCAGTGCAAAGGGTGTGCAGACAAGCATCTGAAGGAGCACACAGCTGCTGGTAAGTAATGCCGTGCTCTCCAAGATGGACAGCCAATGGATGACCGCAAGCGTGCCAAGAGTAAGGTGGTCAATGAAAAACAAGACAAAGCAGTAGCCTCATCACACAGCTCTGTCAAGTTTGTTTGAGCCAGATCTGTCGTTATGATACACGTGTTGGTAACGGTGAGTGCACCTGGATTTGTTCTGGCTTCTCTTATATCTGGTTTGATAAGGGGCAAAGCTCGACTGTGAGGACACAGACCCTAACTTTGGATGTTGTAGTTTCTGATGTCATGTTTTGCTTAATAAGACATCTGTTAAGAGCTTGATTTCAAGGTGGCAACCTTAATTCTGAGTTAAAAACACTTACTATGTAAAGCACCTAGGCAGCATCAACACTTGTTAGATGTCCTTTGGAGTAGAGAAGAATTGTTGTTATTTTGTCCCTACAGTGATTACAAGAAAACATTGAGTGATCTTGGTGTTTTTCTTTTTTGTTTTGATGTATTTAAGGGGAATACTGTTAATTATGAATTCAATACATCCGAGGGAGAAGAGAGCGACTCCAATTCAGGAACTGAGTCTTCAGACATTTCTGTGGAAGAGACAGATTCAACTGTAAGACCTAGCAGGAAAAGAAAATTCAGATCGGACGAGGAGAGCACCTTGGTAAGAAGAGATTCTACATGTTTTTCAGAGATTACTGAGACAGTTACTCTGAAAACCATTACAGAAAGGGGAGATCAGAACAGTCTAGTTCTTGTCTGCAGTGTAAGTCCTTCATTGCGCCTTCAGTTAAAATATTCTACTTGTACAACCTCTCAGTATACACTACCAACATGCTTCTATAGAGATGCTTATGGTAGTTAGTTTCATGTGGAAAAGGGTATAAATTATATCAGTAAATAAACCTGAAGTTCTGTGCGTTGTGTCAGAAACCTGGATGTCACAATATTGAGATGAAGTCCATCGATATCAGAGAATCACAGAATGTTAGAGATTGGACCTCAAAGGATCATCTAGTCCCATCCCCCTGCCGGAGCAGGACCACGTACATCAGATCACACAAGAACATGCCCAGGCGGATTTTGAACATCCAGAGAAGGAGACTCCACAACCTCTCTGGGCAGCCTGTTCCAGTGTTCTGTTCCCTTACTGGAAAGAAGTTCTTCCTCATGTTTAAGCGGAAACCTCCTGTGTTCCAGCTTAGATCCATTTCCCTTGTCCTGTCATGGGTGCCACTGAGAAGAGCCTGGCTCCATCCTCATGACAGTCACCCTTTACATATTATAAACATAATGAGGTCCCCCCTCAGTCTCCTCTTCTCCAAGCTAAAGAGACCCAGCTCCTCAGCCTTCCTCATAAGGGAGATGTTCCACTCCTAATCATCTTTGTGGCCCTGCGCTGGACTCTCTCAAGCAGATCCTTGTCCTTCTAGAACTGAGGGGCCCAGAACTTGTCACAGGGCAGAGCAGAGAGGGAGGAGAACCTCTTGACCTATAACCACCACCTTCTAATACACCCCAGGATGCCATTGGCCTTCTTGGCCACAAGGGCACATTGCTGGCTCATGGTCATCCTGCTGTCCAACAGGACCCCCAGGTCCCTTTCTCCTGTGCTCTTCTTCAACAGTTCAGTCCCCAACTCGTACTGGTACATGGGGTTGTTCTTACCAGGTGCCAGACTCTACACTTACCCTTGTGTATTTAATTAAATTTCTCCGCCCAACTCTCCAGCCGCCAGGTTCTCTGAATGGAACAGCTTCAGGTGTGCCAGCATCCTCCCAGTTTAGTGTCATCAGCAAACTTGCTGACCGTGCACTCTATTCCTCATCCAAGTCATTGATGAATATGTTGAACAATACTGGTCCAGTACCGACCTGGAGGGACTCCACTGGATACAGGCCTCCAACTGGACTCTGTCCATTGACCATACTCTCTGGCTTCTATCCTTCAGCCAGTTCACAATCCACCTCACCACGATCATCCAGACCACACTTCCTCAGTTTAGCTGTGAGGTTGCCATGGGAGACTGTGTCACATGCTTTACTGAAGTCAAGATAGACACATCCACTGCTCTACCATCATCCACCCACTGGGTGATGTCCCCATAAAAGGCTATCACGTTTGTCAAGCACGACTTCCCCTTAGTGAAGCCATGCTGACTGCCCCTAATGACCCTCTTACTTGATATCTAGAGACAGCACCAAGGATAAGTTGTTCCATTATCTTTCCGGGATGGAGGTGAGGCTGACCGGTCTATAGTTACCTGGGTTCCTTCTCGCCTTTTTGAAGACCGGAGTACATTTGCTTTCCTCCAGTCCTCAGGCACTCTCCTGTTCCCCACGATTTACAAAGATGATGGCGAGTGGCCTGGCAATGACATCCGCCAGCTCCCTCAGCACCCGAGGGTGCATCCCATCAGGACCATGGATTATGGATGGCCAGGTGCTTAATGGTCCATAACCAAGACCTCATCAACCAGGGAGACTCCTCCTCTATCCGGACTTCCTCAGGAGCCCAAGGGTCCAGGGCTCATCAGGGTAGCCTCCAGCAGTATAGACTGAGGCAAAGAAGGCATCAGTAACTCTGCCTTCTCTTATCGTCTGTCACCAGGGCACCCTCCTCATTCACCAGGGGCTACGTTGCCTCTAGTGTAGTTTGATCTGCAGTGTATTTGAGGAAGCCCTTTCTGTTGTCCTTGACCTTCTTGCAAGGTTTAATTCCAAGGAGGTCTTAGCTTTCCTAGTTGCCTCCTACATCCTCTGACAGCAGATCTATATTCCTCCCAAGTGGCCTGCCCTCCTTCCGTGATCTGTACACTCTCTTTTTCCACTTGAGTTTGCCCAATAGTTCACCATTTAACCATGCAGGTCTCTTGGTACCCTTTCCTGACTTCCTACCTGTTGGGATGCACTGGTCTTGAGCTCGGAAGAAGAGGTCCTTAAAAGCTAACCAACTATCTTGGGCCCCTTTACCTTCCAGTACTCGCTATGGGTGGATATGTTTGCTGGAGAGGGTGACAGTTCTATGAGGGAAACGCGGAGTAATGAGAGGACTGATGAAGTAACAGGGAAAAAACCCAGCAACTGATGAAGTTAGTGTAGAAGTCCAAACCTTTTGGTCTCAGATCATAACTAGATTTTGTACCAGTCTGCTGATGTGCATGGTGAAATACACGAGAAAAGCAAGCAGAACATCTGGGGCCAAACAATTCACCAATCTAGTAACTAAGGCAAAACCTAAACCACAGAGCAGAGAGACACAAGAGGACCCAGAAGTGCTTTGGATCCATTCTAGAGGAAAAGTTGGTGCAGCCTGCAAGTCTTGCAAGAAGCTATTTCCCTCACAGCTGTGCATCAAAGAGCTGATTGCAGAGTTTGAAGAGCTGTGCTCACTTCAAAGGGTAGTTTCTTGGTTCCGGATAATGGTGCTAGTTAATAATCAGCTCATAGCACTCATCAGGTTCAAACATTTAAGTAATGAATCAAGTCTTTTTGTCAGGAAGCGGAGAGAAAAAAGGTTGGATGCCATCTTGAAAGACGACAGGCTTTTGTTTAAAACACAGAATTGAGAGCTCTTGTTCAATTACTTCCTGGTATCATGGATAATTAGCAAACTTCTCAGCTTCCTATCTAAAGCAAAACATTTGCTTACTATGCCAGTGTAAAGTATGGACAGGAACATTCTGGAAAGCATTTCCATGGGATCGTTTGACAGAGATGAAATGCTGTTATGCTAATGCTAATTAGCAACAATTAGCGTAGAGTTGCTCTCTGGGAAAGTGACAGTCATCCAGTCTGTTGTACCTTTTAGGCTTGGCATACATGGAAGGGCAGAGACAGGCAGCACGCGTGAGCCAACGATAGGCTCAAGTTGGCCCAGAATAAATCGGGCACATGATCCAAGCCTGGAAGCTGGCCCAGCCCATCTCTGCCTTTCGCAGCAGGGCCGAAGGCAACAGGTTAGATATGGCTGATTCTGTTCCTCTGACTCTGCCTGTCTGTCAGCACCTCCTGTCCTCTGTGAGTCTTGGGAAACAAACTTCTTCCTGATCGTCTGTGCCTGCGCATGTCATCAAATTGTCATGACGACAATTTCCAGGTGGTTTCTTCACAACTTACCCTCTGAATGGGATTGAGTTCTGTCCTTTTTCCTTTTCCTTTGGGCACTCATTTGCAAGTTTTCTAAGCCCGCGCTTTGATGCGTATCGTGGTATAGAGGAGGCTTTTTGTTCCATCTGTCTCAGGAGTCCGTTGATGTGATCACTTTTCTTTGTTATGTGGTGACACCAAGTTCCAGATATCACACAGCGAGAGCCAACGTAAAGGTGGTACCAAAGGCCACTGCAATGAGATGGAAGGAAAAGTCACTTCGTGACTGGGAGCAAACTCTGGGCTGAAACCAATGAGCCAAGAATCGACCCATCTCTTGTGGAGAAGGCGTTACTTTTCGTGAAGAACTGGATGAGATTTCTCTGTCTTTTTGCAGCTATTCTGTAGCAAGAGAGACAACTGTTGTCTTACTAAAATGCAGTCTCTAGGATTGCCTCCATAGGTGCCAGCCATCTCTGCAGCACCCATAAATCACCGAAAAGGTCGTCTGTTTTCTTCAAATGAAAATTGACTAACCAACTTTCTCAGCTAAATTCTAGTTTACCAGTTTTAAGAACATCCTACCAACAGGGTCAAGAGAAAGGGCTCTCTAGTCCGTTCTCCTGTCTCCAACAGTATCTTGGACATTTTGTACTATTAAGTAGAAAAGGCCTCAGTAAACTTTTCTTCAGTGAATTTTCAAGTCACTTTTTGGAGCCATGTGAACATTCAGCACCCACTGTGGTTTTTGTAAGTAATGTCAGTAACACAGATTAAT